>NC_059426.1:37209766-37813766 GCF_021028975.2 Sphaerodactylus townsendi | reverse complement strand
GATTGTGTGATCCTGCCTGGCAGGGGGTTGGACTGGATGACCCTTGTAACTTCTTACAATTCTAGGATTGCAAAGGAAACAGTGAGATGGCTTTTACAAATTGTCAAAATTCAAGCCCATAATGCATCCTTATTTCTCTTATGTTTTTATGCCTTTAGGAATCTAAGCTCTGCAGGTGAGGAGGCCCGGAAACAGATGAGAACGTGTGAAGGCCTGGTTGATTCTTTGTTATATGTGATCCACACATGTGTGAACACTTCTGATTATGACAGCAAGGTGTGCAAATGTTATAACTAATGTGGGGAGGCTCTTACCAGAAAAGTTATTTGAGAGTGGCTGCTGTCTGTATGCATCATTTTAGGGCTAAACTACATTTGACTAGAGAATTCTGTGATTATTTTATGGATTTTAAGAACAAATAGGAAGTCTCGCAATTACTCTGAAGATCAACATTTTACCTCCTATACTTCTTCCACATCTTAAATGATCCCACTGAAGCTGTACTTAGCTCCATGGAAAGGAACAAGACTTGTATAAGACTTGTCACAGAATTCTCAGCAGATTGGGATTTTTAAAAACAGTGTAGTGTAACTGAATATTCAAGTGTGTGCATGTATCAGTATTAACCTAACTTTGTTGTTTAATCTATGGACATAAAAATATTGAAGAAGAATATTGAAGTTTCTCCCTTGGCTCTTCCAGACCTTTCTAGTTTCTGTCCATGTCTTCCATCTTGCTTACTTTGGGGTAGAATAAATTATCGTAGACATGAGGAGATTCACTGTGGTCAAGTGTGGGAACCAATATGTTAAACTAAGAAACAATGAGGGATTAGTGTAAGCTTTATCTTGGTCAAAATTTAGACCCTGAGAGCCAGATTGGTGTAGTGGTTAAGAGCAGGTGGACTCTAATCTGGAGAACTGGGTTTGATTCCCCACTCCTCCACATGAGTGGCAGACTAATCTGGTGAACCAGGCTTGTTTCCCCACTCCTACATTTCTGCTGGATGACCTTGGGCACGTCACAGTTCTCAGAACTTTCTCAGCTCTACCTACGTCACGAGATGTGTGTTGCGGAGAGAGGAAGGCCATTTTAAGACTCCTTACAATTGAGAAAAGTGGGGTATAAATCCAAACTCTTCTCTTCTTCTATTCCCTAAAAACTCTCCCAAAACTATGTTACTATCACTGGTTTATTAGTGTACTTCACCACAGAATCTCCTTGTGTTTGGTTTGCAGACAGTAGAAAATTGTGTGTGCACACTACGAAACCTTTCCTACCGTCTAGAGCTTGAAGTACCTCAAGCTCGTATGCTGGGTATAAATGAACTGGATGACTTTTTGGGAAAAGAATCTCCTAGCAAAGATTCGGAGCCAAGCTGCTGGGGCAAAAAGAAGAAAAAAAAGAAGAAATCTTCTCATGAGGATCAGGTTTGTTTTCTTCCATTGCTGTTTTATTCCCTTTGCTTATTTGCAATAGGTATGTATCAAGGATGCTTCCACCAATATAAGTTAAAATGCTTGAGAGTGGAAATGGCTAGTTCTGGGAATATATCAGTGTGAAACTTCTGAATCTTTGGTTAAATGGCTGACATTACAAATACTAAAGAGTGTGTGTCTTTCACAGTGGGATGGAGTTGGTCCAATACCAGGATTGTCAAAGTCTCCCAAAGGTGTGGAAATGCTGTGGCATCCTTCTGTGGTAAAACCTTATCTGACTCTTCTAGCTGAGAGCTCCAATCCTGCCACTTTAGAGGGCTCTGCGGGATCTCTCCAGAATCTTTCTGCAGGCAACTGGAAGGTAGTGTATGAAGCTTGTAACTGTTGGCATTTCATGCACTCTGTTTTTGCAACAGTGGAGAACCAGTTGTGCTGTAACTTTTTTTGAAATCTGATGGTTTTTTATGCAGCCACTGGTGGCTGACCTTGCGTGCCACTTTATCCAGGAACCTGACTCGGACCTCTTCTGAGCTACTTCTGTGTTGCTGTTTTGCTTTGATTGGATTTCAGGCAAAAAATATAATTAGATGTGTGAACCAGTGACAGTTATACCCCTAGCGTATTGGTACAAAACTGAAGTGATCCTGAAAAACTTATTAGCATTAAAACTTGTTATCAGTTGTTGGCTTATGGGGTCATGATCCTAAGAACCGTTACACTCCTCTAAGCCCACTGACTTCACTGTTACTTCAGTGGGCTAAAAAGGGTGTAATTCTTCTTATTTCACTATCAGCGACTAATACAGCAGAATCAGTGACTTCTTGCGGTGATTATGTAAAATTTGAAGCACTGTCTCTATCTTACATTTGGAGGTCAAGCAGAGTTTGTAGGTACTAAGGATTAATTGTGCCTCTGTGAGGAGTTGCAAAGCATTCTTAATAGAACGGCTACATTTGAGTCCAATAGCACCTTGGAGACCAGAAAGATTTTAGCTTTTGCCTGTCAAGGCCCTCTTTATCAAATATCTGAGAAAGGGAGATTTCGAAACCTAATACCACCCAAATCTTCTTGGTCTCTATGCTGCTACTAGATTAAAACCTAACAGTTCCTACTGCAAACCAGCATGGCTGCTTTCTGAAACATTCTTCATAGATACAGCTGTACAGATAGTTTCGCCACTCTTGATATTTTGAAATCATTTGGCAGCACCCATGTAACCTGTCATTTCTAAATGTGCACATAATACAGATCAAAAGATCTATCATATATATTTGTATTTCAGTTTTATCATTGTAAAAAAGTCCATCTAAGTAGGGAAGAGTTGTCACAAGCATTTGCTGTTGCTGAGTAAAAACAGTTCAACTTTTTTGTTTCAATGTCCATTCACATCTTCAGTGTCCAGTTGCAGAAAGTGAAATGCATATGAGGAACATTATAAATGTGCCAGTATTAAGAATACAGAGATTTGCTTGCTAACAAGTACAGTGGAACCTCGGTGTTGGCAAACACCGAAAACGGCGTACTCCGAGGTTTGCCATTTGTGCATGTGCAAACACCGTTTGTGCATGCGCAAACACCGTTTGTGCATGTGCTGCGCCGTTTGCATACGTTCAACGCCGTTTATGCATGCGCAACGCCGTTTGCGTAGCCTCAGAAGCCAAAGCTTCCGATGACTTCCGACTTCGGAAGTCGGTGCCTGGCGATCGGCGATCACTGAAGGCGTCGATTTCTGAGGCACCACTGTATCTACTCAAATTTTAAAAACTGTTACCATCACTTTATGGTATTTAACTTTATTCAGCAAAGGTTCAAAATTCAGCTTTTTCTCAGAGGCTAGAGAAGAAAGGTTTGCTTAATTAAATTAGCTATAAGACAGATAGGTTTATCAGCAAAAAGAGAAAATTGTAGTTCACAAGAAAGTGTTATCACTGAATGCTCCTGCTTGTGATCTTCACATCTGATATCAGGTAAAAGCACCATATTCCATCCCTTCAACTGTTTTTTATTTATTCCAAAATCCCCTTTTAAAGCTATATAAATAAGTGACAGATTTTGTTTTCGCAGCTGATTTTTCAAAATAAAAAGCCAAATACTTGTTTTTAATAAAAGTTTATTGCTTCCTTAATAGCTATTAAAACCACCAGGATAACACTTTGTATATTTCATCTAATCTCTTAATTCATTTTATTATTCTGTGGCACATAATGAAAAGTCTTCAAAGGCCATATTGATGCCAAACACCCACTTAAATCAATGGGAGCTGCATGCAGTTGTTCCTATTTGTGCTTTTAAAAGGTATTAAATGTTGTAGATGATAAGGTTGGTTCTTTTTGGAAGAAAAACACATTCGTTTACAAGTAATTTTGCATTTTGTCCAACAGTTTGCAGCTTACATCCGAGCAGCTGTTAGAAAAGAGAAGGGGCTCCCAATTCTCGTGGAACTGCTCAGAATGGATAACGACAGGGTTGTTTCTTCTGTGGCTACCGCGTTGCGAAATATGGCACTAGATGTTCGCAATAAGGAGCTTATTGGTAAGTACAAAGGTACACTTAAAAAGCGTGGGTTGTCACCACAAGAAAACACAATAGTTTGGTTTTTTAATTTTGTTTTACATTATCTGTGATTCTCTGTAACAGTCACTGGAAAACAAACTCTTTCAGACAGGAAGTTATGTGTGCAAACCCAGATTGAAAATGTAAAGTCATAACCTTCTCAAAATCCATTGTTGCTGATGGATTTTTGACGTAATCCAAATATGGGTTTCCTTTTGAAATCAACAGAATTTTAAAAATTATTGTTAAAAACTCTTCCTTCGTCTTAATGCATATTTCTGTCAACATATAGGTAAGGGAGGTGATTTTATATAGCTGACACAACCGGTTTCCTTCAGTTGATTAATTCTTTATCCGTCTTTCTTCCATATGGTTTTGTTGTAACAAGTATTGAAGGTCTTCATCGAGACCCACTGATGTTTCAGACCACATTATGGGGAATCTCCATATTCATTGGAAACGTATTCAATGAGAAGGTCTGTAATGGCAGATAGCACTTCCTTGAGTGACATTGACGTCCACCACAACAGCACTTCTCCTACAATGTATAGCTGCAGGAACACATGTTCTAAGCTATTATGTCAGTCAGCCTGACTGCCCTAGATGAGATGTGTGCACCCTTACAGCATCTCCCAGAATTGTCTGGTATTCCAAGGCAACTGTTCATGGATTGTGTGGTGGACAAGTAAGTGCAGACAGTTGAAAGGCTCCAGGGAAGTAGAAAGTTGAGAACTGGCATGGATAACCAGTGTAGATATTCCAATTTCAATCAAATCATTTCTTTATGGTCCATGATCAAAACATATAATAGGTACATGAAATACATAAAATTGCATATAATGATTAGCATGAATATAATAAAATAAAATCACAGAATAATAAAATCATTAATGGCAACAGTAAGAAGATTGGGGTGCTGTGGAGTTTCCGGACTGTATGACCATGTTTCAGTAGCATTTTCTCCTGACTTTTTGCCTGCAACTATGGCTGGCATCTTCAGAGGATCAGTGGATGCCAGCCACAGATGCAGGCAAAATGTCAGGAGAAAATGGTACTGGAACATGGCCACACAGCCCGGAAACCCCACAACACCCCAGTGACTCCAGTCATGAAAGCCTTCAACAATACTTTAAGGAGATTCTTCAAAGGGTTTAATTGTATCCATCCTAATCTTACATGGTAACCACCCAAATCTGGCTGCTTGATACATTGTCTCCTGGTTCTTATCTGATAACATGATGGAAAGAAATAAGACTATATTCCCCCAAGTGAGCTGAAATTGTGGGCATTATGAGAGCTTCTGGAATCTGATTATACATTTTACAGTCAAAGAACAACATGTTCTATGGTCTCTTTGCTTCCATCACAACAAAGGCATAAGCAAGTCTTTAAAACACTATCAATGTTTAGCTCCTTTGGCCCATTTCTGTCTCCAGTGATTATTAACTGGCACAACTGGAAACACATTCTATCATGAATTCATTATGTATCCAGATGAATAAGATTACTACAACATTTTTCCATTGCTGATCTTTGGCTTCCATCTGAATCTAGATATGTCTAGACTGAGCCATGTCTCTCTGATGCTCTTACTAGATTTATCTGCAACCTTTGATACAGTAAATCATGCCATCTTATTGAGGTGCTTGGAGGTGGAAGGGGGTTGTGTGTTGATAAACCATTCCTCATGGAGTGGGCTCAGGATTGCTATTGGAAATCAATTGTCAGTAGTGCAGAACCTATCTTGCGGGGCAGTTCTGTCCCCCATGCTTTTCAGTAGCTGTGTAAATCCCTTAAGACAAATCATAGTTTGGGGGTTCATTGCCATCAATATGCTGACAATACCCAGTCCTATCCAAACCTTCTGGTAATGCAGTAGTGGTCCTAATTAGCTGCCTGATTGCTGTGATTAATTGGCTTCAAGTGAACAAACCGAAACTGAACCCTGAGAAGACTGAGGTAATGCTGGTTGGGAAAGAAGAGATATTGAAGGACATGGTTCTCCCCACTTTTAATGGAGTTTAGCTGACCCTTGCAGACTCAGTTAAAAACCTGGGAATTATACTGGATTCAACTTTTTAGTATTGGACAAGTCAACACAGCTGTAAAAAATACTTTTTGCAAACTCAGCCTAGTCCATAACATGGCCCCCTACATCCAGTCTGGCCTCCTGGATCCATGCCATAGTAACATTTAGATTAGACTACTGCAATGCACTGTACATTAGTCTCCGCTCAAAATCAATTCAGAAACACTTGTCTGTTACTATCAGTCAATCAATAATTATTACGATCGAGAGATCAGTCACCAATTTAACAGTACAGTTTACATACGAATGTAAAATTACATTTTTTTTGCCATTGGGGCACAGCTGACATGGCTACCTGATGGAGGTTTCAAGGCAAGAGGCTTTTGGGGGTGGTTTTTCACTGCCTGCCTCTGTGTTGTGGCCATGGGATTCCTTGGAGATCTCCCATCAAAATATTAGCCAGGGTCAGGGGCTTAGAGTGTGTGACTGGCCCAGAGTCTGAGGGGGGGGGGGGGGGTATGATTGAAGTCTATAAAATTATGCATGGGGTAGAAAATGTTGGCAGAGTGAAACTTTTCTCTCTTTCTCACAATACTAAAACCAGGGGGCATTCATTGAAAATGCTGGGGGGAAGAATTAGGACTAATAAAAGGAAACATTTCTTCACACAATGCGTGATTGGTGTTTGGAATATGTTGCCGCAGGAGGTGGTGATGGCCACTAACCTGGATAGCTTTAAAAGAGGCTTGGGCAGATTTATGGAGAAGTCGATCTATTGCTACCAATTTTGATCCCCCTTGATCTGAGATTGCAAATGCCTTAGCAGACCAGGTGCTCGGAAGCAGCAGCAGAAGGCCATTGCTTTCACATCCTGCCTGTGAGCTCCCAAAGGCATCTGATGGACCACTGTGAGTAGCAGAGCCTGGACTAGATGGACTCTGGTCTGATCCAGCAGGCTCTTTCTTATTCTCTTAAAGTCACCCAGCAACTGGGCATTGTGGCCATGATTTGATAGTTTTTGCTCCTAATACTTCATTAACATCCATGGCTGGCATCTTCAAAGGCATGTCATGGTAAGATGTGTCTCTTTCCGTGATATTGTGTGGAGAGTCACCCAGCAAGCTTCCATGGAACACTGGCTCATAAAATTAATTATATTAATTAATATAAAAAATTACCATGCAGAGACTTAAATCCATAGTCTTATTGTGCCCTAATCTATATCTATAAACGCGAAATACCACTGACTGACTGACTCATCTAAAGAACTTAAAAACCACTGAAACCACATACATGAAATTTGGCACACCTATTCCAGGTGCTCACTAAGAAAGGATTTTTCAAAATATTCAGTTTTACTCGAGTTATTACACATTTACTGTTTTCACTGCTCATCTCTGGCCATCTGCACGATGGGCAAACCAACCGCTCAGTCCACAGACCTGCTGCACGAACATTCTAAGGTTGACAGTTAAACACTACCAGCTTAATGTCTTTCACCAAGGTGCGCCAAATGCACTCTAACACTGCCCTCCACAACGCATGCGAACCTATCCCTTCTGCTGAAACTGCTACAGGGAGGAGAGGAATTAAACACAGAAAGCACTTTACATACTGCATTATAAAAAGACAACTACAGGAAGCTGCTGCAACATATGCGAAAACAAACCCATCAGTCCACAGACAGGCTGTGAGGAAATATGCTGCATGTCACCCAAAGTTCACAAACAGGCTGTAAAGAAGTACACTGAATGTCACCCCGAAATTCATAGAGAGCCTGTATAGCGAAGCTAGTTAATTATATGTAAAAATTATTTAAAAGTTTGGAATATTTGCTTTCTCATGGACAAAGTCTCAACACAGAATTTGGCCAATTTAGTGGTGGTCTCACTGGAACGATCATCAAGGAGGAGATATGTGTAGAATGTTCAGCTGGTATCAGGAGATGGACCAAACTTGCGGATTTCTCCCATTCTGCAGAGACATTCCATTGACTGTCTGTCTGTTACCAGTCTCAATTTAAATTATTGGCTATTCATACAAAGCCCTTCGTAGTCTTGGCCCTTCCTATCTGAAGGACCACCTCACTCCATATGCTCCACCCCAACAACTATGCTCATGTCATCAGGGTCTCTGCAGGTGCCAACTGGAAAATGGGGAAAATCAACAACCACACATGCTTTCTCCGTTCTTGCTCCCATTTTGTGGAACGGCCTGCTCAAAGAAGTCAGGAAGGCTCCCAGGCTCCTGGCTTTCTTCAAACTATGCAAAACCAAATTATTCAAGAGGGCTTTTCTGCACAGGTAATAGGATTCCACTGTACAAAATAGCCCACGAACTTATTTGGAGAAATTATTAGGGGCTGTGTCTAGACTGCTGTGTATAGCTTACTGTAAGATCCTATTAGGTAAGTTTGCGCCATTCAATCTGGCCTGTTAATACTTAAGCTGTTCTTCAGTTCTTCCTTTTAGATTTCTGGTTGTTTCCAGGCCTACATTCCTAATGCATTGTTCATTTTCTGTTCATTGTATTGTCTCACACTGTGTAATCAGCCTAGAATTCCTGTGACAAAGGAGAACTATAAATGAATAAATAAAATATTGTAATTTGAAAGACTGTAGACATTCAGATACGTATGCCTAAAATACTAAGGACTCCAGTCCAAAGTTGCAGAGTGTTCACACATGTTTTGCAAGGGGAACAATCTATTAATGTCACAGGCTTAGATCCGAATCTTGCTGAGGAAGGGGAGGACAATTTTTTCCTACTTCTCTTTCTGCACACGGCTCCTTCACTGTACCTAAGGGTCAACCTCTGAGGGTCTTGTGGGTGGAGGGGAGTAAATCTCCAGAAGGTTCATATCTATGAGTAGTGTTTGACTTGCACCAGATACAATGTAAGCCACAGTCGGGGAGACAGTTGACGTTCCCAGTTCACAAGTTAATGGCAGATCCCTTGCTTGCAAGCAGCATTATGTTGGTACCACAGCCCACACAATCACATTTGATAGAAATGTGCTATCGAGTAGTACTTGTTTTCTAATTTTAGATGAGCATTTTCTGAATCTACTTTAAAGTACATTACAGTAGTTCTTTATAAAATCATTTATCTGCAAATAACATTTTCCGTTTTTATTTGCAGGGAAGTCATTAACGTGTAGCCACTGAATTATCACCCAAGTCCAAACCAAAATATTTATGTTAGCCTTGGTTGATTTCTTTGTTTACTTTGCAATTAATTTCTTTCCATTACTGCAGTGATAGCGAACCTTTTCGAGACTGAGTGCCCAAATTGCAACCCAAAACCCACTTATTTATCACAAAGTGCCAACATGGCAATTTAACCTGAATACTGAGGTTTTAGTTTAGAAAAAAAAGGTTGGCTACGAGGCATGCATTACCCGGGAGTAAGCTTGGTGGTAGTCGGTAGCAACCGTGCAACTCTTCGAACGGGTCAATCACGACCCTAGGAGGGTTTACTCAGAAGTAAGCCCCATTGCCAGCAACTGAGCTTACTCCCAGGTAAAGGATCACGCTTTAGTTCTTCGCATGAAAATCAGTGGGGTTTAACCTATACTGCTTCCCCAGCGGCCCAGACCAGCCTAGATGTGGGGGGGGGGGCGATTTCCCCCCACATGATGAACTCTGTTTACGCATGCCCACAGAGAGGCCTCTGAGTGCCACCTCTGGCCCCCGTGCCATAGGTTCACCACCACTGCATTAGTGAATAACTGAAATACGAGACTCTTGGATGTTGTTGTCCTTTGTAGGTGAAATATGAACTGATTTGCTTATCTGGCTAAAATGTATTTTTATATCCCTTCGTGAAAGGAAACCTTTCACTAAGCACTAGTCCCGTGTTCCGAGGAAGGGATTTTTCCCCTCTTCTGTACATTCTTGCAGATACATACTATTTTCAGAGTTGCTGGAGCAAAGGAGAATTTTTGAATCCCAACCCCCCCCCCCGCCCCAGTTTGTTGTCTATCATTTCCCAGACCATTTGGAGGGGGGAAAAGGACCCATAATTGAGTGAAGTATCTGCTATATATCTCTAAACTACAGACTGCTTGAAACCTATGCAATTAATTTTATTGCATTTGTCTCACTATAAAATGGCTCAGCTAAAATAAGCTTATCTAAAATAAGCACCCAGATTTGTGTATGTCTGTGTACTTTGGCATGTTGCCATAATCATTTTAATCACTTTTTTTCCCTTAATCCAGTAAAAGAACGCAATACATTTTTAATTTGAAAAATGACACTGCAGTATCTCTTTCCTACTCTCTACTGTGCCAGAATTTCCTCCCTTCCCTTTCTTATAGAACTGTTCTTGTGGTGTGTTTTTTTTTTAAATTTTAATGTCTTTTTCCTTCTGGATCTGTATGTTTCCTCGCAGCGTCAATCTGTGAAACATTAAAATCTTGGATTTTTCTAGGTAAATATGCTATGCGAGATCTGGTGAATCGCCTTCCAGGAGGCAATGGGCCCAGCATTCTCTCCGATGAAACAGTGGCGGCAATCTGTTGTGCTCTGCATGAGGTCACCAGCAAAAACATGGAAAATGCCAAAGCCTTGGCCGACACGGGAGGAATAGAAAAACTGGTGAACATAACCAAAGGCAGGGGGGACAGGCAAGTGCAAAGCTAGAATTTTTCAGTTTAAGAATTGTCATCTATTTCTGATAAGGGGAACTTAAAACAGGAAGTGTCACAAGAAGTTTTGATTGCTGCATTTCCTGGCTTCCTTCACAAGCTACCTTCATGTATGTCCCACCTGTTCAGTTGTGAAGGATGGCATCTACTCCCCCCCCCCCCTAAAATCTATACAGTGCCTGCCAGCCTTCTGAGTTTGTGCAGATTTTAGTGACGTGTAGTCTTTCACATCTTTGGCAATATTTATATCACCATTTGTTTATGCAAATTTGTACAAAATGTAGTGTTTGTACAGATTTGTATAAAATCTAACATGGAGACTTTCACATCTTTTTGACTCTTTCCTTGTCAGCCCCCATAACACTGAAGCCACCTGGTAAGTTGCCTTGAGTCGTAGAGATATGGCAAGGTATAAATGTAATTAATTAATAAACTCAACTTCTGGCATTATACAATCTGGGGCTAGATCCTACAGATCTGTTCCATTAGTGGTGGGAGATGCTTGAAACTTATGGCTATTATACCATAGTTTGAAAATATGCTGGGATTGTCTACAGATAACTTGCAAACCAAATTGATAACTTGCAAGATAACTCGTAAATCAAATTGATAGAGAGTCATTTTAATCTGAATGGAAATCAAGAAGATCCTTGACTTTTTCTCCAAGGCACACATGTTGCCTTCCTTTCTTCCTCATCAAAGTTCCTGTTACAAAGGTTCGCAATTCATTCTGATCACAGAATCCAGATTTTCTCTGTATGGGCAATGGGCCATTTACCTCAGGAGAATCCCATTTTTCCTGTTTGTAGCAGTGGGCCGTTTACCTCAGGAGAATCCCATTTTTCCTATTTGTAGCAGTGGGCCGTTTACCTCAGGAGAATCCCATTTTTCCTATTTGTAGCAGTTTGCTTTCCAGTGTGTGTTGAGGGTATGCATTTCTTGTAATATTGTGCACTAACTCTTCCCCCACCTCTTCAGGTCATCACTGAAGGTTGTCAAGGCAGCAGCCCAGGTGCTGAACACATTATGGCAATATCGAGACCTCCGAAGCATATATAAAAAGGTAGCACATAAAAATTGATTTCACAGGAATTAGTATTCACGCGAATGCAATTCCACAATGAACTCTAAACTCTTTCTTTTTAATGAGACACCATTCAGTTTTAATATAGCCTCCTTTCTCTTCTTATGCAGGATGGCTGGAACCAAAATCATTTTATTACCCCGGTGTCAACTCTTGAGCGTGACAGATTCAAGTCACATCCCTCCTTGTCTACAACTAATCAGCAAATGTCACCTATCATTCAGTCAGGTCAGTTTACCAATTCTTTTTCCTAGAGTGTGAGTGGATTTGATATTAATTTCTCCTGAACGGATCCTGTGCATTCCTTGTCAAACCTCAGAGGTTCACTCTCAGTTTTACCTTCTGCAAAACCTGTTTGTACAGCGTTGAGGCCATTCTGCCTCAGTTACAGACTCCAATTATGACAGGATTCATTAGAATGAGCCTATAACATTTCACCAGCAATTTAGACTACAGGCTCTGTGTGTGACACTTAAAAATTAAAAAAGGTGTAGGGTACAAGATCGGTGTGAGTGGAAAAAATTGTAGTAAGAAGAATTGGAACCATCTGAAATCCATTTGAGACCACATTTTCATATATCAAATCTTGCCTTAGGAGCATTTATCCATTCTGCTTTCAAAAACTTCTGAGAAGGAAGAGCCGGGGGATCTTTTCCACATGTTAAAAGTTGGCATGGATTGTGACATGATTGTGTTGGTTTAACAAGGTTTTTTGCAATAAAAATAAGACTACACTGCTATATCCTGACTTCCAAATGGATACAAGGACAGGACACGAATGTCTAAATCAAATCACACGTTGCGTCTTCTGTCTTTCTGCTGGATTAAATGTCCCGAAGCAGTATCAACACTTATATTCTTACTGAATGTTTCTCTGCATGCCTTCAGAAACTTAGAAATTTAGGAATACACAAACTTAGTTTTTGACAGCTCCTTGCATGTAGATCACTTCTCAGAACAAGCAAAGGGTTCATCCACAGCTGTCTGTGGATAGGAACAATAAAGTGTTTTCTGAGGTGAGTAAATGAGCTGTGCTACACAGTGTGCGGGGTCTTTGTCCCAGATGCTAGAAAAGGGCTAGAAGGGGATTGATTGATTGGCAATATAGGGGCCTCCTAGATCCTGCTAACCATATACTGATTGCAAGGTAACTAGTGATCAGTCTGCCCTCATTTACCCCCATGCCTCAGGATACGGCCTGGTGAATCCAAAACCAAGGGTAAGGGCGGCAGCATCCACAATACGAGATCCCCTTATGCAAGGTTGTCATGGTCTCTTATGGTATTTCTCAGACCCTATGCAGAAGACCACGTCCTGCGTGTAGCAGTTTTTAAAATTTCTATATAAAAAGTGGGCTTCTAAGCAAACACAGTGCTACAAGAAAAAATAACTCATAGCATCAAAAGCAGATAGATATACCTATTTATTCTGTGGACAGTATCAACAGATTGATTAATGATGAACCATACAGTCAGTAGTTTAGCTAATGTGCTTCTATCAGCCATTTTGCAATAGGGGCAGCTTAGGAACTGGATACATTGAATTACAATAAATGGGAAACCACAGCTCACCCTGTTCCTTAAAGTCTCTGTCCCTTTAAAAAACAAAACCTGGATTTCTGTTTTCTAGTAGTCTGGAACTGGTCCCGAGGAGGCAAATAAGGACATTTTAAAATTCAGACCCAAACCTTTAATTCTGAAACCTAGACTTAGCATAATTTACACCCACTGCTGTAAATGTCCACATGCTGTAAATTTTTCTTCCAGAGATTTCGTGTGAGTGGTTACCAAGTTGCATTCATTGTCACTTTTACCATAGTCAAAGACAATTAATTACACAGCTGGCATAGCATTTCCAAATCAATCCTCTGCCTTTTCCAAATCTTTTTTTGCTCCCACACTGATTCTTTCTGTCTTTTTTTCTCCCTTTTCTCTGTTTATTGCTGGCTTTTCCTCAGTTGGCAGCACATCTTCATCACCGGCGCTATTAGGAATTAGAGATCCTCGTTCCGACTATGATAGGACACAGCCTTCTATGCAGTATTACAATAGCCAAGGTGATGGGATTGCACACAAAGACATCTATACTGGTAAGGGACCAGTGAGATGACAGCAAATGGGCTGTTTGTTTACAAAGCACACATTCTGCTTGAAAGAACAAGGATCCAACTGTATAGGAAACAGTCATCACAGAGGAATGAGTTGCCCATAGTCGGTCCTTCCATTTAAGGTTGCTTGTACAATTTTCCTCTGTTTGCTGCTCATTTTTTTCAAGAACCGTGTGGTTATCTAATGAAGCCTTAGCAGAAAGCTGCTGCTTGATTCACAGTGCAATTGTGGTATAGAACCCCAACAGCAGGATCCTCAGCAGAGTTAGCACCCTTCCAAGGCCCTTCACTTCAATGGACTTAGAAGAATGTAACTAGATTTTGGATTGCCCTGACAGCATAAAAATGAGTAACGTTAGCCAGGAGCATCCTTGTTTTTCTGTACCTTCTCCTGTTCAGTGTAGCCCCATTTAAAACGTACAGTTAATTGAGGAAGCTGATAGAACCTACAAACCAAACTTGAGACTGAGGGAACTCCAATTTGGCAAGGTGATGTTCTGAGACAGAAGGTGCTTTCCACGAAATGGTTCTACGTGATTTATCTTTCCCAGCCCCTAATCTAAAGCAGAATATTTCCACCATCATCTCTGTTTGCAGTTATGTTTAAGGTTATATTGTCAAGATCCAGAATCACAGAACTGAAACATTTCAGGTTTTTTGCAGACCTTAATAAAAATATCAAATGAATCAAAAGACCTCTACAATAGCAAGAAAATAATTTTTGTTGATTTCAG
This sequence comes from Sphaerodactylus townsendi, assembly GCF_021028975.2. NCBI lineage: Eukaryota > Metazoa > Chordata > Lepidosauria > Squamata > Sphaerodactylidae > Sphaerodactylus > Sphaerodactylus townsendi. The sequence goes on along the minus strand of NC_059426.1, from coordinate 37,799,169 downwards.
CTAGTTATTTTGGGTACGTTTACTACTAACCTTTAGGATTCTGATCTCACCCTACTGCTTCCATATTTTAGATATTGCAGGTTGAGGAAGTCAGATGTCACACAGGACAAAAAGAGCCTTCAGGATCTTGTTTCAGAATTTGCTGGATACACTCCCACCAGATAGTTTAATGTTTGTCACTGTTAATATTTTGCATGTTCATTTAGTGCTAGCATTTTCAGTAAACATCTTTCAAGATGTTGCAGATCTGGAGAGTTTGGCTGCACTTGAATATTCTGGTTAGAAAATGTGTAGGCCTGAGGTGACCTTTGATAGTTTTGTTTCTCTGAGATACCATGTTGTTTTCCTGTGATGCTTCAATATGAGCATGCCCCAGGATATAAAAAGAATGGATAAATATATGAATAGGCAGAAGATTAGTTCAGTAGTTCTTCACCTTTAATTCACTGTCACCCACCAAGTATGCAATATTATCAACAAATGCCCCCCCAAGGAACAAGCAAAAATAAGGCTACTGAACAACACCCCAGGCAAGGCAATTTTACTTTATATGGATTTATGTATAATGTATACAGACAAGGGGGAAACAGGTTTTATCTGATTTTCAGCCCAACTCAGAGCCCCCAGCAGCAGGGCACAACACTGCTGGGTTGCAGCCCCACAGCCTCCAAGTGGGCTTCTCAAAGGCATGGGGAGGCAAAAAGAAAGCCTCCCCACTGCCAAAAAGCCCTACGTTGGGTTCTATGGTGGCATAAGTCGAAGCTAGCATTCTGGCAGGCAAAGGCCAGGTGGAAGCCAACTAATGTCAGCTCCAGTCATGCTGCTGGAATGCCCCCGCAGTGGTGCAGGCATGGTAAGGTAGTTCTCTGTATCACTTCTAGCTGCCGTGCAGGGCTAGGGAGGTCACCTGCCTGTGGATTTGCCCCTTCACAAGGGAGTACAAATCCTCCAGCATGACCCTGTGCTGCCTCCAGGCAGATCCCCCCCCCCCTTGAATTGGACCATTAATCAGGACAGGGAGTTCATAAGAACATAAGAACTGGCCTGCTGGATCAGACCAGAGTCCTTCTAGTCCAGCACTCTGCTACTCGCAGTGGCCCACCAGGTGCCTTTGGGAGCTCACGTGCAGGAGGTGAAAGCAATGGCCTTCTGCTGCTGCTGCTCTTGAGCACCTGGTCTGCTAAGGCATTTGCAATCTGAGATCAAGGAGGATCAAGACTGGTAGCCATAGATCGACTTCTCCTCCATAAATCTGTCCAAGCCCTTTTTAAAGCTATCCAGGTTAGTGGCCATCACCACCTCCTGTGGCAGCATATTCCAAACACCAATCACACGTTGCGTGAAGAAGTGTTTCCTTTTATTAGTCCTAATTCTTCCCCCCAGCATTTTCAATGAATGCCCCCTGGTTCTAGTATTGTGAGAAAGAGAGAAAAATTTCTCTCTGTCAACATTTTCTACCCCATGCATAATTTTATAACTTCAATCATATCCCCCCTCAGACGTCTCCTCTCCAAACTAAAGAGTCCCAAACGCTGCAGCCTCTCCTCATAAGGAAGGTGCTCCAATCCTTCAATCATCCTCGTTGCCCTTCTCTGCACTTTTCCTATCTCTTCGATATCCTTTTTGAGATGTGGCGACCAGAACTGAACACAGTACTCCAAGTGTGGTCGCACCACGGCTTTATATAAGGGCATGACAATCCTTGCAGTTTTATTATCAACTCCTTTCCTAATTATCCCCAGCATAGAGTTTGCCTTTTTCACAGCTGCCATGCATTGAGTTGACATTCCCATGGAACTATCAACTAAGATGCCCAAATCCCTTTCCTGGTCTGTGACTGATAGCACTGACCCCTGTAGCATGTATGTGATATAAAAGTTCAATATAAATGTGAACTTATAAAAGTTCAATATAAAACTGCTTGCCTCTGCTGCTATCAAATGCCATTTAGGGAGAAATAATTATGTCTAAAACAACAGTGTTCCGAATTATTTGATTTTTGGTTCTAAATGCTGAATGCTACATTAATAAAAGTTCCTTTTTTGGCTATTATTAGTACTTATTAAGTATTATTAGAACTTTAAGTAGTACTTAAACAATTTTACATCTCAAGAGACAAACAAAAAATTACCAAAAAAGAGGACATTTTCCATAAAAACTCCCAATTGTGATTTACTGAGTATTAGTACTAAAAAATACCACTTGAAGAACATAAATAAAATGGAATCTTTAAAGTTGCTACTGATAAGCATCATACTTTTCACTGTGAGATTTTATTTTAGCAATCTCCTAGCCTTCAAAACCATTAGCCATCAGTTTATTTGTAATGTTTTATCCAAATAATCTATCAAGAGTTTACAATTGTCAAAAAATTTAACTAAATTCTCTTACGTAACAAAGTGAGTTCCGCCGATTCTAATACTTTCACTGACCATTCCAATCGCGGGAGTTCTCCAATTCTGCACACAGAGTATTCTTGCTGCTGTTGTCATTTATAAAAACAAAAGTTCCATGTTGTCTTTCTAGAAATCTATCCATAAGTCCCAAAAGATAAGCCTCAGGGGTTTTTTGTATATCAGTTCTTTAAATCTTTTGAATTATTGAATGTAATTAATCTTCAGAATTCATTAGCTCATCCACAAGTCTATCATAAATGATAGTATCCTGGTTTGATGATCATATTTCCACCACTTATGCGGAACAGTTTTATATATCTTTGGCAGTTTATCTGATTTCCTATACTAAATGTATATCATTTTATAAAAGTTTTCTTTCAAATTAGAGCTTCAAGTATATTTAATCCCCTTTGAACACATATTCTCCCATTGTTCAAATTGGATATTATACCCAAAGTTGGTAGCTCATTTTATCATGTGTTCTGTAACCCTGTTCTCCATCTGTTTCTACTCACAACAAAGACATGTGTCGGTTGATCAGAAGATCAATAATTGAAATGATAGGTCTGCTTTCCTGGAACCAGATGTCCGAATATCATTTTACAAATATTGTTTGTTCTTGGAGATGCCTCTCTCTCTCTCTCACACACACACACACACACACACACACACACACACACACACAGTCCTTTTCCCCTAATTTCAAAACGCCAAAGGCAGTCAGCATAAAAATTGAGCAAATCAAATCCTGGTTTTAATGTTCTGCTGCTTTCTTTCAGGGTCCAGCAAACCATCACCAATTTATATTAGTTCCTATTCTTCACCAGCAAGGGACCAAAATAGGCGGCTGAAGGTAATCGCTGAAATCTTAATTTAAGAGATACCAGTATTGATCACAATAATGGTGCATTTTGTTTTGCATAATAGAGTTTATCTGCCAGGACTTCCAAGCCTGCTTACATTTTGATTCAAGGGGAGTCAGCAACTCCTCATGAAAATTCCAGTAGGCAATATGGGAACCGGCACAATGAGCCACCAAACATAACTTCTTAATAAATAAGTTGTTGTGTAGGTCGGGAGGAGAATAAACATGCTCAGTAAGGGAAGATTAAAAGAAATTGAAAATTATTTGGAACTAACATTTGCTGGGCTTTATTATTCATATAACCAACACGGCACGGTACCTGCAAAATTGACTGTCATAATCCAAGTAAACAGCTGCTTGAATGTATAACTACTTCAGAGAGGAAGAATTCATCAATTATAATTGTTTAAGACCATTGTTTAAGACCATTCAATTATAGTTGTTTAAGACCGTGTCAAATACAGTCCAGGGAGATGGGGGGGGGGGCCCTTTGGGTTGCAAAAATTGCAAAAGCATTCAGTGCCACAAATCATGCATTCTGTGTTTGTTCTGTTCTTATTGCCAAAAAAATCAGAAAAGGTCTGATACGTCATTTGTGTGGTCTCAGCAAACAAAGATTCAAAACTCCTCAAAAGTTTGACAACGGAAGCTTCATTATTTATTATTTATTTATTTATTTATTTATTTATTTATTTATTTATTTTTGAGGCTTTTATGCCGCCCCATCCCCGAAGGGCTCTGGGCGGTGTACAACAAATAAAAGCAACAATACAGGATAATTAAAAACATTAAAAGGCAGCAACAATTAAACAATAATCGTCAAGAAAATGAAAATATAAATGGGGTCCAACATCTTAATTTTAAGATTCCCTCCCCACCCCACTAAGGGAGGCATGGTGGCCCCGTTGGATGACAAATGACCTAGATGTCAGGGTCAGACGAGGGCCAAACAGGGAGGGGAGGGGGGCACCACATCAGCGGCCAGTTCCTCCAAAGGCCCGGCGGAACAGCTCCGTCTTACAGGCCCTGCGGAACTCACCAAGGTCCTGCAGGGCCCGGACAGCTGGAGGAAGAGCGTTCCACCAGGCCAGGACCAGAGCCGTAAAGGCCCTGGCCCGCGTGGAGGCCAGCCGCATCATTGCGGGGCCAGGGACCACCAGTAAATTGGCCTCAGCTGAACGAAGAGGCTGTGCAGGAACATATGGGGTGATGCGGTCTCGAAGATACGATGCGGTCTCGAAGACCATTTAATGCACTAATAGCATTGTACAAGTGAGGAGCACCAGGTTGTATCCTGTGAATCTCAAGTTCAGTTCCCAGAACAGAACTTTTCTGTTTCCGTTGCAGCTCCTTGCATTCCCTGAACCCCAAGGAACAGTTGTTAAGAACTACAGTGTGTGTGTGTGTGGGGGGGGGGGGTGTCAGAAAATTTTTGTACTATTCTCTACCAGCAGAAGCAGTCGTCTCAAGGTGGAAAGCAAGAATAGAAGAACTATTTATGCACAAGCATCATGAGAAATCTGATTTATTTTCCAATAAGGAAGGGTGTAACTTAAACAAAATGAAACATGAAGATGAACTCTAGGATATATAACTAATCCATGGCAAGGAATTAGAAAGGAGACAGTGCTACGCCAAAGTATTATGCAAAATACTTTGCTTTTTTCCCAGCTATAATGAATATTTGCAAATTATGGGTTTTGACAGATGTGAAGGAATTGTCCCCCTCACTCGAATAACTAATTACACATTCCTCAAGCACCGCTGTAGAGGAGCAAAATTAGAAAGTCAACAGCACAAGAAGGTTTGCAATTAGCAAACAATGAGCAAGGCAAAAAAGTAGCAACACTGCTGGTACCTTTGCCAGGAGGAGGTTGATGAAGCAACACAGCATGAGCCCCTAATGGAATAGCAGAGGAAACGTTGAAAGACTGTGATTGGGCAAATATTTCTCATTAGTAAAAAGACTAACTTTCTTCAGATATCTTCACATAATTAATATTTATACACATTTTCCCCTCCCTTTTGGTATGAACGTAGAGATGTTTGATACAGGAGGTTGTATTGGAGTATTATCTCTCAGATTCTCATGGTACTGAGAAATCATAGGAATGTTTGTGGTTGTAAGCTTCTCTGAGCTCATTTGGGGAAGGGTGGCCTATAAACCAATTTTTTAAATGGGTGGAACATGAAGAAAACAAGTCAGATTCTTTAGATACCTTGAACACCATCAGGTTTGGATGAAATGTAAATTCATCCTTCTATGCTTACAAAGCTGGTTGTACTAGTTCAGTGGTTCTCAACCTGGGGGTCGTGACCCTTTGGGGGTCGAACGACCCTTTCACAGGGGTCGCCTAAGACCATCGGAAAACTGTCTTTTTATATTTTATATATACCAATTTTATGGTTGGGGGTCACCACAATGTGAGGAACTGTATTAAAGGGTCATGACATTAGGAAGGTTGAGAACCACTGTACTAGTTGAATAGGAGTTAGTTGTCATCTTTGTACATCAAAAAGCTAAGTCCTTGTTCCACATAAGTAAAAAAAAAATACATTGCAGCACTTCTTCAGGATTATGAATCACATTGTTGAACAGCTGCAGATAGACCATATCTGAGGTTTGCTTCATATGTTCAAAAAGTTGGACAGACCTGCATAAAATTAATGTTTTAGGAAACATAAGAAGTCTATGCGGGCAAGTTGTATTAATGTTTATTATAATGAAAGTTTATAGAGATGAGTAAAGGATACCTCTAAAAAGTTTTGATTGTGGATCAGAAAAAATGTTGACGAAGACATAATTTGGAAATGTCTTTACACCAATCTGTGCTGGAAAGTCATTACACAACTCCTGGATAATGTATTTGCTGAGTCTGCATGTAGATCTAATAGAAGGTAAAGGTACTCCCCTTTGCAAGTACTGAATCATTATTGACCCATGGGGTGAAATCATATCACAACGTTTTCTAAGCAAGCTGGGTACATATATTATGTATTTCTATAAAAAAAAAAGTAGTAGACATTCAGGTGTCCTTTTTTTCTGCTTTCTCAATAGCATCAGCAGTTGTACTACAGTCAAGATGAATCCAATAGAAAGAACTATGATGCATACAGGTTATATTTGCAGTCGCCGCATAGCTACGAAGACCCATATTTTGATGATCGAGTCCATTTCCCGGCTGCTACCGATTACTCAACACAATATGGACTGAAATCCACCACAAACTATGTAGACTTCTATTCCACCAGACGACCTTCTTATAGAGCAGAACAATATCCTGGGTCACCTGATTCCTGGGTGTAGCGTTAGAAAATCACCAAGAACAACACTGTATCTTTCTAACTTTGTTTTAGAAAAAGGTTTGAGTTATACGTTTGCAGTTTTGAGGGAGAAATGCGAAAGTGAATTACAAAGAAGGAAAAAAGGAAGAGCGTCTTTTCAAGGGGATTATCAGGAAGACATGAAAGGAATTGGAAAGGGAGAACTTTTGCTCTGTGTAGATGTTAGGTCTAATACCTTGTAGTTCCTGTAGTCTGGTGAAGGTGTGGGCAACGTGATGAAAGGTTTGAGAATTGAAGGAGAAATGGTTTTGAGAAAATATGTAGGGTCAGATCAAATTACTGATGATTTTTTTTAAAAAAAACATGTGAATAAAAGTCTTGTTCTCATAGTTGTACAGAAAAAAAATGGATGCCCTTCTTGTTTTACTGCTACTACTAAATGTCAAGATTGTATGCTATCACGTATTGTAAATTTATTTCACTTTGTGTAAATATTGAAATGCCACATTGGTTCAAAGTGCCATCATTTGTAATGCCGTGTGTCATTTTAAAACCAATTTTAAAAGCTGACGTCTTTAAAAGAGAGAGAAAGAGAGACAAAATATAAAGAGTTGTTATAAATAAATATCATTTTGTTTTTAAAATGAATGGAGTAATTTTGAAGCACAAACATCGGTCCGATATATCTGCATCTTTCTCATTCCCTGCCTCTTTCATAGAAATACATCACTGCCGTTTTTTAATGCATATGGGAAAAAAATAAATATGGATGTCTCATCCACGGAAAGTAGTTCCCTGCTCATTCTTCTTTATTTTCTGCGTTTAGTGTTCAACTACAGCCAATATAAATGCTCACGGTGAATCGTAAAAGCAGGTTAAATCTACATCAAAACATTTTGACTAATTTTTTTTCAGTTTTGTAGAGTCCATCTGTTTTTTCTGTGTCGAGCAGGCATAACACTGTATTCTTCCTTGCCGTCTTTTTATTTCCTCAGTACCCATGAATCCTCTCACAGTTTATCATGTTCTTACAAACTAACTGAATGAGCAGAATAAATTACATATGCTGTTCTTTCACAGAAATTTTATTGAGTATTTTGTCAACCAGCTCATCCTTCACAAAATTCACAAATTGTTTTTATAAATGAGAATGAATTAACTGCATTATTGCTCTCTCCTTGTTTAACAATAACTGTTGAACATTTAAACCACATTTATTTGTTCTGATTTTGCTTCTGTTTGTTCTACGACTTCAGAGACAGCACTCTGAAGTGCAAACCTTAGAGGAATTGCATCTTTTTAAGTGGATTTAGAAGGGGATAGCTGTTTAGGATTACGCTATTGCATACCTAAGTGTGATGGCCATGGAGACATGGTATTACGTGTTTTCAGACTTGCAAGAAGCATGAAGAGTAAATAATGTATCATTTTCAAGTCTACACCTATGTTTATTTGCCTGAATTCTTATATGTCATTGTTGATAAACAGAGGAAAGTGAACTGGATCCAAAGTAGCATTTGCATGATAAGAAGACACAAAGGAGGGAAGAGAATATGCAGCCATTTGCCCCTTAAGTTGCAGGAACTCTACTGCATTCCATTCTTCTCCCAAGAATCTCCTTAATCCTTATAAGTTACAACTTTTTAGCTGAAACGAAGAGTTATAGAACAAGTGGGAGGTGGAAATCAGCAATTGGGCAGGGGGGCTGTACAAGAAGAAGAGGAGTTTGGATTTATACCCCACCTTTCTCTCCTGTAAGGAGACTTAATGTGGCTTACAAACTCCCTTCCTCTCCCAACAACAGAATCTTGTGAGGTAGGTGGAGCTGAGAGAGTTCCAAAGAATTGTGACTAGCCCAAGGTCAACCAGCAGGAATGTAGGAGTGTGGAAACCCATCTGGTTCACCAGATAAGCCTCTGCCACTCAGTTGGAGGAGTGGGGAATCAAACCCAGTTCTCCAGATTAGAATCCACCTGCTCTTAACCACTACAGCACGCTGGTGGGAAAGGTGGAAGATAAATATCTACCAGCTGTTTGTGGGATCCAACTCAAATGCAGTCATGGAAATCTAGGCCAAAACTGTTTTTCACCGATGATCCATTCTAATTTTTATATATGTGTGCAAGTGTTAAAGACTGCAGAAATACATCTCATTTTCAAATAGATACCTTCTGTTTCTCAAAAGAAAATAATTTTAATCTTCATTGTTCTTTGACATCACAGCTTCGATCATCTTGTATGCCAGCCTTCAGCTACCAGATAATCTACTAGTGATAAAAAAATAGGTTGTGCAGCATCATTTAACCAAAAAGTTAGTACTTTCACAGAGGTTGTGTTTTGAGTTATTTTAAGGAAATGCCCACTTCATTAAAAACTTATGTTGTCATCCTGCTAAAACCTTTCAGTGTTGTTCCACTCGTTAGAATGATGCTGTTTGTCTAAATGTACCACATGGCTTACTGCAGTACAGATTTTGGCCCTTCCTTTCACTCAGCAGTTGTCATATTTCTTTCAGCCTAGCAAAATGTAATTCAGTTCTCCAATTTCCACCCTTCTAACAGTTTCCACCCTTTTAACAGCAATTCAGCTGGTATCAGGGAGCAGCCAGAACTCTTATGAAGAAAGCACCTTTCTCAAAGGACTTTGTGCTCTTGTGGACAATGTTCACAGTTTTCCTGAGAATACTGTTAGGCATAGACTAGAGGAAGCATGGTAGTTTTTACTAATTTGGACACAAAGTGTGTGGAAAGGCAAACACAGGTGGAGTTTTTATGCAGCTTCAACATCACCACACTTTGTGTGTCTCTACCTGGAATATCTCTCCAAAGCGAGCGTATCAGAAACAAGACCACTGGGAAGAGTTCAAAATGTAAATAAACCCAAATAAGTGTCCCTGATTACTTTAAATATATGAGGTAAAGGTTAATGTATAATGTATTGTTCCAAAGAACCAAATGGTCTCTAGGAAGAGGTGCACATTCCTATCTGTTTGCAATATGGAAGAGTTTGCTAGCACAAGACATTCTGATTAAACTTGGCACCCGCAACCATTGTGGAAACTGTGCTGATTGTAATTCTTGTCACTCCACTTCAAATGGACTAGCGAGATCAGCAAGGTGGTGCAGTCCAAATCAATAACTGTAACACTTAACCTCCATGTTACCTGATATCTCTTCCTATTATGGTTGACGGGCAAAACTGCTGCCTAGACTTAAGGCTGCGGTGGCTTTACGGATCCATTCATGCCAATCTGTAGTCATATATCTCCATTTTGGGTGCAGAAACTGCTTAACCTATTCTCTTTGGGCTGTCCTCTCTTTCCAGAAGGTATCTGTATTGTGTGCTCATTATTTTTCAGTTGTTGTTATAATTTATATGCCAATTTGAGGCTCTTTAATTATGTAAATGAAATATAATGGTGAGTTTCAATTTATTCTTGTTTTGGCATGTTCTCTTTTATTCCCCAACCCCCACCCCTTCTTAATGCAGGATTAATGTTGGGTCAGCAAGTTAAGCTTGCAAGTGTAGGCTGACCTCTCCACTGGGAACAATTACGTTGATGAAAAGTAATTGTTCGAGCCGGCAGCCTTTGGAGTAGGGAGATGCTGCTTTGCAAAACAGACTGTTAATATATTAAACAGACGCAGTTCTTCGCGTTCTCAGTCAGATTCTCTGGTGGAATTATGGAACTGAAAACGGTAAATGTTGTATAAAGAACATGTGCCAAAATAATGAATTGATCAAGCAAAAATAAGGATAGAGCTTAAACAGACTTGACTTCCTAAGCATCCACAAAGGAGGCTGTGAAGGTAACATGGTCAAGCTTAGCCTTTTAAAGGTTCCAAAACTTCCATAAAATTTTTGTGTTACTCATTACAGAATGTGTCCCACTGCAATGATTACAAGGTGCTGAATTTAAATGTTTGATGGCTCTTCTCTGAAAGCCACTGAATTCTGGTCCATTATTTTTTTCAGCTTGGGCTAGAGGGCACATTGATTCCTGCCTTTAAAAAAAGGTTTTTATTCAGAAAAGGGAACAGAAATTGTACACGATAAGCAAAGAGGAAAGGAGATGTCAAAGGAGAAACGACTAGTGTCAAATATGTTAAATATATAAAGCAATGCTGTGATTTAAATGTTACAGGGTTGTGCATGGGGAACAACTGAAGTTTACCGACATGATTTTTGTTGGGAGGTAGGTCACTATCCATTTTGGTAAGTCAATTTTTTGTTTGAAAGCCTTATCATTTGACTAAGCCTCTGGTTAATTTTAATAGAGTGCTCTATTCAATGAGTAATGGAATTGTGGGATTCACAGCCAGTATACATGAACATAAATGGGCTTTAAAAGGGATTACATAGCCCATATGCCCAAGAGGTCTGTGTCAGGTGGGAAAAGTCTGAAAGCCATTTCTCTTCCTTCGGTTATCCCCAGCAGGCAAGTTGGAAGGTTGGTTCTCAGGAGTCAGGCTGTACAGCTTCTGTTGCTCCCCACCCATACAGTGTCAAAACCTGAGGGATTACCTCACTTTGTGGTCCTTCTCTCCTGCCCTTTCTGGCTGATCTCTGCTACCAGTACAATCAGTGCCCGGCAACTTGCATGGAATGCAACCGCTCCTTTCCTGCACCTGAGCTATAGGCATTCCAGCATATGGCAAGAAACTTGATTTCATAAAGAATAGGTGGTACCATCTGATGTGGCTAACTGGAACTTACATATTCAAAGGCAATAAACCTCTGATACCAGAGTTAGGAGTCAATATCAAGTGAGGGTCCTGTAATGGTTAAGAGCAGTTTGATTCCCCACTCTTCACATATGCAGCAGACTCTGTCTGGAGAACCAGGTTTGTTTCCCCACTCTTCAACATGAAGCCTGTGGGGTGATATTGGGCTAGTCATAGTTCTCTTTGAACTCTCTCAACCCCACCTATCTCATAAGGTGTCTGTTGTGGGGAAGGGAAGAGGTGATTGTAAGCCATTTTGAGACTTCTTATAGGTAGAGAAAAGCAAGATGTAAAAACAAATTCTTCTTTGCCTTTCTGTTCTGTTTGCTAGTTGGTCACTGTGTGAACGGGGAAGCAATGGCAAACTACCCCACAAAAGAGGCTTGCCTATGAAATCACTGCTCACCGTGGTACCCCAGGGTCAGACACGACTGAAGGGGAAACTTTACCTTTTTTTTTTCCACTGTGTGAAACAGGATGCTCAGCTAATTGGACCACTGGTGTCTCTGGGAGGGCTATTTTTTACTTTCCATACGTTTTCATATGAGTGAGATCTTGAATACTGCCAAACAAATCATTACCCAGAACCAGCTGAGAATCTTGGATATTGCACAATATCTGTTCAAAATGAACCAATGAATGATGGGATTATGTCTTCTTGTAAAATGTTCTGTCGCTGCTCAGGAAACAGGCTTGGTAATGACATAGTACTGATTCTTTCCATGAAACTATGTTGTGGGAATGTTTTCAGAGCAAGAAGAATACTGACAATTCAGTTCTAACAAAATGGGTTGGTTTGCATCTACATACAAGTTGCAGTCAAAAGAACCTTTTCCTGGGAATATGTCTCATTGTCTAGAATGGGACTTGCTTCCAAGAAGATCTGTTTAAGATTGTTCTCACAGTGTCGCTGGAATACTAATATAACAGTACATGTTTTATGTATATCCCCTGCTTCTTTCCAGATGCTGTCGCTGTAATATTTGCAACTATCTTGTCAGGTAGAATAGTATTTGTCTTCATCTCCACATTACAGATGAAGACGGAGAGAAAATGGCTTGCCTAAAACCACCCCATTTGTTTACAACTCAGCTGGGATTTGAAGAGGGGTGCTAAGCAATTCATGGCTCAGGTTTCTAATCTCTACACTGTACCAGCTTTCCGTCATTACTGTAGCACATCCTCTGTGAGCCAAGTTAGGTAAGTCCATTCTGCTTTACTACTTCTCTATTTGTATTTCCATATTAAATGGCTGATTTTATGTGTGTGTTTTCCCAGTGGAGATGACCCAGTATCTCCATATCCAGTTGGTTTGTCCAGACAAGTCTAATTTACCAAGATAAATCAGTAGCAAATTAAAATTCAGGCAAGGGGTTTAAGATGGATGGATAATAGTTTCATTTATTAATTCAGCTTTTGTACACTTCATCGAATTAAAATCATTTTTTAATGTCTAAAACAGGGTACACAAAGCCTTGCGAGGGTTGGACCAACATTTTTATTGTATGGAAATAGTATGTCTTTGAAGGTCTTCTGGATGGGTCTGAACACCTGTTAAAAAGGATCATAGAATTAGATTAATTAGTTGGATGATGCTGTAAGGAGACAACAGATGAATGTTTAAAAATTGTTCTCTACATACATGATTTTATTTTGATTTTACTGGATTTCACTGGGTATTATGTAAAATGCCATGGGGGACCACTGTGGTCCAAAGATATTGCAAAGATATTGCAAAGATATTGCAAAGATATTCTAAGTTGTCTTTAAGCTATGGGCAGTGTAGTCAATCAATCAATCTCTACACTATACCAGCTTTCCATCATTACTGTAGCACATCCTCTGTGAGCCAAGTTAGGTAAGTCCATTCTGCTTTACTACTTCTCTATTTGTATTTCCATATTAAATGGCTGATTTTATGTGTGTGTTTTCCCAGTGGAGATGACCCTGTATCTCCATATCCAGTCAATCAAATCAAATATTCTTTATTAGGCATGGAGAGCAGTGTAGTCCTAAAAGTTGCCAGTGCTATGACAACCATCCATAACTGTAGCACCACTAGTCTGTTCCCTAGAGGGAGCTTTAGATGAAGGACTCCAGGGAATTACAGATAAAATGAGTCCTCCTCTATCAGCTCTCAGATGTTAGCCATGAACTACAAGTGAGGCCCATCAGCCAATTGGCCAGTTCCTGAACATCTGAGAGTCACAGGTCTCCCTGACCTGAAGCTTCCAGGCTAGTGAATGGCTGGCAGGAAATAGAGTTCATAGGTAGGTTTTCAAGGCCACAGCTGTGTCAATACCTCCAGCAACAGTGTCTTAGCATTCCATCCAGGTTTTCCATCGTAATAGCTGGGCCATGAGAGATAGGTAAGACAGAACCAATCAGGGTCCAGCAGGTCCAAGGGTGCAGCCTAGATTTTGTCACTGCCCAGGGCAGGAACGGCATAGTCAGGGATCTTTGCTCTGTGTTTGTAGTACAGTTTCCCTCCCCCACCCCCAAAAAGAGATGTCCTGTCACAAGTCCCTGGCAGTTGGCAAGAGCCCCAGCATTGCTCCTCCCGTGGAGACCCCAAGCAGGCCCTAAGCCCACATGATGCAAAGGGTGCACTTACCTTGGAAGGAGCATAGGGATTGTTGAGAACAATTTGTGAAATCATGGATGTTTTCCTTTCACCAGCGCCTACCAAGGATGCCCCCAGGCCACCCCCCTGCTGGCAGTGGACAGGATGGGAGGCTGCCAGGGCAGTGCATTGTGTGGGGACCCACTGAGCAACTGACAGGTCCCTCATCAGCCTCTTAATGTGCACCCATCTGTCCCTGATATCCCTCATGACCGCAAGCCCTTCTGCAATTGTTAGACAGAACCTACCTGGATCGCTTCTACCTGGACAGCACTGAATGAGCAGCTCGGGCCAGGTCTCCAAGGTCAAACTCCCACCACCACCTGTGTCATCCCTGTTCTACAGGACATTATGATCTCCCTCAGATTCCTAGCCACAGGATCCTTCTGTCACAGCAGAGGTCCTGGAGATGTCCCCATCTTCAGTGAGTCACTGCCTGCACAGCTTCCTGGATGCTATACTGACCCAGCTACAGAAGTATTTATGTTTCCCCACAAAAGAGATGGAGGTGAAATCCATCTAGGCAGGGTTCAAGGCAATCACAGACATCCCAGACATAGTGGAGTGCTATGGACTGCAGTCATATTGTCCTTGTTGCCTTCCAGGAGGAACCACTGGAGTACCAAAACTGCCACGACTTCTACAGATTCCAGGCAATCTGTAGTTATAAGGGCATTTTCATAGACCTCATGGCCAAGTTTCCGGGTAGCATCCATACTGCACAGATCTTTGCAGCATTAGGCCTCCACCTGTTGGCCTCCTCCAAGGACAGCTGCTGGGTAAATTGAGTAGGAGAGGTGGAGCCACGTGACCATAGATACCCTGTCCTCCCTTATTTGCTGATGATGTATCCCAAAGATGAGGCACCAGACGAGCCTACAACCAAACCACTGCCAGGTCATCAAGCAGACATTCAACCAGCTGAAGATGCAGTTCTGTTGCCTCCATGGTATGGAAGGGCAGAGGCCATGCAGTTTGCCATCTATGCTATGCTCAACATTGCCAGTGGCTGGGTCCGTGGGGTGGGAATAGACTGAGACATAGTCAAAAGAGGCACTCATGAGGCAGGATGTCAGAGGTCACACTGAACATGATTGGGACAGGAACACATATGACACAGGAGCTGCCCTGCCATTCAGAACATCACTGGGGCCCAATGGCATGCTTGGACAGGGACGATTGGTCGGCTACAATATTGGCAGGGAACCTTTGTATTTACACTTCTCCTGGGGGCCTTCACCGATCCCTTCTCTCATTCCCCACTGTCCATTAGCATACCAGAACCCCACGCAGCATGCATGATACTTAATCAAAGACCCCCAGTGCAAACAGGAGTGCTTTGGGGGTTCTTTCCCCCCTAATGATTCCTCAGCTAGGTAAAGACTGAGCCAGGCTGAAGGGCCCTAACTGAGGGCATGGGGGTAGAAAGAAGCTGCCAGTTTGAAACTGACCAATGCAGTCATATGCAACTGTGGCAGCGTATGCCAGCCTCAATAGTCAGGACTCCAGGGGCTCTGATAAAGTGGAGCCTCCCAAGGCTGTCTTCTAACCACAGACTTTTCAGGCTCTCTCCAGGGAGCACATTAACTATCTCCTTATAAGTGCCCTGAAAAATCACGAAAATAGTGGACACCATCTCCCTGATGAGTCTCCAAGACAATGCTGGAATGGTGGGCCACTGCGAGTAGCAGAATGCTGGACTAGATGGAGAAGTCAATCTATGGCTACCAATCTTGATCCTCCTTGATCTCAGATTGCAAATGCCTTAGCAGACGAGGTGCTCAGGAGCAGCAGCGGCAGGCCATTGCTTTCTTATGTTCTTATGTTCTTATGTACACACAACCCTCACACAGAGATACACCTGTGGCAGAAAACAAAATTTTTTTGAATAGCTAATGAAGGAAGTTGCTGAGGACTCCAGAGACTATCTCCAATGAGCCAGAGGGAACAGACTGTTCCTCTCCTGAGGCGGCAATCATCCAAGTGGGGGAAAGCTGAAGGTGGTGCAGCAGACTGAAAACAACAGTCAGCTTCTGGAGGTAGGCTGGGACAGCAGCCTGAGCAGAATGAAGGGAGAGGAAGTACAGCCCTGGGCCAGATTTCTCCCTGTTGGAGCTTCACCTGTGGAAAAACACAACAGAGACATGCACAAGGACAACAGGTGGCCTTCCTAAGTTCAGTCATGTGCAGCCTGCCAGGGACTCTACTCTGTGGTCCACGGGATGGAACTCTGCTGCAACCCGACCCCCCACCCCACCCAAGGCAGAGGTTGGCACTATCTGAACCATGCTCACCTGTCTTGCATTGAAGTTGAAGCTTAATGACGGCTAATGATCCATTGAAGCCTGGTGATGGCTAATGATCCATCCACCATGGCAGCTATTTCACAGAGCTTTGTTCAGACGATACAGGTCTATAAAAACTAGGACAAAGAGGCTTAGAGACAGCTTCTGCTCTAGAGCTGTGGCTATGCTGAACTCCATGGCTTCGTGTTGATGTGTTTGGGGCTGTGTAGGGATGGGTGGAGGAAAGGGGAAGTTAGGATGGGGTATGAGTCTGAAATTGTGTGCATCGAGGAATGCTGCTGTAAATTTCGTTGTGTGTGCACAATGACAATAAAATGCTTATGTTTCATGCAAGAGAATGAATTCAAGGGTTGTATAACAACCTACTCTGCTCAGAATGGAGGAGCTGCACCCCTGCTGTAACAAAGCGTCATATCCTGGGGGAAGGCATGAGCCAGCTAAGGGAATGAGCAGTGTGGAGCTAAAAACTTGTCGCCGTTCCCTGCACCAGCTGCTCAGCTGGAGCACGCCCCACTCACCAATCTCCCTTGTGTGCTAGGGGCCACATTGGCAGGTGCCCATGGCTCCTGCCACCCCCACTTAATTGCAACTCCTCTAGGCTTGGGTATGGGATGCAGCATTGCAGGTGCAACTCCCATCCCTAAGCAAGGGGAACAGGAAAGCAGGTTTGGCAAGCAGGCCCTTGTTAACTGTCAGTGTGAGGCCACTCTTTGGGGTTGGGTTTATTCTCTCTCACTCCTCTTTCCAAGAAATGGGTTACCTGTTTGGTTCCAAAATGGGAACGGTCACCAGCAGATTATGGACTGAAAGTTAATTAAATTGCAAAGTGATTAAAAGATAGGCAAGTTATTTTACATCTGTAAAAAGAAAATAACTTGGGCATAAAGAGAGAAGCAATGTGGTTTTGCATAAGGAGAATGAACAGAAACTTTTTAATAAACTAATCCCAATATGGCTGCTTCACTATGTTGTGAAAATGGCCTTTACCTTCTGGAATTACAACCAAAAGATCAAATTTGATTATTGTGAAAAATGTTTGCTGCATAAAAGAGATATTGGCTTTACCCAAACATTTTTTTTCCCTGTGAACAGGAGAGGAACCCATGGGCACACCTCTTTCACAGCAACTTTATTACTGTTTGTCCTGTCTTATTTTTCAGTATTTCATCAGATACTGAAATATTTCATTAACAGCTGCCACCACAGTGTTGGTTTTATTCTCTCTCACACCTCTTTCACAGCAACCTTAAGCTATTCATTTCAGCTTGCTGTTTTTTTTGATGGCAGCTCCAATATTATGAAACACTGAAGAGAGTTCCATTCAGAACACCTTCCATAAACAATATAAAGCCATCCCTTTTAGGTAAACACTTTGCAGTTAATTTCATGGAGTATTTTGAGACAAAGTATATTACTGTTTTTCCTGTCTTATTTTATTGTCATATCTACAAGTTGCGGGGGGCGGTGATTCATTGTGGCTGGCAGGAAATGAATATTTGATTTTAAAAACTAATAATTGATTAGGCATTTGATACTTGTGTGTACTTGGGATGGTCGTGAATCGAGACAGCATAGTGGTTAGAGATTCTAATCTGGAGAACAAGGTTCAAGTCCTCAGTCCTCCAAATGAAGCCTGGAGGGTGACCTTGGGCCAGTCCCAGTTCTTTCAGAACTCACTCAGCCCCACCCACCACACCGGTCCTATATCATCTGCACTGGCTGCCAATCGAGTTCCAGGTCATGTTTAAAGTATTGGTTCTGACATTTAAAGTTATTCACGGCTTTGGACATGCATACTTGAGGGACCACCTCTCCCCATATCACCCCGTCAGGCCCCTCTGTTCTTCAGAGGAGGACCTGTTGGTGATCCCTGGCCCTAAAGCAATCAGGCTGGCCTCCATAAGGGCCAGGGCTTTTACAGCCCTGGCCCCCACCTGGTGGAACAGGCTCCCAAGGGAGATCAGGGCCCGGCGGGACTTGCAGAGTTTCCGCAGGGCCTGTAAGACGGATGTGTTCCGCCAGGCATTTGGCCAGCCTGGATAAGAACATCATTACCATTACATCTGGCCTCCATTGGGCACAAGGGTAGGGAGGGGGCCATCTGATATGAAATGGTTCCTGGTTTTTAAGTAATTGATTGTATTTTAACATTATATTTTATACCGTGGTTGTTCGCTGCCCTGAGCCCTTCGGGGGAGGGTAGTCTATAAGACAAACAAACAAAAAAAACAAAAAACAAATATATAATGTGGAGGAGGGAAGGGAAGGCTATTACAAGCCACTTTGAGACACCTTACAGTAGAGGAAAAGTATGGTAGAAAAACTAATCTACTTCAGACCAATACAGTAGACATATGAACCATATTTCAATGATGTATTTATTTTTAAAATGTTACTTAATTTTGTGCACAATTATGTAATGTGCATGCTGATTACAAAATTGAAAAGTTCAAAGTTTTCAGTGGCTCATTATGAGTGGAACACTTACCTCAGGACTCTTCTCTGTGCATCCCCCTTGCCACAGAGCTTTTCTGCAGAGATTTCTCCAGGCCTGGTTCTCTTAACTCCACCCATCAATTTATTCTTAAAGGCACAGATCTCATTAAACACTTCAGTCAAGATTGCAGGCTTAGTCTTCAAACTGCACTTTTATTGATATTATTGTTCCAAAACTAATCTCTCTCCACCAATGAAAGAGCAAAGCAATTCCCTGCACCACACACTTTTAAGTCAATATTCTATTTCCACCCCCACTCCCTGCTTTTGCTGCAGCTGCCAGAGAGGCTTGTTATTTCCAAGCATACTCTATTATTATTAGGTCAATATCTCAATATATCAATGCAGAGAGTGAGTGAGGTTCTTTTTTTCACTGGAAGAAGCTGGCAACATGGAGGGGGGCAAGGGGGAAGGTGTGGATGGCAGTGTGAGGGAGTGGAAAGGCTGACTGTGGGCAGAGGAAACATGTCCGGGGCAAAGTTGTACGCTCTGGCAGCAAAGCAAAATTTCCGTCTTGCCACAGAGAGAATTAAAAGTGAAAGTGGGTCTTGGAAAAATACATCTGTACAAGAAATCCTGCTGCAATGCACGATCCCCCCCACCACACAGCAAACACGTTGTGCACAATCAACCAAAGTTCAAAATTCAATATCCAAATATGCTGCTAGACCTATTGTGTGTGTAGGAGATTGTTTCTGTCCAAAAATACTTTCTTATCTTTACTACAAAATTAGCATTTTCTGTTTTCAAGTTTTATTTTCCCCACCTCTCAAATGGCTAAAACTAAGATATACATGCTAAGTCAGCACATGGTGCAGCAGTTTACAGTTCTCCCTCCCTCTAATATGCATATTTTTGGAGGACTCCCACAACCTTGTCCTGGGAGATGGAACATGACTCTCTAGGGCAGTGGTTCTCAACCTGAGGGTCGGGACCCCTTTGGGGGTTGAAAGACCCTTTCACAGGGGTCGCCTAAGACTCTCTTCATCAGTGTTCTCCATCTGTAAAATGGATAAATGTTAGGGTTGGGGGTCACCACAACATTAGGATCTGTATTAAAGAGTCGCGGCATTGGGAAGGTTGAGAACCACTGCTCTAGGGGTTCAGCAGCAGCAAGGAGCAGCCTGAGGAAGAAGGTAAAGGTAACCAGCCAGTCAAGCTGACAGGCTAGATTTGGGGCACAGCACCAGACAAAGGAGAAGGCACCAGGTGTTTCACTGAATCCTTTCCCCATCTCAAATCAGATGCCAGGAGGAACCCTAAAACAAAATATTTAACCCATGGGAGGGTGGGGCCCCAATTGCTATGTTCAACAGGTGTAGTCACATTTTTGCTTGTAGAAAACAAAGGCATTTATACTGGTTGTGGTGGGTTTTCCAGGCTGTGTGTCTGTGGTCTGGTAGATCTTGTTCCAAACGTTCCTAACTGTTACACACTGTTGCACACAGTGTGTAACAGACTTCTCTCTGTGATACACCTCTGAAGATGCCAGCCACAGATGCAGTTGAAATGTTACGAACAAGATCTACAAGACCATGGCCACACAGCCCAGAAAACCGACCACAACCAGTTGAATCCAGCCGTAAAAGCCTTCGTCAATAAGACATTTATATGCCCAATATTCCACTATATGAAACTAAGTTACATATGATTTTTATGTTACATATGATGTTACGTTGTTGAATCGGTAGAATAAGTTTGGATTCTACTCGAATGTAAGCACTGCATATATTTTAATTCTTCCCAAAATGTATCTGACTGTCTTTTTTTATGCTTCTGGTACAAAGTCAGAGGGGAAACTCTAGATCTCTCTCCTGCAGAAGGATGTATCAGCTATGGTTATACATTTGATTGCAGGGGAGAGGGACAATATGCAGTTTTACTCTTTGGATGTTAGAGAGTCTGATTTTCACCTCAGCTGTGTTATTGGCTCTCTCTGTGTTGATGACTTGAGGCAGGGAAAAATATTAAAAGCAAAAACTCAATAAAGCATGTGGATAAAAAAAGGTGTAAGCTGAAGGCCTGCAAAACATTGTGGGTGGGGAATAAACAATTTAGAAATTCCATCCTACTCTTCAAAACCTTTCCCTCAAACATTATTGGAATTTCAGGTGCTTGAGCAAGCTGATTTTACCCCTCTCTTGCTTCCCTTTAATGGATGTTTACCTGCTTTCAACATTCTATCACTTTCAGAGCAATTTCAGTTCTCACTGCAATGTAACAGACTTCTCTCTGTGATACACCTCTGAAGACTTCTCCCCCTTTCCTGATCTCCTCAGCCAAAAGTTACCGTGAGAAGGCATATGTGTGTTTTTGGAGATTTGCATATGTGTGTTGCAAATGCGAAGGCTTTGATTTTTCCTGCTCTCTACTCTCTTCTGTACTTCAGGTAAGTTGCTACCACTCACACTCTGACCTGTTGCCTTCTATCTTCAGATTAGGCACAGATAAAAGATACATGCAGGTATAGGAGCTATAATGCACACCCTCTTCCCCTGCCTGATGGTTCACCTTAGTCCAGTCAGGAATTTTTAGTCCATGCATGGACAAGCAGCCGGGCAGCCAAGATGAGATCATTCAACATAGATCTTTAAAAGGGGGGGGGGTTATTTGCTAACATACACAACTACTCACTAGAATAGGGGTTCCCAACATGGTGCCCGTGGGCACCATGGCATCCAACAACACCTTTACAGCAAGTGTTTTTAGGAAGTGAGTGAGGTGAGGTAGGGTTTTTGCTGAGCAAGGCTTCTGATTGACTAATCAAGATTTGATTGGTTGTGCAGATTTTTTTTAAAAAGATGTTGCTTCAGCAGTAACTGCTACATCAGTATGAGGATCTGCACCGTGTTACTGAAATTAAGCTGTGGCAATCATTTTGTAGCTGGCTCCAACTCCCCCGGCAGCCATTTTGTGACTGCCATTTGGTGCTGCATTTGGAACCTCTCTCAGAGCATGGGAGCACTGGGAAGACAATATCAGAACGTTACAGAGGGGTTACAGAACAAATAAAAAGAAACAAAACATGAGGCTAAGTTATGCAAATCACTAATATTACTGTGACATTCTCTTCAGGGAACGGATGTAAGCTCTACTGAAACTTTGAAAGAGATGTTGGGCAATGCAAGCTTCACCTACTTCTCCCATTCCTGAGTTTCTCTTGCGTTCCAACTTCATAGAGTGTGTTGCCCCTTCTAACTCTTTCCTTACCAGGTTGGAAAGTTTCTCCCGGACCTATCCTGGAACTGAGTTTGAGTTCCCATGTGTGCTGCCTTGCACTAGGCCCCAGTCATACCAAGGCAGACATATTTGAACTTTACAGTCTTAACTCAGGATATCTAAAAGAGCATTCTGTTTTCCTTCTTCCTGGCAGGTGGGCCAATAGTTCTTTTGGCCTATTTGTCACCATAACCAAAAAACCAAAGTCCTCCCTGTCTGAATTTTCCTGCCCCTAGTACACTTCATTGGCTGAAAAATTCAGAGTAATCAAAGGAGTTTGCCCAATTTTTCAAAAGGTAGCATATTTATTTACTTCATTTACGCTCCACTTTTCTCCTCAGTTTGGACCCAGAGCACATGACACCATTGTCTTTTCTTCCACTTTATCTTCATAGCAACCCTACGAAGGAGGTTAGACTTGGTGTGACTGGCCCAAGGTCATCCACATACTTCTATGACAGAGTGGGGAATCGAATGTAGGTCTCCCACATAGCAGACTAACACTGTTAACCCACCTGTCCTACATTACGCCAGCTCACTATAACATACATTTTTAAACACACAATTTATTTAAATGGTGCTCATAAAGAGAAGTGTACTTCTTCTACAGATTTTGGAATCAAAGCCTTTTTTTGTAACTGAATTATAATCCTTCCACATTTGATGCATTGGCAAGTGTGAAGGAATCACGTTTCAGCCGTAACGCTCAAGCAATGTTCAAAGTCTAACAAAATACTTTATTTTGGGATTTATACTAACACCCACTTTTCCTCTATGCGAAAAGCAGCTATCTTTGATCTTCTCATTCTGATTTACTAGCTTTGTTGATAAGAATTCATTTCGGCCAACATAAAAGATGCATGGCTTAATCCATATGCCTAGAAATTGCACGTTTTTGTCTGATGGAAAGTGGGTACGGGATAAATGGAGGACATTGTCTGAATGAGTGGTGCAAAAAAGGGCAGCATGCTCTCCTTTAGGATAAAATTATCCCTTTCATTTTTAATGAATCTCAACTAGATCATTAACAGGGCTCTGTCACATATCGCAAAATGCACTTGCAACCAAATGCAAATACCAAAGTCATGACTGCTTCCTAAACAACTCTAAAATAAAGTCTGTATTTCATCTGAGTAAATCTATTCTGTTGCATTAAAATCTGTGAAAATTTACCAGTGCTGCCAAGCTCAATAGCTTTTCTGTACTGAATGGTTCTGTATGTTCTTTTCTTTAAAAAGGAAAAAGCTTGCTCCTTCACTGAAAGAACTGAAGGTTGTTTTATTACTATTATTAATATAATAGGGCAAAGCTGAACTGGAAAGTAGAGAGTGCCCAAGAAAAGAACACCATTCTTGTAGAAGATATCCTATTAACTTTCCTTCATTAAAATCTTGAATTCTTGGCTGGCGATCATGGAAAACAAATGGTTTGTTCTTAATCATTTCCATCTCCAACCTGTCTCTGAAGTGACTTGTAAATGGATTTTTCATAAAGTGAAATAATGAGCATTTGCTTTCAACTGGAATTTGAATGCAAGGATTTTGTTGCACAACGGCTCTGGTTCATTGTAAGTATAGGTCTCTGTTAGCAACCTACTCCTACATTACAATCAGAAGTTCAAGATTTGATGATTATGTCAGCAGGTAATAGTTTACTCTTCATGTAAGTGTAACCCCTATGCCCAGAATGGGTTGGCCCAGAATGGGTTGACCCAGTAAGGGGGTGGAGACTCGGAGCAGCAGAGAGGCTGCAAGAGCTCTTTTGCAGAAGAACAAGGCTACCAGACTCGGACCTTGATTTCTATAAGCCCTTAACACCTTGTTAAGGTAATTTCAATATTGTTGGGAACTACTGGGAAGGTAGTTGTTGTTTTGCTGTGTTGTAAATGTTGGAGTTTATTGTTTCAGGGTTTTCTTTTGTGGTTGTAATGGGTGAGAGTTCTCCTGGAGACCTTCATCATGTTGCAACCTGTTCATCAAGCCCTTGGAGTCTTCAGGAGCCAGCCAACTTGCAAGAAGAAATTGGACTTGGCAATATCAGTAGACTGTAAATAGAAGGACTTGAAATGCAACCTGAACAGGACCTTGAATTGTAACGTTAAATGTTGATGTTTAATGTTAATTGTAAAGAGAAGTAAACCATATTGTTGTTTAAAAATTGTTGTTGCAACTCATTCCAAGTACTGCCCCACAGAACTCACAAGCTGAGGTTACATAAGCATAAGGAACTAACCAGGAAGCATGGTATGAAATTCTGCACCATGCTGTCACGTTTATGTACATCTTCTGGCAGTCTAAAGTAGTAATCTGTGGCATAAGTTTATCAGAATGTCAGAATGGCCATTTTCTACACTGAAAAAACATTTTCAGTGAAGAGTTTGCAAGGACACTAAATAGTAGGTTATGTATAATATGAAAGGTAATTTCTCTCTAGGATTTACAGTGCTATCCTAAATAGAGTTATACCCTGCTAATCCATTGAAGACAATTGACTTGGAAAGGTGCAGCCTTGCTTAGTACTATTTGGCTGCAAATACATACTGAGGAGTAATCCCAGTGAATATAGTAGGACTTTGTATATTAAGATCCCTCCTAAGTTTTCAGTAAGGACTCCCATGGCACCAAATGGTAAGTTGTAGTCAAAGCTCTGCTCACTATCTGAGTATGGTTCCGTAGGAAGTTGGTTTTATGTAGCCATTTTAAGGTTGACTCAGCTTTCCATCCTTCTGAGATCAGTAAAATGAATACCCAGCTTGCTGGGCATAAAGTTCAGGTGAATTAGGAAGGCAATAACAATATGAGAAACCACCACAGAACAATTTATCAACAAGAGGAAAATATAACAGTGTGGGAGAGGCAAGATGAAATAATAAAGTTATATGTGTGATTCTTTTACTTGAACTTATGACAAAGGTTTCTAACAAATTCCGATTTCCATAATATTAATTCGTACTATATATAAGCTTGAACAACATACTTAAAGGTACAGATAGATACACGTTTCAATCATAAAGGTCACATTGTCATATGGTATTTAATTACATAACATTAATGAATGATAGGAAAGTATTGTAAAATTCAGTCTGGGTTGTTAGCTTGCATGTGTAAATGTGTAAGGTTCCTTTTCTATCCCGTCACTTAGTAAAGTTCCTTTTCTATATATTATCAAGAGTTCCTTGTAAATAACTAAATGAAATAAAAAGGAAGGCAATGGAAAACCACTCAGTAAATGAAGTCTGCCTAGTAAATTTTGTAATGTGACATGCATCACCACATTGGTAAGCAATAGCCCTGTGCATACACACCTTTAATTTTACCATTAAGCTTGCAGTGTCTTACCAGCAAACACTGATCTGGCGTGGTGTAGTGGTTTGGAGAAGGTGCATTTATTTATTTATTTATTTTTAAACCACCCACCCCCGAAGGGCTCTGGGCGGTGTACAGAAGGCCAAAACAATATTACACACAATAGGCCATTGCATTACACACCATAAAATACATTAGGTAAATTAAAACATTCTAATCTGGAGAACCGGGTTTGATTTCCTACTCTGCCACTTGAGCTATGGAGGCTTATTTGGGGAACCAGATTAGCTTGTGCAGTCAAAGCATGCCAGCTGGGTGACCTTGGGCTAGTTCTTCAAAGCTCTCAGCCCCACCCACTTCACAGGGTGTTTGTGGTGGGGGGGAAGGGAAAGAAGATTGTAAGCCCCTTTGAGTCTCCTTACAGGAGAGAAAGGGGGAATATAAATCCAAACTCTTCTTCTTCATCCAGTAATTGTTACCTGATCTTGCACACCATTCCTTACGACAGCAAGCATAGCCCTATCAGGAGGGGTAATAATGTATAGATTTGTTGGAGAAGGAAAAACAGTTTTAACCACTCTTGCAACTTGCTTTGTTTTGTTTTTAGCAAGACTGAATGCCTAAACTGTAATGGTAATTATGTGGAATTAGTCACGTATTTTTTCTTTTGGTCTGCATTTTCATATACATTTTTCAGTATTTGTCTTTTACTGCAAGTAAAATATGTTATGTTAAAGCTAATGTGTGAAATTTAATACCTGTTGAAACCAAACTTTTGTATCTATTTGAAAACTCAAAATGCATGCAATTTAAAGCTGGTGACATTGATTATCAGTGTTCATTCATGTAGATTCAAGAAATGTGGATATTGTAAAATTCAGTCTGTGCTGTTAGCTTTTATGTGCAAATATTGACATTCAACTAATTTTGGACATTGACAATAGAATGACCAAAATTAGGTGACTGTCAGTAGTCCCAAAGTGAATTGTTAATGCCCGAAAGTAGGCATTTGCACACTCTTTGGACCAACACCTCCAAGCTTAACTATTGTAACTCGCTGTACGCTGGCTTGCCTTTGACCATGATCCGGAAGCTTAAACTCGTGCAACATGCGGCAGCCAGACTCCTTACAGAGACATCTAGTCGGGACCGGATCACTCCGGTCCTATACCATCTCCATTGGCTGCCCATCAAGTTCCGGGTCATGTTCAAGGTGCTGGTTTTAACCTTTAAGGCCATAAGTGGCCTTTGGCCTGCATACTTGAGGAACCGCATCTCCCCATATTGCCCCACTAGGACTCTCTACTCCTTGGAGGAGTAGGGCCAGGGCCTTTACAGTCCTGGCCCCCGTCTGGTGGATCAAGCTCCTTAGAGAGACCAGGGCCCTGCAGGACTTAACAAGTTTCCACAGGACCTGTAAAATGCACCTGTTCCGCCAGGCATTTGGCCAGCCGGGCTGAGTGTGGTTCCATCGTCCCAGCCTCCAGTGGGCTCGGGGAGTGGGGGGAGGGAAGGGAGGGTCTTTACCGCCATCTGAGTTTTATTCTGAGTTTTATTCTGTATTTTATTCTGGTTTTCTTAGGTGTACATTGTTGTTGGTTTAAAATATTATATAAAGAGTATATTGTGTTGTGCGCTGCCCTGAGCCTTTTGGGGGAGGGCGGCAAATAAATTTAAAGTATAAAATAAATAAATAAAATTACTATACACTGCGTGAGAGAGTGAAAAGGAGCTGGAGATTAGTTTTTCTCAGGTGTACCAGAGCTACCATTTATAAACAACTGCTATTGAGGCAATCACTTTGGAGAAGATGCTATCTGTTCTAACAAGCTCTCCACAGCAGAAAAATAGTAGGTCTCAAAAACAGGAGAGAAGTCCTGAAATTAGAAGTCAAGGGGGAGAATAGTTTGTGATGGGTACTGGAACTGTTGAAAGAACAAATATCCTGGTGAAACCCCCTTGAGGTTTCCTTTCATGAAATAATGTAGGTTTCTTAAGAACGCTTACAAAAAAACTGTGAAGAATTCAGCTCTCAAGCTATTACACCACCAAGTGTTCTCATATGTATTATAAAGCGGAAATGTGAATGTAAGGATAAATCAAGTTGATTTCTCTCCCAATAACTACAAAAAGCAGATGAGAGTAGATTTATCTAGGGATGTTCAGAACTCCTGACACTGGTTTAATTACAGATTCTGTGTCCATTAATCAAGGATTGACTGAAGACTTTGGAAGTGGATACACCGTTAAGAATGTCCCTTCTACAAAGCCTCTAAACAACTACTTAAATCAAACAAATCCTTGTGGGCTGATAAGAAAGAAGCAAGTTCAAGATAAGGATTTTGCCTGCCAAAGTCACTAAAAAGTATTTTGATTTATCTCCATGTTCACAAGGGTTGTTTTCAAGGGCTTTTTAAAGTTCTGAATTAAACTACTGGAGAACCACTAGAGAATTGACAGTACAGAGTTTAAGCGGAAGGCTTGTGTTTGACGTGTAAGTAAGCTCCATTCTGACCTCCATATTGAGTGGAGCTTTAAGTAAGGAAAGTAAAGCCAGAATACAAAACACTGCTGGGGATTTGCGTAATACCTTGTCTTCCCGTTCCTGTTTCCCTCTATAGAAAATGGGAGGGGGATGAAAGGTGGAGCCAGTAGCGGAGCCATAAGGGGGCTGGGTGTGTGTCGTGCACATCCCTGAGGGGGCGTGGAAAATTGCCCCCAGGCCCCTCTCCCTTCCCCCGCCCCCCTCCACGGCGCCCCCCACCCCCCTTCCCACACTTACCTTAGTTCCTTTCCTTTTCCTATAACTTTTTCAGGCTTTTGAAGCTAGGCTTTCTACACTTCTCTTTGTACAGACAGGAGCTGTCTATACAAAGAGAAGTGTAGAAAGCCTAGCTTCAATCTTACCTCAGATCCAACAACACAGTCCTCCTTCTCCACCTATTTTTCTACCCTTGGGTAGAAGCAGTATGAGGAGGAGTGCTTATTCATCTTAGGAACCAACAGTGAGAGAATGTTCTCCCACGTGTTCCCTGTACTACTGGAAGTGCGGAGAGGGAGGGAGACTTTGTGTGATAGTTTAGTTCTGATCCATTGGAACCAGTTGTAAAAACACAGTTCTTCCTGTAAAAATATGCCAGCTTTCTTTCTTTTAGTTTTTTCTTTTCAATTGCTATTGTGACCAACTTATCCTTGGCAGCATCAATCTCCCTTGCAGACCTAGGAAAATTTAAAATTTAATGAAATGACAGCACCCCATGACTTGTCAAACAAATATGACATTGCTTCAACAAATTAACAAATCTTTAATTTAAACAACCATTTTATATCAGTTGGAGATAAATCAAAAGTGGATATATATATATATATATATATATATATATATATATATATATATATATATATATATATATATATATATATATATATACATCTCTCTCTCTCGCACAACTCAATATATTTCTCTCTCGCACAACTCAAAATTCTACAAACTCTTCAGTGTCTTTCAAGAAAAGCACTCAAAACAGTTACAATTACTTACTGTACCCAGTAAATAAAGAAAAATGAGAAAGTCCAAATACCGGTAATTAGTAATATAAGGGCTGATTGATTGATTGATTGATTGATTGATTGATTGATTGATTGATTGATTGATTGATTGATTGATTGAATTGCTTAATTGCCCCTCCAAGAGCTATCTCGAGGTGATTTACAAATGAACAACAATACAATAAAAGTCTTGGCATAGGTAGACCGTAACATCCCATCTGTTCGTCTACATAGGTTGTAGCTATTGAAGGTAGTTTCAACTTGGGCCTGTAAAAAAAAAAGCTGTTCTCTCAATTAAGCTGTGCACCTTCCTTTTCCTGTTGCAGGCTGGCTCAACTGAGGACGGTGGCGCTCTTGCCGTTGGTAATATGTAAGCAAGCTTACCAACTGCAAATGCTCATTGAACTCTTGTCCCTGGGTGCTAAGATCCAACGAAATACAAATACTAAAATGACACGGGTTACACTATGCGTTTAACAGAGTGAAATGTTGTGATTTGTATGTAGTGTGTGATTTGGAAAAGCTTTGCTGTCTTAATTTTACCTCACCAGGCTGCTGTTAAAAGTACACAATGTTAGGACCCTGATTAATCCTATGGATATATATATATAAATGGCAATATATTTTTCCTTTAAAATCATATTAGCAGAAGCTAAGTTTTCACAGCACCTCTCAGTGTAGGTAGCGGCATGTTCCAAAGGTCACAAGTTAACATGATCTAATTAAGAGAATGAGTAACTCATGAATAACCTGGAGGTCTCATCCTATGTAAGGGCATGATTGATTATCACACCTTGCAAAGATACTATTAAAGATGAAGAACATGGAAAGCCACTTTAATATCAGATACTGCCTTTTCCCTATCTCTTCTGGAAACCAAGTCAGCAACAGATGGTTGCTCCTCTGCATCTCCTCTTCCCATTGTTATTACTTTCCTAAAGTCACCCACCTTTCCTTGGTCTAATGTCTCAGCCAAAATCTGAATATCTTGGGCAGTAATCCTAAAAGGTTAATCTGCATGGAAGCCTTACAGCAGCTCCTCGTTTAGCTTAACAATGTAATTTGGCCCCTTTTGTCCCGGGCTTAGTTATAGTTGAGCTGATTAACTGGCTCTGCACCCCAAACCCAGCACAGCTGTGAAACTGAGTGCAATTAGCTCCTTTTCCCACCAAGAGAACGAGCTACCTTATAAAAGTTCAGTTCACCTAGAGCACATTGCTCATTACTAGCCTGTACCTTCCTTGGTCTGGTCAGTTTGAGACACGATATCGAGCCTTCACCTGGTTTCCGCTGGCGTGGACTCCCCTGCTTTCTCACTGTTTCTACTTCGAGAACGTTAGGTAAACGTATCACCCTGCAAATTCCCAATTCCCTCTCTTAATCGTCCCATCTACTCTTTTCAACCCTTTTATATACTAGGAACTTGAATGTATTTCTTACATCTTATTGTGTGTATGTATTTTGAACCAAATTTATATAAACATTTAAAAAACTCATTTGGACTCTTGCATTTACTCTGCGGATCGCTCTTTGCCAAATTCCTTCCCCGTAGATATAGTCTCCAAGATCTCACCTAGTCTCCCTCGTGCAAGACTGCCAAGTGAGTTCCATTCCCCTTTGCTACTTTAAAAACCATATGTGTGCTGTTGCACTCTCAGCAGCTGGTGGAGATTCCCTTTAATAATTTAATAACCCCTGTTAAGCTAGGTAACAACAAGCAGACAGGCCCATTTTAAATCTGGGAACGCTACTGGGTACATCAGCAATGCTTTTCCTGGTACACAAGGGAGCAGCAGTGGTGTAGTGGTTAAGAGCAGGTGTACTCTAATCTGGAGGCACTGGGTTTGATTCCCTGCTCTGCCACCTGAGCTGTGGAGGCTTATCAGATTAGCCTGTGCACTCCCACACATGCCAGCTGGGTGACCTTGGGCTAGTCACAGCTTTTCGGAACTCTCTCAGTCCCACCTACTTCACAGGGTGTTTGTTGTGAGGGGGGAAAGGAGATTGTAAGCCCCTTTGAGTCTCCTGCAGGAGAGAAAGGGTGGATATAAATCCAACTCATCTTCTTCTTTATAAGGTTTTGTTTTGTTGTTCTTTTGACTATTTACAGAGACAGTCAGAGTTGTCAAGGCAGCAATTCTGCCACTGCTGCTCCACCATATATTCACTAATTGCATGCAATCCAGTGATGAAACCTCGGTAGAATAGCAGGAGCTTTTATCTTTAAAATGGCAGGGATTTTGGCTAAGCTGCAAGGAGCAGAGTAGAGAAAAGAAGCAGCCTGTTCTAAGTGCTGTGCTTCTCTTCATTGATACTCCCCACTGGGAGACTGAGTAGCTAGCTAGAGTTTTACAAAAACACTCTCTTGGTATTTCCCTAAAGAAACGTAGTCATCAATACCATTTTCTTAACTTCACTTGGATCTTGGAAAGAGATCTCACAAAGAGCTATACTGCACATACTGCAGATCTCAGATTTCTATTAGCCTTCTGAAGGCACATTATTGCCATATACCACTTTGTACAGGCTGTTTTAACGTGTTTATAAGAACATAAGAACTAGCCTGCTGGATGAGACCAGAGTCCATCTAGTCCAGCACTCTGCTACTTGCAGTGGCCCACCAGGTGCCTTTGGGAGCTCACGTGCAGGATGTGAAAGCAATGGCCTGCTGCTGCTGCTGCTGCTCCTGGGCACCTGGTCTGCTAAGGCATTTGCAATCTGAGATCAAGGAGGATCAAGATTGGTAGCCATAGATCGACTTCTCCTCCATAAATCTGTCCAAGCCCTTTTTAAAGCTATCCAACTTAACTTGTTTAACCTTCCACTCTGTCATAATTTCACTGACTTAAATCAGGGAGGGGATGTGCAATCATTGAATTTTCACAAACAGCACTTACCCCATTTTGAAGGTGTTTTCAATCCCATCGTTTACATTGATATTTGTCCGCAGTTCCCTCCTCAAAACATTATTTTCTGCCACATTTTTTTGGTGGTTCCACTCATGCACTGCAACAACGCCATGAAGCTTTGCTAATTCAATGGTCTATAAAAACGGGTGGGCAGAGGAAATACATGAAAATGAGAAAAATTAAGAAGAGAGGGGGAGGGGAATAAGATTGAGAACCAAAAAGTGGATGAGCAAGTTTGCACAGGAACATGGAAATGGCCCGCTGTTTGGTGGGAAAGAAAGACTGTTTTAATATGATAGTTCTGTGAGGGAAACCAGCTTGGAAATATTTCAGTCAATAACACTGCCATAAAAGAGTTTTCGGAAACAATGAAAAAGGTGGCTGAAAACATTTATATAACCAAACAATGGGAAAACCGCGTGGGATTCCACAGACTAAACATTTCATTATCATCCTGCAAAAGTTGAAAGTGACTTGTGCAGAAAAGGTTATTAACAGCACAGTCCCCTTTCACCACTTACCTTAAGCCCCGCGCTACTCTCCTCAAGTAGTGCGGGGTCCCCTGGCACTCCCCACGACAGGGGCAGCGACAGCGCAGCCGCCCCAACGCTGCCGCTGTCGCGCCCCCTCAGCGCGCAGCATCCCAGGCGCTCTTCTAAACGGCGCCTTTTGATGACCCCTGCGCAGAGTGCGGGATCGTGGGGATGCCCGGGTGCGCGCCTTGGATGCCGCGCACTGAGAGCAGCGCGCGGCATAGGGGGGATTGAAGTGAGTGGGGAAAGGCCCACAGTCACAGTCTTTGGGTGGTAAGAATGCCAAAACTTGAAGAATTTTAAAATATTTTTTTAATTAAAAGAAATGGTTGTAAAACAGAAACTTAAAAAGCATACAGTGTACCCAAAATCATAAGGTGCATTTTAGGTGCACAATAAAATAACAAAGAATATAACTTCCTTACTAGAAAGAATACTTGCAGAGAAACTACAACAGAAGTCTTCAGTATATGGGCAAATATAGCAGAGGCAGAGCATGAAGAAAGATAAAGAAAAGGAAAAGGTAAGTTGTAACACTGAATAATAATTTATGCTCCTAGCTAGCCACATCAAATGATTATCAATTAACCAATCAGGTTACACATTGGTCCAAACATTCTAGCAACAAGCTCACACACACCCTCCCCTCCCCTGCCAGCCCAGCTTCCTAAACTGAAACTTATTCAATTAAAGCGCTAAGAAACCTGTTACAGCTGAAAGAAAACAATAAGGATGATCCCAGACCAACTAATTGGAATGATGATCTTGGCGTGAAGCACACTGATCTCCAAACACCAACACCTGCTTTCTAAGCTATGTGGAATGATGAGAAGGAAAAAGGATTTTTGGTAGGCCTTTCAGTGTTCAAGATTGAGTCTCTCGGGATATTACAAAGTAGTCATTCTCTCGATAGTCCCCTCCCTCCAGATTTTTGTTAGCGAAACTATATGGAGATGCAAAATATAAACACTGTTTCTTTCCCAACATGCTCTTGATTCGGATTGTGGACATATTCAGTTGTAATTTGCCTTTCCTGTAAAAGACAAAGGAAAATTTGTGAGCTGTCATTTACTTACTAACTGGGTAAGCTGTGGTATGAAGAACTTAGTTAGGCCTTGTGTTCTACTATTTGTTTATCCTGAATAAAGTAACCCTGTTGATTAAACAGGATCATAATGCCGACTTTTCCCCAAGGTTTCAGCTAGTACTGGAAAAACTGCATAAACACATCCTCACAAGTGAATGTTTTATATTTGTGAGTGTAGTCTTTATTGTACAAATGGGATGATAGAATTAGAAAAATGCTTTGGTCAAAAATTCATGGGTAGTTTGTGTGGAAATTTGTGGGGAATGCCAACTGTAATTTCGAGGCCCGCTCTTCTCCGGTGAGCACAAGGCTACATAGAAGCTGTTGCTATTTGACTTCTTTATGTGTTATATTCAAGAGCTGGCATAGTGCAGTAGTTAAGAGCAGTGGACTCTAATCTGGAGAACAGGGTTAAAGTCCTCACTCCTTCACATGAAGCCAATTGGGTGATCTTGAGCCAGTCACAGTTCTCTCAGAACTCTCTCAGCCCCACCTACCTCACAGGGTGCCTGTTGTGGGGAGGGAAAGAAAAGGTGGTTGTAAGTCTCTCTGAGACTCCTTAAGGCAGAGAAAAGTGGGGTATAAAAGCCAACTCTTCTTATTCTGATAAACATCTGAGAGAGGTGTCGTCTATATGGGTTTGTGTGTTTCTCTCCTTGACCAAAGAAATTCCCTGGCAATGAAGCATCTCTCAAGTATCTTCTCAGATATCTTTTTCCTGACCCCAACAGGTAGCAATATTATTTATAATTGATCAATAATTATTTTTCTATGTAATGGATTTAGAGTTTAAAGTGCAATTACACATTTCAACATTGTGAAATCTCTACTATTCGGATTATTATTGAATATTGATTTAAATCATGTCCTCATAATTTCGTGCTATGGTTTATTCTTTTTTATCAGGCTGTTTGCTTTACTGCAAAACATCCAAGACAGCAACCAGAAGCCTAGGATTATAAACACTTTGAGTGCATACATTCTGGGAGAGATTTATCTTCTGAACAACATTGAGTGTGCATATTTATATTCATAGGAAACTGTTCGTTTACTTTAGCCTTAGGAGAAAACTATAGGTTTGCATTTTTACTCCCCAAAGCATCAAAATGTTTACTAAAAAAAGCATTATGATTCTATGCAATATATGTTGTTAAGCTCCCGATAAGCAGAAACAAACATAGCTTAAAATTACAATTGTTGAAAACATGTGCACGCACACAAAAGACAGCTAAAATGTTAACTATTTTAGCTGGACAAATATTTTCACATATTTTGTGGTAAATTTCTGCATTTACAGCAAAACATTCAGTTATTCGTAAAAAAATATTTAAAATTTATTTTTAATTGGTTTTCATTCCAACTTTCCTCTGTGGAACTCAAATTTTATGTACTTCACTCCCTGTATCGTCCTCTCAACAACCCTTTTAGGTTGGTTAGTTTGAAAGAAAGTGACTCATCCAGTATTGCCCATTGACATCCATGGTAGAAATGACATTCGAACCCAGGTCTCCAAGTATAGCCTAACACTGACCATTACACAACACTGACCTTTTTTACAAAATAGGCCTGCCTGTTTTTAAAAATCCTGATATATTTGCTATTTCAATTGCCTTTTCCCTCTAAGAGGTTTCAAGAATTTCCAGCAGCCATTCATTTGTTTTAAAGGTAAAGTAATACTTGGCTTTGCCTTTTCCCAAACAGCAAGGATATTATTTGAACGGATATGCTTATCTCTGCATGATTAGATAAATACATATGTTCTTAGTGGCAATGGGCCAGTGTAGAGGGAAGAAAACTGCTTTGCTCACCATTTGAGCAATAGGAATGGAACAGAATATGTATTCTTTTACGTTGCCTGGGAGGACCATGCCTGTTTTTCATCAGAGAGGTTTTTGTTTTGTTTTAAATGAAGTATCCACTGCTCTGCAAAAGGGCCTGCTTCCTTGTGCTGTGAGGGAGGTAGAATTATTGTTCTATGGAAAGGAGCCCATTTTCACACAGCTGAATAGTAAACGACTCTATTTCTGTCCTCCAGGGCATTGTGCTGTAGGGCAGTTTTTTTTCAGCCAGAGTTCTTCTTCAAAGATTTGCAAGTAATAAACACACCAGACCCAAATATCTGAGGGAGCCAGTAAAAAACCCATAGAGGAGCTGTTCCGCAGCAATAGAAAGACATATAAACCCATGAAAGAGTGTTCCATAGCAACAGAAAGACATAAGGCCTTGAACTTTGACCTAACTCTGAAAAGCCCCTGGAAAGGAACAGAAGTCTTTTCTTCAAAACAAGGACCTAAAATACAGCCACTCCTGCTGGGTGCAGAAAGCAGCTCCATTGTACTTTACATTACCTGAGAACAATTTTGGCAAGCATAACTTTCTAGGTATACTAATACCTTGTGCCACTTCCTGCTAGCCAAATATATGATGCTGCTGTATCCTGCTAGCCTTAGTCAGTACTGTTTTTTCTAACTCGCTGACTAGTGGCAACCCATCCCATGTCTCACACAGTTGTTCCATGTAGCTATGAGAAAGCATAGAGAACAAGATGAACGAAGGAGATCAGCAGCAGTCCCTTGGCATGACCCTTCTGAAACTTACCCTCCAAGTAGGACCAGAACCACCACAAAGCCAATCCCATCCCAGAAAGGCAGTCCAAAAAGATCCCATGGCATTTTCCTCATGGCCAAAATATTCCAGGGAAAAATCGGGATCATACATACCGGGATGTTTCTATCTTGGTTTCTCCCTCCACATGGCAGGCTTGGAGAAAGAACTTGCATGGTCTCCGGTTTAGTTTCATTTTTCTGTCAATCTGATTGGCTGCAGCCAGCGAGGTGGAAAAATTAACCGGTCTGTCTCCCGCGGTGTTTGCATGGGAGTGTGATCAGCAGGGTTTTTAAAAAAAGAACCCCCAATATTTTCATTTTTTGAAAGGCATGGGATAAGAGAAGTCTCGTGGGGCGGGCCCGAGTTAGACCTGAAAGCCATGCAGAATTAATGGCAGAACCGGGATGATTCACCTCTTTATCCCAGGATATATTGGCTGTGGGGAAAACGCCCATGTTCAATGGTATCCAAAGCCACTAGGAGGGCCAAGTGAATCAATAGGGTCATGTTACTGCTGTCCCTCTCTCAGTGCAGGTCATGCACCAGGGCAACTAAGACCGTTTCATTCCCATGGCAAGGCCTGAAAACAAACTGGAAACAATTTTAGTCTAGTCCCTTTTGTTGCAGGAATATGCACTTTCTCTTAAATCTTAACAATAAAAAGAGCTAGACCAGGTGTTCCCAAAGTGGAGCTGGGAGGCAGCAGGAATTTTTTGAAGTTCAGGTCTAATAAACCAGAAAATCTTGGGAACCTCCCCCCACCCCCCACCCCAGCCAACACTAGGAACTGGCTTTTCCCCCCTGTATTTTTGAAATTTTCCAGGACTAGTAAGCCTAAACCCAAAAAATACCAATTAAAAAAAATTGTGCCCACCCCAATTCAAGACTATTCGACAGGAGCTGTGTGTTGATGTACCTCTGTCTGAATATTTGTGTAAGTGCACACAGCCTTTTGCTTAGAGCCAACAACATACTTCCCAGCTTCTACAAAAATGTATGCAACTCATCTTCTCCCTTTCCCATTGTTTATTTTTCAGAATTTTGGCTGCGTATTATAGGAAAAGCATGCCATATCTTGGCATGGTCTGTTGCACTGTTGTGCCATAGAGCAGTTGACTATATCTTCCATTCAAATCCTGCTTTTCACTGACTACCTACATTTCTGGATGCAAGATATGTTTCTCCATTGCTCTTTATCTCAATGTTAAAACAAAGAAGGCTAATTAACACCTTCAGTTATATGTGTTCCTTTTTAAATTAATCAATGAAAGTTCAAAATACAATGCAGTCTCTCACAAAGCTTTATCAAACAAAAAAAGTTTAGGTAAAAGTTCTTTTTAAAAAACTTGTTACAGTTTACTCTATAGAAATGATTAAGATGTTGAAAATCTTCCATGATTCTGCCGTTCTCTTTTTTGTAATAGGACTATTCCTGTTGCGCAGGAGCATATCTACAGAAAAGGGTGCCCAGGGCAAGTTCTCAAACTGCATTCCCCAACTTCTTGTAATCTGGAGGTTATGTCCCTATTGATACACCCCAGATCGCATCAGTCTTTTTTGTTGCTGCATCACACTGGATGCTCATATTTAATTTACTGTCCACCCAACAGTAGTACTCTAATCTTAATTTTAAAGCAACCAGAGACTTTTTTCCCAGCAGCGGCAGCAGGGGGGGCCAACATGGGCCACTTTTCTCCCCCCCCCCTTTACTGCCTCCACCAAAAAAAAAAGCCTTGGGTTGCTTTAAAATTAAGATTACCTTTCTTCTAGGCAACGAGGCTGGGCTCAATCAATCAGGGTAGGGGCTCTCTCTGCCCCCCCCCCAAGGAGTGCCTGGGGCTCAAGCCCCCATTCAGATCCTCCTGGTTACATGTCTGTTTTTGCAGGTAGATGCTGTTTTCATATTGATGTTAAATAATGGGCGTTAGTGTGGACAGCTTGTGCGGTATAGGAGATAGAGGAGCTATTAGTGTAAATACAAGGCTATTGTGATCTAAACATCTGTATTCAGAAGTACTGTATAATCCCTAACTGAAAATGGTAAAGAGTATTTTACAGTACGTTGTTTTAAAAATGTTTATTCAAGATCTGATTTGGTTTACAACCAAATTAAAACCCATAATAAATCCTAAACATCAGCAAAAAATAGTATTACAGGGAAGGAGAGAGAGAGAGAGAGAGAGAGAGAGAGAGAGAGAGAGAGAGAGAGAGAGAAAACCTCAATCAAAGATTTGGACAGGTTACAAGACTGTTATTTTCATGGACTCAAGGCAGCTAACCATGCAACACATTACATTAAAATGTAATCTATCAATTTAAAACCATACACACTCTCTTCCAAATGCCCTTTGAAATAGAACTGTCTTGTATACCTTCCTAAAAGTAGGTAGTGAAGATGCTCTCCACACCCACATGGAAAATTAGGGACTATCAATGGCCACGGTGAGTAAAATACTTCATATTCAACAAACCTCTGAAACCGCACGAGCGGAATACAGCGTTCCAGGGACGCTAAAAACAGCCTTCCTAGGGAGTGGTTCGCACAGCCGCTGCTGTTTCCAAACCTCACTCCCTGAGCGAGGTTTTTTGGAAATAGTGGCTTCCAACTGCTGCTGTGCGAACGGCAGTGGCTGGAAGGCACCATTCCCCCCCTTTCCTGAACGCCTTACCATCCCTCTGACCTTCCGCTGCATCGCCGAGGCCAGGGGACACGCCGGAAGGTCAGAGGGACAGTAAGGCGTTCGGGGGACGGCGCAGCCTCTGCACAGGCTGCGCTGTCTTCCCCACTCCTACCGGGACCGTCCATGCGAACAGTCCCGGGGGGTGCGTCCGCGTCGTTTACGCCAACGCATCCCCGCAGCGTGGCCATGCAGAAACGGCCCTAGTTCAAGGAGGCAACATTGGGAAGACCTTGGCTTTGGTGCCCTACTGTTGGCCTTCTGGGACAAATGTGTGGAACAGAATGCTGGACTGGATGGACCACTAGTCCGATCCAGCAGAGCTCTACTTATGATAGGCCATTCCAAGGAACTGACCACCAAGAAAGCCTTAAACACAACTGTTGATATACAGATATTTACCAGGAAAAGCTACTTCAGGGAAAAGGCTTTCTGGGGAACATAACCACATCATAGGAGAATACCAGGAGATGCTGTTTAATAAGTATGCCACAAAAAGTAATGACCAGAATCTTTAATTGGGTCCTGATTCAAATAGGTTAGTAGTGCAGTTGTTGCAACACTGGTGTGATAGCGTCCCAGTGGCTGATCCTTGACAGGATTCTCACTACTTGATTTTGTACAATGGAAGCTTCTGAGCCATCTTCCAGAGCAGTCCCACACAGATCACGTTGCAACAGCCCTCGTTTCCCCCGCCCCCCACTTCTCTGTTATTTGTGCTGGGATTTAATACTGGGATTTAATTGCTGCAATAAAAGCGGCCTTCAGGTACAAGACTGATAATTTCTTATGTTTGATGCCAAGCACATCTGCTCACCTTTTACTCTGGGCTTTTTACCCTTGGTCACTTTGACCTGCAATCAATATCTATATTTTCTCACTGTCTCACTTTACTGCTGTTATTATTCTCTGGCTAGATTAAATGCTTTACTAAGTGCACAACTATTTGGAAGGTTCTCTAATATTCCATCTGATCAAGATTCTGTCTTTGTGGTCTCTGGATTCCTGCAACTATTAAACATTTCTTCTTTTTTTATAGGCTTTACATGGAATTATGGGCCTTCCTGCTCACTCCCTCTTAGGGGCTTTACGCACAGCAGAGGCAACCTACGTTTGACTCGTGTCTGCAGAAATCGTTACCTGAGCTCGACTCTTCTGTAACTCCGCACAGCAGCTGGGTTGACTCTCCAGACCC
Organism: Sphaerodactylus townsendi; assembly: GCF_021028975.2. Classification (NCBI taxonomy): domain Eukaryota; kingdom Metazoa; phylum Chordata; class Lepidosauria; order Squamata; family Sphaerodactylidae; genus Sphaerodactylus; species Sphaerodactylus townsendi. The sequence goes on along the minus strand of NC_059426.1, from coordinate 37,759,392 downwards.
GAGTTCAGAGGGCGGGGTTACCTCCTCACGTCTTTCGCTCCTCATTCCCGATTGGCTGCCATTCTATGGTGGGAAACGTGTGTGCGCATCCCTTTTTTTCGTTTTGCCACATAGGAGCTACGTTGTGACGTCACAAAGCTCCAATTTCCCGCCTGTCACAAACTGGTGGGAATCTGCATTTTCACAAGCCTTCTCTGTTGGAGCAGAACGAGCAGAGCTGAGCCGTTGTTTTGTGCATGAGAAGGGGTTTTTTAAAGGCGCACTTTTCACCGCTGCGAGTCTCCCATTCTGCGCATGGCCAAAATAGTGCACTGTGATTGGCTGGCCGGGAGAGTCGAGGGAGATTCCGCACTGTGCCGGCTTCGGCTTGAGTGCAATCCAGGTTCGGCAAAAAGTCATACCTCCCAGCTCGAAAATTTGATGGTGGGGGGGAGCAGCGGCAGACATGAGTCGAACTCTACGGCTGTGCGGAGTACCTGGGTCGAACCTACGTCAAACTAAGGTCGAATCCTACAGTGCGGAAGGCCTCTTAGTTCCTTTCATGAGTTGCTATCCTCTGCACATCACACTGGCAGTTTCCAAACACGTATAGGTGGCTGTGAGACTCAGCAATATTTATTTAAACACAGGTTGATCTCCACCTCAGAACTGAACTCATTTGTTCTATTCACTTGATTCTACTGTTGACTTTGTTAATTTTGAATTGTTTAGATCAGGGATTTGGGTTCTACTGTAGTGGCAGAAAGTGCTGTCACATTTTCAAGGCAAGAGATAAGCAGAGGTGGTTTGCCACTGCCTGCCTCTGTGTAGTAACTCTGGATGTCCTGGGTTGTCTACCATCCAAGTATATACTAGCGCTGTTCCCCTTGTCCCTGGCAGCTTCTAAGATCTGACGAGACCAAGCTATGCAGAGCAATGCAGGTCAGGGAGATTTTGTATAGTCTAAAATCTGATGAGACAAGCAAATGGGAATGAAGCATGTTACAGTAGTCCATACTTTCCCCTTCTTGCTCACGCTGTTCTCTCTCTTAGACTCTTAGACTCTCTGTGCTTCACCCACTCACACATGCACAGGTTTAAATCCTATTCTTTGCTGGAAAATGTTTGTGGCCCATTGTAAGAATCATGAGCAGCTGAAGAAACATATTCTGGCCATTACTGTCTATTAAGTAGCATCAGCTAGTCCAAACTGATCATTAGTAAGCAATGAGGTATTCAAAAGAGAGTCACTTAACATCATATCTTTGAACTACTCTACCTTAGCAATAGCAACAGTGTTCTGTTTTCCATTTTATTAACGATAAAGAACAAAAGTTATAATTAATCAGGGTTTTTTCCCCCAAAATAAGGCAGCTTCCCCACCCCCAAGCGCCCCCCCTTCCGGCCTCCCTGCTTATAAAAGAACATCCCAGAGGCCGGCAAGTGCTCTCTCCCCAGGCTCTGGGGAGAGCAGCAGCTGGGCTCCAGGGAGCCTGGGGGGCAGGGACATGAGGTGTGTGGCCATGCCCAAGCCCCACCCCTGGGGGCAGGAGCAGGAGCTTGGGGTGAGGCCCTGACCTCCCAGACTTAAAAGCACGTCTGGGAGGCGGGTAAGTGCTCTATCCATGCTGTGGGGAGAGAAGCAGCCGGGCTGTAGGGAGCCCAGTGGTTTGGGGGCATGGCCATGCCCCTGAGCGGGGGGCACCCAGAGACCTAGTTGTCTCTGGGCGCCATTTCCCCTCGGTACGCCTCTCCCCTAAACAAAATGCCCCCAACCACCCTCCATTGTTTTCTATGGAGAAAAAATTCCATGCTCTCTCCAGAGCAAAGAGTACCTAAATACACAGGAGCAAACAACCACTTGTTAAATGCCTCCCAATGCAAGCAGAACCAACAAGCTCAACAGAATCAGCATCAAGCCAGAGTATTCCAAAAAACCATAAGCAAATGTGGCAGCACATCCATCTTAAGCAGATGTTCCCCACGTTCTAATTTTATAGACCTCTATCATGTCACCCCTTTCCCATCTTTCTTTACAAGCTAAACAGCCCTAAGCATTTTAACTGATCCTCATCGGGCAGTTGCTTTACTTCCCTGGTCATTTTGGTTGCTTTTTCCTGTCCCCTCTCAAATTCTGCAATATTCTTTTCCAGTCGTGGTGATCACACAGTGTAATTTTTCTATGTAAGTATGATACGTGTTGAAAATTACTTGTTGGTCTGTCGTATTTGTCCACAGTCAAAGTGAAGACCGTTGTAAATTAACCCAGTCAGTTAATCACTTGGCCTTACCATAATAGATCATATTTTATTCATCCAAGGATATTGCAAAAGGGAGGGTCAGGGGACCTGGTCCAGCTTTCACTTCCTCCTCCAAAGGAACAACATAAAAGTTTACCTGAATGAGTTTCTACTATGTCCTATTTACATACAGTGTTTTCTTTTTAGCAGTGTGTTTTGTAATCTTTGCCAGAAGGGGTGACAGTGAAGGTGATCAGAGAGAACAGATTATTTATAATTAAACATAAAGATCTTGCTGACTTTGTTATGTGTCTGTTTTCATCCTGTTCATGAGGCAAAGAAGATAGTATTATATAAACCAGAAAGTCGCCATCTTCCTCTTTTTTTCTGCTCATGGATTTTAATTGTGATCTGTGTGCCACCTAGAGGAAAATACATAAAAATGCAGGGGCCATCTACAGTTGTGACGATTGGCACACTCACATTTGAGGCCCAGTGACTAGCTACACATTACGCACAAAATAGAGACAAACTGCTTTGTTTGTTTGAGAACAACAGCAAATAAACAAATGGTGAAAGGCAGCGGTTTCTTTATCCTGCCTGCTTCTCCACTCACGATAACACTTCCAGAATTGCTTTGCTGAGTCTGGGACGTGGGTATATACATTTGAGCATAATGCATAGTTAGCTCTTTAAAGCAGCTTTGGAATCAATGCAAATGCAAAAGTTACTTAGGCCAGTATCATTATTCACATTATGTATGCTTCAGTGGTGTAGGAGGTTAAGAGTGGTGTAGGTTAAGAGTGGAGTAGGTGGTGTAGGAGGTTAAGAGCTCGTGTATCTAATCTGGAGGAACCGGGTTTGATTACCAGCTCTGCCGCCTGAGCTGTGGAGGCTTATCTGGGGAATTCAGATTAGCCTGTACACTCCCACATATGCCAGCTGGGTGACCTTGGGCTAGTCACAGCTTCTCGGAGCTCTCTCAGCCCCACCTACCTCATAGGGTGTTTGGTGTGAGGGTGGAAGGACAAGGAGATTGTAAGCCCCTTTCAGTCTCCTGCAGGAGAGAAAGAGGGGATATAAATCCAAACTCCTCCTCCTCCTCCTCCTCCTCCTCTTCTTCTTCTTCTTCTTCTTCTTCTTTTTCTTCTTCTCCTCCTCCTCCTCCTCCTCCTCCTCCTCCTCCTCCTCCTCCTTTACCTTCTCTTCTATAATAGTGGTATATTTCAACTCTGTAAAAATCTAGGTGAGTATGTTGGTGGTTGTCATTTGTCCACAGTCACGGGCTTCAAAGTTTGAGTTTAATGGAAGGTCTGAGATCTAGACTTCCCTAACTCAGGTTATTCTTAAGGCAGGCAACTTACTGTTGCAGTTCCACTGTTCAAAAGTCCTTCATCTCTGTCCCCACTCTCTATGTGAGTCAGACCATCTTCTCCTATTCTTCCTCAGGAAGAGATACTATCTAGCACTTGTGTCCGTCATCTCTGTGCCTTAGGTGAGACATTCCAGCCAAAATGATGGCTAGTAAGCCTCTTATCCTCTGCCATTTAGATTTATTAAATACTAGAGTACTGGGCACTTGTGAAATCCAAAGGGTGCTTCCACATACCGTGTTTCCCCAAAATAAGATAGGGTCTTATATTAATTTTTGCACCAAAAGATGCATTAGGGCTTATTTTCAGGCTAGGGCTTATTTTAGGGAAATATGGTATCTTCACAATTCATTAAGGCAGGCTCTCAGCAGCCCTGTTGCTTCTCTGTCAGGTGTGATGCAAGCTGCCTCCGCATTGGCAGGGAGCACCCTGCTGGATCACACCATCCTGATCTGTAACTACTGGTAGGGCTTATTTTAGGAGTAGGGCTTATATTTTAAGCATCCTCCAAAAATCCTGAAAAATCATGATAGGGCTTATTTTCAGAGTAGGTCTTATTTTCGGGAAAACAGGGGTAGTTTTCTATTTGCCAAGCCTTTACCAGTTGGAATATTTTTAGATCTCTTTTGGATCAGGCAGCTCCAAAGCCTGAAATGTTTTGGGGAGAATCCTAGGGTGAAGAGCACTTCTCCACACTATTTAATTCACTGGCTATTTTTAAATCTCGCTGTTGGGCCTTTACCACTCATGTTATGATCTTTCTGTAATGACAGTATGAACAAAAGATTTCTCAGAGTGGGAATGTGGAGCAAAACATTTCTGGGGAATTCTAGCAGAGAACTGAATTTTAGAGGAGCAGCCTTCTCATGGTAATTATTGTTAGAATAGACCAAGATTAAGGAATACATGTGTCTCTTTTTTTTTATAAAGTTGGCTTAGCAGAAGTTACATGGTGCCACCTGCAAGATTCTGGAAAATCAACTAAACTGTAAACACTGGGTACAGTTCATCAGTATACCTTTTGATAGGTAAGATTTAATAGATGTGCCATTTGGTATGTCTTGCTTTAGATAGAGTTTTGACTGTCTTGGTGATGTTGCATTTATGTAGGTGATATCCTGCTTTGAAAGAAGAGGAGACAAGAACATCATGAGATGAAATATTGAAGCAAGCCTAGATAAGTGTCGAGAAGGACCTGAAAGTGAAAAATAGGAATATGCTGTATCAGAAATAAAATACTAAGAACAACCACAACCAGCTTTAATGAATAGTCTGAACTTTTATTTTATTTATATTTATAGTCCACCTGTCTCACTGAGACTCAAGACAGATTACACAGTATAAGTCAATACAACCTGTAAGATGGACCTGTTCCGCCAGACATTTGGCCAGCCTGGTTAAGAACATCGCTACCGTTCCATCTGGCCTCCCATAGGCGCAAGGGTGGGGAGGGGGAAGGGAGATGATGCCATCTAATGATGTATGGTTCCTAATTTTATTGAGTGATATTTAGTTTTTGAGGGCTTAGAATGTTCACTGCCCTGAGCCCCTCGGGGGAGGGCAGTCTATAAGCCCAATAAATAAATAAAACCAATGGCTAGGACATCCTATAAACAATGCAATAAGGTGCGAATTGCATAAATTTGAAAACAAGCAGATATCTAGTTGTGATCAATTACCTAGATATCCGACTTAGAACACTTTGACTAACCAAAGTTTATACCCTTGAAAAATAATTTGACCTTTACGGTACTACTGCACTCAAATTTTACTTGATTACTTCTACAGAGGAGCACAGCTAACAATTTGAAATGACCTAGAAAGGTAATTCCAAAGACAGCAACAATGGCAACACACTGTTAGGGTTGTAATTGGACCCGTTCTGGAGTTTTTCTGGACATGAATCCATCAAATAGTATTCAAGCAGTAAAAGAAGGTTCTAACAAAAACACTTATGTAACAATATTATAGTGTGGGAACCAGTCCAGCAGAAGTCAGTTTGATATGATTATGGACTATTGCATATGCCTTAAAAGCACTGATGACCACTGATGGACATGTTCAAAAGTTGTTGTTTTTAAATAAATGTCTTCTTTGTACCCATTTTGTCCTACGTATATGAGTGGCAGACAGAATATTTGCAGTGCAGTCCTAAGTACACTTTCCAAATCCAGGGTTTGGGACCACACTGTGGATTTCTGAAATGGCAAGAACTCCTTCCATTTGATGATTTTTTAAGTGCCGATCTTTCAATTCAGGAAGAAAGATTTTGCAGAGGTGGAAATGAGGAGAAAACAGTTCGTTAGACAATGTTCTGAGTTTTAAAATATGCCGATAAAGCATACGAACAGTGGGTATGCTATTGTGCTAAGCATTTCATTTAATTGCATTTTGTTATTCCACTCATACATTAGAGCATTTGCTGGATTGAAGGCATATTAATCATTCTCTTCACTATTTTAAGTTGCAGTCCTATAGATATTGAGTAAACATGTGTTGGATTGCGTTATTGTCTGCAAAAGTGTAGAGAGAAAAATTACTTGCTGCAATCAGCAAGTGGTGGTCCCTGGTCTGAAGATGTCCAGCTAGCTTCGAATATGGCCAGGGCATTCTTGGTCCCCTAGTTGGTGTAACACACTGTCTAGTGAGACTGAGACCCTGTGGAACATGATGAAATTATGCCGGGTTATGGTTTTGGCTTATGGTATAGGCTTATGGTTTTGCAGGTTTATGACTGAGACAGCTACAATTTTACCATCTGAATGGCCTCTCTCTCCCCCTTCCCTCTATTGTATATATTGGCAGGGTTATTTTGACAGAAACTGATTTTATTTGTCATCTGGGTTTTAATTGTTGTTATTTATGGTTTTATGTTTGGTTGTATTTTAAATGTTGGAAGCCCCCCTGAGTCTACAAGGTGAAGGGTGGCATATAAATAAATACATTTTCAGCTGAATGCATGTACTTTTAAGAGCTCAGTTATCTGGAACATGAAGTAATTATCAGGATGGGGCATTAAAAATGCTTGCATGATTCTGAGGAGCTGTATTTGTCAGTTTTATGCAAACAGAGGAAACTAATATGATAGATCATGCACAATAAATGTGAGAGACCTTGCTCACACAGAAAGTATAACCACCAAATGTTGTTTAGGCCTTAGTGTGACAGAAAGAAAAGGCAAAAAGGTCAAAAGATCTCTGAAACCATGACATGTTTCGTCAAAGCTGTAACAGATTTGTTAAAAAGTGTTCAGGTAAGGGCTGCTACAGAGTAAAGCATCACAAGTGTGAGGAAACACGCATTTTCTTTGGGTGAGGATTCTAACGGCTCATGAGGAAAGAATGGCAGATTTACACAAGGAACAAAGCAGCAGTTAGGATGCTTTGCTTATAATACTTTAGCAGAAGATAGCTTTCTCATTTTCCTGTGTTAATATTCAGCAGGGGTGATCTCAAGCTTGGTGGAAAAGAAAGAGGCCGAGGCTGTTTTGAGACCTCCAAATGGAAAGAACATTTCTCCTGGATATCCTAACTATTCTTGCTCTATATTTAACAATACTTTCAAGAGGCTAAAGGTCTTTTTAACTTCCAGCTTGGAAGCTTTTAAAAAATCCTTTTCATATATTTCTTTCAAGGAGAACCATATATTTCACTCCAGAAGAATCTTGACAAGATCAGAAAATATAAGAGCTTATAGTTGTTGGAATATATGGCGCTGGCTTATAATGCGTAAAAGCATTAGTCTTTCTAGCTCAGTACTATGTTCTCCATTAGTGGTTCTCCAAGGTCTTTGGGCAGAAATACTCCCCAACATTTACTATGTGAGATATTTCAACTGGAGATTTCAGGGACTAAACCTGGATGCTTTAATATGCAACTCAAGTGCTTTACCACTGAGCCACAGATCTTTCCATTCATAATATATATGATTGTGACTACTAAAAACCTTTGTTTTAGTAATCCTTTCTGGCCTATTGATAATTAAGCAATAAGAGCCCAAACGAACCAGGCGTTTCATGGTTGTACATGAATACTCAGCAGCATATTCTAAGTTACCATCATGGATGGTACTTTGTCCTTATGTTCAATTTGATAGTATTTTTGGGGTGTCACCAGCAAATTAAGGATCTATGGTTTATATTGTCCCTAAAGCCTGAAAGAGAACAATGTTGGCCTGCCAGTCATCAGCTGAAATGTATCCCCAGGAACTGAAATAACAAACCTCTCAAACAAAAAAATCACGAAGATAATCTTGGGTATGTTCAAAAAGGAAAGCCAAATGTTTGCTTTTCTACTGGGACATTCTATGAAATATTTCTCCTCCTCTTCCAAAGGAAATACAGAACTAGAACCTATTTAAAAAACAACACAGATATGTTCTCATGAATAAAGTAGATAAATAGATGTTTCATATATATGGGAACACACATTCTATTCTGTTCTGTTCACATTTATTACCCCTCCTTTACCATAGCCTCAAGGCAGGTTACAATAAAACATGCAACATTAAAATCATGTCAGTAAAAACACCATAAAACCCCATAAAACCCCATTCCAAAATCCCATTCTAAAAAAACCATTTAAAAACACAATAAAATGACATTCTAAAAACGCCATTCTAAAAACCCAGACACAATCTAAAATCACTCTCATCCACCCCACCTACCCACAAAAAAGAGGGGTTACAGATGTCCCAGGGGGCCCTCCCAGTGAGGGGGATTCAGCCAACACCTTAGTGAAGAGGACGGCCTGTGCCAGGTGCCGGAACTCCAAGAGAGTAGGTGTCCAGCAAACCTCTAGAGGGAAGGCATTCCACAGAGTAGGGGCCACTGTGGAGAAGGTCCTCCAGGCTGCCCCCACCCAGGGACGAAGTGAGGGGGAACTACGCCTGGTGCACGTGCATGCCCTGAGCCCCTCCAAGCCCCCGGAATGTTCCACCCCGCCCTAGACAGGGGTGTGCGCCCAGTGCGTCGTGCACCCCCTGCCCCCTTGGTGCTATGCCTCTACCCCACCTCCTATCTCTGATGGGATGGAACAGCCAGCCAGGCTTCCACCTCAGATTGTTAAGTTTTTATGTTGTAACCCGTCCTGAGCCCTGCGGGGAAAGGGTGGGATATAAATTAAATTAAATAAATAAAACAAAATAAATAAATAAATCTCAGCACCCGAGCAGGAACATATGGACTGTTGAGCTCTATCAGGTACCCAAAACCAAAGCTGTAAAGGGCTTTATAGGTTAACACCAGCACTTTGAATTTAGTCCAATAGCACATCAGAAGTCAGTATAGACTCCTCAGAATAGGGGTGATGTGATCCTGGTGCAAAGCACAAGTCAGCAGACCTGCTGTATACTGCACCTGCTCGAGCTTCCAGACTGTCCTCAAAGGCAGTCCCCCATATAGTGCATTGTAATAATTCAATCTGGGGGTTACCAAGTCATCCTGATCCAAGAAATGCAGAGATGTTGATGGGTGGAGATGTTGATGGGCCCTCCTGGTTATCACTGCCACCTGGGTTTCCAGAGACAGCACCCCACCCAGGGATGACCCCGAGATCCTGCATCCAGTCTTTCTGGGGTAGAACCACTCCCTCCAGCACCAGGTGTCCCTCGATTCCTTGGACTTGGGAACTCAGCACACAGAGCACCTCTGTCGTAGCAGGATTCAGTTTTATTGACCCACATCCAATCCATGATTTATTGACCCTCATCCAATTTATTGACCCTCATCCAATCCATGACAGCCACCAGGCATCAGTCTAGCACTCAGGCAGCCTCACCTGATGCAGAAGAAACTGAGAGGAACAGCTGAGTGTCGTCTGCACATTGGGGATACCCCATACCATATCCTCTGATTACCTCCCCCCAGAGACTTCATGTAGATGTTGAATAACACAGGAGACAAGACCGAGCCCTATATTCAAAATATTCAGACATACCAACTTTTTGGACCATCCTATTTCCTTCTCCATTGCAGAGAAAATTACTGCATGGTTCAAAGATGGGTGGCTCAATTTGCTTGTACCAAACATTTTGCATTCTGCCAAAGTATGTATGTTTTTCTACATGAATACTTTCATGTTATATAGTACAAGCATGGTGTGTCTCACACTTAGCCAGATGGACAAGAGCAAAGGTGGATGTGAATGTGCCATATGTGTGAAAGAGAATGTACTTTTTTTGGCTGATATAGCTTATCGGGCAGAACTGGCAGTGATTTCTTTCAGCAAATAAAACAGTAAGAAAGTGAATGAGCAAGATCAACAATATGAACATATGATTCATGGTGAAGACAAAAGACAAATTTTGGCAACAGCAAAGATGCAGGGTGGGAGAGCTACCTAAAGTTGCCCTCCAAACGCAGAGATGAAATGAATGGCATTCTGGACTCCTTCACTAGCCAAAGGATCACAGAATGTCAGGGGATCGAATTCCCTCCTAGAAAGAACATTCTACATAGGGTGTTGCAACCATCAGCCAGAGAACAATCAGCCACAATCTCTGCCAGAAAGAGGCAGCATGTTGGAGTGCTCGACTAGAATCTGGGAGTCACAAGTAACAATGACAATTAATTTTATAGGGTGGCGAGAGTGATGTAGGGCTGGAGTGTAGAGATAATGTTCCAGCCCACTTCCAAACTGCTTGTTGCTCCTGCAGCAGTGGAGTCACCTTTTAGCATCCTTATGCAGAAGCAGCCAAGAAATTGTTGGAATAAGCGACTTCTGCATGCCTGGACACTGGGGGGTGCTGTGTATCTCACTCTAACTGCGTTGTTGCCTCTCTTGTTTGCCCTCCTTGTCATGGCCAGGAGACCGCCCACTAACTTCCTTTCTTCCCCATGCTGGCTTCATTTCTGTCCTAGCCTTTGACCTGAGTGCATGGTCAATGGCTGCCTGCCACAGTGGGGCTTACCCACTGTAGCATTCTCTCACTTCCACACACATGATGGCGCGGTAGAGTGCCCACTTATTCATAGGGAAAGTATTCCTTAGACTAGGGTTTCTTTCTATCTACCTTTTTCCTGGAACAAAGCTGTGAACTGGAGATGCTTGAATAAATGTAAGTTTTACCTTTTACATTTATCTCTTGGGAAGTTTATATAAACTGCACTCACACACACTACTGGGCTGATCCATAATTCTAAACAAAATCTAACAGAAATATCTGCATCTATTATAATTCTGCCCTCCCTTACCTCTAACTACTGTTATTCTTGCCTTAGTGATTCTTGCCCAAATTTCCCTTTGCAATCCCTGTGTTGTTTCTCCTTCATCTGCCATGTTTCCCTGAAAATAAGACAGCGTCTTATATTAATTTTTGCTCCCAAAGATGCGCTATGTCTTATTTTCAGGGGATGTCTTATTTTTCCGCTCCACAGCTGCATGCTCTGGTGTTCTGGTCGACGGGCATGCTTCCAAACAAAAACTTTGCTACGTCTTACTTTCGGGGGATGCCTTATATTTAGCACTTCTGCAAAACCTCTACTACGTCTTATTTTCAGGGGATGTCTTATTTTTGGGGAAACAGGGTATTTTAACTAAGCAGTGGAAGCATATGCTTAAAAGGTCGCATTAGGATAGGAACATCTCTCGCTTCTAATTGCTGCTCGGTTAAGGTTTCCCTACAAAGCTGTCCCAAGGGAAAATGCTTAGGATCACCCATCAAGATCTTCTTCCACAGAGCTTCACGCCAATGCAGCCTCACAGACTAGTTGGCATTCTATTCATTCCCCCTCAATCAAGAATGGCTTGAGTATTGTCCCAGCTGCTCATAGAAATGAGACTGGAATTGCATTGTGAACCCAAATGCGAGTAATGTAAATGAGAATGTGGGGAGCATAAAAATAGGGTCCTCTCCATGGGATATAAAGCAATTGATGCTGGATGAGCCATTCGGCAAAAAGGGATAAACTTTCATTAGATATAAGCGCTCCATTTGAAGAGCTAAGAAGTCCGGCTTTTCCTTCATTAGCTGCAGTGAGGCATCTAAGCTCTTGCTTCACAAGAAATGGGCTTTTGGTTTACCCCAAACCTTGTAAAAACAAAACAGCCTTTTTTCCTCACACATTTTTCACAGCTGTCGCACTGAAGGGAAGGGTTATGGTGGATGTGTATTAGTCACAGGAGTTAATAGTTACCCTGAGTCATTAAGTTTGCTATTATAAGTCAGAAATATTGAACTCCTAGAGGTAGCACACATTTTAGAGATGGCAAATAAGAGGGAGGGGGTAACCAGAAAACCTCACAGGGTGTTTGTTGTGAGGGGGGAAGGGCAAGGAGTTTGTAAGCCCCTTTGAGTCTCCTACAGGAGAGAAAGGGGGGATATAAATCCAAACTCTTTTTCTTCTCAGTGGCGGAGCGCCAAGGGGACGGGGTGTGTGTGTGTGCGTCATGCACCAGACGCACACCTGGGGGCGGAAACTAGCTTTTACCTTTGCGCCTCTCAACTCTGGAGCACAAACCTGTGTACTCACTGGCACAGTCTTGGAGTGATACTTCTGGAGAAAGTATAAAGGGGAGAAACAACTTAAGAACTGAGCTGTTTTGGTAATGTGCGAATGGTGAGCTAAACAGTCAGCATAACAGAAGTTGACACTGAGTTGCTCAATAATGTTGGTCACCAATGGGATTCCTTCAATCTATAGAACATAATTTATGACTTTCCTAATTATCTGTTATGAGAGGCTGTTGATTGTAAATACAGAATGATGAGGCTTAATGTTCATCCTTTTATCAATGATAACATCTATTCCTTGCTTGAGGCTGACCACTTTTACCCAAAGCATCTGTTTTTATTTATCATTGTTTCAACCAGGAACTCTCTTGAACTTGAGGAGGCTCGATTGCAAAGCTAATTTCCTTTCACTAGTCAGTTGCACACATGAGTAAAGGTGACTGATCTCAATTATATTGAAGTGCAGAGACAACAGGCTAAGTTCTGAAAAGGCTTACAAGCAGGTTTTGAAGAGAGCACAATTATTCATTGACTGTCTCCTAAAATGATTCTGACTGTAAAGTAATGCTAGAAATCAGCCCTTGTGTGTTCAGAGAGGACTGAGATCATCTCTGGGTGAGATGACTGAATTATTTTTGACACCAGGAGGGTAGAAAATCAATTCTAGCATATAAGTGGTTGACATGGGAACAAAACATATATTTCTTTTTATTTGGCTTTAGAGCTTCCCCTTATGGTGTTCTCATTGATTCAGAGCTTATTCAAAGCTGTCAATCACATTGAAATAGTGTGTTGCCATGGTGGACGAAGATTTCTCGAAGCCCAGGTTTTCCACAGTTATAATTGCAGGCAATGAAATAAGCATAGTGCCATTCATCAGCTGTCAAGGAACCGTTTAACACTGAATCTGCCTAGTTATTTAGTAGATACCAAGATCAGCTCATTGATAATGTATTCATTATTTATTCCACTTTCTCCATGTTTTCCATCTTCAAGGCCTCTCAACCCCAACTTCCATCAACTTTTACAGGTATGTTAATTATGTTATTTTATTTATTTATTTGTTTGTTTGTTTATTGTTTCGTTTTATATACCGCCCTATCCCCGAAGGGCTCTGGGCGGTGTACAACAAAGTTAAATCATGATACAACTAAACACAATCAAAACTAAACAATTAAATTCCAATACAAATAGATTACTAAATCCCCTTTAAAAACAGCGGTTAGTACAAAATTTAAAATCATGGTCATGCTTGCTGTGTAAAATTTTGCAAAGCAAAACTCCGTTATTGGCCACAAAGTCTGTTTGTCCTTAAAGATGACAGCCCCCGTCCTTTTTAATAATAAGTACTGTTGAGCGGTATGAGCGGGGAACGAAAAATCATTCAAATAATCAATAAGAATATTTTGTGTTGCTGAAAAAAATGCATTCTGTCTGAAATGACAATGCTGAAGGCAAAAACTTGATTATGCCTCCCAGAAGACTAGCCACACACACCCAGTGTCAGAAGCCTTCTTAAATTTATGCACAATGAATGTCAGTTCTAACTATGACCCGCAGTCCTCATCTTGTTTTTCAGAGAGTAATGATGACTCATGTTTTCCTACAATGTGTTTTCTTTATAATTAGGGTATGTGCATGTTCATGAGTATAATTTTCGAACAGGGTGCCTGGGAGTTGTAGTTTTCAATTAGGGTTGCCAACAGAAGCTTTAATGGACACTTAATGCACTATTATTTACCAGGTGATGTTCCTTACATCCATGCCATGAAAAGGCTGTCCTTTTTTACACATAGTTAGGAATCCCGTGACAAGAAAACATACTTCTGCACATGTCCAGATCCCTTAATGCTACTATGAGCTTTCACCACCACTGGTATAGGTAAATCTGCTAAAGAAATAGAAGGTGTGAACTGACAGGCAATGTCTAGGCTGATTTTTCAGGACTTTCTTGGCTTGACTTGGCATGAGCCAAACGGACATCCCTCAGTGGACATCTTTATATATCTAAACTAAACATGTTAATGGTGTTTGTTTTTGCATAATCTAAAAGTGTTCTCAGTGTATGGTGATTCCATCCCTTTCCTTCCCTGAAGATGTTCGGCTATTCATTTTCACAGCTTGAGATATTTATTTTGTGCTGCAGATTACATCTGTAAAATATTGGGGGGTGGGGGTGGGAATGGGGGGCTTCCATCTCATTCTTTCCTGGCAAAGCTATTACTATTCATTGTGTTAAACAAGTGATGCTGGAATCCACCCCCAAACAGCATTATTTTCAATGATGTTTAAACTAGGGAGTCCAGATTCTCCTTTTAAATCCACCTTAAAGGGAGAATCTGGGGTCCCCAGTTTAAACAACATTGAAAGTGATGCTGTTTTGGGGTGGATTATCCCCCATCCTGAAACAGCATCACTTTCAATATAATCAGAAAACATTGAAATGTTCTGCAAAATGTTGGGAGATTCCAAGCCAAGCTCTTCTTATAATGACTGCTGCTGTTTTCAGTTGGGTTCTCCTTGCTGACACAAAGGACTTTTTTGAAGCACCTCTTACTTCAGTGTAGTGGAGGGAAACCAGAACAGGCTTTTTAGGAAAGAGGTTCTTTGGGGAAGAAGCAAGCGAGTTCCAGGAAACACGTTACTGAGCACCGTGCCACCCACCAGCACCCTGCTGTGGGCCACTGCCGTGAGGTAACATCCATCTTTTTTGATCTGTATCTGGAACACATGCATCCCACTGCAGAGAAGATATACACATTCTAACAAGATGTTATCAAAAACACAAGAAAAAAAGTAGAATAAATTGCAGGACAGGAAGTGTCTTTGAACCAAACATTGTGTGTTTCCCGTCAGGCTTAGTAGATATTTTCTTTTCTGGAGAGAAAGTGTTATATTCGTTTCAGACGCTAAAACATCTGATGTTATTACTATGTCTCAGGTAAGGATTTTGAAACGAATGTGAGAGTAATTAGGGCTGCAGTCCCTGGGTTCATCTGGTGTAGATGTTTTACCTAGCATCCATTGACCATACATATCAATTCACTTGGATAGTTGAGCTTTTGTTATAACGTAAGAAATCCTTCCCCCCCAAGTCATTTATTTTATTGAGTAAAATACAATAAACACATGTCAAACAACAAACGTACAAATTATCAAAAGGAAAAGGCTTACGATATAGGCACTACTAGCCAAATATATGCCCTGAACACATCGGTACAGTAAATTCAGTAATTCTTATAATCCATAGAACAACTTCTATTCACAACTTGTTGTTCTCTTAGAAAGTAATATTTTATCAATATCAATCTTTTAAATTAATAATCACTAAGCAATTCTTAATTCTCCTGGCGACAACACTATGTGTTAAAAAGCCATCTGACAGAACTAGTTGTTCTGAAAAGTAGCCAACATCAAAATTTAATAGAATTGGGAGGGAGAGAAAATTGGCTGGCAATAAGAGGCCTATGGGAAAAATTAAGGAAATTTAGAATAAAAGATGATTGTATAATAATTCAATGGTTAAAACTCCACGAAACATCACAAGGGAAAATTATAGGAGCAGTATACAAGCATATGGTAGAGGATAAAGAATTTATGCTTAGAACTTTAAATCAAAAATGGGAGAACGAAAATATCTTAGATGTTGAAAAAATAGAAAGAATCATGGAGAGCATGAAGAAGGTAAAGATAGAAAAGAAAGATTTTACTTAAATGGTATAGAACCCCAATACAACTAGCCTATATGATAAAAGGACTAAGCCCAAAATGTTGGCATTGTGGAGAAAAAGGAGCATATTACACTCATATGTGGATAGAATGTAAACTGGTGAAAAAGTTTTGGGAAAATATAATGAAATAACAGTTAGTAAAAGTAAAAATTGACATAAATAATGAATTATTAATTGTGGGGATAATGGATGATAAAAGAGTGAATAGAAGTTTTGAACCAATGTATAAAATAATGATAAGAGCAGCACACGCAGTGTTGGCGTTGGGCTGGAAGATGATAAAAAATGGACAGTGTCAAAATGGTTGGAATACATATGGGAACAAATACAGTTAGAGATTTTTGAGAAACTGTCAAAAAATAAACTATGGGAAGAAAAGATGGAAGATATAATGAAATTATGGACAGTGTATGAAACATGGATGGAAGAAGCTGGATTTAACAAAGAACTATGGAATAAGAGAATAAGAAGAATGAATCTCCTACTGCTTGCATAAAACAGTTAATAGAAAGGGGGAGGGGGGGAAATGAAAAAAATGTATAGATGAAATGAAGATATTGAATGTAACAAATGCATAATTATTCTATACAATAAAAATCTATTTAAAAAAATGAAAAGTAGCCCACATTCTATTGACTCATCAAAGGCTGGCTTTAGCAAATGTCCGTAATGCATGTATTCCTGTTCGTCCCCTGCTGCACTGATAAACAGCTGCATAAAACTCTGCCAGGAGATGCACAGCCTGCCACTGTTTCAGGAGCAGTAGTCGGAGTTCATGTTTCAAGCGTACTGGATTAATAGCATTTGCAATATAGACTACGGACAAGTTGTTGTTAGGTTTTTAAGAGCCCTGACGGTCATGCAAGAGGAAGCTCCATATAATCAACTCTCTTTCGCCTCAGGCAAATAGGCTTTGCAGCTTTATGTACTTCTCTCACAGCCTGCAAAACTGGCTTTAATAGAAGGGCCAATGGGACGAGGAAATGTTCATGAGCATCACTGGGAATGATGTCTTTTGATTGAACCCTTTCAAGCTGCCTCCAATTTCATTTCAAGCAAGGAGAAGAATCCTAAACAAAGTTCATGGTACATGAAAGCCTTAAGGAACATTGACCTAGGTCAGTTATGGCGAACCTTTTTGAGACCGAGTGCCCAAACTGCAACCCAAAACTCACTTATTTATTGCAAAGTGTCAACACGGCAATTTTACCTGAATACTGAGGTTTTAGTTTAGAAAAAACGGTTGGCTCCAAGGTGCGTGTTACTCGGGAGTAAGCTTGGTGGTAGTCAGTGGCTTTGCTTTGAAGCAACCGTGCAATGCTTCAAATGGGTGAATTATGACCCTAGGAGGGTTTACTCAGAAGCAAGCCCCATTGCCAGCAACTGAGCTTACTCCCAGGTGAAGGATCACGCAGTCAAGGAAGGCAATCCTAAGCAAGAATGCTGTGCGAGGGATGGGATAACTTCAGGAAAGCTAAATTTGTGGAGTAGCCATCTGATTTTCCTTCACATGTCATCACAACACTTGATTTCCCACAAAAATGCAACAGGAACAGAAAAATAAAAGCATGGAGAATATTTTGAAATGGGCCTCTCTGTCCCATATTTGCCTCTATCGGAACGGCCCTAATTCTGACAAGGGGGGTGGGGAAGAGATGCTCAGGGCGGTAAGGGATGCTCCTCTCCCTTTCCTACGAGTTGGTTGGGAACTGGTTTAGCTCAATTCTTTATCGGTGTGAAATGCCTTTTTTTTTTTTGTACTTTTGCTTTGATCCTGTGGGAACGGGATTGGCGTCGCGAGCCTAGGGACCTTGCAAGATCTCTCCTCCCTGCCCTGGGCTCCCAGGCACTAAAAGCCCCATCATTCTCTCTCCCAGGGGAGGGGGGCCCTTAACCAACAGTTCACTCCAATCGGGGCGAGCGCCTGAATCCCACCACTGCGCCTGCCCTGCTCTTGGCAGACACACTCCTCTCAGTGGAAGCCCCTCACCTGGAGTGCTGCTTTTTAATCCTGCCCTCAAAGTTTTAGTTTAGTCCCAAAAGTCACATGCCAAGAAAAGCGTGCTAGCCTGCAGTCTCCCAAGCTTTGTGGGGGAGGGGGGTACTTGTGGGGCAGTAGATGGTACTTACAGCAAATCAGGTTGACTCAAGAGGACCTCCCTGAAGCTCAGCCCCAGCCAGCAGATCGCCTTGTGCACGGCCAGCCTGTGCAGCGTGACTCCCAACGCTTTTTCTGGCAGCCGCCTCTGGCTACAGGAGGGGGGGAGGGGGAGGGGGAGATGACGGCATGCATGCCCACAGAGAAGGCTCTGAGTGCCACCTTGGGCACCCATGCCATAGGTTCGCCATCACGAACCTAGGTTGATGTCTCATTAAAAATGTAAGGCATGAGACCAAGCTGCTTAGTATGTTTGATTCTTGGCAAAAATCAGTTCTAATCCTAAAGCAATGACTAAAGGAGCTGTTTGTATCAGGCGGGCCACCTACTTTGCTGCTTCTTGCTAAATGGGTGGCATTATCAGCATTCGCTGTGCTATCTGAGTGACCAAATTTATGATGTAGGGTTTTATTTACTTGCTCATTTTGGTGAATATCTGTCTAGATAATCTTCCAACCATACCTGGTTCCCAAGATGTTTCATAATACATATTTTAACGTACACGTAAGCAGATAAAGATAAAACCTTTTGAAATAATTTGTAACAGACAGGAGATAAACTACTTTCTCCCAACATTATCAACACAAAATATAAATGTCATAGAAACAACCACACACACACACACCCAAACACACACACTATCTAGGTCAAAATCCCTCTGGAGCATTACATTTGTCAGCATAGCCCAGAAAACCCTCAGGGATATGATCATTCTTAGCTCCTGAGGAACAGAGCATGACTTGAGGAGAGGGTGTGAAGATATTTCCAAAGCCACATTTCCAATTCAACTCTGAAGGTCAAGTCCAAGCATGAAGGAAGGTCTATGTGGAGATGCCCTAAAATGCGGATATACGTTGTTTTTTCGTTTGTTCTCATATTTTGTTTCCAAAATGGTATGTATTTTATCTTTGCAATAAATTGGAGGACTCAAATTATATCCCATTTTCTTCCTGCCCACTTCATCCCCATGCCACACAATCATAATGACTGAAGATTTAAAAAAAAAAAGATTTTGCTCATCACTCCTACTTTTAGTGGCCACTGAGCAAAATTAAGCTATATCCAGTCTAGTGGTAGCCTGTATCTAGTACAGACAGAGGCCTGAAAACACCTATAGACCCTATCTACCAGAGCATTTTGTGGATCTTGCATGAGCATATTTGGAACAGTGTTGGTGGCTCTTTCCCCAGTTCTTTGGGTTGGATTCAAACTACCATGAACGGAATTCTGCTCACAGGATATTTCTGCTTTTCACCATTCTTTCTGCAGCCCCGTGCTTGAGTGTCCCACAAACCTTTTCCTATGGATCCTCATCAAGGACAGTGTAGGATATTGCCTGCTCTAAAAAAGCATAAACAGCAGAAATCCCACTCATTTTATGCAAATAGAGCCTGAGCTTGGGAAAGTATTGAGGAGCAATTTGTTTTAACTGTTTAAACTGTTACCATCTGGCAGACGATACAGGGCCCTCAGAACTAGGACAAAGAGGCTTAGAGACAGCTTCTACTCTAGAGCTGTGGCTATGCTAAACTCCGCTGCTTCATATTGATGTATTTGGGGCTGTGTAGGGATGGGTGGAGGAAGGGGAAAGTGAGGATGATGTATGAGTCTGAAATTGTGTGCATCGAGGAATGCTGCTGTAAATTTCGTTGTGCGTGCACAATGACAATAAAATGCTTATGCTTATGCTTTCTGACCATTACTTCTTCCCATAGACATTCTTCTATGCTAAGTTAAGGGTTTGGTACCCCAGTCAATAACAAGACTCGAGAATGGCTTCAGGAGCTTTATTAGAACTGCGTCTGACCCCTATGGCCAGGTAGCTGAGACTGAAGCCCCAGCTCCCTGGCCCCAGTATAAACCTTACAGTTACAGTCAGTTAACCCCCACCTTTGCATTCCCCCCATATCAGCATGAGAGAGGACAGTTGAAGACAGTTGTGGTAGATCAGTGATGGCGAACCTTTTCGAGACTGAGTGCCCAAACTGCAACCCAAAACACACTTATTTATTGCAAAGTGCCAACATGGCAATTTAACCTGAATACTGAGGTTTTAGTTTAGACAAAACGGTTGGCTCTGAGGCGTGCGTTACGCGGGAGTAAGCTTGCTGGTAGTTGGTGGCTTTGCTTTGAAGCAACTGTGCAGCTCTTCCAACGGGTGAATCACGACCCTAGGAGGGTTTAGAAGCAAGCCCCATTGCCAGCAACCGAGCTTACTCCCAGGTAAAGGATCACGCTTTAGTTCTTCGCATGAAAATCAGTGGGGTTTAACAGCACTTGACAGGGTTACCAACACTGCTTCCCCAAAACTAGCTCTTAGGTTTAATGCTAATAATTGAGCCCAGCGGCCCAGGCCAGCTTAGATGTGTGTGTGTGGGAGGTGGAGGCGACTCTGTTTGCGCGTGCCCACAGAGAGGGCTTTGAGTGCCCTCTCTGCACCACTGCTATGGGCCAACAGCCCTTCACTTCTCATGGGAAGCTCTTGCAAGCTGCAGCTCAGCCTGCTTTCCTGTGTGCTGCATTTGAAGCATGACCCGAGCAGCACCGCTCAAGCAAACTGTCAGGCCTTTATACGGCCTCAAACTTAAAAACTCTCCTTCAGAATTTACTGGGCTACACAACCCATGGGCAGCATCTACACAGCCAGTCATGGATGACCTCAGGCTTTCAAGGACCCCTTTTCACCCCCCCACCCACCCCCCATCCCTTCTGGACATTGCTATCCCAGGAGGGCTTGTTTCGGATGAGTCCAAAATGGGGTTGCCGTATTTGCTTTGTAGTACTGAGGGCTGGGGTCAAGGACAGGCAGCCAAAGACAGGCTCTAGAGCAGTGATGGCGAACCTATGGCACGGGTGCCAGAGGTGGCACTCAGAGCCCTCTCTGTGGGCACTCACACACAGAGTTCATCATGTGGGAGGGGGATGGAAAATCACCCCCCCCACACACACACACACATCTAGGCTGGCCTGGACATTATCCTTTTCCTGGGAGTAAGCTTAGTTGCTGGCAACGGGGCTTGCTTCTGAGTAAACCCTCCTAGGATCGTGATTCACCCATTTGAAGCATTGCACGGTTGCTTCACTAAGCTTACTCCTGAGTAATGTGTGTCTCGGAGCCAACCGTTTTTTCTAAATTAAAACCTCAGTATTCAGGTTAAATTGCCGTGTTGGCACTTTGCAATAAATAAGTGGGTTTTTGGTTGCAATTTGGGCACTCGATCTCGGAAAGGTTCGCCTTCACTGCTCTAGAGTAGAGGTCTGCAACCTGCGGCTCTCCAGATGTTCATGAACTACAATTCCCATCAGCCCCTGCCAGCAGGTTGCAGACCCGTGCTCTAGATCGATGGCAACAGGGCAGGGGAAAAAATGCTCCTGGCTTCTGGAAAGGCCCATGAGGCCAGGAAAACTGCAACGCTGCCATTTTAATCTGAGGAGTGGAACTGCTGGACAATACTTCTTTTGTAGGGGCTGGTGGCCTACACTGTTAAGTGCTTCCTGTAATTTTAGCAATTGGCGACTGGGGACTAGGGCACCTGGGTTGCTCTTGGGCATACAATCACTTCCAGTTTAATATGGGAGTGACACAGGGAAGTGCTCTAGTATTTTCTCAAAAAACCAATGGTTTTACCATAGAGTTTGGGGATATGCTAGAACAGTGAAGGCGAACCTTTTTGAGACCGAGTGCCCAAATTGCAACCCAAACCCCACTTATTTATTGCAAAGTGCCAACCCGGCAATTTAACCTGAATGCTGAGGTTTTAGTTTAGAAAAAACTGGTTGGTTCCCTCTTCCTCCGCCACACCTGCTCGAGCAGGGGCCAGCCTGCTCTAGCCTCCAGCATGTCCTGCATGCACCGCTCTCTAGCATCTCTGCCTCATCTGCACCGCCCCCTCGGGCAGCAGCCATCTGGAGCACAGGCCCCAGGCCCACCAGCCGAGTCCTCCCTGCTCACCGTGGTGCTCGCACGTTGTGCTCAGTGGCCCAGGCCAGCCTAGATGTGTGGGGGGGGGAGTGATTTTCCACCCCCCCAAATGATGAACTCTGTTTGCGCGTGCCCACAGAGAGGGCTCCGAGTGCCACCTCTGGCACCCGTGCCATAGGTTCGCCATCACTGTGGTAGATATATTGTTTTGGGAATGGCTTGGCTTCTCCCCGGAAGGGGCGATTAGGGAGAGTCCGTGGACTCCATTCACTACATTACTGCAGTAACAAAAGGCAGGGTCTCTGGCCTTGGGCAATGCTAACACGAGTCCAGCTGCAGCCAGACATGCCCGGGCATGTCTTGTGCGTTTTGGCAGGTCCAGAATGGTGGGGCCTGACAGCTAAATCTGTTATCATTCCAGAGGGTCCCGCCAGACATCATTGTTCAGGGTATGGCTGGAATATGTGACCGAAAGTAAAGTTTCCTTACGCAAGATCTATTCTGCTCTCCAGAACCCACCCTTTAGATGCATAGCCTTGATGATGTTGATGATGAAAACCTACACTTCTTACCTTTCATTTTAAAACACTACAGCAAAGAGATTGTTTATCCACTAATCATTGCACCCATGCCATCTGGCTAAGATGCCTTTTATCATTTGCATTTTATTCTGATAATCAGCTAGATTTGCTATATGCTTTGGATGTATTTAGTTGCATTGTTTAAACAATCAGGTATTTTTAGAGCTTAACAATCAATATAAAATGGCAATGAAATTCATAGCTATTGGGCAAGAATCTGTTATGAATGGGGACAGTTGTTGGAATAGATCCAACTGGCTTTTCCACTGGTAAAAAAAAGGGGAGGATGGGGGTCACCTTTGACTACTGACAAGGCTACACTGGAGGTTATGGGACATGTATGAAAAAGGTCATGTCTAACAGGGTTGTAGCAAGGAGAACTGAGTGAGATTAAGCAAAAAAGCTGGCAGAATATAATCTGCTTCATTACGAATTGCTTGTGTTTAGCAAGAATGACTGTATAAAGTCATTTTAGTCTGGCTGGAGATGAAAAGTAGAAGAGATAATTGACCAATCTTTTGCCATCTTTTTTTAAGGTGTGGAGGGAATGGACTTCAGTAAACAAACTGCCCATATAGGAGACATCCCAACTGTTTAAAAGTCAGGAAATGCCATTTTGTTAGTTGGTACCCCCATAAATGAAGTGTTTTTCAATTTTTAATTTACTAAAAATTTTTACTGAAAAATGGTAGCTGAAAGTCAGCAAGGGGGAAAGCAATTTGGGGGAAAAAAACCTTCCAAAAAACCCAACAGACTTCTCAGCCTCACTCTCCAGGAGTCTTTAATACAGGGATTTCCCAAAACATACCCATGGGCACCATGGCACAAGCTGACAACTTTTCTTGTGCCCACCAAGTGAGTGGGGCCAGTTGGGGCTTTTACCCAGCAGGGCTTCTGAATGAGCATTTGAGATTTGATGACTATGTAGATTTTCAGATATGGTCTTTGACTGCAGCTGGCACCACAGCACAAGGATCTCCACTGTGTGATGGAAGGAAAGCTGTGGCAGCCATTTTGTGAAAGCCCTTTTGTGCTTCATACTTCATCAGAATTCCAAAGATGCCACCAGGCTCAAAAAGGTAGGGGACCCCTGCTCTAAGTTCTCAGGTCCTTGAGCAGGCTAAATTGCCCCTTCCCTTTTGAGCTCAACATTCAGTCCAAGTTGGGACATCTTCATTAGGCCATTTTGAGCCCTACCCAGAGGTGGGATCCAGCAGGTTCTCACAGGTTCCCGAGAGTAGGTTACTAATTATTTGTGTGTGCCGAGAGGGGGTTACTAATTGGTGATTTTGCCACGTGATTTTTGCCTTAGTTATGCCCCTCCTCTCAGCAGTAGCGCACAGAACTTGAAGCAGTCTAGCAGGAGGTGCACTGGCGTGCGTGGCAGCCTGCGCCTGCGTGCATTCGTTTCCCGCCCAAGGACCGGCGCAGCGGCTGTGTCCTTGCCACAGCCCCGCCCAGGAATGCTCCGCCCCGGAATGCCCAGCCACGCCCCCTAACCCATCCCCATTGGCACTACGCCACAGTTTGAATCCCACCACCATGGGAACCTGTTACTAAAATTTTTGGATCCAGCCACTGGCCCTACCCCCTTTATCTTGGTAAAATTACTACCATGTTTATCTGCATATCTGGGGAGTTCCCTACACCAGCCTGGTGTAGTGGCTAAGAGTAGGTGGATTCTAATCTGGAGAACTGGGTTTGATTCCCCATTCCTCCACCTGAGTGGCAGAGGCTTATCTAGTGAACCAGATATGTTTCCGCACCCCTGTATTCCTGCTGGGTGACCTTGGGCTAGTCACAGTTCTTCTGAACTCTCTCAGCCCCACCTACCTCACAAATTGTCTGTTGTGAGGAGAGGAAGGGAAAGGAGCTTGTAAGTCACGTTGAGTCTCCTTACAGGAGAGAAAGGTAAGGTATAAATCCAAACTCTTCTTCTTCTTCTTTGTTGGTGGCCTGTCTTGTGGCTTTTATTAATTTTTAAAAGATATGAATGACACTTTACATACAATGCATACTAAAAATTGTAACCGTACAATGCAACACTACATGTATAACAAACTTATTGAGTAAATACAAAACAAGCATTTCAGTGAAATGTCCTATACCAGGGGTAGGGAACCTGCGGCTCTCCAGATGTTCAGGAACTACAATTCCCATCAGCCTCTGTCAGCATGGCCAATTGGCCATGCTGGCAGGGGCTGATGGGAATTGTAGTTCCTGAACATCTGGAGAGCCGCAGGTTCCCTACCCCTGTCCTATACCCTTCTAACAGAGCTATACCTCTATCCATCTTATTCTCTATTATAATTTGCAAGATGTTATTGTCTTAATATACCACAGAGACGACATGCACCCTACCCACCAAGTTAATATACCTTACCCAATATTCCCAATTCTGTTTGTATGTTTCATAAGACAGATTACAGATTTGATGCGCCAGTCTATCCATCGCATAATAATGGTGCATGTAAGTTTCCACTTATTTATAACTTTAATAATTTATATATGCCATTAAAGGTTTCATTATCATTATCAAAGGAGCTGCGTGGCGTAGTGGTTAAGTGCTTGCACTGCTACTCACACGGTCAGGAGTTCAAGCCCCCATGGGTCAGATATCCTGGCAGCTGGCTCATGGTCAACTCAGCCATCCATCCATTCCTTGGTCGGTCAATGAGTACCTAGCTCATAGCTAGGGGGTAAAGAATAGCCGGGGAAAGCAATGACAAGCTACCCCACAAAAACGGCTTGCCTATGAAATTGTTGCTTGCAGTGGTACCCCAGGGTCGGACACGACTGAAGGGGAAACTTTACCTTTATCATTATCAAGTTTCCACTTTTCCAATTTAGGTATTTTGTCTGAGTTCCACAGCTGCGCCAATACCATCTCTGCCACCATCATCATATGGAATAACACATGCATATGCTGTGCTGACACCTGGTCCGCAAACCACGCTGGACCCAATAAATAAGTGATCGTTTTCAGGTGCCGACCAGTTTACTAAGTTAATGTTAATTTTCTACTCAATTAGAATGTTATCCTGGCTTTCCTACAAGGATCTCGAAGATGGTTCTCTATTCATACATTTCAGTCTCAGGGAGGAAAGGCAGCCTGATCTCATCAGATCTCAGAAGCTAAGCAGGATTGGTAGTTGGAAGGGAGACCATCAAGGAAAACTGTGCAGAGGAAGGCAATGGCAAACCACCTCTGCTTCTTACATGCCTTGAAAGCCCCTTGCTGGGGTCACTATAAGGCAGCTGTGACTTGGTGTCACTTTACACACACATTTTATTCTTACAACAAATTATGAGAGTTACGTTAGGCTAAAGGAGAGAGTAATCAGCATGAAGTCACACACTGGCTTTGCACAGAACATTTACAACATTTTGCAAACATTCTGAAAAGAACCGTTTTGCCTTTTTTATCCACATAGCACAGAAAAATAAAAAGTTTTCCATCTAAAGAGGTTCTTTCCAGTTTTTTGAAATTTTCTGCGAGGTATCTTCAAAGCTACAGAAACTGGAAATCTGTGCTTATTACTGATTCTCATATTGTGTCTCCATAGCTTCAAAGATACCTCACATTTTTAAAAAGGAAAAATGACACATTCACATAACTAGCAGGCAATACTGGGTTTATTAATGAACATTAATGATTGAAATGGCGGGCAGCTGCAATGCCAGATGAGTAAACATTCCTGGGAAACTTCAGCAAATAGTGGACAGCATGGAAAATCATTGAAGCAGCAGAAAATGGCAGGCAGTGAACAGTGGAAAAAATGAAAGTAAGAACTCCCCAAAATGCTTTTATTTCCCTCCTGAAGATGTTTTGTGTTATACAGAATGAGCCACTGAGTTTCATAGCTGACTAGTGATATCTCAGATTCCAGTCCTACACCATAACATGACACTGACTCTCATTTAGGAAGCAACTGCCATGTTTTCATATGACATTTGGGTTTTCAGCATTTTTGTACTAGTTCATTACCAAGTTCCAGATCATTAAGTATTCACAAATAGTATGCAGCTTGGTCCTATACAATGAATGTTTGCTTTGAAGTAAATTCAACTGAATTCAACTGGACGTTCCTAAGTAAACACTCATTTGACTACACTCTTGACATGAATGCAGTATGCAACCCACTAACTTCAATGTCAAAATCCTGCCTGTTTTAATGAACCTGCTTTGTCCCTTGATACATCAATCAGATAATAATAAAGGGTTCCGATTCTCCAGTCCACAATGTAAACTTTTATGAAGCTTTTGAATTAAATTCATGATACTATCTTGCCTGCCTTATGAGATCTGCCTTGCTGTTAAAGTGTGAGATAGCTATGTGCCTGAAAACTTAACAGAGCAAAAGGAAATAATCAATAATAAGCATGAACTGTGAAATGATTAGCTGGAATGTTGCTGGCACAAGCCACCTTCCTGAATGCATTGAGGTTCTCAAAGTACCACATAGTGTGTGATGAGGAATTTCATTTATCTCCACCCAAGCATGTGAAATTAAAGCATAACTGAACCAGATGGGGTCTCTTGTTTTGTAGCTTGCATAATAGGGCCTATTTTGGAGCAGGAAGCCAACTTTGCCGCTTAGCCTGTTGCAACAGGCATTGATAATACTGTATTTCATAAGGTACCCAGTGAGAGAGATTTGACAGCTACAACTTAATAAGCAGTCAGTTCGAAGTTCATGTATGTATTCAAACGTGTGTAGCCTCAAAAGCACAGATCATCTTGTACAACAATAGGATACACATACAGTCAAATGAGGACCTGGATTCAGAATTATGTATGCACCCCTATACTTTATTGGGGGCGGGGGGGGGGGGGGGGCCACAAATTGTACCTTGTTCAGGCTTGCAAAAGGAAAACAATGCTGCTTTTATTATATTTTTGCTGTGCTGCTTTCTAACTTCCGCTATACTTTGTCTTTATTGGATGGAAGACCAAAGTGTGAGCAAGAGGCATGTCCGCCCAAGTCGTACAGTGGGGGATGTGATTTCTATTGGTTTCCCACTAATATGCAGCCCATGCTGTGCTTTATCCCACACTTTTTTCGATGTTCCCTTAGCTCTCAGGACCAACTTCCAGAGGAAAACGGGGTTGCAGAAAGTACGGAGATGTGGAGAATTCCATACATGGAGCTCCTCCTCACGGTTCTTAGAATTCAAAGCACCGTATTTCCTTAATTTTATGTCTTTATGTTTGAAGACTATTGTTATCAGTCTAATGATAACAGGACTATTGCCTAAGTATCTCCCCATATTGCCCAACTAGGTCCCTCCTCTCCTCGGAGGTGCACCTTCTGAGAGCCCCCGGCCCAAATGATGCTCGGCTGGCCTCAACAAGGGCCAGGGCTTTTTCAGTCCTGGCCCCGATCTGGTGAAACAAGCTCCTCGCAGAGATCAGGGCCCTGCAGTACTTTAGAGAATTCCGTAGGGTTTGTAAGACGGAGTTGTTCCGCCAGGAGTTTCCATCTTGCCAGCTGGGCTAAACCCCTCAAGTTTCTTCTACGGCCTCTGGTGGGTCTAGGTAGGGATGTCGCCATCCTGGTTTTTAAGTTTTGCTGAACTGTTGTGTTGTTTTACTGGTTTTAAATAATTTATATATTGAATGTTTTTATTGAAACTTTGCTATGTTTTTGATTGTACGCTGCCCTGAGCCCCTTCGGGAATGGGCGGCCTAAAAGTCCAATAATAAATAGATAGATGGACGGACGGACGGACGGACGGACGGACGGCTTCAGGTTTTAGACTATAATAGGTGGGTAGGTTAATCAATACATAATTCTCCAAAAAGTGAGAGTCAATCTAACATTTCTCAGCATATTTGCAAAGGCACATGATCTAGCATACTTGCTGATGCAACTTTGGGTCTGCTTCATGCCTGCTTGTGAGATATCCTGAGAATGTTATGTATGCAACTGGGAATTTCATGAAGAAATATAAGTAAGAAAAAAATATTTGTTGATAATAATAAATAAATAATGGTGCACTGGTTGTCATGATGGTCTTGGCAGTGGGAAATCCATCTTCAGATCTTTCCATAGTGATGACATTCCTTGGATGGCCAGTATTTACTGGATTTTTCTACAGCTTACATGTGACTTATGATTTACGAACTGAAAGGCTTAAGAAAATATTTTAACAGAAATGCATTGTCTCTTGAATGCGTATTGGATGGCTACAGTTCTTTGGCTCATCAGTTCTGTGGAACTATGAATATACTGGTAGGTAGATTCAAAGAATGTCAGCTATAGTTCTCATAGATTCCTGAAGGAGGAAAGATAAAATAAAAATATTAATTCAATTACTGAGAACTCCCATGGTGTAGGGTTCAAAGTGTCGACATTTGACGACATTCATGGAAATAGTATTGCAAATTGAAGTTACCATGGGCGTAGCTGTAATAAAAATGTAAACATGTTGCAATACAATTAATGATGACTGCAGATCCTATAGGTTCGATCAAGAATTTATTTTGATTCAGAGATGGCTGCCTAAAGAATGTTACCCTGAATTTTTCATTCGCCAGTTCCTTAGAGTTTCAGTACTTCTATTTTTTATATACTGCTTTTTTGATGTTGAATTATATGAATATATTGTTTATCTGTTCTCACACTGAAGATTCCAATTTTAAGCTGTAGCTTTTCTTGGTGCTTTAGTTCTGTATTTATTGTTGGTACTTGTGATTGGCTTAATGGTTATGGGTACATGGCAGGATATAAATAGTTTAAATAACAACACAGAACAATCAATTCTATCTTCCTATTAAAAGTTACTAAGGACATCAACTCTTTTTTTTGTTACTTTTGCAGACTTCAGTGTCTAAGCGCTGCTGACAGTGATATTTTCTGAAGAATGAACTGGAGCAGAATTGTCACATCAAACATATGTGAGCTGACCTTTCTCAAAGGGCCCTGTGACCTTTCTCTCAACAGTCCTCTGGCTGAAATATCTAAAGTGTGAATTATGGAATTGAAGGCCATCACCTTTCACTGTACTGGAAGGATTTGTAAATTAGCCTTGGAAAGCTATATAGTAAGCAAGAATGTGTTTTCCTCCTGCTGGTGCAGTCACCTCTGTAGGAAAGAGTCACTGTGCACTTTATAAAGTACATGAAGATCTATCAAAAGCTTTGCAATGTCAAGTGAAGTTTGTAAGCTGGTCCTCTGAAGGACGGTTATGCCCTGTTAAAAGTTCTGACAAATAAGATGGTTTGCAGAGTCTCTTGAATGTCTCAAAAAACACTGCCATGGAAGGTTGCTGGTGTCCTTGGGCCAGTCACTCACACCCAGCCTAACCTACCTCGCAGGGTTGTTGTAAGGATAAACTACAGGAGAGGAGGAGGATGTAAGTCACTTTGGGTCCTCACTGGGAAGCACAGCAGGATGCTTTTGAAATAAGAACATAAGAACTAGCCTGCTGGATCAGACCGGAGTCCATCTAGTCCAGCACTCTCATACTCGCAGTGGCCCACCAGGTGCCTTTGGGAGCTCACGTGCAGGAGGTGAAAGCAATGGCCTGCTGCTGCTGCTGCTCCTGAGCACCTGGTCTGCTAAGGCATTTGCAATCTGAGATCAAGGAGGATCAAGATTGGTAGCCATAGATTGACTTCTCCATAAATCTGTCCAAGCCCTTTTTAAAGCTATCCAGGTTAGTGGCCATCCCCACCTCCTGTGGCAGCATATTCCAAACACCAATCACATGTTGCGTGAAGAAGTGTTTCCTTTTATTAGTCCTAATTCTTCCCCCCAGCATTTTCAATGAATGCCCCCTGGTTCTAGTATTGTGAGAAAATAAATGACTATCATCCCTGAAGCTCCAGTTGATGCTCATATAACTCTTGAAGAACATGAACACCAAGTCCTTTCAAATGCAGTGCTTTTCATTTCACACATTAAGCTTTCAGTCAGTAAATATTCAGCAATCAACGAAATGCATGTTTGAACCAGTCCTTGGCTATACTGACATTTTTTAAAAAACGGATGTTGATTTGACTATGCTGATAAACCAGGCAAATTTAAATTTAATCCAGAAATAAATGCTTTGGGACAGGAGTAAAACATTCAAATCAAGTATACAAGCTATTCCGGATAGGGTTCTATTTCTGCTTCAGGACCAAGTTCATAACGTAGACAAGTTCTGCTATTGATGAAAAAATTGATGAACTGTGGGCAGCCATCAGCATGGGACTAAGTCCAAAGTGCTGTTCTGCCAACATTTTTGTCTCCATTCTTCCTCTAGCAGAGAGTGTCTTTCCAATCATGGATCGGGAACACAATAATAATCCCAGCCCGACAGGACAGTAAAGAACTCTGTCTAGGAAAGCCTGATCATGTATATGGTTCAGTTTTAGAGCACATTTTGATTGCCATGAAACTACAAGTCTTAAGTCAAATCTTTCATAACTATTCCCTACCCTTGCCCGGCATCATTCATGTCTGCAGTAGCACTGGAGCTTGGGTATTCAGCAGTGGCGTAGGAGGTTAAGAGCTCGTGTATCTAATCTGGAGGAACCAGGTTTGATTCCCAGCTCTGCCGCCTGAGCTGTGGAGGCTTATCTGGGGAATTCAGATTAGCCTGTACACTCCCACACACGCCAGCTGGGTGACCTTGGGATAGTCACAGCTTCTCGGAGCTCTCTCAGCCCCACCTACCTCACAGGGTGTTTGTTGTGAGGGGGGAAGGGCAAGGAGATTGTAAGCCCCTTTGAGAGAAAGGGGGGATATAAATCCAAACTCCTCCTCCTCCTCCTCCTCCTCCTCCTCCTCTTCTTCTTCTTCTGTGACTTCTATGGACCAGGTCTTATGCCCGTAAACTCTTGCCAAGCTTCCCAGAACCTTTACATCTATCTTCCAAGAGTAAACTGTACATTTGCTTACATGGCAGGAGTACTAAGACAGTTTTCTAGCAGTGAGATGATGTAAAGTCTTAACAATTAATAGAGAATCTCTTGTACCTGGTAACATTAGAAAAATAACTCAAGCTGGATAAATTGAAGTTGAAACGAGAACAAACTTTTTGGACCAAGATAGAAGCAATAAATAATGTCTGGGTGGGACATGCATATCATACATAAACTAAGATGGTACAGTTTGTCTAAATTAGTAGGACATGCACAGACTGCATATTATTTTGCTATTAAAACATAAACAAATCTTTATTTATTTATTTATTTATTTATTCAATTTATATACCGCCCGATCCCCGGGGCGGTATATCTTCATGTATGAATCAAATTTATTGATATTTATGTATAATTTATGTAGAAATACAGGGTTATTCAGAGTGGTGTGGTGGTTAAACGTGTGGTATATTGGTGAACTAGAGCAGATGGACTTCGGGTTCGATTCTCCAATTCTCCACATGAAGCCTGCTGGGTGACCTTGGGTGAGTCACAGTTCTTTCAGAATTCTCTCAGTCCCACCTACTTTGCTTAAGATGACATTTTTTACTTACCTCATGAAATGTTTGTTGTGGGGAGAGGAAGGGAAGGAGTTTGTAAGTCGCTTTGAGATTACAGGACAGAAAGGTTGGGCATAAATCTAAAATCATTTTCTTTTCTATTTTAAGCAGGAAAGATTTCTTGGAAGCAACATTTTGACTCTTGCCACCTTTGTAATAAGGGCTGTGTGTACATTTCCCCTGAGTTAGCACTGTCCAAATTCTATTAGAACCATTTCAAAACAGTGTTCTCTTCATGTTGACAAAGGTTTATTATTTACTGATCTATCTGAGTTGGACACTGCATTGTTATATGAGTGTATCTATCCATGTGATTTGATCACTGTGATTAAATTTATTGTCCTACCTTTCCTCTGCAATAACTTTTTTTGTTAAATTCATCCAGTTGAGGGAAGAGAATTAGTGGATTATTTCATAATCGCAAAACCAAACGGGGGTAAAAACATTTTATATTCTAGTCTCCTGTTCAGTTTTCTGTATACCAAGCGAGACCCAAAACAACAGCACCAAACAGATCCTTTTGAACCAATTGCTTTCTTTTATATGTCACTCTAGAGATGTGGAATGGTATAGTATAGTCTGATCTCAGAAGCTAAGCAGAATTGGTACTTTGATGGAAGACCTCCAAGGAAGACTGTGCAGAGACAGGCAATGGTAAAGCACCTCTACTTAGTCACTTGCCTTGAAAACCCTACTGGGGTCACCATAAGTTAGCTGCAGCTTGACAGCACTTGACACACACATGTTACTCTATATGGACAGAGCTCTCTACTACCAGAAATGACAAGCAATGATTAAGTCCTATCACCACCACCATCCCTTTAACCCACTGGTAGGATTCAAATAATTTAACAACTGGTTCCAAAAGGACCCAGTGGTGGGATTACAACCAGTTCTCTGAACTAGACAAAAAATTAGCTACCGGTCCTACCGAATAGGTGCGAATAGGCTGAATCCCACCTCTGCTTGTACCTAAAAGGAAGAGAGATTAAAAAAATATTATAAAAGCAAGTTCAGGTTACGTCCTTTTTGGTTTCAAGATGTTCCAGCTACATTCCTCAGGTGAACAGCTATTCGAGGAGACGAAGAAAGTTACTTTTTATCCTACCCTTTCACTAAGGAGTTCAGAGAAGTTAACACAGTGTCTCTCTCCCTCCCATTCTAGCTTCACAAGAATGCACAAAACAGGTGGCCCAGGGGAGCTAACATAGCAGACGATGGATTCCCACCTAGGTCATCCCAGGCCTAGTCCCAACACTGTAACTGCTACAACACAATGTTGACAACTAATGCAATTTTAAACAGTTACACCTTTGACTTCAATGGACTTAGAAGAGTGTGACATTTTATTGAGCCTTGGAATTTAGGATTAAATATCTTATTTTCAAAAGAATTGGAATCAGACCTAAAACTCCAAGATATGTGGGTATGAAGATATATTGATGGGAACTAATTATAACATTATAAAAGACCAGGTGCCTGTGAACACTTTTTACATAACAAAAAATGTTTTATGCTTTAAAATGCCATTAAAACCACTGGGATTGTTGCTGCTTACGGCTACATTCAAAGTTAATAATGTTTTCAGTTCCAAAGAATATTTGTAGATTTGGTGTTTGAACATGGGAACAATTTAAAAAAATATGAATAGCTACAGACAGTTCTCATTTAGTAGTTTTGGGGAAAATCCAAACATTTCTATAAACTCGAATGAAAATAACTCACACTGATTTAATTGGACTAAATTTCCTCAAAACTGGGTATAAACTATAATAGTTCTAGGTTTCTTAAAATACTAATATAACAGGTCCCTACTATGTCCTGTAGAAGGAGAACAGACAGTCTAGAGAGTGTTCCTGAAAAGGTCAGTCTGTTAGACCCTGTTAATGCCTAGCTGTGGTAAAGACTGCCTGCCCTTGAACAGCTATGCAGAATTCAAACTGCAACACACTCCTACTCTCAGAGAACAAGTATTGGCATGATACGGAATTATGTAAATTGAGCTTCCCTTGCTGGGCCAAACGCACAAGACTCTTCCTAAAACAAGAATTACTGGATAATCCTTGAACAATCTTGATGATTAGTTCTTTGCTTGCAAAACTGACAGGGAGGCCATGACATCAGTAATCATAAAGTGATGTCTTATAATTAAGACAGCAATTACAGAACATTTTTCATGCTGACTTTCAACATGAGAAAAAAAGCCTTTATTCTAGCTTTAAAATTATTGTACTCACTGTAAGCTATTATTCATTCAACAGCATCCTAAAATGCTTTTACACATACCTTAACGCATCATTTGCAGATTACATCCAATGTGTTCAGGTAAACCAAGCTGAAGCTTGCATGGGAAGGAAGGGTAGATGAGTGATCTCGGCCGGGATTGCGGCAGGCTGAATCCTGCCTTGCCATTCTGCACTGAGTACACATAATTCCTTAACCCTGCGAGAAGAAAAAGAGAAACAAAAAAATAATTAGATTTATGCAGTTAAGGCTCCAGTCCTATGATCTTCGGAGCTGGAGTTACCCCCAGTACTCTTTTAAGAGTATATGTGCTCTTTTTGAGATGGCACAACAGTGTACTCTTACAGTTCTTTGGAAATGACAAAATAAAAAATAAGGTTATCTAACCTAACTTATTATTTTATATTCACTATTTATTTAAAAGTCATGTGTCTAGTTGGTTGGTAATGACAGTGAATTCAGTTGGTGCCAGTGATATCTGTGCCAGGAATTAGAAGCCGAACACAAAACCTCTGTCTACCAAATTTGCTGTGTCCTTGAAGTTTGCAGTTAATGAGTTTGTAACCCATATAATTTTTACTTTTACATTTTATTTCTATTAAAAGGTTTAGGATGTAGGGCCTAGTGAATATGGGCAGTTAGTAAAGTTGTTCACATACCGTGTTTCCCCGAATATAAGACAGTGTCTTATATTAATTTTTGCTCCCAAAGATGCTCTATGTCTTATTTTCAGGGGATGTCTTATTTTTCTGTGTTCTGTTCGTCGGGCATGCTTCCAAACAAAAACTTTGCTACGTCTTACTTTCGGGAGATGCCTTATATTTCGCACTTCAGCAAAACCTCTACTATGTCTTATTTTTCGGGGGTGTCTTATATTAGGGGAAACAGGGTATTACTGACTGCAAGAGCTCCGCCCGCCCCCCCCCCCCCCCAATCAGTCTGGCATGCAGCTAGAGAGAAAAGGCTCAGAGGAAAGTGTTAATTTATTTGCAAGTTTGTGGAAGGCCCAACCAGGAAGACATTGCATGCCAGAATTTCCCCAATCATACAGAAAGAGTTGTTACGAAGAAAGATTTTTGTGATAATACTAATGGCTCAATCCAGATTGGGAGGGGAATCATTCCATGGAGGTGGCCCAGGGCCAACATGGTGGATTTGATCTCCCCAGGACGTTTACTCCGACCGAGGAACAATCACGTCAGCAGGTGCCTCTGTGTCCCTCTGGGATGCCCAGATGCAGTGCCAAGTGCAATGTCAGCACTCCCGCGACACCGCCAGCTCCGTCAACGCAGTAGAGGCTTGGCAGGGGCATTCCTGGGGGTGGAACTGACATTAGTCGATTTCCACTCCAGGTTTGTGGGAAAGTGTGTGGTGACCTGGCCCTTGAACCTTTCGAGTAGTATAAGTCTATTGAGCCCTATGGAGGGCTTTCTGGTGGTGGGGAGATTGCGGGGGGGGGGGGGTTTCTTGCCACTGGTAAACCCTCTGGAAGCAGCAGGCTACATTAGTAAATATGATGGATTTGTTTATTTTAAAAAACTAAACGTACTTTTTGAATCTTAAAGTTTTTGTTCATTTTAAAAAATGAACAATCTTATAATGGTCCTAGTTTTACTTAGAATATATCTCAAACATTTTTAGTAATAGTATTTGGATGCAGAGTTATGAAGGAGATAGAAGGAAAACCAATATATTCTCACCACATGTGCATACAGATAACAAAAAAAAAGTCATGGAACATATACACGGTGACCCATTCTGGGTTGCATTTTCTCTCAGTATCACTTAATCTTTCCTCACTACAGCTATTGACCCACATTCACCATGACATGGGATTTTTGGTTTTCAAAAAGAACCCTCTTCTCTGTTTTCTCCCAGCAGGAAAAGTGGTTGGATTCTGCCCTGTTCTTTTTAAATTCAGCTCACAAGTGGTTGCACATTT
This sequence comes from Sphaerodactylus townsendi, assembly GCF_021028975.2. Taxonomy (NCBI): domain Eukaryota; kingdom Metazoa; phylum Chordata; class Lepidosauria; order Squamata; family Sphaerodactylidae; genus Sphaerodactylus; species Sphaerodactylus townsendi. The sequence continues at coordinate 37,723,297 of NC_059426.1, read as the reverse complement.
CTGCTTTGCCTGGAAAAGTTCTGAATACAAGGAAGAATAGAGAATGAATGCACACTCAAGCTCCAAATAAACAAAGTGAAAATGCCAATAGAGACCTGGACAAAGGCCCGGGAGAATTTTTTAATGAGAAAAATACCAGAGAAAGAAAAACACACAAGAAAGGAAATTGCTGCAATAAATACGAGGACCAAAACCTTCTAGCTGAAATGCCTGCAGTTCCAGGAGCCTGCTGCTAGGCACCGCTCTCTGTATCCACAGAGAGATGGACAGGTTCATCTTAAATTTCGTGTTATCTGTATTTTGCTTTAGCCATGGCTCTTTAAGGGGTGGGGATCTTCTTACATTCAGGGTCATCTTCCTTTTGGGTAAATGTCGTAATTAGCCCCTCATGATTGACTGGTAGTAACAACAGATAACAACACGGAAGAGGTCTCTCAATGCAAACTTTTACTACAAAATCAAGAAGAAATCCATGTAAAACCTTTTATTAGGGACAATAAAAATGACACAAAATATTCTTGGATGGTCCTAATAAAAGGTATTAAATGGGTTCTTATTTATTTATTTTCTGGTTTCTATCCCACCCATAAGGCTCAGAGCAGGTTACAACACAGCTCCCAACATAACCGTTAAATTTTAAAACATTAAAATAGATATTAAAACAATATAAAATATGTATTATTGTGTTAAAACCAATACTAAACAGGTATTAGAAACAGATGGCAATGAGAATCCCCCCTCCCTCCCTCCCCCCCCCTCTCCCAGGCTGAAAGGAGATAACATCCCATCATTTAATCCAGCTGGCTAGGTGGAAAAGGCCTGGTGGAATAGCCACGTTTTACAGGACCTACGGAATTGAAAGATTGTTTTTATATTTTGGACCAACACAGCTGCAAACAACTTATTTCAACCTTTACTACAACATCAATATATCTAATTCTCAACATTGCCCCATTTGTGGATAATTAAATCCAGAGACTGAGGCAATGAACAGACAAGACATCCACTGTAGCAGAAAAACGTGGTTGCAAAGCATGGATCCTCATTAATCCTTTTTGCACTAAATCATGTCAAACTTACCATTAGATTATACATCATATCTATCACCATCAGATTATATATCATGTCTGTAATCATATAGACCAAAAAACATTGTGATGTGATGGTGAGTTCAGGACAACCAAGCATACAAAGCCTTAGGATCCATGAGGATCTGTGCTCCGAGAGCATGTTTTCATAACATGGCCGTGCCCCAATGTGCTCCACATGTGATTTTTAGGTTGCAAGTTCTGGCCATGGACAATATAGGTGGATGGATAATGAATATGGGGTGACCAAGGAAACTGTTGATGCGTAAATTTTGTAATACAGACCATAGACATGATATGTGATTTAATACTGAGTTTGGGGTGACCCATTGCAAAAACCCGAGGATCCATGTGCATCCATGCTTTAGAACCATGACTTGAATGTGTATTTTTTTGTTATACAATCTGTGATGATAAACATATGGAAGCTGATGGTGAGTTTGGGTGACCCAAAGCAAACCCTGTGGATCCATGAGGATCAGTGCTTCAGAACCATGTTTTTGCTCTGTGACAGTGCAGCACAGTGGAGGATGCTTGATCTTTGTAATGCAAGGGGCGCCCATGGATGTAATATGTGAGTCGATGCTGACATTGGGATGGCCCAGTGCAAAAATCATGGAGGATTCATACTTCAGAACAGAGGTGGGATCCAGCAGGTTCTCACCAGTTCCCAAGAGTAGGTTAATAATTATTTGTGTGTGCCGAGAGGGGGTTACTAATTGGGTCTGCTTTTCCGTTAGAAATTCCATTAGGTCCAAAAATCATAAAGTCCTGTTGTTTCCTATGTGGCTGGTTAGCGAAGGTAGAAAACGGGATAATTCTCCCTGTTGGGCTCTTTTAGAAACATGTTTTAGAAATATGGTAAAGTTCCTTGTTTAAGGAAAGTATCCTTCTTTTGATTTCTAGAAACAAAATTAAGTATTTGAAAGTATTAAGTATTTGACAGGCAGTCAATTCGAGGAGAAGTAGTTGTTTCTGTTGGCACTAGACGATAGGACTTGCTATAATGAGTTTAAATTATGGACAGAAAGATACCAGCTGGAAATTAGGAACTTTTTTTAACAGTAAGAGTTTTTTACAGTAACAGAGAAATGATTAATGCCCTGCCCCTGGAATGCCCAGCCACGCCCCCGTCATGCCCCGCCCAGCCCCATTGGTGCTACGCACTGTTTGAATCCCACCACCATGGGAACCTGTTACTAAAATTTTGGATCCCACCACTGCTTCAGAACCATATTTTTGCTCTTTAAAACCATGTTTTTGCAGCATGGTGTTGCCATGAAGCCATGGATCTGTTGTTTTTAGGGTGCAAATTGTGGCAATGGCCATGGTATGTGTTTTGACGATGATGTTGGAGACCCAGTGCAAAAACCCAGAGGCACCATGCCTTGGAACCATGTTCTGTGCTGTTGTGGTACCACAAAGCAGATCTGTGATTTTTGCGGTCAGATCTGTGGCTATGGACATTATATGAGATCTGATGGTGAGCTTGGTGATCTAGTGCAAAAATCATGAGGATCTGCTCTTTGCAACCACGTTTTCACTCCGCTGCGGTCTCACAAAGCAGTGGATGTGTGATTTCTATGGTGCTGCCTTTAGACAAAGAAATGGTGTACAGTATCATGGTGGTTTTATTTCGTTTCAATGTAAAAATCATAAGAATTCATGAGGATCCATTTAAAATAATATAGATCCAACTTTTACCCAGTCCCAGTAACTCATATTTTTTTCATTATTCAGAAGTAGCTCATCTTGAAATATCGAAGTTAATATTGCCATTTCTACAGCTAAATACTTCTGAAATGCCCCTCTCTGTGTAAAAGCAATTTACTTCTATTTAAAAGTAATCTTGATCAAAGACACAGTATCCCTGAGTCTGGGGCGAAACAGCAGTCGGGAGTGAACACACAACGTGTGTTTCTGGAGATGCAATTTACAACAAACAAACGGGCTTATGAAAAGTAAAGGAATCACTAAAGCAACTCCATATTTTTTGTCCTGGGTTTACAGTCTTTCTTCTGACAACTGGACAAAACATAGAAAGCACTGGTGTAGTGGTTAAGAGCAGGTGGATTCTAATCTGGAGAACCGGGTTTGATTCCCTACTCTGCTGCCTGAGCTGTGGAGGCTTATCTGGGGAATTCAGATTAGCCTGTGCACTCCCACACATGCCAGCTGGGTGTCACAGTTCTTCGGAGCTCTCTCAAGCCTACCTACCTCACAGAGTGGTTGTTGTGGAGGGGAAGGGAAAGGAGTTTGCTAGCCCCTTTGAGTCTCTTTACAGGAGAGAAAGGGGGGAGATAAATCCAACTCTTCTTCCTCCACCTGAGTGGATGTTTATCTGGTGAACCAGATGTGTTTCCGCACTCCTACATTCCTGCTGGGTGACCTTGGGCTTCAGAGGTCTTCTGAGCTCTCTCAGCCCCACCTGCCTCACAAGGTGTGTGTTGTGGGGAGAGGAAGGGAAAGGAGTTTGTAGGCCGCCTTGAGCCTTCTTGCAGGAGAGAAAGGTGGGATACAAATCCAAACTCTTCTTCTTCCACATAACAACTCTCATTCAGGCACAATATTTTATATACCTTCTTCTTCAGCGCAGTAATTTCTTATTTTTAAAAGGGGGGGTAAGCTTTCCCAGAAATGGAAGCTGGGCTGCTCTTCCCTGGGACTCCAAAAACTGCACTGCGATACTGACTAGTGCCGAAGTGAATTGTGCACATGTGACATCACGTCCCGATGCTCGTTTGTGCTGAAGGACAGGTATGCTGAACTTGCTCTCTTTTGCTATTTCCAAGACTTTTGCTGAGCTTGAGCTTGGAAACAAATCCCAGGGCGCAACGCAAAGGAGGCCTTTCCTTCCGACACTCCTCCCCAAACACACCAACTTCCCTCCCCAGAGCTCCAGCCTGGCCCTGCCCGGCCTCTTTCCTGGGGCGGCACCGCCCCTTCTGCGCTGTGGCGCAATAAAGGCACGAAGCGCCGTTCCCCAAGGATAAACAGGCGTGTTGCAGGCTGGTGGGAGCCGCGGCTGAGTCTTTCTCGCTCCCTTGCAAGAGTCGCGATGCTGACCAAGCCTGACGCACCCGCGCCCACCTCTCCCTCAAAAGGGGGGCGTGCCCCTGCAGGTAAGCAAGTTTGCAAGTAGGGCAGTGCTGGAAACGTGGTCCATTTTGGAGCGATGGCGCTGAAAGCATTTAAGAAGGGCTGCAGAGAGTGGGGGAACTTTATCCCCTTTCTGAGACACTAATTTTGTGTTTTTGTGTCTGTCTGCAGAATGTAAGTTCTGTTTTCAGTTGTGGGGGGGAAAGTAAAGACTTGATGCTGAAAGGGGGTGAGGGTGGGGTTAATGCACATGTTTAGCAAGCAGGCAGAAATGCCTCGTAACATATCGAAGCGTGACAGAAGAGCGTTGCAATACCGAAGGGACAGAGCTCCCAATTTGTACATAGCAACCCTCCTATTTCCAAATAGTGGGATCTGTTTTCCCTTCTGTATTGTCATGCTCTTCCGTCAGGCTTCAGTGTGTAATGAGGCGTTTCTGCCTGCTTGCTAAAAATGTGCATCCTTTCCAAAAACACGCTCTCCCTCAGCTGTGCTTGTTGTTTATGGCAGACTCTGGTGATGGGCTGGTTTTAGCAGAGAGCTTTCTGCTCTGCTGAAGCTCCACCCTTTTGGAAATTCCCCAAGAGCTTTGTAAGCAGGTCTTCCTTCTAGCTGGGTAGAGCCACAGTTCTTTCCTGGAAATACCTTCTGGCTCCAAAAACATTAGCATGTGGCTTCTCTTATCCTTGAGAGGCCGACCATGTTGCTACTTGGTTGGAATTGAGAAACCACTAACTGGTGGGATTTTGCCTGTAACTGTGGTTTGGTAGCTTTATGTCTGTGGAATGGTCAGTAAGGTTGCTAACTTTGAAATCCTACATTATCAATATGGGACAATGGGGGATTATCCAAATCACAATATGGAAAAGTTAGTTTTGTCCAAAGGAGTGGGTGAAGGGCATCTTGAGATGTATAAAATGCCTTTATCTTGGCAAGACTGACATTTTCCTGTGCCAAAACATATATTCTCAGGGGTTACAAATGTGTGTGAGAAACAGATAGGCTCCACTATTAAATGCATGGTGGGTTTTCTTCCTTGTTAATTTCTGCTCCTTCTGTGCTTCTAAAAACAAAAACAGTTGTCTCAAGTTCAGTTCTTGTTTATCTCCTGTAAAGCGGGACTCAAAATGACTTTACATATCTGAAAACACAAACCCTTTAATTTCTGAGAAGAACTTAACTTCCAGCTTGATATTTCAGATCAAGAGAATTCTGGTATGCATAGACTTGCCTGTAACAATGTGGCCTTACCTCAACTAAATCTCTGAAGAGTAAAGGACACAACCCCAGGCAGTAGTTCCTTTTCCGAAATAACCAATTAGAGGTGGGGCTGAGGAAAGGAGGGTAAGCTTAGACCTTGGTGAAATGTTGGCTGCTGACAAATGAACTGATTATATATGACAACTGATTAGAGGTTGATTTGGGTTTTAAGCAACAGAGCCAGCTGCCAGCCCAGTTTCACTGTGTGGAAGTGTATGGACCTTCAGGGGGACAATTCACTTTCTTCTATATTTCCCACCCTACATTATTTCCTGCTTCCCTTTTCCTGGCAACCCCCATATCTTTACCTTTGCACGTTTCCCTTTTCTCTCTCCCACCCACCAGCTGACCTTTTATCTCCCCCCCCCTTCTTTAGCTATATTTATTTGTATCATTTATACACCACCTTTATCCACAACAGAGACCCAAAGCAGTTCACAACATTCTCTCCTTCACCCCATTTTTTCCTCACACCAACCTTGTAGGCTGAGAGTAGTTACTGGCCAACAGTCGCTCAGTGAGTTTCCATGACAGAATGGTGGTTCAAACTTAGGTCTCCTAGGTCGAGGAATAGCAGGCTTCCTGCTGTAGTCTGAAGTAATGGGGTAGGGGCGGGTGCATGTACTAGCATGCTTATGTTTTATTGCAAATGACATGGTGGGTGCTGTTGCATTTTACAAAAACACTATGGTAAAATCATAGAGTTTTTAAAATAGTTCACCGTGTCACTTCCAGGTTTTATCTGAAGTGATGGAAGCACACTGGTGCAATGATGGTGTGCCAGATCTCACCTCTCTGTTTCTTCCTGCAATGCTATCTAGATCCTAGTAGCCTGAAACTGTAACTACTAAACCACACTGGATTAACGCACACACATACCCCGCGACACACACAAACACACACACATATATTTCAGACTATGCTTCAAGCCAGGAACTTTTTTTTCATTTTCTGTTCATGGTTCCAGTCTCTGCTTTTAAGCATCCACAAATGGGGGCCATGATGAGAATTAGAAATATTGATATTAATATTAGCAAAATATACATGCTTCAAAAATGTTTTGGGGAAGGAGGTCATTAAGAATGAACAACATACAAAGAAAACTTTGCTTCTCATTGCAACATTTTATCCAATATATCAAGTTTGAAGATACATGGACTGTTATGATTACACATCTTAAAATTCCTTTAAAATAAGTTTGAGGGCCAACAGTGTTGTTGAAATTCAGGGGTTAAACACATGCTGACACTGATTTCAGTGTTGCGCTGTGAGTTTCCGATGTCTGCCATGTCCTATGATAAGAAATATTACACAGATTACATTACCTAAAGTTGATATGTAGTTGCGGATTCCCTCAAATGCTATTGTTATTATCAGATTTTGCAGAGAGAGAAGAGTCAGTGTTGTATAGCAGTGAATAAATAATCACTGGCATTTGTATAAAGCTTTAAAATGTTTAAAGCCCTCTGGTTATTTTAACTTGCTGTAATTTTTCAAGCATCCCTATTAAACAGGTCAATATTATTTCTTTATTGCAGAGAAGGGGGAATTCAGAATGATACGCATGGGGATGGAATTACATGTTACATTTAGTACTGTGATCCTTATACCAACATTATAGTTTCACAGTGCAGTTGCTGGGTTTCAGTTTAATGGGAAAGACCAGCAGAGAAGGTGGTTGGCAGTGTGGTGTTGGGGTTAGAGCATTAAACAAAGATCTGGATTTCCAGAATTCCAAACTCACTGAGCAAGCATCCATAGCACCTTAGACTCAGCCAGCGTCCAGAGTTGTTGCGAGGGTCAAATGGAAGTGAGGAGAACCATATATGCTGCTTTGGGTCTCCGTTTAGGGGAAAGGCCAGGTATAAATGAACAATAGTCACAAACACTGTGGAGAGGTACAAATAAACAGTAATCAAGTTAATACTGTGCCTGTTGGGCTTCCCAGTCAAATGACTGTATGTATGAAACAAATAAAAATTATTCAGCCAACAGTAAACCAGCAGTCAGCGCCAAGGGAGTTTGAAAGTATGTGGGAATCTTTTGGTTCTGTTTCTTTAAATGTTTACTGTCAGAGATGGGAATATATTGTTTGTCCAATATTCCAGTCATTCTTACATTCTTACTTTTGTTTATAATACAACTCACACTAGTTTAGTGTAGGCTGAATACATTGTTTCATACATACAGTCATTTGACTGGGAAATCCAACAGGTGCAGTATTAGCTTGATTATAGGTATAAATGAAGACAATTAATAAGATTAATCTTTATATCTGTTGCTCTCCCCCTCCTCCTCTCACTTTCCTTTGCAGTCTGAGCTGTTACACAGGATGTTTTTCAAGTATGTGGTAAAGATTTCAGAACTACATGTTGAATATATTTCTACTCTCAGGCCATTGACTGAGGCCATGGCAGAGATGAGTTTCAACCCAATAATTTTTGAACCGTTTTAGGCATTGTGCTATACTGCAGGAGGCATTTAAAAATAATTATTCATCTTTAGCATGCTTTTGTCACTTTTACAGATCTGGGGAGCAGTTTCCAAAGGCACAAAACAATATCTAAAAATAGATTAAATCTTCACAAATGCAGATTTAAGAACTGGGCATGCCTTGGAACCTTGAGTCAGTCCAATGCTTTTTGGAAAAAATCACTTTTGGAACCTCACAAGAGATGTGGATTTCTTTATGACTCTCTTAAGGAAAAAGGTTCCCAAAGTTAGAAGCAAGAAACCCTCATTGTGACTGATGTCCTCACCTGCAGAGGTTCCGATGCAGTGAACAAGGTTCGCTGCCCTGATTTCAAATAGCCCTTCATGTATGTCCTTTCATAAACCCTAATGGAGTTGCTTGTTCTCAGTTGCAGTGATTAATTTTAATCTTGATTAAAACATTAGTTGACTAATTATCCTGTTAATAGATCAAAGCCAGAAAGAACTGCAGATTCTCACGCAATGTGAATATTAAAGACAAGCCTCACCAGATTAACAGTACAATTCTAAATGAAGGTGCACCCTTCTAAGCTCTACGCTTGAATGCCTAATGAAATCTATATTTCATCATCTTTACTCATCTGTCTCCTATACCTAGAATTTTGTTCAAGAACAGTATGATATTGGCTCAAAAATCTCTGTTCTAGGAAACTTTCTTTAACCCTTTATACCGTGTTTCCCCTAAAATAAGACAGTGTCTTATATTAATTTTTGCTCCCAGAGATGCACTGTGTCTTATTTTCAGGGGATGTCTTATTTTTCTGTGTTCTGTTTGTCCGGCTTCCAAACCCAAACTTTGCTGCGTCTTACTTTCGGGGGATGCCTTATATTTATCACTTCAGCAAAACCTCTACTACATCTTATTTTCAGGGGATGTCTTATATTCGGGGAAACAGGGTAGTTGTCATCCCAAGTACAATGTAACCGAAGTGCATATAAATGTCCACAGATTTGTCAACTGTTGCCATAACCTCTTTCTTTCTTACCAGTTTGTCTAGTAACCCACCAAACTCTAGCCCAGGGGTAGGGAACCTGTGGCTCTCCAGATGTTCAGGAACTACAATTCCCATCAGCCCCTACCAGCATGGCCAATTGGCCATGCTGACAGAGGCTGATGGGAATTGTAGTTCCTGAACATCTGGAGAGCCGCAGGTTCCCTACCCCTGCTCTAGCCTGTAAACTTTTCTCCCTTCCCTGTGCTTACTCTACTCTGTACCATGTGTGTTGATGACACTATAAAATCATACTTGAAACGTTACGATCATAACAGCACAGAGTGGAGGTTAAGAGCAGTGGACTCTAATCTGGAGAACTGGATTTGGTTCCCTGTTCCTCCACATGAGAAGTAGAATCTGATTGGGTGAACTGGGTTTGTTTACCTGGTCCACACCAGACGCCTGCTGGGTCACAGTTCTTTCAATCTTGCCTGCCTCACAAGATGCCTGATGTGGAGAGGGGAAGAGAAGGTGTTTGTAAGCCACTCCTTGAGAGAAAAGCAGAGTGTAAAAAGCAACTACTCTTCTTCATTATAGATGAAATATTATATTATTGTTATAGATGAAATATTATATTAATCATTCAGTACTCACCAGATCAATATGTAGGTATAATTTACGTTGCTGCCATAAACTTTAATGCCTCCCTAATTGAGATGCCTCTTCCTCAGCCTTTGATAGGGGCAGTTATTAGACCTCTGTTCAAAAAACCTTCATTGGCTAGGAACAAGGTGGCCAATCACAAGTCATTCTTGAATTTACTTTTTCTAGGAAGACGGTCGAGTACGTGGCATCCTAATTTCCTTTTTAAAAAAAATATTTTTATTGTATAGTTTGAAATAATCATTCTATTGACATCTGATATAATTTCCAAACAATACATTTTCTCTTTTTCCCCCTCCCACCCTCTCCTAATATTATGTTTTACTTTTATTTAACCAAACAGCAGTAAGTTCATTCGTTGTTGTCTTCTTATCCATATGTCTTCTCTGACTCCCGTCTCCTTCATCCAATTCTCATAACTTGTCCATATCTTCATTATTTCATTCTGTTGTTCTTGCCATGTTTTATTCTTTGATAATATTTCAAAAATGTCTAATGTCACTTGTTCCCATATATATTCCAACCATTTCTGAATCGTCCATTTTTTCTTATCTTTCCATCCAAATGCTATCACTGCATGTATTGCTCTAATCAACGTTTTATGCATCCTAATTTCCTGAATGACACAACTGGTCTTGACTAGGGTTGTGAACCTCCAAGATGGTGGCTAGAGATCTCCTGGGATTACAGCTGTTCTCCAGGTGACAGAGTTCAGTTCTTCTGGAGAACATGACTGCTTTGAAGGGTGGTCTCTAGCACTGGACACTGCTGAGGTCCCTCCTTGAACCCTGCAGTCCCCAGGCTCCACCTTCAAGATCTCCAGGTATTTTCCAACCCAGAACTGGCAACCCTAGGCCTTGACCCATTTTAGTCTGGTTTCTGGTCTGGGTTTGGCACTGAGATGGCTTTAGTTGCACTGGTAGATGATCTTTGTGTAACGTTGGACAAGGGACAGTCTTTCGTGTTGATACCACAGGATCTCTCAGCAGCCTTTGGTGCAGTTAATCACTCCATTCTTATCTGTTGGCCTGAATATCGTGTTATGGGTGTGGTTCCACTCTTTCCTATCTGACTAGACAGAGGAGAAACCCCTTCATTTGCCAGCCTGTTTCTGAGTTCAGTTCAAAGTTCTGATTAAAAACCCTTCACACCCTGGGACTCACATATTTGAAGGACCGTTTCTTTCAATACGTCCCTGTGCACCAACTCTGGTTATCAGTCACCATTCAGGGTGGCCTTTCTGGCATCAACCAGAGCTCAGACCTTTTTCATTGTGGCTCTGACTGTGGAATGGGCTCCCTGTTCTTAGAGATCTTCAGGAGGCACTTCCAACGTCTGCCTGTTCACCGGGGCTTTTGAGGGGTTTTAATCAGCAGGCATCTCTTAAGGGAGGAAGCATTTGAGGTTTGTTATATTATCTTTGAATTTACCTTGGGGTGTTTTAACTATTATCGTAAACCACCTTGAACAAAGAAGAAAGGCAGGATGTAAACGTTTTAACTTGGGGTTTTATTTCTCACCATATGTTCAAGAGAACATATTGCCTTTGCCCAGATTGAACCTGGTTTCAACTATGCCTCAAATGAAATAACAGCATCCAAGCTCTTCTAACACTTTAAAAAGTTAGCAATATTTGGGTGTTTTTAGCTGAAGTATCCTAACATGCTCTTAAAGTTGAACGTGTTTGACATTGCTGAACACTGAAATTGTTGTTGCTAGGTCATCTGTACCTTAATGGGTGCTAATTGGTTTGTGACTGACAGGCATGTTAACAAGACCTAATTGGTGATTAATAGAATGCAGATACATGATAGATGTTTGCATCTTTAGAGAGACAATAAGGAGGACACTTTTATTCTGGATTGCCTGTAATAGATAAATTATGTGCAGAGTGATTAAAACTGAAATGGCAACAACTTGAAGGCATCACACAACAAAATGCTTGTGGTCTTGAGTATCTCAGATTACCTTTTTGGGTTTATGTGTATCTGCTTTTTATAATGGTAATGAAATTTCAAAATTGGAGTAAAAATCTATCAAAGCCAAGGATATTTCTAAGGGAACTAAACATTTTCCCTATCTTTCAGACTCTTAACTAAGCAAGGAACCTTTTTAAAAACAAATATAAATTCTTGTGCAAGAGAGTAACGTAAAAGTTTTGCAACATCTCAGCAAGGTGGTTTATTAATAGCATTTATTGAGACCTTCACACACTATCAAACTGCTGTGACAGCACCCTTGTGGATTGTACCTGTATAAATGCCAGGGTTACACAGAGAAGAAGAAGAGTTTTGGATTTATATCCCCCCTTTCTCTCCTGTAGGAGACTCAAAGGGGCTTACAATCTCCTTGCCCTTCCCCCCTCACAACAAACACCCTGTGAGGTGGGTGGGGCTGAGAGAGCTCCGAAAAGCTATGACTAGCCCAAGGTCACCCAGCTGGCGTGTGTGGGAGTGCACAGGCTAATCCAGGGGTCTGCAACCTGCAGCTCTCCAGATGTTCATGGACTACAGTTCCCATTAGCCCCTGCCAGATTGGCCATGCTGGCAGGGACTGATGGGATTTGTAGTCCATGAACATCTGGAGAGCCGCAGGTTGCAGACCCCTGGGCTAATCTGAATTCCCCAGATAAGCCTCCACAGCTCAAGCGGCAGAGCTGGGAATCAAACCCAGTTCCTCCAGATTAGAATGCACCTTCTCTTAACCACTGCTCCACTGCTGCTCCCCCACATGAACAGTCTTGCGGTATGTACCACAGATGCATAAGATAGTGGTTTCTAGACAATAAAAAGAAGGGTTTGCATTCATGGATAAATGAATTGCAAAAAGCAGAGCTGGCACAAACCAGCATGTAGAACAAACACATATGCAGGGTCCGTGTCATAGCAGCAAAGGGCAAACATTGGACTGCTTAAAAACTGTACCTTAAGATCCAATGCGCACCAAAATAATATGTAGAAAAGGAACTTAAAATGCTGCCAAGGGGAAGACTTCTAGATTGTGCTCTATAATGTATCTGTCTTTCTGAGTATTTGGCTAATTCTGTAACATAATCTTCAAGAACACTAATTGCTTGTGAAATGCCTTCAGCTATTATCATCTCTCTCTTCTACAGTCAAAGCTGGAGGGATGAGAGTTTCTAAGAAGCTGGAGAATGCACCTGTTGAAAGAAATCCCAAGGTTCATGGAAGAGAAAGGGCAAGGTATGTGCATTGTTGAGACATGAATGTTTGTGTTGTTAGAGTTCAAAAAAGAAAGATGTCCTTCAGCTGTGAGCAGTGTAATCACTATACTATTTCATCAGGTAAATGGAAGGAGCAAGACATAACAAAGTTCCTTTAGTGCTAGAAAATCATGCATGGGAATGTTTTTAAAAAGCAAAGTCTGTAAACAATTCATGTCTGGCTTATATACATATATTTTAATCAGGAGGGTACTGTGGCTATAGTAATAACCAGAGGTTTAAGTTGTCCCATCAAGGAAAAATTCTGTATTTTCACAGACAGTATAGACAATCTGCTGTGTTTGCCTTTGTGTTCTAACAATTCCTGTTACTGAGATGCTCTCTCTCACTTGCTACCTGCATAATTTCCCATGTCTTTGTGCCCCATGTGAGGCTCCAAAGCCAATTAAATTGACCCGTAACAGATTGGGTTGTGATCCTATTACCACTTTAATTCTCCCAATAGCTAGAATGTTCCATTGGATCATACCAACTCAGCTACTGATAAGGTTGCAGACCTGAAGAGAAAGAAATGCCCTGTGCCTTTAATAGAGACTTGATGTGTGGAAATGGGCAGCTGATACTCTTTATGGCATCCAGTAGATAATATCACCTGGTAAACATCCCATTAAGCCTCTATTAAAGGGACAGGGTATTTTTTTCTTCAGGTGATTAGAAGCCCTACCTTCTGATACAGATTTAGAAAGCTCTAGATTATCCTGTAGTCTCCCCAGACTGGTCACTGATAGTTTAATAAATCAATAAATATAATCAGAATAAATCCCATTGCATTCAATACAATGTACTCCCAAGTTAAGTGTGTGTGTCTATGATTGTGAGCTTCATTGTTTTAGTATTTCACCTCCTAGCAGAATTGGTGACTGGTAACTGGTCAGAGGCAATGGTGGAGTTAACTTAGCAAAATAATTAGGGCAGAATTCAAAACCCAGTGATCTCAGGTTCTGCTCTTATCAGAGAGGCAGTCCCTCAGAAGTTCAAAACAAAAGTTGTAACGCTTCTTGGCAGTTTTGAGCAGCTGCCCATAATAACTGTGCTTTAACATCTCATTTATTTTTCCCAAAACAAACAAACACTGTGTATGGTAAAAACCCAATAAATAAATAAAAAACCAAACGTTGCAGTCTTCCTTTCATCTTGAAACTGCTAAAGTATTCCTGGAATTGGGCTGTGTTCAGGGTATTAGTTTTTCTTCCACACAAAGCTAATAAATGAAACACCTATAAAACCTCAGCCAGAAAAACCCATGAAGCCGCTCCAGAGTTAAACCATGCAGACAAGCCCCTGATAGATTTAAATCAGCACATCTTATAATAGCTGCCTGGCTTAATAGCTGCTCTCTGGTAGAGCTGTACAAGATACCTTGTACAGTAACAGTGAAGGAATAGAAGGTAGACTTGGGCTTCATCCCCAATTCAACTGCAAGTGTGAAGAGAGATGGTTTTTTTTTCTTTCCAGGACTCAATGCTGTCTTTGCAGAGAGTCTGAATTACCCAGTGGCTTTTCTCCTCACTTTTAACTTGCTGCAAGACATTGGCTTGGGTCTTACAGTACATTTCTAACATAAGGTCTTTTAAGGAGACTCAGAATGGCTTACAATCACCTTCCCTTCCCCATAACAGACACCTTGTGAGGTAGGTGGTGCTGAGAGAGTTCTGAGAAAGCTGACTGGCCCAAAATCACCCAGCAGGGTTCAGGTGTAGGAGTAGAGAAACAAATCCAGTTAACCATATAAGTCTGCTGCTCATGTGGAGGAGTGGGGAATCAAACCCGGTACTCCATATTAGAGTCTGCTGCTCTTAATCACTACACCTCACTGGCTGAGTGAATTGTGTAACCAAAACTGCACTGAAGATTGGGTGGGGAGCATTAGTCACCAAGAACGAAGGATCACTTTAGTTTTTATTCTAGCCGTTAAAAACAAACAAAAAGACCAGACTCCTTGGCTAACCCTTCTTTCTCTTTCACAGCACGGTTAGCATTGCAAAAATGCAAAGCGTGAGCGTCTTGTTAGCAGATGCATTGGAGAAAGTAAGTATGAGCAGACTGACGCTTAATTATGAATCGGTATCCCAGAGTTATGTACACAATAACTGTATCTGAACAGGCGCTAGAAGAAATGTGTAGAGTATATTAGGAAATGCGAACAGTTTCCCCCTTTGTCCCTTCTCTCCCCCCACCCCCAAGTGAGAAAGGAGAGGTATAAAGAGCACTTAAAGCTGCCCTAGCCTGAAAAGCAGTGGAATGCTGTTTTCATCTGATGCACAACATGTTGGAACATGACTTAAGCCATTTTGGCACCTCTCAAGCTGTGTTCTGCATTTAAGACCTCCATAGGATGTTTCCTGCCTACTCAGTGTGAATAAGTGGAACTAATCATTATTGGGGCTCTTGAAATATTGAGAGATTGCAACTTTGCTGTTCTATTACAGCAAGTAGAATCCCCCCTTTTTTCCCATTCAGCTGACTCCCGGTCCCACCCATTGTCTTTTGATCTTCACATCTATACGCAGCAATCCCAGAAGGGCAAGAAGAATGTGGATTCAAGGGAAAAAAATGACCATTTTAAAAAGCTTGGAGGCTAATATTTCAGAAGCAGTTGTGGGATTGGCCGGAGGCATAATTTACTCCTTTAGTACTAGCATAAGTAGCTGACCTGAATTCAAAGATGCTGCTGGTTTAACTAAAGGCTCTAGCAGAGAGCAGTGACTGATCAGGTCTGGCTCAGAAAAATGAACAGACAGAGTGATGTGGCAAATTGGTTTATCTGTATCTGTGGGAGAGAAGAGAGAGCCTGGATTGTTAGGCCTGTCTCTGGCCATGAGCAGGTATCGTACGATTTAGCCTGACTCTTGGTAAGGGAAGACTGGTGTGGGTAGAATCCTGTTTGTGAGAGAAGATCCAACCTAGTGGCTAGTCAATAAAAGTCTGTTCATGCCTGAAAGCATTGTAGAAAAGTCTAACTACTCCTTGAAATCATAAATAGTTTAAATTTTTGTGCCTCAGCCAGGTTTGTACTTTGTCTACCTGGAGACCTTTGCTGCGTTACAACTAACCTGTAAATAAATAACTCTTCTTAATAGTTAAATATGAATCCAGCCTCAGTGATCTCAATAATCTCCTTGTGCTCAACAAAATTTACCTTACAGCAGCAAACCCAAAACATACTTTTCTACCTGTAGAACAGCTGGAAACTGAGGGGAGGGTTTGTAGTTCAGAACAAAGATAGATTTCAAGGAGGCCGTGTGCGTCCCTCACAAAGGGGAAAAAAAAGACTTTTCACAAGTATCTTGAGCTAGTCATTATCCCTAAGTCTAATCTACCTCTCATTGCTGTGATGTGTGTAAACCGTCCTAAGCCTAGCCCTGGCCAGAATAGGGCAGAGTACAAATGAATTAAATTAAATGGAGGACCACAATGTTGAATGCTGCTTTGGGTCACATTTGCTGTAAAGGAACAGGCTCTTAGTCTATGGCTTGTGTATGTTGGATGGACCTCCTGCTGAATCTCAGCAGATCCAAGACACATTGTCTGCCTGTCTAGACTGACTTACATTCTTTTGTTGCAAGCTGCTTTGTGACCTTTAAAGGTAACAAGTGAGATACAAATATTAAAATAAATGAACTCTGCAGCATATGTAGACAGGGCCGTAGTTGGGCAGGAATGCGCCTGGAGCACACACCGTTTTTTCCGCCCCCTCCCCCCGTGGGCCCCCCACTTACCTTTTCCAGCCAGCAGAAAACAGCTTTCTGCTGGTTGAAAATGGGCCAGGCTGGTGGGGATGGGGGGGGGGCGATGGTCGCGTGCCCCAGGCGCACACCCGGTGCAACACGGACCCCCTCCACCACTATGTGTAGATCAGACCTAAAGTGAGATATCAGATTGATAGTTCAGTAAATTCAAATAATTTGTTTTACTGTTTGCAATCTTCTCGTAAAGATGTGCTTCTGTTCTGGGCAAACTGAACTTCCTAAGAATTCAAGCGGCAGTATGTTTGCTGTATAAGGTGTAATTCTTGTCCATTAGTCAAAAGGGCCATTCTTATTCTGGAGAGATTTCTGTACTGCAGCTGTGTGGATAGCACTGGTCATTTCTAAGTCATCAATAAATGTTCTTCCCACCCCTTTGATTGCTGTGTTCTGGAGTGTCAGTGCTTGTATTTTGCCTGCAAAAAGAGAGCTTGTAAGGGAGGGGTGGGTGGGTTGAGTGACTAATTCATTTATAGCGTAGAGAAGTTTGATTTCTGTGGCTTTGAGACTAAATCTGGCAAGGCCTATCATGGGATAGAAGGCACAATATCCGCTTGACAAGAGAGGGACGTCCTGGAATGCTGTTTCAGTCACAAGTGAATTGCTACCCACCTGCAGGAAAGACTTGTCAATGCATTTGCACTGTGGTCGGTCAGAAATGTGAAGGAGCACTTCTGCTAGAGCATTCTGGGAGTATGAGAGCAGGAGAATCAATGGCTGCTGGCTCTAGAATCTGTTGCCAGTAATCAGGTTATATAGCATAGGAACAGACAAATAAAATGCAAGCCCACTGTATCTTTCCTTGTTAGAATCTTCTCTTGGATTTAGGGTAGGGAGTGGGGAAAGGTTCATAAATGGAGATGCCAGAAAAACTGTAACTTTCAGGTCGGAGACATATTTATCTGTCAGTTAATACACACTTTTTATTTTGGATGTGCAGCCTAAAACAGTTCTTGCTGGTTCAAGACAGGAAGTGATATGCACTACTTAACTTCACGAATGGTTTTTCCCACAAGTTCAGTTTCTCCCTCATTCTCTAGAATCTGCATCACAGCAAAGCATCCTTCTCTGTCTTTTGCAAATAGTTCAGACTATTGCCTTTTGAGACAAGATTTTGCAACACTGACACTACCCTGGCTGCAAAATGCAATTGGGACACGCATCTGGAGCTGAACATCTAGATAAGGCGTAAAAGGGCTGTGATTAACACCATAAACTGGAATGTTTTGCTAGAGGCTCTTCTGTGTTGTATGAAGGGAGGGGCAGAAAGGTGGTGAGTTTAACACAGAAGTGCTTGCACACAGAGGATAAATAAGAACAGGAAGTATCCAGGCTTGATAACATGAACTGTCCAGTGTGAGAGAACCAGGATGAGAAAAGGGAAACAAAATAGATGCTGGGGTGCTGTGTGGTTTCCAGGCTGTATGGCCGTGTTCTACCCTGTTTCCCCTAATATAAGACATCCCCGAAAAATAAGACATAGTAGAGGTTTTGCTGAAGTGCGAAATATAAGGCATCCCCCGAAAGTAAGACATAGCAAAGTTTTTGTTTGGAAGCATGCCCGATGGAACAGAACACAGGAAAAATAAGACATCCCCTGAAAATAAGACATAGCACATCTTTGGGAGCAAAAATTAATATAAGACACTGTCTTATATTCGGGGAAACACGGTAGCAGCATTCTCTCCTGACGTTTTGCCTGCATCTGTGGCTGGCATCTTCAGAGTGATTCCGGCCTGAAACCCTTCGACAAAATAGATGTTGTTTTCTTCATCTGTTTGGCTTAGGCCTCTTCCGCACATGCAGAATAATGCAATCCACTTTCACAACTGTTTGAAAGTGGATTTTGCTATTCCACACAATAAAATCCAGCTGCAAAGTGGATTGAAAGTGCATTATTCTGCATGTGTGGAAGGGGTTTAAGGCCTTCTCCCATCCCTGTCAGGCATTCCATGACACTAAACCATCTCCATTTTTATTGTTGGGGAAGGGGACTCCCCCAGACTTCTTAATCAGTTCTCTTTTTCTCCCCCCCTCCCCCCGCTTTATGGGTCCATATATTTTATAATTAATTTTTGAATCCCCGGGTTTTTAACGGAACTGCTTTATTTTATGAACCCTATGAATAGCTTTGGATATACTGTTGGAGAAGTAGGCTACAAATCTAATGAAGAAGTCTCTTGCGCCAGGTTGGGTTTTAATTCTTATGATTTATGGTTTGAGTATTATTGCTCTTTCGCTAAAACTGTTCTTTTTTCCCCCTTTTAAATCTTGCAGCTCAGGCATAAATTCCCAGCAGCGGCTGCCTCACAAGGAGTGCATCAAAAGCCACGGCCTACTCTGGAAAAGATTATCCCGCCCAAAAGAATGTGCATTATTCAGCAGCCTCGAAAATGTTAAAGTTGTAGAGTAAAATATTTATATATCTGACAGACTTGCTCTTAACAAAACACCACTTAGCTAAGCATGCAGTAAATGGACCAAATGTCTCATGCAGTTTCTACTTCATATTTTTCAGGCAATAAAATCTCTTATGTTCTGCAAAGCACATTTTTATTTCAGAAGAGACTAATAGGACTTTCTTGTGTCATCATTCCCAAAACATCCTGGGCTTTGCCACTTGGAATAGATAGGCAGTTTCTCTAACATATACTTAGAGAGGCAAATGCTCTTGCACTTCTTATGAGTCACAAAGCTGCATGCAATTCATTAACTACATGTTGTGGCTTGACAGGAAATCCATAACATGCCTCCTTTTGCGTCCAAAGAGGCAGCAAAATCAGAAGCTACATGGAGGTACGAGTAGGATACCATATACCAGGGTTACTAACATGGTCCCCATGAGCATCATGGCACCTGCTGAAATCTTTCTTGGTGCCCATTAAGTGCCTTCAGAAAATTAGTATGAGCAAGTGGGCCTCTTGTCCAGCAGGACTTCTGATTGGCCACTGAATATCCAATTAGCTATGAAGATTAAAATACTGTTTCGGTGGTGCTTGCCACTGTCCCAATGTTTTTTTTTTATTACTGCTCTTTTCTTCTGTACTTGGGCTTCCTTTGTGTGATTGGCTCCACTTCCTGCAGTAGCCATTATTTGTTGCACCCACCATCCCATGCCAGAGTTCCAAGGATTTGCCCAGGCTGAAATAGGTTGGGGACCTCTGCCATTACACTTGCTTTATACCCTGCTTGGAAATGTAGAAGCCATTTGCCTCTGAGAATGTGGGCGACGTAGGACAATGAAGAAACTTACTTAATTTCTTTCCTAGTAATATTTGAAAAACTATCAGCTTCATCTTGATGATCAGTTTATTCATCTTGGCATCGAGGTGTCTTTTGCACTGCAATCCATAAGGGCCCCTGAGAAGGCATGCATGCATGTACCAGAACCTTGACACCTATGTAGAGATATTCCCAATATCCATGGTCACGGTGCCCATTGAGACCTTTCCTGTCACTTGTCAAGTATTTTTAGAAAGTGGGTGGGGCTTTTGTCCAGCAAGATTTGTGATTGGTCAATGGATATTCAATTTGCTGTGCATATTTTTTTAAAACATTGCTTTGGCAGCAGCTGCCATCATAGTACAAAGATCTTCACCAAGTATGTGAACTTAAGTAGCATCAGGCTTTCTGTGACTGGCTCTGCCTCTTGCAGCAATCATTTTATGGCACCTGCTTTGTGGCTGTGTCCACACACTGTGCTAGAATTCCAAAGGTGCCTGCAAGTTCAGAAAGGTTTTGGACACCTGCACTAGTATCTTCAACACAGGAAGAGCTTGGCTTTTAGTATACTTCATGTTTAAATCTTTTTTAATCCTTTACGCTAATGCCGCATGGGTTTACTAAGTAATATATTGGAATTGGAACATACTTGGCCACCTGAATCCTTCTCCTGTCCAGAAAACCTCTGATAACAATACAGCTTTGATTTTAGCATTGACAATCAGACTGAGTGTGTGAAGAAATGCCAATTCCTCTTTTTTTCTGTGTACTTCTGCCAATGTTTAATCATAAAGGCTCTTGCTTACATGGTAATTGCATATACTGTGTTGTTCTGAACAAGGAGCAGTGATCCTATGAGAAACATGTCTCTTTTAAATTTAGGGAACTTCTGATATGACTTGTCATGATTTTAACTAATGTAATTAGTTTAGCATGTGAATTTACTTGCACAGGTCCGGCCTCATAAACAGGTCTCTGGCCCTTTTCACACAAATCCCTTGAACATCTGTAAAACATTTTCAGTCCCTCCCCTTTACCACAATGAATGTCTGCACGCACCCACTCAGAACAATGCATGGCTGCCATTTTATTATCCTCCCCTTTTTTAGAACATTGTTGGATAAATTATTCAAAGTTTCACAGCCTTCTGCTGCAATTTCCTACACTACACATATTCCATCCTTCAACGATTAGTGACCCCCCAAATTACAAACAAAAAAAGGCAGAAATGCTGCAAATAAACAGGCGAGGGCCAAGGAGGAAGTCTGAGGTCAGCAGACAGGCGTGGGAAACATCTTAAAGAGACTTCACGGTGCAGTGAAGCAGTTTTGAAAACATTTCAACTAAAGAATCATTTTAAAAGGGCATTCACTTAACACATTTTGAGGCAGCAAGTAAAACATGTAGGGAACCAAAGCGGGTTAAAAACAATGCAGAACTCCATGGAGGAAACGTTTTATTTCCTGCCTCAAAATGTTATAAAAGGTTTGTGCAGAAAATACCCATATTTTCCTGTCTAATAGCTAACTACTGGGAAGTTACATTCAAATGCTTTTTCTTGTCATTGCCAAAACTCGAAATTTCTAAATAAGGGTTTCTTTCTGTATTTGAAGAATAGAGATAGGAAAGATTTGACTTCAGTAGGTCACACACATCTCCCCTTGGCTATGCACAGACAATCTTTATGGGAGAAATGCCAAAAGCCATTACTAACGCTAGATAGTGAAAATCACAAAATCAATGGACTTTTGAAATTATTAGCCACTAAAAGTTAGTAAAAACCTTTTTAGCCACTAAAAGTTAGCCACTAAAAGTTAGTAAAAAAAAATACTTTATCACAAATTTCGACAAGCTAAGAATTCAAGCACTTTCACAGAACTTGCTGGAATTTTTACAATGGATGGCTGTAGCCTAAAATGGACTTGCCTTCAAACCTCTTCACGGCCTTATACACCATGCCTCCTTTCCATTCAATCCATGCTCCTGACTCTGACACTTCCAATTTGACACAGGCCAGCAGTATGTCTCCTGTCTTAAACATTTTGACGCTTCCCCATGGTCACTTAGATGCCTTTTGGTACTTCACAAGATATATTTGTACTGTCATATTGCTGCCTGCATATTCTTAACAAATATACTATTTCATTTATTCTGTAGTTCATACTTTATGTAATGGAAGTTGCTAGCATTTCTTTTCCCTCTAAATGTTAGCTACAGTTTATTGCCGTATTCCATGTCCTCTATGAATATACTTCATAAAACCATCTACTTCAATTCTCTTGTTGCCTTACTGAGAGTTGGTCTTACTAGTAATACTTTCTCTTCAGTTTTATGGAGTGCTGCCTTAAGAAAGTTGAAAAAAGAATATTAATTTTAAGGGCTTGTTTGGTTTTCTAACGTTTGTTTTTTATGGTATTGATTCTTATTTCTGAGCCTGAAGAGGTGGTATAGAAATATCCTAAATCAGGGGTCCACAATGTGATGTCTTTCCTAAGTGAAGCTTTTACCCAGTAGGTGGAGGTTTTTACCCAGTAGAGCTTTTGATTGGCCATTGGAGATCTGATTGGTGCAATTTTTTAAAAAAAAGTTGCTTTGGCAGCAGATTCCACTTCAGTACAAAGGTCTTCACTCAATGATTGAAGATAAGCTGCATGTAGGCAAGAGAATATTTTCAAAATACACTCAGAGGTAGGATCCAGCAGGTTCTCACAGGTTCCCGAGAGTAGGTTACTAATTATTTGTGTGTGCCGAGAGGGGGTTACTAATTGGTGATTTTGCCATGTGATTTTTGCCTTAGTTAAGCCCCTCCTCTCAGCAGTAGCGCACAGAACTTGAAGCAGTCTAGCAGGAGGTGCACCGGCGTGCGTGGCAGCCTGCGCCTGCGTGCATTCGTTTCCTGCCCAAGGACCGGCACAGTGGCTGTGTCCTTGCCACAGCCCCGCCCAGGAATGCCCCGCCTCCGGAATGCCCGGCCCTGTTGTGCCCTGCCCAGCCCCATTGGCGCTATGCCACTGTTTGAATCCCACCACCATGGGAACCTGTTACTAAAATTTTTGGATTCCACCACTGAATACATTCATTTTAAAGGGCATCCTGTCAAACATCTTTTGCCTGAAATAGTGGTGAGTTTGAGTTGGAAGAGTAATATTGAAGGGTTACATTTTGCAACTGGAACTGCATCTTGTGGCAGCCATTGTTTTTTGGCTCTGCCCACTGTCAGTTTCAGAATTCCAGTGGTGCCCATAGGTTCAAAAAAGTTGGAAGATTTTGCTTTAAGTCATACCACTAAACTATATGTAACATTGTATTTGGACAAGCAGCATATAATTTCCTTTATAGAATCTTCTCTGGAATGGGCTGCAATTCATTACCAATTACATCATCAATTACCAAAATTAAAAAAAAACTAGTTATTGCAAATTGTATTAAGTGTAGAAAAAACTGAAGCTTAACTTCAATTGTTATAATAAGCTTTTGTAGCACAAGTCCAGGTTGATGATGTTTAAATCATTATATATTTTATTAAACAATTAAAACTGTCTGCATAAAATGCTTTCATCTACCTGAAAACTCTGTTCCTAAAAGATACGGATCAACCTCTTTTGTGCTTCATTCCATGGAACTTTGAACACACCAACATCTTGTATCTATAAATTATAGGGGAACATGAGTGATATACAAACATCTTGACTTTCAGGTAATGGTCCACTATTCTTGATGGTCTTGTGGAGAATAAGCTTCTGAGGAGAATCAGCGTGGCACACTGATTAAAAGCAGGTTGACTCTAATCTGGAAAATCAGGTTTGATTCCCCACTCCTCCACATGAGGGGTAGAGTCTTATCTGGTGAACCAGATTTGTTTCCCCACGCCTATATTCCTGCTGGATTACATTGGGCTAGTCCAGGGGTCTGCAACCTGTGGCTCTCCAGATTTTATGGACTACAATTCCCATCTGCCCCTGCCAGCATGGCCAATTGGTCATACTGGCAGGGGCTGATGGGATTTGTAGTCCATGAACATCTGGAGAGCCGCAGGTAGCAGACCCTTTGGCTAGTCATAGTTATTCAGAACTCTCTCCATCCCACCTACCTCACCAGGTGTCTATTGTGGAGATAGGAGAGGAAAAGAGTTTGTAAGCCCCTTTTAGTCTCTTTACAAGAGAGAAAGGTGGGTGGTAGTATAAATCCAAACTCTTCTTCATAGAATGCAATTTGAAAATTATAATCTAATAAAACACTAATTTTCCAGTTGTCCTCCAGACATTCATTTATGTACTGCTAAATTGTAATCATGTTAGTTCTTTCTCATGTAGAAATAGAATTAACAGGAGATGGCTGGACTCAATATTTTTCAGCATTTATTCCAAGTCCTTGGCAAAGGATTGATAAACATATAATATTTCAATTTTGGATTGCTGAGCTTTCAAAAGTAGAGCATAAAAAAATGAAAGGGTTATCAGGTAGTGGTTTGCTGTTATTGTCATGATTAGCTGACCATTAAAGAGAAATATTTTTTGCCACCAGAGGGTAGCATCTACCCGCAAATTATATAGCCTAAATCAGCTAAATTACCCAGTGGAATTTCCTGATGGTTGCTTTCAGCTCAGAAAACAAAGTATAACTGCAACATTTATGAAGGAAGGTGAATAATTTCAGGATGTTCAGCCTCGCAGGAAGCAAAAACTATTAGACCAAGCAAATGAAAAACTAGGAGAAAACGCTGCACACATTTTCGTACACATAGCTCAAGAATAAGTGTATGTGTGTGTGTGAAACTGCCATGTGCTGTATTTTGATAAGATCAACATCTGCCTTGAAAACCCAATACTTTTTAAAAGAAAAACTTAAAAGGGTGCATTTCCCCAGGATTAGTCCACCATCTGTGCAGTGGCTCCACAATGCTCTTGCCTTCTGAGCTTGCAATTTTGGTGTCCAAGAATTCTGTAACACAATGCTCGTCAACCTTTTCAGAAATTAGACTCTTAATCTTCAAGCATCTGGGCATCACACTCGCATGACAGGGACGAGGGGCAGACTTACAACCTTACTGGTATTAAGGCCAGGTCAGAGGGCAGCAGCCCAAGAGAATTGGAGGCAGAAAACAAAAGCTGATGACCAGGAAGTACACAATAGCAAGGAACAAGCCAAGGGTCAGAACCACAGAGGAATCTTCTCCATTGCTGAGTGACCTTGACTGACCTGCTGTTCCTCTCCAGTGTGCAGGCAAAGAGAAGCTGAAGCCATAGGGCCCTGAATGTGTGCTAGCAGCAGGTCTGTCCAGAAGCAAAAATATAGCAGCTCTAGTGTGGATCCATGAACCACACAAGGATTTTAAACTGAGAACCACACAGTAGCACTTATTTCAAAAGAAAGGCTATGTCAGAGACATATTTTTATTTGTTTGTTTAATTATACTCTGCAAATACAGAAGCAGAGTTAGGTAAAAGCTGTCTGTCTGGAGAAATATGCTAGTAGAAAGAGAGGAAGCAGCAGCCAGTCAGAATGAAGGTCTTAAAGATCAGGGATTTGGAATGAGGGTCAGAGCAAAAAAGCAGGACAGAACATGGGAACTTCATCCATCATTAACCTGTTCCTTGGGTTAGGCTTCAGTTGCTTTGGAAAAATTGGTAGCCAGTTAAAGTCAAAGAAGCCCAGGCAGTTTTCTTGACAGGGGTTGTACTCTGGGCCTCTGGTGCAGAAAACAGACACCAGAGGAATCTCTCCAGGTGATAAGGATTAATGTTCATGGTTACCAGCGAGTCATAAGAGGAGGTGGCCAGGGATTGGATAAGATAAGGAACAGGGCAGCTAGAAGCCTGTGCTATAGTGGGACTGGAGAAATTCCAGAAAGTACTGAATGTTACAAGAGCCCTGCTACATTTTTCTTTCTGGTTTGAAAGCTATGAGCCTCCCTTGGGAGAAAGAACATACCTGAAATTTGCACACTAAATATAACTTATATTATTGGTAACTTATAATGGTTATGGCGTGTTCTGTGCTTTAATGCATTAGAAATGTAATAAATAATACATCCATCTGCGTTGGGTATGGCTTTATGCTGTTAAACCCCTCCACTTCTTAAGTTTTGCTTTGCTTGATGCATGGCCAAGTGTCGCATGAATGCATGTAAGAGGTTTACATAGTTGGTTCCTAAGTTAGGACAGCTGTTTCCTCTGTTATACAAAGTGATGGTGAAACTCTCAGAGTTTTATATGCTCTGCAGGATTAATAATTCCAGTTCAGTGGTTTTAAAGGCTTTTCGGGTGAACTGGGAAGAACATCGATCTCCACGCATACAGAAACACGCATGGTTGTTTAGAAGGTCTGTGTCGGCAACTGACAGGGTCACCCTTCCCTTGCAAATGAATCCAATTCTAGATTTGACTCCATAGGCCAATATACATCTAGAGATGGCAAGTTGTTTTTTCCCTGCCGGAGAGACCCAAGGACTGCTGACTGGACAGATTAAAGTGAATAGCATAATCATCCAGCAACACTAACATGTCTAGAATTTAAAATCTGTGTGCAAGTTTAATAACATTATCAGTGTAAATGCTGTTTTAAAAGATGCTGTAACTGCTTTATATTTCATATAGATGTCACCTTACTTGTGCTTGGAGTTCATTGCTTTAACGTAAAACTGGAAGCACATGAAACTGGCAACATGGCATTATCCTATCTAGTCTGTCTGTCTGTCACAAAATGATAATATCAATCTACTTGGTAACTTCCATCTTTCCATCAAGGAGCTCAAAGCAATGTACACAGTTCTTCCTTCCCCATTTTAGCCTTCACAACAACCCAACGAGGTAGCTTACACTGAGGGAATGGAACTAGCTCAAGGTTACTCAGCAAGCTTCATAGCACAATGACAGCCCAATCCTAAAGCCCCTCCAGAGGGCTTCCAGGCAGCAAGGGGAGCAGAGGCATATCTGCCCAGTGACATGGGGTACCCAATGTCCCTGGGGGCACGCCATCTGGACACATGGGGGCACAAAATCACCAACAAGTGACCAACGAGTGACCAACGAGTCATGGAAGCTCAGTGCGCACACCCCCTCCCCTCTGGTCACACCGCCACCAACCGTGGAACTCAGGAACCATGCAAGGCGAGGCCCCCGCTCGTTTGCTCGCCCGCCGGCTTCTTTTTTAGCCTCTTTTAGATGCGGGGGCAGGGCTCTGTGACCCGTGGGGGGCAGGGCTCCATGACCTGCAGGGGGCTCCACAACCCACGGGGGGGTTCCCAGGGGAGGTTTTGTCCCTGGGTGCCATTTCCCCTACATACAGCTCTGATGGGGAGGCACAACAAATCAGAGAATCCCCAGCCTTCTGGAAGTCCTCCATGGGGTGATCTGGACTAAATGGAAGCCCGCGATGTTTCTGGTGCAAAAGTTGATTCCACCCCCAAGAATGCCCCTAGCGAAAGTTGGCTCCAGCCCAAAGAACAGCCCACAGCTATAAGCTGGTGCAGCTCTGCAGGGCATAGGCTCTTCTGACTCCCAGTTTGTCCTCCCCTGTGGACTGGGCTGTTAGTATCCTTGGCCAATTCTTCACCCACTAAATAAGCTTCCGAGTATATCAGCCTTTACTGTGACCAGGCAAGGGCAGGCATATGAACATTTCAAAGGTGAGATGTGTTGTCTGTATACACTATTCCACAGTCCTGCCAATCATATCTGAGATTAGTTGAGGTTAGGAAAAACTGATGTCATGCCTTATCTTAAACTGTACAGTTTCCCCCTCTTCTACATTTGATATCATATTTCCTTTTAAAAAAATTAAAAGATAGCAATCAAGAACACTTGTCATATTTGCTTTCTGTGCTGTGTGTGGCCAGGTTCAATCTTGTCTGAATGCTTCTTGTATTTTTAAAATGTGACATGGGGGGAGGGGGGGATGTCTTTGTGGAATCCCCTGAGCTTTCTGACAATAATTAGTTTCACAGTAACCACCCAGCAGCATCAGAACTGATTGACAAATAAATTAACTCTGACAGAAAGCAGCCTAATATAATCAAAAGCAGATAGCAGTTTTCCCTAAGCAGGAGGCAATAAAAATTCAAGAAAAACTTCAACATCATATACATTAAAATTTTCCTTTCCTACTGTAAATCAGGAGCTTTACCTATTGTATATACCCAGTTCTGCCCTGTATACCAAATATTGTCTACAATCAAGAGCTTGTGTTCCACGTGGCACTCATCAGCCTGACTGGATATGTTCCTTTGGTCCTTTTCAGCTTTTCCTATGGGGGTAGAATCACCACTAGGCAAATTAAATGAATAAGTGTACATGCACTCTTTTAGTGCACACTGCAGAAATATTTTTATTAATGTATAAGTTTGTTTGAACTCTGATCTTTGCAAAAGGTTTTATTTGCACTGCAGCTATGGTTGCCTTTTCCCAGGTGGAAATATGACAACCTAACCGCCCCTCCCCCAACACTTTGGCCTGCCTGTGTTCCAGCAAGTAGTGAGAGAAAATGTGGGGCCCAAACCCACATTCCCTGATTCCATTTCTAGCTGTGTAACTGAAGTGACATTGCTTAATGCTCCCTCATTCAGGTGAATGCTAGTGCACCCAGCAATATTGTGACAGAAATAGTATCATACTGGCAGGGGGACACTGTTCCTGTGAGTCTCCATTCCTTAGCTACTCCTCTGTTTTTGAATGAGAGGAGCTCAAGTGAACTGAAAGTCGAGACTATAATTTAGGGAACCAAGTTCAATCGAGGAGGAGGAGGAGGAGGAGGAGGAGGAGGAGGAGGAGGAGAAGAAGAAGAAGAAGAAGAGGAGGAGGAGGAGGAGGAGGAGGAGGAGGAGGAGTTTGGATTTATATCCCCCTTTTCTCTCCTGTAGGAGACTCAAAGGGGCTTACAATCTCCTTGCCCTTCCCCCGTCACAACAAACACCCTGTGAGGTAGGTGGGGCTGAGAGAGCTCCGAAAAGCTGTGGCTAGCCCAAGGGTCACTCAGATGGTGTGTGTGGGAGTGCACAGGCTAATCTGAATTCCCCAGATAAGCCTCCACAGCTCAAGTGGCAGAGCAGGGAATCAAACCCGGTTCCTCCAGATTAGAATACAGCTGCTCTTAACCACTACGCCACTGCTGCAATCCTATGCTTTTACGCACAGGTGTCAAACTCACGGCCCTCCAGATGTTATGGACTACAGTTCCCATCATCCCTTGCAAGCATGATGCTGGCAGGGGTGATGGGATCTGTAGTCCATAATATCTGGAGGGCCGCAAGCTTGACACCTATGCAGATTAATATAAAAAGGTAAAAGTAGTCCCCTCTGCAAGCATCAGGTCATTACTGATTCATGAGATTATGTGACATCACAACCTTTACAAGGGAGCATGTTTACAAAGTGGATTGCCATTGCATCCCACAGTTATCTACACTTTAAACCCAGCAAGCTGGGCACTCATTTAACTGACCTCAGAAAGATGGAAGGCTGAGGCAACCTTGAGCCAGCTACCTGAAGCCAACTTTTGTTAGGATCAAAATCAGAATGTGAACAGATATTTTGACTGCAGTACTGTTACAGGGCTTATTCCAAAGATTAATATGCCTGGGGAAATGCGCTTTCTCTGGGTCTGCAATCATGCTTTCCTGGACAGACTTCTACATTTTAGAATACATTTAGCTCACAAGCATCCAGTCCTTCCTGAATCTATCAAACGCCTGCCCGGCAGTGTGCTAATTGGCTATACTTTGTGATAATCAAGAAGTCACTTCCATCCATCTCTCCTTCTGGTTGTGTAGAAGGCTGACTGGTTGTTGTGGCAATCATGAAGCCATTTCCGCTACACAGGCAGAGTTTTCCCCCCAGCTTTTTTTTAAAAAATACATTTTTTTTAACGAAAATGTGCTGCATAAACTGCCACAAAATTAAATATTCTAGGTGCCTAACATTTTTAGCAGAAGTCAAGAAACCTAGAAGAAGTAGTAGTGGGGGGAGGACAAAAATTCATGGTGATGCGCAAGAGGGAATGCGGTAAGTGCAGCAAAGGTCTCAAGAAACAGGGTTTTCCCTCAGCAGAGACACATACAGTGGAACCTCAGTTTTCGTTGGTAATCCGTACGAAAAGAATCGATGAAAACAGAAACCGATGAAAACCGAAGGCAATGAAAACCGAGGTTCCATTGTATCTTCTTTAGAAAGGAGAAAATTTTGAATATAGCCCTAATAGGGGTATGTAGAAGAAGACATTCTTGTGCAAATAAGAACAAGAAAGAGTACGGGCATTGCCAAAACAGTTACAGCTTGGTGATAAGGCAAGCAGAAAGAGAATTTGAGATATATGTCATTTAAACATTAAGACAAACAATTATTTACATACGTCAGAAGTAGAAAAGAGGTCAGAGAGGTAGTTGTGCTGATAGATGGCAAAAGGATGAAGGATTACTAATGGAGGATAGGGAGATTTCAAAGAAGCTGAATGAATTTGTTGCATCATTCTTCATTGTAGAAGATACTGGCCAGTTACCGACACAAGGACAATTATTTTCAGCAAAGTATCTGGGGGAAAAAAAATCAGATATTACAAAATGAAAAACTGGGACTAATAAACAAATTTTAAAAATGAATAGGTCTCATGCTCCAGTTGGCATATACCCACCACATGTAAACCAAATTGGATTTTCATGGGAAATTTTTGCTCTCCTTATAAAAATAAGCAATTTGTCATATATTTGTCCTCCTTACAAAAAAATGTGGATAGTAGCAGCAAGTGTAAGACACATTCTAGAAATGGGATCCAGGAAATTAAAACCAGTTAGACCCAAGCTGGGTAGCTTGGCAGAAGCTATGATTAAATAAAGAATTATTCAGCACATTTTCCAGCAAGAAGGGCTGCTAATTGTTCTGCTGAGCAGTCTGCTCCATAGCCAAGAGTGGAACTATTACTTTTCCAACTCATTTGGGAACCAATAAAATAGCATAGATGTAGATCCCTGAGGATCCCACCGCTTCCTTCCCTCCCGTATGAGAATGGTCAGTTATTTCTGACCCCTTCTTGCAATTCTTTAACTATTTCTTAATCCATGAGACCTTTTCCCTCTAATCCAGGGAAAACTGAGCTTGCCCACGAGACTTTGATGTAGGACTTTCTCAAAAGTTTTTTGGAAGTTTAAGCATATAATGTTTCTTGGATCATCCTTATCTGCATAGTGGTAAAGGCCGTTTCCGCACGGCCCATAAACGACGGCCTGGGGGCGGTAAAAACGCCGCCCCCAGGCCGCCGTTCGCACAGGCGCCGCTGCTGCAACGCGAGCAGCGGGCGACAACGCTTCCAGCGCTTCCTCATTCCCCCAGGGCTAAGGCGTCAGGTCAGCTTCTAAACAACATAACCCTTTAAAGGGTTGTTGTTGGGAAAGAAGCGTCTTCCCAGCGGCGTAGTCGCGAACCATGGGCGCTGGGAAGACGCTGTCTCCCTCCTCCGTCCGACTCATGATGTCGCAAATTAAAATGCGCCTGCTGGCTGTCGCAGCCCTGCCCACTGTCCTCCTCACCTCCAGGGGTCGGAGGGCAGCGAAATGGGCATGGCCTAGACGGCCATTTTCAGGCTTACGACGCGGCTGTACATCGCGGAGTCGGACGGAGGGAGCAGGAAGAGGCGGCTCGTCGTGCGGAGCCGCCTCTCCTGCGGCGGGCGTTCTCTGTTATAGCCTGCTTTCGCGAGCAACGTCTTATGGCGAAGTTGGAGTTAGCCCCCACGCCGCCAGAACTCTTGTCGGCGTGGGGGCGCGAGGTGGCCGTGCGGAAACGGCCTAACACTTCAGAAGAGCTCCACAAGGTTAATAAGAAAGGACTTCCTTCTTTGAAAGTTAGGCAAAATATTTAAAATATAGCCACACTATAGGTTCATTTCCCAGCAAGGAGAAGGGCTGCTAATTGTTCTACTGAGCAGTCTGCTTCATAGCCAAGAGTGGAACAATTACTTCATCTCTAACTCCTACCAAAAGGCAAGGGCAAATCACCACTACTCACTTACATTGAAAGCCCTTTGCTGGGGTCACCATTAGTTGGTTGCAACCTGATGGTACATATGTTATCACCTCAAGGACACCATAGTTTATTTGAACAGAGTTGCTTATACCAACCCTCAAGAATTGCTGATGACAAAACGCTATAACATGCTAATAGAAAATATTTCCTATATTTTGGAGATTTTTAAACAGTTTGCATGTTTTGTCGAAGGCTTCTTAAGTAGATATTGGTGGACATCAAGCAGGTAATGGCTGAGCAAGTCAGGTATTCCTGAATGACACCTTTGCCTTTGAACTGTTTCAGTCTGGCTTCGGGCAAAGCTATGGAAATGAGACCACACTGGAGGTGCTGGCAGATAGTCACAGATTGGCAGACTGAGGCGTAGCTCCAAGGGGACGGAGGGTGCACGTGACGCACTGGGTGTGCACCCCTGTGGGAATGTGGTAAGGGTGTTCCAGGGCGGGGTGGGGTGGGGCAGGGCATTTCACGGTGGGACAGGGGCAAAGGACACAACTTTTCCCCCTTGCTACGCCTCTGTTGGCAGATGGATAGAAGTAATGTCTTTCTGTTGTTCTTTCTTGAGCTACACACACACATTCAGCAGCTTTTGATACAGCAGATAAATGACATGTTGCTTCACCACCTTGAACGGCAGGCTGAAATATGTGGAATGGTATTGTATTTATTTTGCCCTTTTCTCAGTGGTAGGATGCAGACAGCAACAAGAGGAGGTATGGAGTCTATTTCCTGATATATGGCATACCCCGGGGATCTGACCTGTCTCCTATGCTGTTTAACATTTATGTACGATTGTCTGAAACTTCGGGGTTGGCTATGATGCCAAACTGTATATCTATCTCTGAGTGTGCCTCCAGGTGTTTATTTCTCCATCCTTGGCTGCAGTCTTGAGGCTGCAGTCAAGTGGCTAAGAATGAATAAGCTGAAGTCAAATCCAGCTAAGACAAGATGACGTTTGTCAGAAAACTTAGTGTTGCTGGTGTTAGACAGGATGCCACTGAAGCTTGTAGATTTAACCAAGGGTTTTGAGGATCCCTGAATCCTAACCTACCCTTGGAGAAGCAGGTTACTTGCTTGCTTGAAGTGCTCTCTTTCACAAATAACTGTCCTAGAAAAAAAATTGTCCATTTTTGAACAAACATTGATACATACTGATCTATGTTATCGGAACCTCAAGACTAGGTTGTTCTAATCAAGTCTGCACAGAGCTGCCCCTAAAGATGATTCAGAAGCTGCAATTGGTCCTGGATGCAGCAGCCTATCTATTAATGGATGTTAAATTTTCTCTTTGACAGAAGTACTACAGTAGCTTCACTAGCTACCGGTTTGCCTCTGGGTCCAGTTCAAGGTGCTGTTTTTGAGCTTTAACCCTACCTATGGTCCCTCAATACATGAAAACCATCCCTTAAGATCTTCACAATCATGTTGGCGTAGGAGGTTAAGAGCTCGTGTATGTAATCTGGAGGAACCAGGTTTGGATTCCCAGCCTGCTGCCTGAGCTGTGGAGGCTTATCTGGGGAATTCAGGTTAGCCTGTACACTCCCACACACGCCAGCTGGGGTGACCTTGGCCTTTTGAGCTTTAACCCTACCTATGGTCCCTCAATACATGAAAACCATCCCTTAAGATCTTCACAATCATGTTGGCGTAGGAGGTTAAGAGCTCGTGTATGTAATCTGGAGGAACCAGGTTTGATTCCCAGCTCTGCTGCCTGAGCTGTGGAGGCTTATCTGGGGAATTCAGGTTAGCCTGTACACTCCCACACACGCCAGCTGGGTGACCTTGGGCTCCTCACAGCTTCTTGGAGCTCTCTCAGCCCCACCCACCTCACAGGGTGTTTGTTGTGAGGGGGGAAGGGCAAGGAGATTGTCAGCCCCTTTGAGCCTCCTGCAGGAGAGTAAAGGGGGATATAAATCCAAACTCTTCTTCTTCTTCTTTTTTAGAGGAGGTGCTGTGACTATCAGGGCAAGAATGTTTTCTGTAGCAGTCTGGTCCTCGTGGAATGGACTATCCACTGAAGTAAGACCTCTCTCTTCTCTCATGCAGTTCAGGAGTATCATTCTATCTCGATTTGGTGGCCTTTTTCTTGACTTGGTTTTAACAGTATTTGATTGTGATAATGTTTTAAGAAGTTTCTGCTGAGCTTTATTATATTTGTTTTATTGCAAACCACTTTGAGCTGTACGGAACCACAGTAAATACATTAATTTTATTGATTGGTTTAATGTGTTTCTATCCCATTTTTCAAAGCATTTTAAAACTGGTCAATATTACATTTAAAAACCATTATAATCAAATGCCACGTTTTAAACAAAATTACCAAAAATAAAAGAGAACAACTATGATATTAGATTTAGAAAATCCAAGGGGAAGGATAGCTGCCTAGACAAAACCAAGAAGAAGAGTTAGTTTTTCCACGCTGCTTTTCTCTACCTTTAAGTGGCTTACTTCACTTTTCCTTCCCTACAACAACAGGTACCTTGAGATAGGTGAGGCTGAGAGAGTTCTGAGAGAACCGTGACTAGCCTATGGTCACCCATCAGTTTGCATGTGCAGAAGCAGAGAAAACAAATCCAGAGTCCGTCCCTCATGTGGAGGAGTGAGGATTCAAACCTGATTCTAGAGTCTGCCACTTTTAACTACTACATCACACTGGCTCCAGAGATTTACAAAAATGTTTATTTCCTGCAGGTATAGGATGATTTTCCTGATTCTCTTTCCACTGAAGACACTCACGTTGATCTCCCGCCACTATTCTGAGGTCCCCTGCCCTCAAGATCAGCATTTCAGGGAACTCAGTGGAGGTGGGAGAGTTCCATTCTACCCATGGAGTTCCACTTCCACTGACTCCCTAAAATCTGATGGAAAGGAATATAGAACTGAGTGCCTATCTATCAAACAGTGTCTCTAATTTTTGTCTTGTCTTTTGTCTAGGGATCTCAAGGCAGTTTACATAATTCACCTATCCTCATTTTATTTTCACAACAATCCTGTGTAGTAGGTTAGCCTGAGAGAGAGTAACAGGTCCAAGGTCACCCAGTTTGTCAGATGACAGACTGAGGATTTTAACCCAGGTGTTCCAAATCATAGTCTAACCACTACTGAAGAAATATCAATGCAAATTCTTAAACGACCTCCTCCAGTGGTTTCAGGCAGATGTTGAGTAGAATGTGGGATTTGATATGCCACAGGCCATGGAATGAAACAGTCCCACCCTGCCATTTGTGGAGTTGACCATCAGGGGAATATGAATCACTGAAGAACAGTGCCACCCCATGAGATACTCAAGAAGTGGTTTGTGGTTAGTGGCATCACAAACTATTAGTCTAGAATCAACAGAGTTGAACTCCTCTCATTCATCTCCTGATGTACCTCATCTACTAAGGCACCCAGCTTTTGATCCCAGGCTGAATCCAGTTATGCAGTATCATCCAGGAAACTGTGGCACTAACTTGCAAGTACATGTTCTCATAACTTGCTGAAATATGGGGTGTGACTTTTGAGAAAGCCAATCACGTAATGTTCCATGATTATAAACAGATTAATTTTTACACAGGATGAAAAGTTTCTTCCGTTTCTTGATAAATGTCTAGCAATAAATTGCATTGTATGCATTCTTGTTACGGTGTTGATTCCAAAGTCATTTACTTAATGCAAAATTTGGGGGCTCACTACACATCAGAGCTTGGATCATGAAACTAAGGTCTTTCATGCTTTTTGGAATAATATATGTCAAGTAATAATTGCAACAGCCTTGAATACCTTGAACCACTAGGAAAGGTAGTGTATAAACGAATAAAATAAATATATATTCCAGTTTTTGGTGTAGTTAATGCTATGCATTTTCAGATTACAGGTGAAATAGTATAAGTCAAAATGTAGCAACGGTGGTAAAGTTTCAGTGTAAGGGATGTATATTTAAGATGTCTATTTATGTTAATTATGTACCTGAATTATCTTTTCAATTAGCATCTTAGGTTTTGTTTTAGTTGCACTAAATAAAGACCTTTCCAACTTTGGCATAGAATTCTTGACTCCCAAACATCCAAAGTCACTGAGCAAGAGATCAGAATGAAACAAGGTAAGAAATGGACTTTGTTGTCCGATTGAATTACTTTTAATATTTTGTAATCCGCCTTGAGTCTTGGTGGGAAAGACAGGCTGTAAATGAAATTAATCATAATTAAAATATTGAGGAAACGGACTTCATGATGGAGGGATCCAGGTTCCCATTGATATGTGCTTCTGAACTACTATGACTATTCATGGAGCTCATCGAAGGATTCTGGATAAGTGAGACAGGTTTTATATTTGTCAGAGATTTCCCTGCATCACAGTCTATTCAAATACATTAATGTGTCATTTCCTAATACTCTAGGTAACCACTGTTTGCATTTATTTATATATTCAGTTTTATAACTGTAACTATGGCCTGCACCCAGTGTTATTTGTTTTATCCATTTGATTGGTTTAGAAATATGACAGTCTTTTTGTCACAGTCACACTGTTCAGAACCACGCACAGTTATGAAAAAAACCAACATTTTAAAAACCACAAAAGCAGCACACACTATGTTGTTAAGTTAAAAACTGAATCCCCCCTTTTTTTGTGGAAATGCCTTTGAAAGTTTCTGACAATAGAAATGAAATGGAGAAACTAAATGGAAGCAAGAAAAAGAGAAGGGGGGGGGAGCCATTTCTCCACAGAGATAAAGAATGCAAGACTCTTGGGGCAGGAATTCTACAAGGACATCGCTGTGTGGAAACTCATACTAAGGTCTAGAACATGTTGAAGGCCCAACCCTGTGGATCTTAATTGTCAGTCCCTTAGAGCCCAAGCCACATTTCCTATTTTCAAGTTGGAAAAGGTTTAATTACATGCTCAGTAATTAATTATATTCCGCTAAAATGTGTAAATTATCTAGTTATTGGGCTCATTTTGTGCTGGCCATATGTCCCTCCATTCTGAACGCCAGTCTTGTTTTAATCACTGCAAGGGATTAGACAACTTTTGCTAATTGTAGCTTTTCCTGCTGTGTTGCAGCCAGAGTGGAAGAAATTAAACCTGTAAGTTCCTCTCAGTGCAATCCTAAAAACACTTTCCTGGGAATAAGCCCTATGGAGGTGGAGGAGGAGGAAGAAGAAGTAGAAGAAGAAGAAAAGGAGGAGGAGGAGTAGTAGTTTGGATTTATACTCCATCTTTCTCCCCTGTAAGCCAGTCAAGGTGGCTTACAAATTCCTTTCCCTTCCTCTCACCACAACAGACATCTTGTGAGGTAGGTGGAGCTGAGAGAATTCTGAAGATCTGTGACTAGCCCAAAGTTACCTAGCAGCATGCTTATTGCCAGCTCCATGTTACTGAGGACATGTAGGTACAACATCCTCAGTCAAATATGATGAAAGTTCCAAAGCAATGTACCTCCCCCTGCCCAAGAGCAAATAAACTAGAGATTGTTGCTACTGTTCCTCCTCATTGTGACTATCTCCTGCATCAAAACTAGTCCAACATGAAACATGATACAAGTTTCCATTCCTTCCACACTGTGGCATGGATTTGTAAAGTCACAGTGGCTGAATCCAAATGTACGTGGAGGGCAATTTCTGGGGCAAATGCAGGCAACAAAATGCACTCTGGGCTGCTCCCCACACAAACCCATTTTTCAACCAGGCTGGTAGGCATCATATTCACCCTAACTGAATCAGGTACTTTTTCCCAGCAAAGTCACAATATTCATACCCTGCAGTACCTCAGCCTTTCTGACCTGTGTAATCTCTGCCTTGTTTGGATTCAGCTACAGTTTGTTTGCCCTCAGTCACTTGACCACAGCTGCCAAGCGGTCTCTCTCTTTGAACTCCTCCTCCCTCACCCCTGCAATTTTCTTCGTAAATGAGTGCAAAATGATTTCTTTCAGATATGAAGTGAGCTCTGACTCACAAAAGGTCATGCTGGAATGAAAGACTTTAAGGTTGCCACTGGACATCTGTTTTGTTTTGCCAAGCATTGACCTGGGCCAGAGACCAGCTACTGCTTGTAAGGGACAGAACGAGACACTGCACATCTGTAAGCAATTGTGAATGTTTTATGTTCTTCAGTAATGCTGCCAACAGCAGCTAGGGAGAAGAGACACCAATGGACTGTTCTGTTCCAAGCAGCATATGCGCATCCAGCCATTTGCTATCATGGATCAGTACCTTTGCACCAGCTAAGTAGCAACATGTTATTTTTATAGTTATCGTTTATTACTCATCCCCCTCTGGGGTGGGGGGGCACTGGTGCAATAGCACAGCTGTAAATAGATTGTCCCTAGCTATCCTTCCATTTTAAAAATGAGAAAAGATAAACAAAGAATTAATGCTAACTTGCTACTGACTCATAAACATGAAAAGCAGGGTTTGATGTATCTTCTGGATCTGTTCTTGCTGTACAGTAGATTTCACAAATTTCTTGAGGTCTCTTAATTCGTTGTGAACTCTGGTATCATATATCCACTTTGTTTCTTTTGTTTTAATTTTACACCATAAATCTGACTCTCCTAATCAGCTGGTTTCTAACCTGACACACAATGGGCTTTTTAACACAGAAAAATGTAAGGAGTTGCATGCAGGCAAGTTTGTACCCACAGAAAACATTTTTCTCCTATTTCTGTACCACAATCGAAGCAATTTATTTGTTATTCTTCCTCCCAGTGCCTCGTAGATGTGTGACGCTGGTAAGGCAGCATGCAGTCCATTCTCTGAATTATCACCTGAAGTCCAAGAAAAGCAGGTCAGGTTTCTGGTGAATTTCACTTGGCTGCCACACACATTATATATTTAACATGCATACCTACCTAAAATGAATGCACAGATGAAATCTGAGCAAGAAAATATAAAACAGGAATTGAAAGGTTAGCACAAGGGTCATAATAAAAGCATAAGCAAATCCTGATTCAATGAAACTTATATTCCCTACCAATTTTATTATCATTTGCACTTGTCTGGCTAGCCACTTCCTTGTGAAGGAGGCATATGACAAGAACTCAAAGCTGCTGAGATGTATATGAGTGCAAATTGCAATCCTGAAAACATTTTCCTGGGAATAAAAACATTTTCCTGGAATTTGCTTCTGAGAAGATCAACCTGCACAGGATTGCTCCCTATGGCTGAAATCACTCATCTTTCCCCAAATTCCCATGACCAGTAACAATGCTACAGCTCAGAAAAGTTAGGTGAATGACAGTAATTAGTTATTTATATTATTTATAGTCCACCTTTCTCACTGAGACTCAACTTAGATTACTCAGTGTAAGTCAATACAATCAGCAGTATAAGAGATCCAATAAACAAGGCAAAGGATTGTCGAAAACCGAAACCAAGCAGAAATCTAAAACACCTGAAACAAATAGTTAAATATTCAATTTTCTCCCTGGCACACTCTACACCAGCAGTTCACAACCTGTGGGTCGCGACCCCTTTGGGGGTCGAATGACCCTTTCACAGGGGTCGCCTAAGACCATCGGAAAACAGTCTTTTTATATTTTATATATACCAATTTTATTGTTGGGGGGTCACCATATTTATGGTTGGGGGTCACCACCACAACATGAGGAACTGTATTAAAGCATCGTTGCATTAGGAAGGTTGAGAACCACTGCTCTACACTGTGCCATGGAGATCAACACTGTAACGTGCCTCTGAAGATGCCAGCAACAAACGTGGACAAACCGATAGGAAGCTAAAACCGTAAGTCCATGGCCACGCAGCCTGGGAACCCACAACAGCCAGTTGATTCTTTCTGTGAAAGCCTTCGACAATGCATACTACTCAAAGCATTCTTCAAGACTGTGTTTTCATAAACCGGATGACATATAGGGCTGATTGAATGAGCATGTAGGCGTGCACTTGGGTGGGCTCATATCCAAATGCTAATCCCTACAAGTATTCTGCAAGACAGATGCACCTGCAGGATTAGTGCAGACCGATGAGATCTTAAGGCAGAAAGATCTACAACGCCATTTCTTCCAGCCATATATCATTCTCTCCTAAGTGCTACTGGTTCACTTTCCACAGTTCCAGTTGTGTGTTAAGGAACCAAACCGGTGAGAGTTGGAAAGCTTCTATGTGACCATGCCCCATGAAGCAGCTGTATCTAATGAAAGAAACCATTGTTCTATCTAAACTGTATACCATGCTTTCTGCTTATACCATGAAAAAACTAGAAGGCAGCTGCTTACACTGTACCCAAGTTGGTAATAATTTGCCATCAACTGCAATGAGTTCAGGCCATCACAGTCTCTTATACTGCACACAATAGGGTTGTGTTGCACAGGAATTCTAATTAAGAAACGAAGATAACTAAAAAAGATGAGTTCCTAGGTCCACTGAAGTCAAAGGTATTGGAAGTATGTGACTCTACTCAGGGCTATGCTGTCAAATGTGTAACCCGAAACCATAGTAGTAACTAGTGAAAATAAATATCTAGAAACAAAGATGGAGGAGGGAAAAATATTTCTGAGTTCTCAGGCTGCCTTTTGCTGCTGTCATTCCCAGCTCATGCTCCGGCGGGTGATAACTTGAACAGATCTCTCCAAAAACTTTGGAATCTTTGCAAGGGAAATTTGAGAATCCGAAAGCAGACACAACTCCCATTAAAGAAATCTTGGAAAGCCTTTTGGCTCAGACAAATTATCTGAGTAAATCAGTGGAAGAAGGGTGGGTGGGGGGAATCCTAAGTGGAAGAACAGCTGCAGATTCAGCTCCTCCCAAGAGGAAGCTACTGAAGGCAGCTATGTCTTTTTTTAAAAAAATGTTGCCATCAAAAGTATTACAGAACTGTGGAGACAGGCAAAATTCTTTCAGAATCAAATTATAAGCTAAAAATATCCAAATTCCAGGCTTTCCTGTGGGGCTCATGAACCTAAATCCGACTGATGTCTCTTGTACTGATAGTACCCTAGATCTGTGCAGCAGTTCTGTACTCGTTTATTTTAGGCACCACTGACAGTTCTTTCATTATTGAAAGGTAGCTATTTTCCTGATCAGTCCGCTGGATTTGAAACCCTCATTGTGAAGACTCTCAGATTTCAGAAGCAGTACAGTAAAATGCCAGATGCAAGATAATCCAGACACCCTCTTGATCATTCAGCTAAAAGAAAAACAAATTTATTCTCTTAAAGATGTTGGTTTAACCATATTCATCTAAACCAGTTGAACACATGTATAAAGGAGAGTCAGTGGGTAACTTAGCATGTCAGATTAGAATCTGAGAGACTTGGGTTCAAATCCCCACTCTGTAATGAAAGCTTACTGAGTGACCTTGGGCCAGTTGCTAAGTCTACCTTACCCCATAGGGTTGTTGTGATGATAAAATGGAACAAGGCAGAATGATGGTGTAATGCACAGGTGACAAACTCACGGCCCTCCAGATGTTATGGACTACAGTTCCCATCATTCCCTGCCAGCATCATATCTTAAATTAAATTAAACAATTGCTAGTTTGGGATGGCAAATTACAAGTGTTCTGGCAACTCAGATAAAAGAATTACAGACAGGCGGGCAGGCAGGCAGACAAATGGGTAGATGGATGAAGATTGTCCAAGAGAGAGTATGAATACCACCTATGCAAGAGATATAGGAAATGCAAGAGATATAGGAATACTGTTACCGCCCAAGAAAATAGCCAGAATATTTTCTTGAGTCAAGTTACGTGACGTGACTATGCTAGTTCCATGTCAAGATGCAGAGATTGATGTAGTTCAGAAGCCTCCATGAGGAGCACAAAGAGCGTATATGTAGGGTTGTGCCAATGTTATATGGTTTCCCTCTTGTCTATGCCCTTCTAGGATGTAATAAAAGCCCCTTTAGAGTTTGATTTATGATTTGCCCGCTGTTTAGGATTTTGGTTTGACTGGGTTTCCCCGTTAGCTTAAGGTTTTGTTATTGTTAATTTAGGAGATTCTCATGTGTTTGTATTATACCGTGTTCCCTGAAGTTTAAATTTAAAAAGGTTATTTTAAGATTTGTATTTGTCAGTAAAAGCAGTAGCCTGTAGAGGCTGATATTAAGGGACAAGGACATTGGCTTAGACCAACACTCAGCCGACTCCTTAGACCAATACTCAGCCGACTCCTTAGCAAAGACAAAGACCCCCTTTGGATTTGCAAATTAAATGTGATGGCAGCACCCAGAGGTCCCCAGCCATTGGAAGACGTGCAGGGACCACCATTGGACAATTTGAACTCCCCTTTGTTGCAGAGATGAGGCGCGGGAGCCTCAGGACATAAGTGAAGGAAACAGCCATCTGATAAAGAAGATAGCTGGGTGCGGCAATGAGCCCACCTGGATTTTCTGAATGGACCTTATCAGCTTTCCTTTCAGCACCATTGCGAGATCTCGCGGGACTACGTTTGACATCGGGAGTTCATGATCCCATTAACGAAAAGTGTAATTGTATCTTGCTTTTGTATTGTTGTTTTCTTATTGGTGTTTGGTAAGGGACTTGCCCCCTTACCTCCCCTTTCTACCTGCCCCTTTGTCTCTTTGAAGTTGGTGAATAAAAGTCCTTGCACTGGGTTGCAAGGGCGCGAGTCTCCTGCCCGAGCTGTGACCATCACCTGCAAATAAAATCCTTTTACTTTGAAGAACACCGGCTTCCTGCGCCTCATTACGTTGCTGAGCTGAAATCACTATTGTTACCCGAGCCACAGCAGTAACAATACCACCTATGACATGCAAGAGCTATTGATATTTCTATGCAAATGTTTGCAGCACATTGACCATTCATCAATTCAGCTGTAACTGGTGA
Source organism: Sphaerodactylus townsendi (assembly GCF_021028975.2). Lineage (NCBI taxonomy): Eukaryota > Metazoa > Chordata > Lepidosauria > Squamata > Sphaerodactylidae > Sphaerodactylus > Sphaerodactylus townsendi. The sequence goes on along the minus strand of NC_059426.1, from coordinate 37,680,754 downwards.
TAACAAAAGACTAGTTATTTTAAACCATTTAATACCTGTAGAGGCTAAGAAAGGTGACATCTCTTGTGATCCTGGTTAAAAGTGAGGAGAAAGGAAAGTTATGAGCCACTTTGGCCCACACTGGGGAGAAAGACAGGATATAAAGGAAACAAAACAAATAAGAATATATTGATAAATTATCATTCACAAGTTTCCCATTGGAGAATTCCTTTGCTGAAGAATTGTGTACCTCAGGTCAAATTAAATATTTTTAAAGACCATAGTCAGAATTCTGTGGCAAAATATTTCAGTCTACTAGGATACTCTGCAGCTGGCATGCACTGTTCTAGAACAAAGGAACTTAAAGGGTAAATTCCAGCGTTCTGACAGGTTTGATAGTACTTGATTCTTAGTTTCCACAAGTGTTAAGTAAAGTAAAGGTAAAGTTTCCCCTTCAGTTGTGTCTGACCCTGGGGTACCACTGCAAGCAGTGATTTCATAGACAAGCCGTTTTTGTGGGGTAGTTTGCCATTGCTTTCCCCAGCTATTCTTTACCCCCTAGCTACGAGCTAGGTCAGTGGTGGCGAACCTTTGGCACTCCAGATGTTATGGACTACAATTCCCATCAGCCCCTGCCAGCATGGCCAATTGGCCATGCTGGCGAGAACTGAAGTAACAATCCATAACCTCTGGAATATAAGAACCGCCACCAAATCTCATTACCCGACCAAGGAATGGATGGATGGATGGATGTTGACCATAAGCCAGCTGCCAGGATATCTGACCCACAGGGGGCTCGAACTCCTGACCATGTGAGTGGCAGTGCAAGCACTTAACCACTACGGCACGCAGCTCCTAAGTGTTAAGTAGCTTACCATAACTAAGCAACCTGTGATATCACGTATTACAGCTGTTGTGAATGGTCACTGCACTTATTGTGTATACTTTTGTGTTTTACATAAAGATGTTGTAAGCAATATCTCCTGTATTTCATATCCTTTTAACCCTACCTTGTGTATAATTCTACAGACTCAGGTTTCATTTCTGCATCTGCAATGTAGACCCTACTGTAATGTAGACTCTACCCTGAAGACTTACACTTCAATAAAACTTATTCTTCAAAGTGTCACAGTTTATGTTTCAACTCAGGGCTTGTTATCCTGAGACACTCACTTGTCTGAATGAATGAGACATGCTAAAATGTTTCAGACACACCTCTCTGGGTTGCTCACTGATCTAGGGACATGTAAACTTTTTCAATGACAGATAAGCCCTCTTCTACTGTTTATACATGATCTATTAGCACAGGATGAAAGGAAGACCAGCCAGGAACTTTAATCTTATCAGGAATTCTCATATCTCTTTCAGTGCACTCTGATTCAATCTCTTAATATGTAAGCAACTGAGAGGGTCCTTTTACAAGGTAGATGATTTTGTAAACAAACACTCATTTTTTTTCTGGAATTGCAATCCCAAACTGCTTGTAGCAATAATTTTGTCCTGTACCCTGCAACTTATTCAGAGGGACTGTATCACACGATCATATTACACATTAGTATTTACATGGAATGCCCAAAGACTGACATAATGAATTTAAGAAGTCTTTGTTCCAGAATGTATTTTTATCAATTTAAATTAAAATTATACACTCAACATAGGTAACATTTACAGGTCTATATACTACAAATTAAAGTAACAGTACTTCCCATACATAGAATTAGTCTCGGTCATGCTCGTTCGCCTTCTGACCTCCGACCTATCCCAAAGAGCGGCGTTAGCAGAGTTCAGGGATTACTCTGCTTAGATGCGCTGGTGCTGATCAATGCCAGGTCATCAACAATAAAACGGCTGTGCTCGAGATTATCACCGAAGCCCGAAGCAGATGGACCTGAGCGTATCGAAACCTGGAGTGCGTGAGGGTGAAACGTGCGTAGAATCCGCGCCGCCGAGGTTAGCGTGCCTCCGCCAGCCCGCGAACACAGGGCGGGAGGTGTGGCGATGTTCATCCAGTGATTCCATTCCTTCAGAGCCCCATCCCAGAGATTGCGGCATGGAGTGGTAATGCGGCCTACAGAGTGGTTGGCCGTGGAGGATAAGCGGTCCTCCTGGTGTCGCGATTAGCCCTGGCGCGCAGGGACAGCCTGCTGCGGCTGCTGGAGGTGGTGGCCCGGACTGGGCATTGCGGTTCCCCAGTCTTATTGTTCACCAGGGGACTTTAATGTCCATGCGACTTACGCCTCATCAATGACTCGCGGACCTGGTATCATCCATGGCGGCACTAGGCCTCTCCCTTGGTAAGTTCTGGCCCCACTCATGAGGCCGACCCTGCGCTGGATTTGGTCTTTGGTTTGGGGGTTGGCATATGGTCATATCATCACCGGATAGAATGCCATGGTCTGACCATTAAGCCTTGAAGATTTCGGATGGCCCTGCCGCCAAACCCGTCAGGCGAGGGCTGACCGCCAGCGGAGACTTATGGATCGATTGAACCACAGATGCTCTGCGGGACCCTGAACCGCCCGGCACGCTGTTGCTCCAGTCTCTTAAGCCCCGTGTTCGGCAGGCTCCTTGGTATGCGAGGAGCTGCGCCATATAACGGATGCTTAGGCGTGACTAGAAGCGAGGTGTAGGAAATCACCAGCGGCGGCTCTTGGCGAACATCTTATGGGGCGTTTATGAAGGCCTATGAGATGGCAGCGAGAGAAGCGAAGAACCTTCTCCTCCTCTCTTCGCGTCTGCTAGCAGCTCCGCCGGCATGGTATTTAAAATTATAATTCGGTCTTTGACCTCCTTGTCGGAAGGTCTACAAATCATCCGATTGGCTATTAGCTGTGAAGGCATTCATGAGCTTTTTTTGCAGATAAAGTCCGTTGCTTAGGGACCTTCCGCCCGCGTTATCTACAATTAGTGAACTGGAGGCTCCCTTGCGTCTTCGGGCCCAAGTTTGGCGGATTCTCCCTGCTCTCAAGCAGCTGTTGACGAGGCCTTGGCTGCTGTTAGACCTACTACCTGTCCTCTGGATCCGTGCCCCTCACAGAAGCACTAAAAGCTTGCGGTGAATTTCTGACCCCATCATTGAACATCATCAATGGCTCCCTTGAGCAAAGGGGTCTTTCGGATGGGTTGAAGGAGGCAGTGGTCATACTCTTGAAAAGACCATCGTTAGATCCAGGTGATCTGGCCAATTACGCCCGTCTCGAATCTTTCGTTTCTGGGGAAGGTAATTGAGAATGATGTTGGGCAGCTTCAGGGTTTCCTGGATGGCGCGTGGCTTTTCGACCCCTTCAGTCCGGCTTCGTGCTGGGCGTAGACGGAGACGCTCTTGTCGCCATCACGAACCGCTCATTATGCAACTTCGACCGGATCGGCTGCTAGTTTTGTTAGATCTTACATGGCGTTTGATATGTGGTCGATCCGACCTTTGACCCACCGCCCTGGCGGCTTCGAGTGCAGGGCACTGTCCTTCAGTGGATTACTTCGTTCTCGGGACGGAGTCAACAAGTGTAGTGCGGGGATAGAAACCTCGGAGGTGCCAGCTTCAGTCGCGAATACCGCGAAGGGCCTACTATCCCGCTATTATTTAACATCTAGATCGCGACCACTTGCTCCAGTTAGTGCGGAGCTTTGGGCTGATCTGTCATCAATATGCTGATGACACTCAGCTCATTCTGTTGATGGAGGGCGGTTGCAGCCTCGCGGCTCTCTCAACATTGTTTGAAGCGGTAGCGGCTGGTTGAAGTTGCAACAGAGCAGGTTGCAACTGAATCCATCGAAGCGGAGGAGTCCACTCTGGCTAGACGCAGGGGTGAGTTAGGGATTTCCAGCCGCCCGGTGTGGGAGGGTCTCATTGGCGCCCGACCCCCCTCTATTCGCAATCTGGGGTCCCACCTGGATTCGTCTCTCTCAATGGAGACAGGTGGCCCCTTACAACCGGACTGCATTTTCCATCTTCGCCAAACCCGGCGGTTGGCTCCCTTCTCTGGCGGATCCTGGCCACTGTGATCCATGCAACGCGGTCACCTCCAGGCTGGACTATTGCCAGCTTCGCTTATGCGCCCGACGCTTCCCTTGCGTTTGATTCCGGAAGTTAAAACTGGTCCAACATCGCGACGCTTACGCCCTGCTCTGGAAGCGCCTTCAGAACACATCCAGCCTGTGTTGCGACGGCTGCGTTGAAATATAGTTAATTCTGAATCATCTTCAAGGTGTGGGTTTTGACCTTTAAAGGCTTTCTGCTGACCTGGGACCCTGCATTGCCCAGCCGGGCCGCATCACCCCATATGTCCCAACTCGGCCTCTGGCTCTGCAGAGGCCAGCACCTGGTGGCCCCGGCCCTCTATGATATTGGCTGGCCTCCGCGGGCCAGGACCTTCGGCCTGGCCCGGCCTGAGGTGGAACGCACCCTTCCCTCCAGCTGTCGGGCCCTCGCGGGACCTGGGTGAGTTCCGCAGGGCCTGTAGACTGTGTTGTTCCACCCGGGCGCTGGAGTGTCCAGCTGCTGACATGGTGCCCTTACTGCCCTGCCCCTAGGGGACAGTTACATCAGGGTCCCCCTCATGGTGGGGGGGTCTGCCATCCCATGGGGAGTGGGTTTAAATTGGGGTGGGGCCTTTTTATTGTGTATTATGGTTTTGCTGTTTTATGAGTTTTAAGCTATTTTATGGGATGGAGCCTGTGTGTTTTATATTTAATACGACCGCTCACTGTTGATGTTGTAGTGAATGTTGTTCACGCCCGAATATAGGGAGATGGTATACAAACAAATAAATAATAATAATAATAATACTGGACTTCCATGATTTAAATCAAGAGTTAAGACTTTGTTAACGAGAATAAGTATGAAGTCACTGGCGTTCTGAGGTACACATCTTGCCCCTTGCGAGGGCTATCAGGCCCACAAGCCAACTGAGGCAGCCTGACCCCCGCTCCTAATCTGGCTTGGCAAGCCCTCAGTGATTTTACTAGTCCAGACAAATGCCCCACCCCACGCCACAGCAGGCTCATCAATCTAGGCACCCATACCTAGTGCCAACCACCTCCCACATTGCTGTTCTGGGCTGGTGAATTGCCAGCTGTGGCAGCTATCCCCCTCCCCCTAGTGCTGACTGCCTCCTCTAGTGCCCTTCTGAACCGGCGATCCCACCGAAGAATCACCAGTTGAGGCAACCCCCCCCCCCCAGTTTGATCAGAGCTGGCAAGCCTGTTACAGGCTTACCAATTAAGGCGCCACCCCCCACCCATGCCAATCACCTCCACCAGTGCTAATTTGGGTCGATGAGGCTACTAGTGGCCTTGCCAGCTGAGGCAGCCACCTGTCCTCAGTGCCTACTATCTCCCCCAGTGCCTTCTGGGATGGCAAGGCTGCTGGGTGCTCACCAGCCAAGGCAGCCATCCTTCCAGCCCAGCCAAGGCACATTTACATTCAGTCTTCATAATAAATAAAGTTAACACCCCTGGTATAGAAATTGGAGTGCAGCGGACTGAAAACTCGACTTTGACCTGGTTAGCCCTCGGTTCAAATCCTTGCTTGGGAATGAAGTTCACTTTGATTATTTACTTTCTCTCACCTAAGCTACTTGACAGGATTTTTGTGAAGGTAAAGAAGGGGACAATGGAAACGGAGGAGGGATGGTTGAGATACTTGGAAGAAGGGCAGGATAAAAATATGATATATTCCTGGCTGCAACTATACATTTCCAAATAGTGGGTTCTTTTCATTTGCTTTCCTGAAATATTTACACCCCACCTTTCCCATGTGGGCTCAAGCTCGTTTACCTGATTTAATTAAAAACCACCATATGATCATATAAAAACCACAACCACAAAACATACTAAAAATACATAAATCACACTCAACAGTCTTTTGTTCCCTATCAGCCAAAGCAGGTTTGGAACTTTTAACATAACAGAATTTTGTCCTATTTTTACCTTAGCAGAAGTACTGGAACTGGCTTCACACATTACAGTTTTGAGACAGAGTATTTAAAAATATCACCTATACTGGTCTATGTATATTACATTGCAGCTATGTGATGTGGAAGAATCATATTTATTTTGATACTTACCTAAAGATGAATGAGGCCCTAGTTATGAATGTTGGTATGCAAATTTTCAATACTCCAGTTATAGATTTATAATCAAGAGTTGTGCTCTTTTTAATATACATATACAGTGCAAAATTTCATTTTTGGCATTTGGTTTTATGAATACAATATGTGTGTGAGTCCACGGTCAAATCACAGGATTGTTTGGCTTTGTAAATTTTAATTAAAAGTAATGACTTACATTTGTAATTAAGTGTTGAAATAATTATTTGCATAATGAAACTCCACCAATGTTTTAATTACATTACTTTTCAGTAGAAATGGTCTTGTTTGGTGGTGACATCTTTAGGCCTCAGTGGTTGAGGGTAGTTTATGGTGGGAATACATGAATCTGCCTTATACTGAGTGAGCAGACGATTAGTCCATCAGTATTGACTGGCAGCAGCTTTCCAGGGTTTTAGGCCTAGGTCTTTCAAATCACCTACTACCTGGACCAGGGGCATGCCACCAAGGGGGAAATATGGGGTCAAATGTCCCCAGGCTGTGGCCATTTAGTCATGTGGGAGCACCCCCCTCCTTATCGTGGGGGCACCCCCCTCCTTATCCCTGGGTCCATACGCTGACCACTGACTTTCCACACAACCCAATAACAGCGCCGTAGGGATGGTAAAAACAGCATCACAGAAGCGCCGTATTCGTGCCAGAAGCGCCGTATTCGTGCCAAATACTGCTTTTGAACCTCACTCAATGAGCAAGGTTTTTCAAAAGCAGCGTCTTCCACTGGCAGCGGGTGGAAGGCGTTGTTTTCCTCCTCCTTCCCCAAACGGCTCTTATCTCCTATCCCCTTCCGTTGTGTTGTGGAGGCCAGGGGACATGCCTCCTAGCCTCCGACGCCAAAGCTGTTGCTCTGGCCACAGGGGCGTGTCCCCTGGCCTCCACAACGCGATGGAAGGGGACAGGAGGTAAGAGCTGTTTGGGGATGATGCAGCCTGTGAGAAAGCTGTGCCGTCGGCTGCGCACCCAGTGGGACCGTCCATGCGAACGGAACCAGGGGGGTGCATCGGCATGAACTATGCTGATGCACCCCCGCTCAGCTGACTGTGTGGAAACAGCCAGAGAGACTGAAGACACTGCATTATAAAAACTTGGGACACCACTGGCAGGGGTGGAGCAGACCCCGATTCAAGCCATGCCTCTTGAGGCATGTTTGAGTGGCCACCATAAGGGATGGTCCTTGCCTGACTGACTACTGATTGGAGATGTTTGACTCCTTAAGGAACCTCCACTTGTGAATCAGCTGTTTAGCAGGAACCATGCAACACCTAGGAAGCAGGTGCCAAAGCCAAGCCTAATAATTATTCACGATACAAAAGAAACTGAAAGCAAACCTATGGTTGCCAACTCTGGATTGGGAAATTCCTGGAGGTTTGGACAGGCAGAGTGTGGGGCAAAATGAGGTTGTGATGTCATAAGAGTTCATACTCAGAAGCTTTGTTCTCCTGCAGGGGAATTAATCTCTATGGTTTGGAGATCAAGGATCAATTATGTGTGAACCAAGTTGGATGGGGCATCCCCTAACATGACTCACAGTACATATAACATCTGGGAACAGGGCCAGTTTCTGATCACAAGGACAACTTAAAAGGAGGAACTTCAGCCCTCCTAAGTAGTTTTTCTAAGCAGAAAGACCCAATCTGGAGTCTGTTTGACCTGTCATGGGGTTCCATGTATATTAACTGCAAAACGTGGCTTCCCCCAACAATTTTGACTTGGGAAAATGGTGTGACAGGGAAAACTGAAGAGCCTCCTTTCTTTGTACCACAGTTGTAAGCAGAAAAAGGCCCTGCAGTGCTGGGGAATTATTGTTCCCAGATATTACGAGAATTATTGTTCCCAGATATTCTGTCCTGACCTGGGTCACATATAACATTTAGTTAAACCCTTAGTTGTAATTCTGGGAGAACTTCCAAAGCCCTCAAGAACCTGGTGACCTCAAGAAAGTGCAGTGCTGAAAGAATGCTAAGACTGCATTGTGACAGAACTTGATTTTATATTTATTATTATTCTGAAACCAAGAGTGACAGTTGAGCTGTGAAATGCATAGTCAAAAGCTTAGCATCTCAATTTGTACTGATGAACATACCTAAAATATTCAGAACTGTTTTAAAAAGTATTAAAACAAAATAGAGCAAGTGAGGTCAGTTTGATTTTTTAAAAAAAATATTTAAAACTGTTGGGAGTTTTATATATTTTTTCTTTAGCAGCATTGTGGCAAATTGTGAGTCAGAGGTTAGTATCACCCGCTTGAGATGATCACTGGCAATGATTTCATTCTGACTTATGTTTTGAATTCTTCAAGTAATATTGATGCAGTAATGTTCCCATTACCGCAAAAGTAATATTGATCAACAATAATGCAAACAAATAAATTTTTGCACATTTACCTTTTTTAATGACAAAAAGACTCTCTGAATTGTAATAAAATATGTTAAACTAAGCAGCCTTTAAATATTTGGAAATATGTGGGTATAATATTTCAACAAGTGTCTTCTCAGAATATAAAAAGTGAATTAAAATACTTTTATGTGGAGGACCCCGCCCCCCAAGTCACTTCAAGGCAGATTATAACCCATCAACACTGAATTTTATCATAACACTTGAAGATTCTTCCTTTGACAGCAATTTTTATATTAAGTATACCTTTTAAGCCTCCTTTACTTTTAAACAGTTCCACTCCCCTCTGATAATGTAAACCCCTCCGGATCAAGAGAAAACACAACTTGTGATTGACTGAAGCAATGAACTAGGCTCGCAGAGCATGCAAGCCACATTACCGGTTGCAACACGCCACACAAACATCACAGGTACCCCGTTTAAACAAACACATGCTCCGTTGCTATAAGCTCCACACAAACTGCTTTGAAGTAGGAACACCATCGACAGTCTGCAAGCGATACGTATAAAGCTCAGATAACAGGCACAGGTCGCTTAGTCTGGGGAAAGCTGTATTTCCCTCCCTCCGCTGCTTGACTCCAGGCAACTCCCTTATCTCTTTGAATGCCATGCCCCCCGGTCTCTCCCCTAGCTTGATCCTGCAAACGGAGCAGCAGAAGCCAAAGGCCGAGTCCGACTGCCCGGCTCTCTCGGCAGTCCTGCTGCGCCCCTTTCAACTAATTGGTCCCAGATGGGTTTTTTTGCCTCCTTGCAAGCAACAGGAACTTTGGCCGCTCAGGGGAAGGGGGGGAGGCTGCAAGCAGGAACGGACAGGGCGAGGGAAAAGAGCAGAGACAGGAAGGGGTTGCCACAGTAGGTCGGCCGCGCCCCACAGCCTGGCAACAGGGCTCCAGGTCCAGCCCAGGCACGGTGTGGGGGAGGCGGCCAGACCTCCGTGGCAACCTGGAAGGCCCCCTCCCCTCCCCCAGCATGGGAAGGCGGCCTGAGGGAGAAATGCGGAGGGCGGGGACTGCTGCCGCCTGCTCCCAATGAGCTCATCCTGGTTGCTTTTGCTGGCTGGCGCGGCGAGGAGAGTCCCGCTCGGGACGCGCACCCGGAGAACCTGAAGCGCCTCGAAGGCGCGCGGTTCCCAGCGAGGCGGGTAAGTGCGCGTCGTCGAGGGGGTCGCCCCCCCCCCCCCCGACTGTGTTTGCAGGGACTTCTTCCCTCTTTCTCCCCTGGGTGGAAACAAAGTGGGAGCCGAAGTTTCCGCCTGGGGAATGTGCATGGGCATGTCTGCCTCCCTCCCTCGGCTCTCTTCACAGTTGCTCTACAGCCGCGCGCCCTTGGAGGGGAGCCTCTTGGGGAAGAGGGAAGCTGTGCGCGGTGGCATTTGCTAGGTTGGGAAGGTCGCTCTGTGGCCGGATGCTCTTGTGAGTGTGGCGGGGCTGGAGTAGGTGTTAGGTGGGGGAGAATGTGAGGTCGGGAGTGCATGCAGTCAAGTCTGGCACCCGGGAGCGAGGAGGAGTGAGCCTGTCTGGAGTATGTGCATGGCACTCAATGAGTTGCATTACACCCAGTGAGTTGCATTGCACGAGAAAACGGGTCTTTTGCCCTGGAAGTGGGGGATAAGGCTTTGATCAGTCTAGGCTTCTGGGGCTGGTCAAGAGTCCTAAAATATGCTGTCAAAGATCTATGGGCAGATACGAATAAGTGGTGCGCGGGTATCCTTTGAGGGTCGTCTCATATTGGATATTTCTGCAGACATTTCTGGGCATGGAGAAAAGCAGGTACATGATCATTTGTGGGCCATACTTTTTTGTACTTGGCACACGATGAGTATTTTGTCCTTGCTTTCTACATGCAAGTGGCACCACTTGGAGAATTGTGTCATCTGGTGGATAATCAACTACTTCTGATTCAAACACTGAAATTTGCAAGCTTAATGGAGGACCTCTGAGCATGTGGAGTGTATTTCCCTCCACATAAATAAGTGCAAAAGGGTCTGAGATTAAGTAAGAGACAAGACTTTGATGTCGGAAAGTGTAATATCCTGCCAGGCTTTTATGCCCTACAGTTTTTTCTTTGGAATTCAACACTGATGGTGGAGGCTTGGCCTGTATTTCGCACCTTTTGAGATGGAAGTAGTTGACATACCTTTTTTGCTCCCCCCCCCCCCTGCAAAATGCATACTTGGAAGAATCTAAGTTTGTTGATACTGTCAAGAGATTTCACCTATGGGGCAAAGAAGGAAGTGTCAAGTGCAAATGCTCTTTCTCCTGAGAACATTCTAGATTCTTGGAGGACAAGACAAATTATTTTGGCAGTTTGGGTTTGGTGAGGGATGGCAGGCACTTTATTTAGGATCTCTCTTCAGATTAATGCAAGTGTTGTGTTGGCATTAAAGAAACCTAGTCAAAACATGAAGGAAGCCTTGTTTTTTTTCCCTTTCTGGGAAGACTTGATAAAACCAGTTTTTTCCCCTGAGAAATCTGTAGTGGAAAGTAAAAAATAGTGCAGAGTCAGATGGCTTGTTATTGCTTTGGATGTCTTGGCTCTTAACAGCCAGAAAGGTTGAGTGTGATAGAGGAGCTGCCCAGAACAAGGGTGGGGAAATGTGGGACAGTATGTGAAGAAATATTCAAAGTTAGTCATTTTCTCAGGTGATCACTGCTTTAAAATTACAGCCCTGAGCTAGGAAGTCATCAGACCTATTTCTTCTGTGTTGCATAGAATGGCTCATTTGCTTGAGTTACTGGGCTATCCTTTTCTAGAAAGGGGTGTTCTTGTCCTACCAGTAACTTTGCATTGTCTCCATTTGCTTATTCTTGTTTTCTGCTTGTGGCAGGCAGTTTGGACATGCGGTAATGTTGAGTGATGTGGTTCCAGATCAGTCCCCGTGATTCTTCCTTGCCTGGTCTAACATGTGCTTAGTTCTCTCATGCTGCTCAATGGAGATTGGTGGAAATAAGACACGATTTGATGTGTTTATACTTTTTTTTGTAAGCACCTTGATCTAGTTTTCATGATGCAGCATATCCTCTGTATCTGCCAAATCTTGCCATAGAAACTTTATATCTGAGCAATTTTAAAACAAATACTAGCCTGAGCGTATGCATAACAAAAGTATATCAGAAGTAATCAGCAGTTTTAAGGTATTTTTTTTCAGTCTTGAAGATGATATAATTAAATATGCCACTTTCTGTCAATCCACTATCAATTTTATGACATAAATTCGAGATGCAGGAGAGTGAGGTGGTAGAATGGGACTTACCAATTTATAGACTACAGAGGAAAGATTATACTTTCCCCTTTTTCCTTTACAAGGAGACTTTTTACAAAGAAAGGAGTAGAACCTGTTCTAGGTCTCTGTTTGTATGGATTATTATTAACAGAACCATCATGGCATAGGTGGTTAAGAGCAGTGCACTGTAATTTGGAAAACCTTGTTTGATTCCCCACACCTCTGCATGAGCAACAGACTTTAACTTGGTGGACTGGATTTGTTTCCCCTCTCCTCCACATGAAGCCTGCTGGGTGACCTTGCACAGTCACAGTTCTCTCAGAACTCTCTCAGTCATCTCCAAACCTCTCTTGCCTTGAAAGCCTATGGGGACGCTGCAAGTCAGTTGGGACTTGATCGCACACCTGCACATTGTTATAACTTTTATGTGAAGGAACATTCAAAACTGGAATCCCATATCAGAAATAGGAGTAAGAAATAGTACATTCCACACCAACGTCTCAGCATTCTTCTGTCTCATTGTCCTGCATGTGCGAACAGGCCTTATTCTCTAATTCTTAATACACTACCACTGGTTTAATACTTAATACACTACCACTGGTTTAATACTAATCCTACTATTAATACATGCAAAAAACCCCAAATTCCCACTGTATACAAATGGTCCTATCTTACTGTTTTGTGTTATATGGCTCTCCTGGGTCGATTCCTCACAGCAAATTTATAAGTGGCTGCAGTCGTCATAAAGGAGCCCATTTTCCTTTTTCCCGTTCACATGTGTGTTGTGCAGGTAGCGATTGGAGCTCATGGAAACAATCCGGGTTGCTTTTGTGCCTTTGCACGGAGACACTTCTCTTTTTTGTTTGTTTCTTTCCTGCAACACATGCATAGCTGCACAGGCATATAGAAATGAACTCCTGCAGCCATGCTGATTGTCCCACAATCCGATTGGCTGCGCCTACATAGCCGTGCATGTGCAACATGCAAAATAAAAAAGGGGGGCCTCCCTGCAACGGCAGGGCAGTAACGAACGTATTGCTGTGGCAGGTGGATTCTTCCTGACTGTGGCCGGCATGGTGGAAGGGAGGGAAATAAAGCGCCCCTGCCTGGTCATTTGCATGGGAGCTGCTCCAACCCAAGATTTTGCAAAACGATCGCTGGTTTAGCGATTTTCAAAAATCCTGGTTTGAGGGAAACAAAACGGGTAGTTTCATTTTGGGGACAGGACCTGTGCGAAGTCCCCCCACTCCAAAAAATCAGTTTGTATTGCGTCCTACGCCTGTTATATTTGCCCTGTGCGGAATCCACCCTTGTTGACTTATCTTAGATGGATAAACAACAAATAAAAAGGAAACAATTGAACTATTTGCTATTGGGTAAGGACCAAAGAATCTCCAGTAATGTCACTCTACTTTGTGTTTTAGTAAATAAATACAGGAAAGCAGGTGGATAGGAGACCATCAGTTCTTTCAGAGGAATGTTAAAATAAGTTCTATTTTCTATTTTAACTTTTTACCTCTTTGTAAAAATTTGGAATTTGACCTTTTATGAATTATTGTATTACTGGTTGTTAACCGTAAACATTCATTCATTCATTCATTCATTCATTCATTCATTCATTCATTCATTCATTCATTCATTCATTCATTCATTCATTCAAAGAAATAATTGCATCTAGTACTGATATGGTACATAAAATTGTTATGTTATTGGAGATTCAAAAAAGGGAGTTCAGATTGCTGCTGTTTTTCCCCATTTCTTCTTTGCCATGTACCAGAGGCTAAAATGGCACTTCAGGAATATACTTGGAAAGTAGAGTTTTCTGCTTGGTAAAAGGTAACCTGTTACTACTTTGCTAATGGTGCAATTGACATTTCTTTCTAACTGCAGGGTTCTTTTGATTGCCAGGAGAAAAAGAATTTGCAAGTGCTAGGAAGGCCCTCATTATAGTATTTTTAAATGTGACTTACTCATCTAGTCACAAAAGTTTTGTGTGCGGACTAGGCGGAGAATGTCAGTTGTTTGTGAAGTTTTGTTTGTCAGCCAAAAACTCTTTGTGAACTTTAAAAAAATCAAATCATGGCATTCTAAGCCAGCCTGTTGTAGAAACGGAAATAAATACGGTATCTTATATCCTTCAGAATTTCCTCTGAAGTATTGATTGTGGTTTTTTTAATAGATATGAAGGCAGGAAGCCAGCAGGGGGATGGGGGCTTTCCAGTGTTTTGCACTGAGTGTCACATGTATGACTATCTGCCACTAGGACAGAAGTCGTGGGTGTGCCCTCGCTGCAATGAGCTCCTGGCACTCAAGGAACGTGTGCGTTCTCTTGAAGCCAAGGTGGCAGACCTGGAGAAGCTGAGAGAGGCAGAGAGGGCAACAAACAAGGCTTTCAGGGACCTAGCAGCCGGGTCCCACTCCCAAGGTGACATCTCTTCAGATGTCATGGAGAATGAGTCTGGGTGATGGAGGGTGCCAGTCTGAGGAGGTGGAAAGATGCTCCCTTAGATACAGGACCCCTTCCTTAGCTGGTGGTCAGATAATATCCTCTCGCACTGAGATACCCACCGAGGAGGTGGGGGGGCTCACTTGTAGTGGGTGATTGATCATCAGGAATATAGAGAGTTGGGTTGTGACAGAAATTGATGACCGCTGGTGACTTGCCTGCCTGGTCACCCGAGTTGCTTGGGATGTCAGCTTACGTCTAGATATAGGCTGTTAGACAGTGCTGGGGTGGAGTCAGCAGTGGTGGTCCACATTGGTACCAATGACATTGGGAAATGTAGCCCGAGGAGGTTCTGGAAGCTAAATTTAGGCTGCTAGGAAACAGGTTAAAATCCAGGACCCCCCAAGGTGGCATTCTCCGAAATGCTACCTGTTTATTCCGCAGCAGGCGAGAGCTAGGCAAGCGGAGATACAGGGTCTCAATCGTGGATGAGAAGGTGAGGGTGTAAGGCAGAGGGTTTCAGATTTGTCAGGAACTGGGGAACCTTTTGGGATAAAGGTGAGGCCTGTACAAAGGTGAGGCTTCATCTTAACCAAAGAGGAACAAGGCTGCTGGCTCAACATTAAAAGGTGGCAAGAACAGCTTTTAAACTGATCTTATGAGGGGAAAGCCGACAGAACTGAGAGTGACTTGATTCCGAATACAAGTCCATGGAGATGCAGACAGAGAGGGAGGTTTTCTAAATCAACCACATACTGGCGAGAAGCATAGCAAAAGGCTGGAGGGCAAAACACATAAATCGGAGTTAGGGACAGAGACAGAGTATACAAGTGTCTCTATGCTATCAGTAGAAGCTTGTCCGATCTAAAATGGGGGCTGGGTACAAATTTTGAAGGAGGACATTGATATAGTGGGCATCACAGAGACATGTAGTTGTTGGAATAGAGGGAGAACCAGTGGGATGCTGTTATCCCAGGTTACAGGCTCTACAGGAAGGATAGGACAGGTATTGGGGGTGGGGTGGCCCTCTACATCAAAGAAACATAGTGTCACATAAAATAGAACAATGATACGGGGGCTGGAGCGTTCCTCTACAGAAGCACTGTGGATATCAATACCAGGGGTGCAGCACAGTTTAACATTAGGATATATGTCGTCCCTGACCAAAGCGCTAAGAAGGATTCTGAGATGGAAAAAAAAAAATTAGAGAGGCCAACAAAAGCAAAATAATTGGTATTGTGGAAGTGAGTTTTAACTATCCCCATATAAACTGGAAAATGCATGTTCAAGGTCATAGTAAGGAGAGACAACATTCCTGGATATGCTAAATGACTGTGGCAGAGCAGAATGGTTGTAGAAGCCAACCAGGGAGAGGGAGTGATCCTAGATCTAATTCTATATGTAAGGACCCAGGACCTGAATGCTGAGGAAGTCAGTGTTGTTGAATAGATAGGGGAACAAGCGACCACAATGCTGTATCAGATTCGAGTATCTCTGCATGCTTGAACAAGTGACAACTACTAATGTAGTTACATTTGCCTTCCAGAAAGGAAATTTCTCAAAGATGAAGAGGGATAGTGCTTAAGAAGCTGAAAGGGAAAATCAAAGAGAGAGAGTCAAAAAAAATGTCCAAGATGCTTGGAGGTTATTTAAAAACACAGTGTTAAAGCTCAGCTGGAAAGTTGTTCCACAGAGTTAGGAAAGGCAGTGCCCAGTCAAAAGAAAGCCACCATGTGGTTAACAAAGGGAGGTTGAGAAATTATTAGGAAAAAAAAAAGATGTCTTTTAAGAAAATGGAAGTCCAACTTAACTGATGAAAGAATACCAAAGAAGGGAACACAAATGGTGGCAAAGAGAAGCAAGTTAGCTGTAAGGGAGGCAAAAAAAAAGAGTTATGAGGAGCACTTGTGGCTGCGAGACATCAAGACCAGCAACAAACAGTTCTTTAAATACATCCAAAGCAGGAAAGCCAGCTAAGGAAGCATTAGGCCCGTTAGATGATGAAAAGGAACAAAAGGTGTGCTAAAGATGACAGGAGATTGCAGAGAAGCTGAATGAAGTGCTTTGCATCTGTCTTCACACCCAAGAGAAGGTGAGGAAAATTCCTGCACCTGAACCAAGCTTCTTAGGAGGTGAATCCAGGGAACTAGGCGAAGATAATGGTAGACAAGGAAAGAAGTTCTGGCAGCCATTGATAAACTAAATGCTACCAAATCCCCTGGCCCAGATTGCATTCATCCAGAGTTCTTAAAGAGCTCAAGCATGCGGGGTAACTGATGTTCTCACATTAATATGCAACTTATCCCTGAAATCTGCCTCCATTCCTGAAGACTGGAAGATGGCCAATGTCACACCAATCTTTAGAAAAGTCTGAGGACCCAGGAAATTACAGGCCAGTCAGTTTGACATCTGTTCCTGGCAAATTAGTAGAATCTATCATTAAAGATAAAATTATTAAACATGTAGAAAAGCAAGACCTGCTGAGGAAGAGTCAGCATGGCTTTGCAGAGGCAAATCCTGTCTTACAAACTTACTAGAGTTCTTTGAGGGGTATGAAACAGGCATGGATAAGGGGAACCAGTGGACATTGTCTACTTGCTTGGATTTCCAAAAGGCTTTTGACAAAGAGTTCACTCACCAGGGCTGTTGAGAAAACTCAGCAATATGAAGGAATAAGAGGGAAGTCCTCCTATGGATTAAAAACTGGTTGAGGAACAGGGAAACAAAGAATTGAGTATAAATGGAAGTTCTTACAATGGAGGGATGGAGGGAGTGGTTTCCCCAAGGATCTGTATTGGGACCAGTGCTCTTTAACCTATTCATAAATGACCTGGAAGTAGGTTGGAGTGGCGTGGTGGCCAAGTTTGCAGATGATACCAAATTATGTAGGATGGTGAGAACCACAAAGGATTCTGAGAGCTCAAGCGGACCTTGATAAATTAGGTGAGTGGGCTCAGAAATGGCAAATGCAGTTCAATGTAGCAAAATGTAAAGTGATGCACATAGGGGCAAAATTCAATCTTCACATACATGCTACAGGGGTCAGTGCTATCAGTCACAGACCAGGAAAGGGATTTGAAGTCTTAGTTGATAGTTCCGTAGAGATGTCAACTCAATGCATGGCAGCTGTGAAAAAGGCAAACTCTATGCTGGGGATAATTAGGAAGGAGTTGATAATAATAAAACTGCAAGGATTGTCATCTGCCCTTATATAAAGCCGTGTAGTGGAAGCCGCACTTGAGTACTGTGTTCAGTTCTGGTGCATACATCTCAAAAGGATATTGAAGAGATAGAAAAGAGAGTACAGAGAGAAGGGCCTTGAGGATGATTGAGGTCATTCATTCATTCATCTTGCTCATTCATTCATTCATTCATTCATTCATTCAAAGAAATAATTGCATCTAGTACTGATATGGTACATAAAATTGTTATGTTATTGGAGATTCAAAAAAGGGAGTTCAGATTGCTGCTGTTTTTCCCCATTTCTTCTTTGCCATGTACCAGAGGCTAAAATGGCACTTCAGGAATATACTTGGAAAGTAGAGTTTTCTGCTTGGTAAAAGGTAACCTGTTACTACTTTGCTAATGGTGCAATTGACATTTCTTTCTAACTGCAGGGTTCTTTTGATTGCCAGGAGAAAAAGAATGTGCAAGTGCTAGGAAGGCCCTCATTATAGTATTTTTAAATGTGACTTACTCATCTAGTCACAAAAGTTTTGTGTGCGGACTAGGCGGAGAATGTCAGTTGTTTGTGAAGTTTTGTTTGTCAGCCAAAAACTCTTTGTGAACTTTAAAAAAATCAAATCATGGCATTCTAAGCCAGCCTGTTGTAGAAACGGAAATAAATACGGTATCTTATATCCTTCAGAATTTCCTCTGAAGTATTGATTGTGGTTTTTGCTGCCAAATACACAACTATTCTGAGACTTCCCTAATTGTTATGATTTGACTGTCAGTAGTGGAGAAAAAAATGGGTGTTTTGATATTTATTTACAGTTGTCATAATAATAAGCAAATGGTAAAAATGTGAAAATTGTTGTCAAATGTATAGCTTTGGCAATGCATCTGGGGTTTTACTTGCTTGATATTATAAACTGCCAGTTGTTCTGCTTTCTTGGTTTAGCTAACCACTGGAATGTCCAAATGATGATAAATTAGGTCCACTGCGCAGCCAAAGCATACTTGGTTCTTATCCAAACTTGCAAACTTCCCATAACTGCCTGTAGGAAAGAGACATTTTGTGTCCTTAGCTGGAGCCTTGTATAGCTGATGCCATGGCAACTCTGAATTGCAGGGCATCACTTTAAAGTCATCCAAGGAATCTTTTCTGAACTGTATAATTTTTAAGATGGGATTTAATATTGTGCAAGTGTCTCCTTCTGGATTATTTTATGGTGGTGAACCTCTTATCAATAGACCCAGTGTAGGCTTGAATTTTTAAAATTCTGTTTCTACTTTGCTTACTTTATGTGTACAGCCTGCAAAGAAACTGATGGAGGGCTTAAAAACATGGTCAATTTCACTAGACTTTCTGCAGAGAATTGTGAGTAGATATACAGAGTGTCCAAGTATCAACCCATTTTCTGTATAACTGGCAAAATACAAGAACATGCGGTTCTCCATTTTTATTTAAATTATTTCCAGACAGACCCATAGTCAGGAGGCTCTCGAGACTATACACAATAAAAATAAATCATTGCAACCTACGAAATTAAACCAGCAGTAACGCACAAAAATATTAATAAAAGAAGCCACAACAAAAGTACAATGCTGGTGGCAAGCTGTGCGCCAATAATGTGATGGACAGGAGGATCTCCTGCCCCTCTAGGGAAAATCAGCCACTCAGATGAGCCAATAGGAGTGCTGCTCGAGCATCCAGTCACTTTCAAGAAGCGGGATCAGATATTTGAAGAAAGAGGAAGCTGAGAAGGGACAGCTCTTGTCTGGTTCAGAAAAAAGAGGAGACAGAGTAAAAGATAGTGTTTCCTTATTGCATGACAGTGTAGTTTAGCTCTGGCTGTGAGAGAATAGAGGGCCCAATGGTTAGGCCTGTCTCTGGTAGTGCACAGATGTTGGATCATTTAGTCTGACTCTTGGGAAAGAGCAGGCTTATATGGACAGAATCCCAACCTAGTGGCTAGTCAGTAAAAGTCTGTGCCCAAAAGCATTGTAGAAAAGTCTAACCACACTCTGAAGTCATAACCAGTTTAAAATTTTGTGCCTCGGCCAGGTTTCTCCTGTGTGGTGTAGTGGTTAAGAACAGGTGGGTTCTAATCTGGAGAACCGGTTTTGATTCCTCACTCCTCCACCTGAGTGGCAGAGGCTTATGTGGTAAATCAGATGTGTTTCTGCACTCCTACGTTCCTGCTGGGTGACCTTGGGCTAGCCACAGTTCTCTCAGGACTCTCTTAGCCCCACCTACCTCACAAGGTGTCTGTTGTGCGGAGAGCAAGGGAAAGGTGCTTGTAAGCCACCTTGAGTCTTCATACAGGAGAAAAAGGTGCGATATAAATCCAAACTCTTCTTCTTCTTTGTCTGTCTGGAGACCTGTGCTGCAGGTTTGTTCCTTTTCAACCATTTGACATAACAAGAGCAAGGAATAGATCCAAAGATGTTTCTGTATGCGTACGTTTATGATATTTTCACACATTCATTCCCTATGGTGCAGGAGAATAAGAATATGACACTTGGAAACAGTATTGTAAATTAGAACAAGAATAAGGTATCCTGGCCATTACTCAAGTATATCCTGCAGGAGATGTCTCTTTATGTGGAGTGAATGGAACCTTGGATACTTACTGTGAAGGTTCCTTCTGCTATGAGGTAAGGAGAGCATCTTCTGTCGAGGGTTATTCCCATTGACTGCCTAGAGAGGCAGGATTAAAACTTCCACTTCCTGTACCCCTGTTGGAAACTTGTGGTTCAGTTTCTGCCTGGCATAGAGATCTGAGCCTCAAGAGAGCTCTTTGCAGCCTTTTAGTACTTTTCAGTTTCCTTTTCTGCTGTAGAATCTTCTGACCTCTTTTGAAGCGTTCTCTGAGCCTGTCTTCCTTCTCCTGCTCTTGCCGCTTCAGATTCCCTTGCCTTGCCTTTCTGTCTTTCCTTCTCTTCCCCTGCCCCACTGTGTAGTCCAGGAGAGGACCAAGGGGAGCAGAGGACAATCTCTCTGCCAGAAAAGTGAAAATGGCTATCCACACTTATTAAAATAGGCACAGAAAGCCTGCAAAGAAGAAAGGTACCTCTTCTCCTAGAAGGCAACCAGTTCATCCTCTAGCAGTAACAGTGGCAGGCCACCTCTCAGGAAAAGGTCTCCTTGCTAAAGCTCAAGGATCTGTAAGACTCTGAGGGTAATGTACAGAGCCCCCCCCCCCCAAATAAAGGCTTTGGGGGCTTCCATTCTATGCTTCTGATGGGTGGCCATTTTGTATCATTTATGTTTGTTTTATTTATTTCATGGGATTTTTATATTGCCTTTTCCTCTTCTGACTCAGGGCAGTTTCCAATCTTTGATAAACAGTATATAATAAATACAGTATAAATAATTTAAAACTTACAGTTAAAATTTAGGTTTAAAATATAACACAAATAAAATATAGCAGTTCAGTAGGCAATTTACTTCATCTACACCAAGCCCCTCTACCCAAGATGGTATCTACTGTTTAAATTGGATGGGCTCTAGCAGTGGGGATCAATAAGGGTATGGATATGGGGGGGATGGGGGTGAAAGGGATATAGGAAGGAACCGGGAACCAGAGAGCAGAAAGGGAGGAGGCAGAAAGGGAAGGGAAGGAGGAGGGACCTGATGATAACATAGCCATAGTTGCCTCAACCATATGCCTGGTGGAACAGCTCCGTCGTACTGGCCCCACGGAATTGCACTAGATCCTGCAGGGCCCTGGTCTCCTCAGACAGAACGTACCACCAGCTGGGGGCCAGGGCTGAAAAAGCTCCGGCCCTTGTTGAAGCTAGCCAGTTTTTTTCCCCACTGATTTCAAGGGACATAGTGGGAGAAGTGGTCCCATCGATACACGGGTTCCAGCCCATTTAACACTTTAAAGGTTAAGGTTCTGATCTTAAACCTGACCTGGTTCTACACCTGGAGCCAGTGCAGCTGATGGAGCACTAATTGGGTATATGCACACCATGGGGTCCCTGTTGGGACCCGCACTGCTGCATTCTGCACTATCTGGAATTCCTGGATTAGGCCCAAGGGTAGCCCTGTGTAGGACAAGTTGCTGTTATCCAACCAGACATTACTGTTGCATGGATTGCTGAACTAGATAGGTCTGGAACAGTTGTTTTGCCTAACGCAGATGTTGGAAAGCCACATGGACTATTTGTGTCACGTGAGCCTCCATTGACAGGGAGGCATCAAGGAACACACTCTCCTTACCATTTGTGCAGTATTCAATTACGCACTGCCAGAGTCGGTAACTGGCAACCCCCTTCCCCAGCATCAAGACCTCCATCTTTATTGGATTTAACTTCAATTGTCTTTTTTTTCCAGCCATTCTATCATACCTTCAATTAACTGGCCAGAATATTTGGGGCGGAGCCCAGATGGCCCTCCATGAACAGATCATGGATGTATTTATTTATATATCAGAAATAATACAGAGAGCCATAAGAGAGGGATTTTAGTGCCTCCAGACATCTGTCTCACAGACCACTAATTTGGAGTTACAGCAGTTTCTTGAGAGATCTCTTTCTCAGTCCTATCGATTTGGGCTTGAGGAAGGGCAGTTTTCTCAAAAGATCAAACATCTAGAGCAGTTGGTTGAATCTGTCCATGAAAGCCTTCGACAATACATCTAAAGCAATGGTTCTTAACCCTTTTTCATTTGTGTACCCCTTAGCAATCCTTTCCCCTAAAACTGTACTCCCATATTAGCAAAATGCTTGTAATTCAGTTGCTGTTATTTCACATATGTATAACTGACCCAATAATGGGATTAAAACCAATTTATAAAGGTTTCATTTGCTTAGTTGCTAGAGGATTCATTAGTTTTGAATGTTAGGGAGGTTATGATTTTTAAAGTTTCTCTATTCTACTGTTACCCTATGTTTTGAACCTCCCTGCATGTTTTTTGGTTTTGTGAAATTTATTATTAATAAAAAAGAATTTTTAAAAAACCACTCGCAAGAAGGCTGAGACACCAAGTTAGCATTTTGTAATAGTTCTTCCTTAGGACAGAATGTGGGATGTATTCATATATCTTTCCACAAATGTTCCTTGGTAACTTTGTCCCCAGATGGTTTTCCCTTATGCATGTATAACTCAGACTATTATTAAATTTATGGTGTTGCCAGCTGGTAAAGGACCCAATACTATCATTTCTATTAAACTCTATTAAAGAGTATTAAGCCAAGGGAAAATCTCTTCCATATCAGAGTTTTGACATACTAGTACTGTTCTCATAACCAACCAAGCCATCGCAGAGTTAATTCTCACAACATTAAAAATAATCTTAAAACAAATTTGTTCTCTGCTTGCAATGACTTCCTGCCATTTAGTCTTAATTGTTCTCATGCAAGAGAATAAATGGGCAGAAACCAAACACTGAAGACAGAAATGCTAAAACCAGTGGGAAACTACTTCAACCTCCCAGAATACTTAATGACAAGTTTTAAACAAACTACTACTAGTTCTCTGGAATGTAATTTAACAGAACTCAGTTTTTCAGCCTATATAGTTTCCCAAGTCAAGGAGCATAGCCAAAGAAATGAGGGTAGTGAAACTGAACTGAGGGCTAAATCCACATTACATGCAAACATGAGTACCTGAGCCTCAACTCTGTTTTATAAAGGAGAGAGAGAGAGAAAGAGATTCTGCCATCTCCCCACCCCCCTTGGTCAGCCTTCCGTGTGGCATTGGAGGAAGACTCCCCCCCAGACTGAGCTGAGAGGCCCAACTATGGCGCTCAGCCCCATGGGAGGCTGTCAGGTGGAGGTGGTTGATGGGTGCACCTGGGCTGCAGCATTAGGCCTTTCCACTCAACGATGGGCTGAGCTTCCCTGCAGGTTCCTTTTAGGCGTCGTCAAAGGAGCATACATGCAACTCACCCACTGTTGAATGGAAGAACCAGGAGATGGCACCCTGCTCTGCTGCAGCCCAGAGGTACACATTGTCCTTCTGTGTGACAACCTCCCTTATCTCTGAAGTTCTCCACCCCACATCTCCCCAAAAGAAATATGCGAAGCCACCCTTCCTCACACAGTCTTCCTCAGGTGTCTTCACAGTGTGCTGCCCCAGCTTGGTAGTCTTGCGGACTCCTTTGACGCAGACCACTGAAGCCACACCACACTTCCTGCCACTTCCTCTGCGGTGTGGCATCTGATTGATCCCCCACCCTTCTGCACTGATCACAAAGGCTGGGAGTTTCCTGGTACAGTTTAGGGAACCTGAGCAGGGGAGTGCCTTTGGATAGCGCACACACACACGTCTTTGTCCTCTACTGCATATTTTTTTAACATACTCCTGGGGGTACAGGTACCCCAGGTTGGAAACCACTGATCTGGCCCACCAAGGCACCCAGGAAGGCTTTCCCTTCAAGCACCTATCCTGAGCATGTTACCGATGATGCAACTATTTTTCCCCATTTGGACAAGGAGGAGGGGAAGTTCTCCTCTTCTGAGAAGGAAAGTGTTGAACAGCCTCAAGGCTTTTAACCAGGAAGACTTCCAGTCCCCCCTTTCTAAGGCGATTATGGCCCCGAATCCTGACTGAGAATCCAGAGAAAGAGGGGCACCGAAAGAAGGAACAGTATGATGCAGAAGAGGCAAAGGAATTCTCCCCAAGGCCTACGTCTTCAGACAAAGCAGTCCCCTTTCCAAAATATTCAAAAGGATGGGTAGGGCCAAATTGGAAAAACTAATAGCCAACATGCAGTTTCCCAATTACACCAGGAAGTTGTATTCTCTTGTGCTTCGTACCATGGAGATCCTGTAGTTGTCACTAGTAGGCCCCCAGTTGCTGTGTTGCAGTCCTCCGACGACTTTTCAGTTGATGGAGGAGTGGGAAATATAAGAGATCCCTTGGATAAGAAAGCAGATTTTGTCTCTTGAATGGCACGTAAGGCCTCGGCTCTGGCCATGAGGGCAAGATGGATAAAAATCAATGATTTTTTTTAAAAAAAATAGGATTAAAAAAATTAAATTGGATTTTTAAATAAAATACTTTTTTTGTGGAAAAGTCTATCTAAAGATAGTTTTCTATTTAAGATTTTTAAAAAATTAAACTTATATCTCACCTTTCCCAACCGACGTCGGGCTCAGAGCAGCACACATTATTTAAAACATGACATAAGTGTTAAATTCATAAAATTAACCTAGCATCTAATATTAAAAACTAAAAAACAAAGATTAAAAACAACCTAAAAGGTGGTGGAATCTAGAAATAACTCTTCTGTGAAGGAACATCCTCCTCATCTTGACACAATCCTTTTGCTACGAACTGCCTGATCATTGGGGGAATGATGCAAGATATAATATGTGTATTGATGGTAAGTGGTTGGGAGGTCGGCGGATGGCATCAGAAAAATAGATACATCATAAGATACATTATAATCCAAAGGTTATTAATCATGAAATAAGGATTAGTTTTTAATTATGTAGCATGAGGCTGAATATACATCAGTGTTCAAATATTTTGGTAAATGAATTCCATTAATCCATGCAGAATGTCAGGCAGCCCAATCCAGGGGCGGAGTGAACCCATCTCTGGAGCTGGCGCACCCCTGCGTCGGTGTAGGTGTCCATGCTGCTGGTACAAGGGGCAAATGTGCCAGCATGGGTGGGAGGTGTCTTACTTGGGCAGGCAGACGCTATGTGGATTTCCAGCACTCAACCCAGAAGCTGCAGTCCGTCTCTAGACCCACCAGTGCAGAAAGCTGCTTCAGTGTGGCTGGGGGCAGGCTGGGGGTGGAGCCGACCTTAGTTGGCTTCCACTGCCCGCGGCCTTGATGGTGGTGGCATCAGAGGAATGCAGTGTTTTTTGTGGCATATCTCCGCTATGCCCTATGGGGGATTTTCACCAGCAGGTTTTTTTTCTTTTTGGGTTTTCCACGCTGCAGGGGAGTCCTTTGGAAAGGGGGGGCAGCCCCTGCCCGGCGCTGTCCCTGCCCGCCCTCCTAATCTGGATTGGGCTGCTAGCTTTCTTGGAGCTGAACATGGAACATGTGTCCTGTTATATAATTTTTATAAAATGCTGTTTAGCTATAATGGAATTTAAAAATTATTTGCCAGCTTGCTATTCCAAGAAGATGCACAAAATTTGTACAATTGGAAGACTGAATTGGTTTAGTTGGTAGATTAGTTGGCTAAAACCTTATTTGGTCAACAGTTGCCTTGAGTTCTGCAAAGAAGTATGATGGTTAATAAATGTTATAAATACATTAAAATAAATTGGTGGAAGACAAATTTTTGTTAATGAGCCTGAGATTTAAGGGCACACCTTGTTGTTTGTGTGTTGTTGAAATAAAGAATAAAAAATAAAACGTTTGAGTGCCTTTTCTTCTTGCAACATGGAGTTTTTTGTTAGTTAGCTCTTGCACTTTATCTCAAGCACCTATTCTGAAGGGCTGGTAATGTGCAGTGCTGTTTAAATAAATCAAAAGGTTGGGAATTGCTTGATTAAAATTTTGGTTGACAGGCTTACAATACAGTCTTGAGCAGAATTATATCATTCTAAGTTCATTGTCTTCAGTGCACATAGAAAATAAGAACAGAAGAAGAGTTGTGCTCGATCAGACCACTGGTCTATCTAGTCCAGCATCCTGTATCACATAGTAGCCAGCCAGTTATTGAGAAGGGGGCAGCAACAGAGGCCATTTCCGCATGGTGACGGAAGGGGTAATCTACGCTGACCCGACTCCTCTGGGACCATTCGCATGAACGGTCCCACAACCTCCTGACGGATCTATTCCATACTGGTTCCCCAAGGCATGGTCAGCCGAGGCCAGAGAGGGACACACACTGGGAGTCAAAGAGGGGCAGAGGGCGCTGCTCTCCTCAGGCCTCGGCGACGGCCAAGCGGTCATGGGCAGTGTAGGTGGTCGCCCGGACATGGGGGGAGAGAAGGCGCCTTGGAGCGAACGGCAGCGGTTCCAAGCCACCGCCGTTCGCACAGCTCCAAGCCGCTGTTTTCCATAAACCTAGCTGGGGAGGCGAGGTTGGAAAATGGTGGCTTCACGCCGCTTGGGCGGCGCGGCTGCGAAGCAGCTGCGCCCCCTGTGCGAACGGCTCCCTGGGGACAGCGTTTTTGCCGTCCCCAGGGCGCCGTATTCCGCCCGTGCGGAAAGGGCCAGAGTTTCCCCCTGATGTTGACTTAGAAGGGTGTGTTCTTCTTAGGGGGTTGCCCTGTTAGTAGCTTCAGATGCATAAACGCATGTGCTAAGTACTTTACTCATTTATCCTAAATGTGAATAGTTTTGGCTTGGATCCACAGGCAAAAGAAAAGTTGGCTACAGTGTGTGACTTTCCTGTCTCTTCCCTTCCGCAGCCTAAAGTGCCTCCTGGGGTGTAATTTCTGGGGTTCTCCTGTCTTCCAGAAGTTGCATTTTGCGCTGAGGCTGGAAGGGTTGGGCCAAAAAGGTTGTGCCCCATAAATGGAAATTCTTCAAGCTGTTTATCTGTTCCTTTTTTTTAGTTTGATGAAAGCAGGCTTTCAATTCTAGCTATGCGAGTAAAATAAACTTATAGTATTACTGCATAATTTACTGTGTTTTTTCCCTCCCAGATGACTTGCTTATATCTTTTACCAACTTGATTTTATTCATGTGCAAATCTACTCTTCTTTCTCTCTTCTCCCAAAACTCCTGTTGTCATGTTTAAATGAAAATGAAATAAGCCATCAATAATTTAATCTTTATCATATAGTATTCCTGAAAAGGCTCAACACTGAATTTACCAAAGGCAGGTGGGATTGCGGACTAGAGAGAGGCTGGTGATACAAAATGTTTGTGACAGGGAAGCTGATCTTCTGTGCCACTTCAGCAAAATACTATCTTTTCCTTTGTTCCGTTTATATTTGAATTTTATTTTCGCATCTAAACTGAACTTCCTATGCTTTGATTATTTGTGTCATGGCTTCATAAAGAGACACATTTTGAAAAACATGCTTTGTAATTCCAAGTTTTGAATTGAGTGGTTAAATAATTTATGTTGTTTATTGTAAACTCCATTTCTGTTCCCGTTCTGTCTAGGCTGAACCTGTTCTCCAGGACTAACATTATGTAAAATTCATAAAGCGCTATAAATGATTTGTGTTTTGATAACTTGGTATCTTGCCTTTGTGTCCCTGGCAAAATTACAACACCACTAAATCCACACTTGACCTCCTGATTAAAGTAGTTTATATTTAATACCCAGAGAGAGGCACTTTAACATTCTTTGTAAATGAATAACTTCAATAAGTATTTTTCCAAAGTATTGCTATACTATCTTCTTCCTAAAATGGACTTGCAGATGTTAAAGAAAAATAAGTATGTATTCAATTCTGTTCAAGTTGTGTTCCATTTGCTGCTGATCACTTGTTTTCTTATGAATTTCTGAAATAAGTAAAGAGTTCTATTTATGACTGAATTTCACTGATTTAGTACTTTTTTATTGGCAGACCTAACTAGAGTTTTAAAATTTTGATTTATGTGTTTTTATCACTGTAGTTTTATATTGGCTTTTTTGTTTGTTAAGTTTTTTAATTTGTAAAATAAAGTTGCTTTTAGTTCCGCAAGGAAGAAAGATGGTTAATAAATATTTTAAGTAAATACATGATAAATAAATAGCATGGCTTGTTTACAGTGTATTGCATTTTTAAAAATTAAGATCCTGAAACACTATCTTTTCTTATGGTTTGGTGGTGGGGGATGGACACTGGTATATAATTGAAAATAGTTGTAGTAATCACAAGTGAAAGCAAAGAGTAGTCAGCAAAGAAGATAGTTTTAAACTGTTGGCAACAATCAGATGTATGGGTAATTTGGATAGAGGCAGATGGCAGAAATTTGTCTGTGGGAAGTGACTGAGTAATGTCCTACTCCTAATCCTTACTCAGCATACTTTCTGCACCTGGTCCTACAGAGCCTAACTGTGAGGAAGAAATTAGACCCATTTAGTTATGGGAATGGTACAATGCTACCCAAAGAACAGACCTGTAGTTTTGGTAGGTGATAATATATGCAATTAAATAATGTATTTTGTACCAACATGTTGTTGGGGATAGTGTTAATCATTGAGGATCAGAACAGTAGTGGAGGACACGTTAATTATCTGTATATGGAAAAATAAGATCTATTATTTAGCTCAAATAAGAAAAACACATACTTAAGACACAATCAGTGTTCACTTTTATAAATAGGCTTTTTAACTTAAGTGAATAGTAGATCCCAGTTTTATAAATAACTAGTGGGGCCCAGCCACCCGTTGCTGTGGCTTATTGTGGTGAAATGGGAAAAGAACAGTAGCAGCAAATCAACTGCAGAGGCCAGCAGTATGTGCTCATACAAACACGCAGCCTGATACTGTGCGATGTCATTGATGTGTGTGCCCACATTCCTTGGGGGGGGGAATGGAAAGGCACCCCTCCCACACGTCTAGGCTGGCTGGTCATGATCCTTTACCTGGGAGTAAGTTTGGTTGGTGGCAATGGGTGTCGCTTCTGAGGAAACCCTCTGAGGGGCGCGATGCAGCCATTCAAAGTATGTCATGGTTGCTGTACCAAGCTTACTCCTGAGTAATGCGTGCCTGGTTTTCTTAACTGTAACTGCAGTATTCAGGGAATCTAGGGTACCTGGATCCTCCCTCCCGTCCCTTGCATGTCACCCCTCACTCTCTTCCCTGTCTCACTTCTCTTCCCTTGCATGCTATCCCTCCCCCTCCTTCCCTTCCCTTTTCCTCCACTAGGGTGGGTGGGTCATATCAAGATGCTGGGCCCCCTCCCTTGCATGCCACCCCTCACTGTCTCCCCTCTCTCACTTCTCTTCCCTTGCATGCCTCCCCCTCCGTCCCTTCCCTCTCCCTCCCTCTCTTCCCTTGCATGCCACCCCTCCCTCTCCCTCCCTTCCCTCTCCCTGTTGTATATGTGTGTGTATGAGTTTCACTTCCACTCGAGTTATTGCCTATGTACTGTTTTCACTGCTCATATCTGGCCATCAGAGCGAACATTCTAAGCAGTACGAACATTCTAAGGGTGACAGCTACACCAGGGGTAGGGAACCTGCGGCTCTCCAGATGTTCAGGAACTACAATTCCCATCAGCCTCTGGCCATGCTGGTAGGGGCTGATGGGAATTGTAGTTCCTGAACATCTGGAGAGCCGCAGGTTCCCTACCCCTGAGCTACACACAGGCAGTTGCATGTCCTGCACCATGGAGCGCCAGGAAATAGGCGTTTTACGTGGGCCAGGTGTGAAATTTCAGGTATGTGAACATCTAAAAACACTTTCACCTGGCTGACTATAGTGGCTGGGAATTTTCAGAGGAATTGGCCCAGCAGTTACTGAGTTATACTATCATCAGCAAAACCACTGTTAGCTTTTTAAATATATAGATGTTAGAGCAATTGCTATGCTTATTTCCACTAAAAGATCCAAGTGTGGTCGTGCGTTCTTTGGTGAAAGTTAAAACAGTGTGTTTCCGCATTTTAAAAAAGTCCAGATTCTCTTTTAGCATATAAGAATCTTATTTAAATGCCACCTTTGTCAAAACCATTACTCTCTGCACTGTTAGGCTAGAACTTTGTTAAAGGAGTGTTTATATTTGACATACACATTTCAGCCAGACTTGCCTTTTTCTACAATTGAGCCCAGGCAACGATAACAATTGGTCTTGTTTCCTTTTTACACAATAGGAGTAACTTGGGTCATGACTAAATGTTACACAATCAGAGTAACTTGGGTCATGACTAAATGTCCAGAATTTTCTAGAAATAAAGACTAGGAGATAATGACCAGGTCAGTGCTTCTCCATAATGTGGAAAATTAGCACCTACATTGTTTGGTGGATGAGGGAAATACCTACACATTCAGGTTAATAAATATAGCTTACAGTGTTACATGTTTGAAGTTAAATGTTTGTAGTTTAGTTAGATTCCAGTTTGGTAGCATCTTAGTGACCAACAAGATTTTTAGGATAGAAGCTTTTGAGAGTCAAAATTCCCTTTGTCAGACTCTACTGATCCCAAATATAACGGTATTACTGCAGACCAATACAGCTATGCTCTGAAACCGTCTCTAGTTTATGTCTTTTTTATAGAAAGGTCAGCTTTAATGTCGTTAGCATGACTAGTTGCACCAGACCGAGTGTGTTTTTGAAAATGGTACAGTATAGCTATGAATGTTTTTGATTCACACTTCATTACAGTTCTGTTAGTTAGATGCCTATGTGGATCTGGCACACTTGGTCATATGCAACCAGAGTTGGATTGGGGTAAATGTTCTTGATAGAGGGACATAGATTCAGCTTTAAGAAATCTTTATATGATATTCAGATACTTAAGGTGAAGGTAGTTCCTCTATGCAAGCATCAGGTTGATGTCACATCACAACATTTACTAGGCAAGATATGTTTGCAGGGTGGTCTCAGTCGTCTACACTTCAGTTCCAGCAAGCTGGGTACTCATTTTACCGACCTTGCAAGGATGGAGGGCTGAGTCAACCGTGAGCCAGCTAAGTAAAACTGAACTCAGGTCGTGAGCAGAGCTCAGATTACAGTGTGGCAACTTATTACTCTGTTCCACAGGGCTCTACAGATAACAAATTGCAATGTTATCTTTTATTTTTGAACAGTAGGAACACTGATGTCTATACATCCTGATGTCTCTGCCTTCTTTCCCCATACCTGCCTACATACATGTCTGTTTGTCATTTGGCTTCAGCCATGGCCTGAAAGAGAACCAACTGTTTTCCTGTTTATAAAAGCTTCCTTTGCTGGAAATCAGAACAATATCCTTAACTGGCTTGCAGATACTCCCTGAAATAGATTGTTTGTGTATTTGAAGAAGTAGTCTTCAAAATCAGTCTCCTTTGGGACAGCAGTAGCTCTATTTCACAAGTAAAACTCAACTATATTGTACTGGAAACTGAATGTGTGCATAGAGCTTTTGGTGTCCAAGTTCTTATTTTTACTATACTTTCTTCCTTGTAGCTGTAGTAAAGATTGTAATCGTCTGCACAGTCTGCTTCTTAGCTTGCCTTGGAATACATTCTAATTTGTTTGGAGTGCTGGCAGCGGTCATAATTTGTGTAACCTTCAGATTCATTTGTCAAGTTTTCTTTCCTACTGTATTTGGTCCACATCCACCTGTTGCTGTTTTTAGGCTCCAGCTTTGGTGACATTGCTGCATTTGTTTTCATTTGATATAGTGTTTCAATCCTGGTATTCTGTAGTTGATCTTTCTCGTTCCATTTGGTTCTAGTTTTCCTTCATAGTCTCTTCTCACTTCAGCTTCTGACTGCTAGTGATCAGCACTTTTTATACTACTGGTTTACTTCTGGAACACTGTACGTTTCCCTGTTTTTGCAGGATTTCCATTTCCATCATTGTAGCTTTTTTTATTCATGACCACACTGAGTAGCTGCTAGAAGATTCAGAAGTAATTCCAAGAGACAGAGGGAGGATGTTTGAACGGAAAGCAAGAATCGTTCATGGAGCCAGAATGATTACTACTTTCTTCTGAGGCAGGAACAGCTGTTTATCCTTTATTCTTCCATACCCGCAGCCATTTTTCCCCCAACATGAAGTATGCATTGGAAATGATTAGCAGGGTCAGTTGAGGTTGATTTTATGAGTTGGTGGAAGCAGAGTATTTGGCCCCCACTCCTTTCCTTCTATCAGGATTTGTAGTTGTGGAGAAGGAGAAATTGAATGCCACCTTTAGTGCTGCTTCTCAACACCACTCTGCCTGTTTCTCAGTGAAAATCAACGTCAGGATTATGGGTATTTCATGTAGGTCTCAGTCCCCCAAGGCAGTTGTTACATTTGTGGTTCGAAGTGGCAGGAAAAGCTAATAGGCAGCCAGGTGTCTTGGTATGAAATTTGGGTTGGAGGAAAACAGAATTACTGTGAAAGGCACTTTTCTGGTGGCGTTTCGAACAGAAACCTGACAGTCGAATAGGTCCTTTCTTTCCCAGTGCCTGATTGACTGCTGCATTGGGTTTGAGTCAAGTAATTCAGTTGTCTAGTTATATTTTACTTGCCTCACCATTTTACACAACATACTGTGAGTTTGCTTTCAGGATTAAATGCTGTGGAATTACTGTCTAGTTACTACAGAATAAAACAAAATACAGGCCTAACAAAATACAGAATAAAACAAAATACAGGTTTCCAGGATAAGTGGTTGGTTGTGCCCGCAAGTCAAACTTACTTTTTAAAATTACTACCGAAATCCTGCTTTAGGGTTTTTAAATCTTCCCACTAGATGAGGGTGTGAACCAGACTTTCATGCATAGCCGGAGAATGTGTCCTAATATCACAGTTAGCTTTATGCATCACCTTATACATCTCTTCTGTGGTTTTCCAGTGCCGGCTTTAGTTCATTATTTTGTGTCTGAAGATAAAATGGGATGCTCATCATTCTGTCCAAAAGCTAGGTTTCTTTCCCTTTGCAGACATCAACATTTTGTTAATATTGTTGTCATGTATGTGTGGAGTTTAGATAGAAAATCTATAGCAACCAAAAACGGCACAGGGAAAAACCATGTATTGGTTAATAAAAAGTTCAAGATATGGAAGTGGTAAATTGCTCTAAGTAGTTCTGTGAGATGGCCTCATTGGGTTCCCCCAAAGAGAAACCGGTATCCTCACTGTCATGGAACTATATTACACCAACCAAGATATCGGTCCAACTAACTTAATATTGTCTCCTCCAGGGGTCCCCATCCATGTTGAAATTCATAGAAGTTTCTGGAATTTTTCTGAAGAGTAGTAGAGCACCCCAGCACAAAATGGCTTCAGTGGAGGGTGGGATCAATCTCAAAATGGCTGTCACAAGAGGTAAGACCAGATATAAACACTGAGACATTTCAAGTCTTCAGTAGAAGTAGCTGCAGATTATTCCTGCAGATACTTCCTGGCCTCTTCAGATGCACCTCCTTCACAAAGGAGGCAGAGTCAGGATGGGTCTCTGGTCCTTTATGTATTGTACACAACTGTGAAGTACCTGCTTGAGATACATTTTGTATTTTGGTAGTCATCTGGCAAGGAGTGACCTCAAGTTATTTTTACTGGGGTTTTTTCCTGTTCCATTCAAGATTCTTTAGATTTTATCCCTAAGGATCAAGTGGGCACCATGGTGTGGCTTTTTGGTCTCAAACTCTATTCCAATTGGCAGCAAGTGTCAAGTGACAGACATCTTCCCCCACCAGCTAGCTGCAATCCTAAAATAAAGATGCTCCGGGTTGAATTTGGGCCCTTCTCCGTGAAAGCCTGTGTGGGGCCACTGAGATGTGGCCCCTCCCTTACTCCTGGTTCTTCCCCCAACTTCTTGGATTTTGATAATGGCATTCGGAGTGCTTCTTGCTGTGAGATTTTTGTTTGCATATCTAAGCTCAGTAAAAATGTGGATGGGGTTACAAGGCTTTTCATTCCATTCGGGGCATTGATTTCTCTGCGTAGAAGTACTTTGCACTGTCACAGGCCATCCAGTGGCAAATCTGCCACATGCTGTGCTATGTGATGGCAATTTAGTGTAAGAATATGACAAGATTTCTTTTGGAACAAGTTATTAGTGTGCAACTCATTGCATTTTGTCCAAAGGCTACTTTAAAATGTACAGTAAGTTGATTTCTTTCAAGACGTGGAGTGATATCTGTTTGTTGTCTCCATTACTTTTCCGTATCTCAAATGAAAGTGCGATACTCCATTCAGGGACTTTTGTAGTATATATAAGCAGTCTTGCTGAGACAGTGGAGAGGCAAATTCACATTGTGTCTTTGACACAGCTACAGTGCTCATTTACCAAGGGTGACTTTATACACTGAAAGTTATATGTGAACACACACACACACACATTATATAAAAAGATAGACCTGAACTGGCTGGGGGGATAAGCATTTAATAATGTGCAAGTGGTAACTTTCATTCATGTTTGTTTAATTTAGCAAAGTGTTGAATGCAGCATCTGCAGGTACATGATAAAACAGAAATCCTGAGAAAGCTGGCTAAGGCAGTTAAACTACTGCTTCAAGAAGTTTTTCTTGTGCAGAATGTAGGACATTTTCTGTGTGTGGTTTGGTTATTTTAATTGAATGCAAGTCTGTCAGGAGAGAAGCTGGGACTTGTTAGTAACTCATGAAACACCCTTACACAGAGGTGTGTTTGTATAAGATTGTGTGTGAATGGGAACTCTGTTTTGCTGGAGGTAGTCTGTGGCAAGCCTTATTTGCTTTAAGCATGCATGTGTAATGTTTTGTGTGGAGGATTGTACCTCCCAAGTGCTTTTAAAAATCCCACTTAATGTGTTGCGCAGTACAGGTCGGAGTCTTTATATGCCAGTGATAAAAATATCTTAATTACTAAAAAATCAAAAACAACCCCCTCCCCCCAAAAAGCCCTGAAGACTGGTTTTGATTGGGCTTACCTGGTTTTCTTTGAATCCCTCCAGTCTGAGGCTTATACATGCTACCTTTAGTAGTGGATAAAAATCCCAATAAGGCTCTGATACAAAACTGCTCATTAACATTGAAGGTATTGGACTGTAACCTGAGTTTAGAATCTGTACGCATCATAGATTGAGTCTTGTTTCAGTGGTGGTAAGAAAAAGGCACACATATAAAGGCACACATATAATTGGCATTGGGAATTAGTTGGGGATACCTTGAGTAGTCTTTGAGGAAGGTACTAACCCTCTCCATGTTTTTGTTTGAGAAAATGCAAGAAAGGCTGTACATCTGTGGTCTGATACTTTTGAGAGGAAGACTATAGCTTGAAAGAGTCAGTCCGACTGCTTTTAAGTTTATAATCAAACCTGTACTGTAATATTAATCCCTGAGTTCAATTAGGTATCTGGCTACATATTTAAAATGGGGACATATCACATTACATAATCCATTAACTCTTTAGAAAGTGAATTTGTCACGGCAGTAGCATTTTCTCCTCCTGGAAAATCCTGATCGCTGAAGGGAAAATATACATATTATGTATGAAGATGTGGGTAGTAAAATTTTCCGGGTAAGTTTCTTCCTAGCCTGACCCGGTTTCACTATTATAGCCTGAATGTGAGAAAAATGCTTAAAGCCATGGGGTGCCATAAGATAAAATGGGAGAATGGCAAGTTTTTCACCTCTGTTGTACTTGTTCTGTAGACTCCTATGTGTGAAGAGAAGTCACATGAATTAAAAACAGATAGTACCTTTCCAAGGTAGCACTGCCCCTGTCTGGCTGCAGTGTGATGGAAAGGAATGATCTTGCATGATTCAGAGCTTTGTAAGTTACCAAGGAGATGGGAAACCAAATGGGAAGATAGGAGCAGTGTTTTGGCAGCTGTGTTCCTTGGTAATATGAGATTGGGGTCCTAATTTTGTTATCCTGATGCTGTTGCTCTGACAGTTTACAAAAATTATTCTCTTGTAATGCATTTGGTTTGCCTATCTGCTAATTTCCACAAATCATTAAACCTTGAGACAGTACATTGTGTGCCTGTTTCCTTTAAAAGAGGATTCTGTCTGAGGGAAAAAATGGATTTTAAAGAACTGTGAGGCAGCCTTTTGTTTGACAGAACTGTCATGCACACCCACATGTCAGCTGGACTATCATTTTTCCATCTGAGCTGTAAGAATGCTGTAGTATCTTTGCCATTAGTGGCTGATTTAGGGTACCTAAAAACAGCTAGCACTTCTCTTTGTCCAGTTGTTGTGGAAGACTGATGTTGGGTGCTGTGCAATCAGAGCGTGAGACATAAGAACACAACTTAAAGAGGACCACCTTGTATGTGTCCCAGAATTACATGTTCAGGTGCAAGTAATTGAAGATTGGACTGAAACTCCAAAGTGTTTCTTTATTTCAGTTGTTGTTGTTATTATTATTATTGTAGATTTCCCGGCTGCCAGATCTTTAGTTGGTTGTTGGCCTTCATTACAATTCAAGCCTCACCCAGAGGCCTAGGAAGTTGTAATGTATCGGCGTAGTATTCGTGCGGATCTCAACAGGGCTGCCTTCTGAATTTGACAGATGTTAATTTTGTCAATTCGAAGATGTTTCAACAACAACAACAACAATTATTATTACTATTATTATTATTTTGTTTGATATCACAGCTGCCAA
Organism: Sphaerodactylus townsendi; assembly: GCF_021028975.2. Lineage (NCBI taxonomy): Eukaryota > Metazoa > Chordata > Lepidosauria > Squamata > Sphaerodactylidae > Sphaerodactylus > Sphaerodactylus townsendi. Next base: position 37,644,353 of record NC_059426.1, on the reverse strand, counting down.
TACCTTAGTTGATTCTTGGCTTCTCATTATAATTTGAACATCACCCAGAGACCTAGAACATTCTAATTTGTCGACACAGTATTCATTCAGATTCCAGCAGGATTGCATTTTGAATCTGACAGATGTTGACTGTCGATTTGTAGATGTTTCAAGTGCAGCCCTGGTGTTTCCAAGGTGTGGATTACTGTTGGGACGACCCCAGCTGGTTTGTGTTATAGCTTCTGAATCTTGATTTTCAAATCGTCATCATCATCTTAATAAATAGCCCATCTTTCTCACTGAGACTTCGCAAATTACAAAATATGAAAAGCAGTTCAGTCAGATACCAGACCTCCAGTTAAACAATGCAGTAGCAGTATTTTTTTTCTAATTGTGTGGAAAGATTTTAATTATTATGTGTCAGCTCAGGTCGTCTGCCGGGATCCATTTCATGTATGCCCACACCTCTGTGCTGCCCACCTGCCGTTCTCCATACTTTACTTCAAGTCCTTGGAACTGAACATCCATCCCTTCCAACTGTACGCATTGCCCAGCATCATCAGGGAATGACCATGTGACTGGTGCAGATGTCTGTGAGTGCAGATGGTGAGAGGGATTGTGAAAAAGTGGGGAAGGACACATGGTCTGAGGATGAGAAGAGAGGTATGGGGGGGGGTCTCTTGTGGTAGGCAGAAGCACTCTCCCCCAGGGCCCCCCAAAATCTGGAACTAGTCCCGATTTCCAGTATGGGAATATTTTGTTCCTTTCACTTAAACACAACAAAAGAGTTCCAGGTACTGACATCAGATTGTTACGCTTGATCTACAGATCTCTGAATATATTACTGCCTTCTAGTCCTGCTGGGTGAGCTAGAACAGTCTACCAGCCCCCACAAATCACACGCCTGCAGACTGCACACCCTTCCTTAATCGCTTTATCCTCCGCCCACGTGTTATATTCAGAATTGCCAAGCCTACTTGCTTAATGTTCTCTAACTTCTGTTACTTGGGACTGGGTGTGTCTGACATTTGCATGGAACGTTATGCAGGGATATAACAGACAGGAAAGAAGCTGCCTTGTTTTAAGATGAAAATATCTGAAGTTATAAAAGGTAAACTGTATATATCCTGTTTTCAAGTAACATCCGTTTGATATTTTTTGGCTGATGTCTGTCAAGGTTGATTCCTGGTTAGTCCAGAAAGTCTGTGACTGTATCTGAAACAGTCAAACTGTATTCTTCTGTGACTGTATCTGAAACAGTCAAACATCTATTAGCTTTTAAAAAATGTAGGATAAGTGAAATGTCCTAGTTGCCATATATGCCTTATATACAGACATTTGTGGTCTCACTTATAGATTTTACTCTAGGGATTAACCATTTTAAACATCAATTACTGTAGGGATTAATCATTTTAAATGAATTGTTTGTAAGGGGGGGATGTAAAGATCTAATTTTGCAAGCTCTGACCATTTTAAATAAAGCAACAACATTCGTCCCCGAAAAATCTGAATTGAGGTGCTTCAATATGTCTTGAGAAGATTGTGCAAAAAAAAAAAAAAAGCAAGATGCAGGCGATTCATGAAGCAGAAGCTTCCCTCAGAACTTAATATCAGAGGAATTGGACTAGCACCTATTTGTTAGCTCAGAGTTGCAATCCAAACATTTTTAGTTGTAACTGATGGATCACAATTCTATCCTGGTCTTCCCCAAGGGACTCAGAGCAGCTCACCAAGTGAGGTTTATGGCAAAGCAGGGATGTGAGCCTTTGTTTACCAAGTTTTAACTCTGCACTTTAGCAGCTGTACAATACTGTCTTTGTACAAGCATGCAGGAGGATTCTTTGAAGCCACCCCCTAGCTGTGTCTCGTAGGAGTGACAGCTTTCAAATCCGCTGGGAAGTGAAAGCATGTTGCCAATATGCATCTTGTATTTATTGTATTTTTAAATGTTGTGAGCCGCCCCAAGTCCTAATGTTGTTCCTAACGTTTCTCTCTGTGATAAACCTCTGAAGATGCCAGCCACAGATGCAGGTGAAACATTAGGAACAAGATCTACCAGACCATGGCCACACAGCCCAGAAAACGCACCACAACCAGTTGAATCCGGCCATGAAAGCCTTCAACAATACAACATTATAAAAGTTCATAAAAATCTGATAAAATCTCATTCTCCATAACATACTTGGTGCCCTTAAATAAATCCATCCAATTCTCACCCCTGCAACAATGCAGTAATCACCATGTTGGGGAAGGGAAATTGAGGGAGACTGGTGAGGGTGGAAACTGTTGCTTTCTACTGGAGGCAGAGGACATCTTGTGTGGGTGTCTTCTCCATCAGCTGCAAGGAGGCAGGAAATAGAAAAAAAACTTATCCATGTACTTCCTGCAGAGGATCCGGAGGCCATTTTACCCCAGTATTTTTCCATTTTGCACCAGCTGAAATTGTTCTCTCCAATAAACTTGTTGTTTTATGGAAATTCAGGCTTATTTCTACTGGGAGGAGAATATATCTTTCTTAGTGGAAGAAGGCAGTGTGCTCATACATGTTCGATCTCACTGTATATATTCAACTTTGTATGTATACTTGTGAGTCTTTATTGGAAAAAATATGTTGGGTTCTGAAAAAGACAACTTTACAGCCCATTCTTAAATTGTTTGACACCCCCCCCCCCATCTTTTATGCAAGGTACACAGATTGGAATGTTTTGTAGAGTATGACATCAAGTTGATAATTTGAGTCTCAATTTACAAGGTATGGAAAGGCAAAAAATACCTCTGCTTGGTAGCCTGATTTAAGCGTCAGTGGAAAGTCATGAACAAAAAGGACTCTTGTAAGGAAAGGATAGATTTGTAGCTGTGTACGTAGTTTTACAGAGGAGGAGAGAAAATAGGAAGGATTAGAATATGAAATAGGAAGATAAATCTTCAGCATCAGGTAAAACTCACACGCTTCAATGAAGTGATGCAGTTTTGGAGTGATGAGTACAGTGAAGGGAAATGGTGCTGTAGTTGAAAGTGCTCCACAGGATAGAGCCAAATGGGATTCTTCAGTGTAGTATCTACTGCTATAAATGGTACCTTCCACCTTCAGATTCCTTTGAGAATTCATCATACCCTAAGCTGAGCTGGCCTGCCAACACTCACTTCAGGCTCCAAAAGGAATCCCAAAAGAATGTTGTAGGCTGACAAAAAGCACAACTGCCTGTACAGTAATGAATCTGTGAGTTTTTCTGGGTGGGTGGGGGAGGGTTCTTCTATTTAACTTCCCTCCTGTTCGGCAGTGTGACCTCAACCAGGTCGGTCTATGTTTTCATAGGGGAAAATTGTGTCCTTTAGGTGCATGGACAATCATACAGTGAATACTCAGCATTATCTGCAACTGGAAATTCTGTCCAAAGGGATATGTTGGTTCTGGGTTCATTTTTGAAGATCAGCTATTTGTGTGTCAGGAATTCACTGTACTTAAGTAGTTATGCTTCTTATACTTTCTTAGGAAGACTAGGGAAAAAGACAGACTTATAAATCGTGTTTATATATACACACACGCACGCACACACCATATATTGGCTTGTTTGTTGGACATGAAAATAAAGAGTGCTTTGATAATGCAGTTTCCTGCATTAGTTTCTTGCAAATTATTAATTTTTAAAAAATAAAAAACCCTAGTCTCATTGAATATAGTTAGTACTGCTTAAATTCTGCCTAAATGCTGCATTTTAATGGGGTGGGTTTATTCTATTAGAGCCTATTAACTGATATTTATTGAATTTTAATTTGATGTATGTGCTCTATTTTATATTTGTTCACCGCCCTGAGCCCTCCGGGGGAGGGCGGTATATAAACCCAATAAATAATAATAATAATAATAATAATAATAATAATAATAATAATAATAATAATAATAATAATAATAATAATAATAAACTTTATACAAATTAAAATTTTCCATCCCTAAGAGCACCTCCTTCTGCAGTCAGAACTGCTCCCCAAAAACTGCTCTTAAGAGATAAGGGACCCCCTGGAATATCACGGTGGAAGTTGGAAGTCTGCGGGGAGGAGGATTTGAATCAGTGCCCAATCACAACCTTTTTTGTGTATTAACTGCAGTCCGCCTTTCTCACAGAGACTCAAGGCAGAATACACAGTATAAGTCAACATACTCAATAGGATTGTATAAATCTGAAACCGAGCTGAAGCAAAGTATTAAATGTAAACAGTATAGAAATTACATAGTAGTACAGGAACAGGCACGTACATCCTCTACCCAGTAGTACAATCCAAAGTCTCCACTGCTTTATTAAAGCATCTTTCTGAACCATTTTGTTTCAGTATAGCCCTGTTAGGCGTGTGCGTGGAAAGTGCCATAACGCTGCATCTGACTTACTCATGAGGTTTTCAAGGCATGAGATGTTCAGAGATGGTTTGCCGTTGCCCACCGCTGCATAAGTAACCCTGGACTTCCTTAGTGGTCTCCCATCCAAGTACTAACCAGGGCCTTCTTCTTAATTTATGAGATCTAATGAGATTAGGCTAGCCCTCTTACTTTGATAAGAATGGCCTCTTGAATAATCCAGTTTTGCATAGTTCATGGAATGCCAGGAGAAGTAGGTGCCTTACATGGGGTATGGCTCCCGTGGAACAGATCTGCATACCTTTTGCTGATTTCCCCCTCCTTGTGGCATATCTATAGATTGTCCCTCATGCTGCTCCATAGGGTGCCTATCTCCCAGAAGCAATATTTCAAGAAGTATTTTGAACTGCATTGGTGGAAGGAGTCAAATTACTTTGTGCAGAATTTAAATGGGAAAAGCCCATGATTCTTTGCTTTGAGTGAAAAAGCAACAAAAGATTGAATGGGATTTATAACTGGTTTAAATTGAATGTAAAGGGAAAGTAATGTACCAGTATGTCTTTTCAAGATCTTGGTGCCTGGTTAAAACTGAGTTGTAATCTGTGCAAACTGGCTTTGTCTGCTTAGTTAGCATGATAGTGCAATTTCTTCCCCTCGATACGGTTTTCCATTGTGTTATGTAAGCATGTATAATGGCTTTCCAAGTAGCAATCCACTTGTCATGTGATGCTGCACACGTACCAGTTCACAAGAATAAATTATTTTGTTTTGCCAGCACATCATTTAAGTTGAGCCCCAAATATCTCAAGGAATAACTTTATTTTTACTGCAGTGAAGAGTTGTCTTGGTATTTGACAGATTAACACAGAATGTTGAATCAAAAGAGGAAGAGTTTGGATTTATATCCCCCCTTTCTCTCCTGCAGGAGACTCAAAGGGACTTAAAATCTCCTTGCCCTTCCCCCTTCACAACAAACACCCTGTGAGGTAGGTGGGGCTGAGAGAGCTCTGAGAAGCTGTGACTAGCCCAAGGTCACCCAGCTGGCATGTGTGGGAGTGTACAGGCTAATCCGAATTCCCCAGATAAACCTCCACAGCTCAGGCGGCAGAGTGCAGAATCAAACCCGGTTCCTCCAGATTAGATACACGAGCTCTTTACCTCCTATGCCACTGCTGCTCCTGGTAGGGGCAGGAGGCATGGAAGAAAATACCTTGCTCGCATTCATACTTTATTGTCCTTAAGTTCTATATGCAACTGTGGATAGTGCTAGTATCTCCCCTGCCCTGCAAAAAGCAGATAGCTTGCCATAGTGCCTATAGCACAGAGCCTGTGACTGTATAAAAAATAATGTTCCTAGAATTACCAGCACATAGTTAATTTTGATGTAGGACTACCCTCATGGTACTTCTTTCTATATTTCTAACATACTATGCAAAAAAAATGGGGGGAGTCACTTTACATATGCATGATAGAAGCTGTCATCCTTAAATCTACAGCACAGAAGAACATTACAGCAGTGGCGTAGTGGTTAAGAGCAGGTGTACTCTAATCTCGAGGAACTGGGTTTGATTCCCTGCTCTGCCGCCTGAGCTGTGGAGGCTTATCTGGGGAATTCAGATTAGCCTGTACGCTCCAACGCATGCCAGCTGGGTGACCTTGGGCTAGTCACAGTTCTTCTGAGCTCTCTCGGCCCCACTTACCTCACAAGGTGTTTGTTGTGAGGGGGGAATGGTAAGGAGTTTGTAAGCCCCTTTGAGTCTCCTATAGGAGAGAAAGGGGGGATATAAATCCAACTATTCTTCGTCGTCTTCTTACTGAGTTCACCAAAAATGGATGTGGGAGTCTGTATCCTGTATTGAAAGGGGGATATACTGACTTTCTCTTTGCTTCTATCTTTTGGATGAGAATATGCTTGCTGGTGCATTTCTCTCTTCCCCCCCCCCCTTTTTTTTTTTTTTACCCCTCAGTTGCACAAAAAGACTTTTGTGCAGAAATCCTTTTAGGCTTATTTCAAAGCTCAGTTGAGGAAGCGTGCCACGCAGAATGAAGAGAGCCTCCTCTGATAGATTGGACATGACCGTTTGCCATTGCCTGGAACTGGCAATTCTATTCAAAAGAAAAAGAATGTGTTGGATCTGGGTTCCTTTTTGAAGTTTAGCGACGCATGTTTCAAGAATCCATAATATAGTGCTTCTTTCACATGAGGCATCTCTGCATTTATATCATACAATTTTTTAAAACTTTTGTGTGTTTATTGCCTACCTGTTTTCTATGCACTTTTTATAGCTTTCATTTTTTAATCTAGATCAGTAGCACAGAGATTAGTAGAGACAGGGAATCATTAGGCTCTTCTTATTCAGATGACATAGTAGTTTTATAGGACCGGTCTAGATGTCTGCCTATAGCAGGGGTAGGGAACCTGCGGCTCTCCAGATGTTCAGGAACTACAATTCCCATCAGGCTCTGTCAGCATGGCCAATTGGCCATGCTGGTAGGGGCTGATGGGAATTGTAGTTCCTGAACATCTGGAGAGCCGCAGGTTCCCTACCCCTGGCCTATAGCATCTTCAAACAGAACTGCTTCTGCTCACAATAATTCAGCAGAAGTCTCAAATTGTCACACTGCATACAGCAGATACACAAAACATTGATTTAAATACATAAACATTCCCTTCCTTCTGAAAACTACCAGTGGTTGTTTGGATAGTTTGTTCAGAGTCCTGCTAATGCATTTTGGTACCGGTAGCACTGTAGGATTCTGTGTTTCTCTTGCTGAAGGCTGTTATGTGTGGTTTTCTGCAGGTGTTTTTGTGTGTGTGTGTGGGTGTGGGGAGTGTTTCCAACAGAAACTTCTGTTTTTGGCAAGCTCCATTGGGCCTGTGTACCTGAAACCTTAGGAATTAAATGGAAAAATACTTGGGTTTGTAACACGAATCCAAAGCAAGACTGCTCAGTTGTAGTGAGGAAATCTTGCACCTTTTACCCATATAATGCATAATGTTGACATCAAACCTTCATTTTGGCATATCCCTCTTTCCCCTTCAGTCTTGGTGCTCAGATTAGCTTCTCACTTTGCCAGTCAGGGTGGGCCAAGGAAAGGTGTTTTTGACCATAGCCAACTCAATGGCCATGAGCAGAAGGAGAACAATATTCTGTATAATTCTGCATAATCTCATACTTGTCGCAGATCATATCAACTTCAGAGTGGAGACAAGACTCGAATGGGTACAGGGCAATCAGGTTATGAATCTGGCTCCATTAATCTTGCTCCTGCCAGCAAGGAACTATGCCCAGTTTCCCACATTAACATTCCGTGCTGAAATGTTCTTAGTTCAGACCTGTCTAGTTTAGATTGATTTGAATTTCCTTTTGAAATCTGACTGCAATCAGATAAGGCTTCCTCCAACATACCTTTTTGCTACCCAGAATCCTCCCTCCTGTAGCTCATTTGGACATATTTTTGTGCCCCTGCCCTCCTCACTTTTGGCCAGTCCTTAAGCATAACTGTTGGGTCATCCTTCTTCTTTCTCCTCCCTTGTATTCTGACTGAGGACAGAACTCCCTTTTGTCTTGAAATCTTGAATTTCTGGTTTCACTAAGTATTCCTTTCAGGGTTTTTTTAGAGGAGGTGCATCATTTTATCAGAGATCCCTTCTGTCATTTGCATGTCATGGTTCTTTAGCTGGGTGTGGCACCTCAGTATTACCTGCTTTAGTATGGGAGTAAGAGAGAGCTTCCTTATGCTCATGCTATTCTAGTGTGACTTTAGGATTTGATTGGAAAATGAATCACATTCATACCAGCACATCTCTCCTATACTCTTGATTGCACAGACTTTATGAATCAGCAGCACTGTCTTCAGTTATTTGTGTTCTGGACTATTCTTTGTAGCCGAACAGGTTGTAATAGAATTGGGCTTACTTGCAAACAACAGACATTCCAATATACGGTGGAACCTCGGTTTTTGTCAGTAATCCGTTCGGAAACACCCAGCGAAAACCGAAACCGATGAAAACCGAGGCTACGCAGTCAGCGCAGGCGCGACGCAAATGACGCAGCAAATTTACGAAAAAGTCGCAGCGAATTTACAAAAAAGTCGCAGCGAATTTTGTCGGCACACCGACGAAATCTGAAGTTACCGATGAAAACTGAGGCAAGAAACGGCTGGCAACTATCGACGAACACCAAAATCGACGAAAAACAATTTAGTCGATAACAGAGGTTCCACTGTACTTCCTATTTAAGGCCATGGATGACATCCATCCAGGAGATTGTCTAAACTTTTACAAGGCCAGCCTTCAAGGCTGCTTACCCATTGCCAGTAGTTGTATTCCCAAAATCTCTGGATAAAGCACGAAAGAAGACAGAACACCAATTGGTTGCATTAAAGGTTTTTTTTTAGCTAAGCCTAATCCAATAAGGGGAATGCATTAATTCACTGGAAGAGGAACCATGACTCAATGGTAAAGCATCAGCTTGGCATGCAGAAGGTCTCAGGATCAATCCCCAGCATCTCTGATCAGAAGGATCAGGTAGTACATGATGTGAAAGAGCTCTGTGTAAGATCATGGAGAGCTGCTGGTGGTAAGTACTGACCTTGATGGACCAATGATCTGATTCAATATAAGGTAGCTACATATATGTTCCTTTTCTTCCTTGAAACCATGTCCAAAGTGGCATCATCAGATTGGATGATGTAATGATCAACGCTTATGTTAGACAGGATCAACAGTTATACAGACAGAAGCATCCCTCATGTTGATATGGGTGGAGTGCTATCTGTTTGTTCAAAGGCAGAGCACATTCGGGGGGGGGCACAGTATTTGGATGCACAGGCCTCATAGCAAGAGGGTACTCAAGGCTGAAATATTTAAAGATATGACACACTAGTGTGGAATTCCTCATGCTGGAATTCCTCTTCTTGCTTTTCTGTAGAATCGTAAATTGGTGGAGTTCTTCACACATTTTGGTAGTGGAGCAGACGGCTGTCTTAACTTCTTTGGGTTTTCCAGGAGAGATGTATGCCTTTCCCACCTACTCCTTTCATTGACAGAGTAAGGAGAAAAATCATGCCAGGCCACAGAAAACCAATCTGATCTGCATGATGCTGCATTTACAGGAGACATTGATTTGTTTCCCATCTAGTGAAAGATCCTAGTAGACCCTGGAATGTTGATTAGAGGGTCGATCTGTGTTCCAGAAAGGCTTCAATTGACTGTTGGGAAATTGAATGGCAACATCTCTTTATTCTGGGCTGTGCAGAGGAAGAGAAAGCAAGCATTGACTTTGAGACTACTGTTCAACAAACATTTGCTTTCTACAACTGAGTGTGGACCAGTCTTTGAAGGCATATGGTTTGTGCAGTCAGCCACTTGGGCAACTAATTGTCTTGAGATCTACATGGATAATTCATTTTTAATGTGTTGTGATGTGAAGAAATCCTATGAGGAGTTTCTCTGCTGCATTCTGTTGTGATATGTAGATTTCTGTCAGGTATATCTTGGTGTTGTCACACCATCTGTTTTGGGAAGTTGCACTGAAGATGCATTTGAAGGGTCTTTTTCTAGCAGCAGTGACCTCAACTGCAATCTCAGAGATAGGTTAGAAGGCATTGCCCATTTGAAAAGGTTATAGTGGTCTAAGAAACTCATCTGACATTCATGCCCCATGTAAATTTATACTTTCATTTGTTGCAGAAGTTATGTATTCTATCTTTTTGGCCTAAATCTACACTGAACTTTAGAAAACATAGTTTTAGTGTACACAGAACTTTTGGAATCTGCCTATGGACAAATCTGCAACCATGAAACCAGATGCCCCGTTTGTGACCTTCTAAGGTCATCAGAGGTGGAAAGCCTCTAAAAACTCTAAATATGTGGTTATGCAAATGTTATGGTCAGGTTTACAAGGCTCAGTGCCACCAAATTCCAGAAGGATTTTTGGCTCATTGTATTTGCAAAACAAAATTAGTAGGAGTTCATACACAGAAGACATCTTTGAGGCTATGACATGAGCAATCCATTTCATTCAGTCATGAGGCATTATAACGTAGATTCCCTTACCTTAGATCATATGGCTTTTGGACAACGGCTGCTGCAGGAACTGGCCTGATTGGGGGACATTTGTCAGCTAACCCTACTGTCATATGAAATTCCATCAACTGGGATGCCATCCTTCTCAATGTTAAGAGAGAACATTGGACTTTCTGACATTGTTTCTTCTAAGGGACAGTGGTAGAATTTGCTGTCAGTATAGCCTGCCAGAATTTCTTGTCTCTTTTTTGCGGGTCACTACAGTATACTCTGTCTCAAATATATACGGTAGTTAACTTCTCCACAGTAGAGCAGAAGGCTGTTTCCTTGTGGCTTGACTGTTTCTTCTGGGCAAGAAGGTGGGATTTCTTAATGTTTCAAGTCATGGAACTGAAGGTGGAAGCTGCCTGTCACTAATGGAAACAGGAAGGTAAAACTATGGTCTGCCTCTAGAACTGATGGGAAAATTCACCCAGAAAATAGGACGGCCTCCGCGCCCACTACAAGAAGTGTTCACAGTTAGTCTAGAGTTATATTTTCTTCACATGTTGTTTCCTGGCATCAGTTAGTTATATCTCTCGGTAGACAGGGAACATACCTATTTTATAGTTCAACAGCAATAGCTTTCTTTTAAGTTTTGGAGATAGATAGAATTGGAAGTTTTTATGAAATTCCTTACTGGATCTTTTCTTAATGTTTTTGCTTTTTTGCACAATATTTTTATGGATAAGATTAGAGTGAGGAGACACCTAGACATGTGAAAGCCTAGGTGAGGTGGACATTTGAGAAGAGAACTAAAATATGCATATTCATCTGGAAATCTAGTATATGAACAAAGAAATTAAGTGTTTGTTAAACTTATGGATATGAAGAATCAAAATAATTTTGATTGTGAAAGTGATCATTCTGACTATTACATTATGTTACTTTTCTGATGAAAGATATTCAATTATCTGTTTATACTGATGTGAAATATAGCACAAGAGGATAGGTGATCTTTTGGGAAAAGTCATTTTTGTTTTCTGAAATCAAAAACTGTATTAAACCAAAACATGGAATTGAAAACTACAAATGTATGGTGAGATATGATTTAATATTCCCTTTTCAAAATCATAGTATCATTGAAAACCTTAAAATGTTCTAGGTGTTTAGTTCAAAATTTCCTTAGATTCAGAGTGACTCTTTAGCATCTATTTACATATGAAATGAAGGTATCCTACTTAGTGATAACTGAGAGAGTAATGTGTTTGTGTGCCCACTGTCAAGCCTCAGTTGACTTATGGCAACTGCACAGTGTTTTCAAGGCAGCAGACATTCAGAAGTGGTTTGCCATTGCATCCCTCTGTGTGCTGAGAAAGTTCTGAGGGAACTTCGACTGACTCAAGGTCACCCAGCAGGCTTCATGTGGATGAGTGGGGAATCAAACCTGGATCTCCAGATTAGAGGTCAGTGCTCTTAACCATTACACTGCACTGGCTCTTGAGAGTAGAGCATATTTAAACTGGGAGACTTCAGAATGATACCATAGGTAGAATCAAAGTTAGATACAGTAGTAATATTCATAGAGCCGTAGAGGATTCCTGAGTAGTTCAGTCATTAACACAATACAAATAATGTAAAATTCATAGATGTCAAACTCGCGGCCCTCCACATGTTATGAACTACAGTTCCCATCATCCCCTGCCAGAATTAGAGAAACTGAAGAGGTTAAAAAGTTGTATGTTGAGCAGTGGACTGATAAAAGCCTCAGTATCTATCACAGGTATACGTACTTAGGAATCTCTCCTCCCACTCCTTGATTTGGAAGGGATTCAAAAAGATTTGATGGATGGAAATTATTTTGCCAAAAAGAACTGTGGCAGACTGAGGAAATAGGACTTGTTTGGTAAAGGGGAGGGAGACTAGTACTACTACTAATACAGCATAGGACATTTAATCCTAAGTGATAGAACTCCTCAGCTGTTACCATACCAGTTGGATGAGGTAAAGTGTGTGGGGGAATTAGGGTGAAATGTAGATGTAAGAGGAGACAAAGCAGAGCGATGCCGTAGAAAATATAATTGAGCAAAGAGATTGAGTAGTCAAGAGGACTGAGAATGTGAGAGTAATTGTGATCATTGATCAGCTAGATTAATATCCCTCGTGGCATTGGACCTTGCAGAAATAGGCCAGAACAGTCAGCCTGCAAATACTGGATGGATGAGAGGTTAGTGATAGTGATAGTGATAGCAGACCCAGAAAAATGATAGTGTAGCAGAACTGGAATGTACTTAATGTGACAACTAGATGTTTGGATAAAATAAGGTAGTGATCGTTTTAGCTTCGTTTTACAATATTAAGATGAAGGTCATGGTAGCATAGTGGCTAAGAGCAGTGGCTAAGAGCAGGTGCACTCTGATCTGGAGGAACCAGGTTTGATTCCCAGCTCTGCTGCTTGAGTTGTGGAGGCTTATCTGGGGAATTCAGATTACCTGTGCACTCCCACACACGCCAGCTGGGTGACCTTGGGCTAGTCACAGCTTTGCGGAACTCTCTCAGCCCCACCCACCTCACAGGGTGTTTGTTGTGAGGGGGGAAGGGCAAGGTGATTGTAAGCCCCTTTGAGTCTCCTACAGGAGAGAAAGGGGGGATATAAATCCAAACTCCTCCTCCTCTTCCTCCTCCTCCTCCTCCTCCTCTTTTTCTTCTTCTCCTCTTCCTCCTCCTCCTCCTCCTCCTTGTCATTGTTTGCATATTAGTAACCATTAAGCTAAATTATAAGCTGAAGTTTGCCAGACTCTTTTTTCCCTTTTTAAAACCACTTACTTGTAGTTGATATCTAATTGTAGTATTGCTGACTATTTTGAAAGCTTGTTAACTCCCACAATCCTGGTAACACTCTTTTATTGCCTATATACACAGTTATTTCTAATCTTCTGCGAGTGAGGGGAAACAGTTTTCTAAGTGAAGTTAAGAGGAGTTAATGATGTGATCATTCAACAGCTACATGTTCTAATAATACATGTGAATGTACCACAGGTAAAGGGCTTAATTAACTATTTTTATATGCAACACTTTTTATATCCAACACTTTATGTCCTATTCATATAAAGCAGTGTACCCTGATGGCTTAGCAGTGGGTTTAGCATTCAGTACTTTCAGATTTGAACGCTTGCCAAAGGATATACCTAATATGAGGCTTGTTGCGATTGGGGACTTTGCTGTCTAAATTGGCAGCATGTAGTGTCAACAATAATTTACAGAAAGTTGAGTTTATGGTTAATGCCAAACAAGAAACAAGCTAGCTATCTTTAAATAGAAATGGCATCTTAGGCCTCGAGCGAACGTTGTTGGTATTAACTCATAATACATGATACATTTGCAGTATTAAAACCTATGGGACTGTTACTCAACCAAAATGTTACACTCATTTTAAAAACCTAGGAGGTACACTTTGGTAACCAAGAATGTTGATATGCAACTGAGGGAACAGTTTTTTCCCCTGCCTGTTCTTAATATACCTGCATGTAAGGGATTTTGAATCTCTTGCTACTATAAAACATCCCATCTCAAATACATTCTTGTTTATTGTAGGAAAATAGATGAATGACTGCTAAAAAGCATTTCATAAACATCTAAGTTGTTTTAGGCAACATAGCTGATTCTGTAAGTGCTTTCTGTGCTGTTAGTCTCTTTGTGGTTTGTACTGCATAGGTTAACAGTTGGCACGTCTAGGCTAGAACTGTCTGCAGCGTAGGTGGGGAAAAATCTTTTGTCATCATTCTTCAAATGAACATCGTTGCACAAAACAAACATTTGAAACAAAAACCTAATCAGTATCGTAGCCAAGCCACGAGGAAGCTTAAAACTGTGTGGAATTTTCCGCCATATTTTGAAAGTCAGGATTTTTTTCAACTGATTTGTGAGACTTTTAAAAAAGGAATTAAATATGGCTAGTCTGTTTCATACAATGTTGGATCGTAGTACAGCATGAACATGTAAAAATAGGAAGCAGGAGGCCCAGTGGGCTGGTAAAGGACAAGAGTAGGTTGTTGAAACAGGTGGCCAATACTGCAAAGAGCTTGATTTTTAAAAGCCTCTACACCAGTGTGTGTTGTCACACTCTGAAAACTACTTACTGTAGCAGAGCTTATGTAAGTGGGATGAGTTTTGGAGAAATAAATGGAAATGGTGTCTCTCTGCTTTGCTGGTGGAAAGGGCCATCAAGTCACAGCTGACTTATGGGAACTCTGTAGGGTTTTCAAGGCAAGAGCCATTCGGACGTGGGTTGCCATTGCCAGCCTCCACACGTGGTCTGAGAGTACTGAAAGAACTGTGGCTGGCCCAAGATCACCCAGCAAGCTTCATTTGAAGGAGGGTGGAATTGAACCTGGTTCTCCAGATTAGAGCCTGCTGCTCTTAACAACCACATGCTGGCATTTTTAAAAATTATTTTGCCATCAAGTTGTAGCTGACTTATGGTGATCTTGCAGGGTTTTCAATCCAAGAGACTTTCTGAGTTGGTTTTCTATCCTGCCTCCACATCAGGACCTTGCTATTTCTTGGAAGTCTCCTATTCAACTAATTGCCAGAGTCGAGGTTACGAGTGTCACCCAAGGCCACCCATCAAGTTTCTATGGCAGAATGAGGATTCAAAACTTGGTTTTTAAGATCCTGGTCTGATCTTAATGCTGGATCTCTAAAGGGTTTCTGGAGGCTGGGCATGAACAAGAAGCGGACCCTGGTAGGATCTCCTGCCGGCCAAGGATGGCTGCGGGAAGGCTGGGCGTAAAGGAGGCTGTGGAGAGACCATGGAAAGGAGCAGACATGAATATTCTCAAAATCCATGTTCCTGTACTTTGGGGTCATGGTATTTATATTCGTATCTTACAAATTTCTTGCTCTGTAATGTCTCTGACTTTTATGGCAAAAGAGTATCTCTCAAGGCTGCAGTAAGAGGTTACCAAAATGTGCACTAACCTCTCTTGTTGCTGGTTCTCAGACATCTCACTCCTTCCCTTCTTACACTGAGAATCCCAATTAAATGCCAGCTCTGGTTACCCTTGACATATGCAGGTGTGCATATCAAATGAGGGAAAATGAATTCTGATGGATTAGTGTGCACATTTTTTTCCATGACTGCAGTTATTTCACCTGTCAGAGTACAGGGTTAATTTTATTCTCGTGCTACAAGCAGAGGGGATTGATTTTAAATGAAAGCCACTTAGATTAAAGTTTAAATCATTATCTCTTTCCCCTATAAGTTATTAGATTTTTCCTAAATAAAAGTATATGTATCTTATTTAAAAATTCATGTTCTAAAGCCATAAAGACAAGGTGATTTTAGAGATTCAAATGACCTCTGAGGGTATGATAGGAAGATTCTTAAATATTTAAATATTTTCCTAATGTAGAAAATAATATGTGATAGTTTAGTTTTATAGAAGATGCTGACGATCCCACACAGAATGCGACCTGCAGACATTACAAGGCTTTATACAGAAGTGCAAGTTGGAATTGCTGCTTAGAATCAACCAACCCACCCACCCAACCCAACCTCCCTCCCTCCACCTTTTTATCCAGTTTATGATCCTCAAGGCATAAACAGTTTAATGAAACATAAAAGCCCAGACGCATGAACAGGCCAATGACTTAGTGAGGAAACAATGGACAAACAAGGTCTTCAACCACTAGCAGAAGACGATGATAGACAGATGAATTGCCCTGGGGAGGCAGTTCCAGAGTTTGGTCACCTTGAGCAAGAAAGTCCTTTCTTGGTGGCTACCTGTCTGATCTCAGATGGTGGAGAAACCTGAAGCAGAGTCTCTCCAGAATACCAGGATGATTGGTTAGGTTCATGTGTGAGCAGGTGGTTTTTTCTGCTGTAGTCTTCCACTTTGTCTATATAATTTCCCTCATTGCCATCACACAAGTGTAAATCTTAACCAGATGCACAGGTTGATGGTAGTTACTAGGTAAAACCAGCTCATCCGGATGGATCAGTAGTAAATAACTGTGGTGTTTGCCAGTTCTTGTCCTCCAGTATTAAGTATAAAATTATTGTGCTCTGTGCTGACAGTTCCCTGTCTTATTTGTAAAACAGCTTTTCAAAAGGCATATTTGGACACTGTGTCCTGTAATATCTGAACTATAATTTTAGATGTTGAAGCACTTCTCCCAAGTGAACAAATTCAGAGTAGTGTCAAAGTAGCATCAGGCCCACAAAAGTTACACTTATGTATATTACTAGACTGTTATTTTTGAAGAAAACATCTAGCCTTTGTACAGCTTCTTGTCACATGGGTTCATACATGTGGCTGTTTTTGAACCTGGTTTAAGATAAAGCTGTAAGAATCCCTGTAAACCAGTAGCAGGCAGTGGAAACACTCCAGCTTTTCATTCCTGGGCGGGGATGAGGAAGGAGGACAGTTTGAGCCCTTCTCCCCCCATCCTCACCCCACTTCAGGACTCCTAATTACAGGTTATAGGCTGAGAGAGAGTATAATTGCCCAAAGGCCGCCCAGTGAGCTATAGGCCGGTGTATGGATTTGTCCTCTCCTCAAATTGTAGCTCAGTGCTCTAATGTGTAAAGATCTTTCTCTCTCTCTCCTCGAAGTTATCTCCTTAAATATATTAAAGAACAACATTGCAGTTAACAGCCTGGAAACATTGATTTATGTTTTCCTACAACTTAAAAAAACATAAGGAATTTTCCAGAGAAATATCACTAACTTCTCATCTTTTTTGAGGGACATGTTCTGTAGCCATGTCCACAGGAATGTGGTACCCTCACGGTCCTTTCTGGGAATGGATATACCAAACATGTTCCCAGCAGAAAATACCATTATTTTTAACTTTTCAGTTTTTTTTAAAAAGCCTGTCAGCTAAGCTATAAGAAAGAATAGTTTTAATTCTATTAAAAACAAGTCAGGAGATTGTCATGACTTGCAAAGCTTATGCCCATCTAACTATAGCCGGGCTCCCTAACTAACTTTTGTTTTCTAGTAGCTAGATGAAAAGTCTAGTCTTATCACAATATTTCCTGTAATAATAAAGTAATTCTTAGACTAATGTGACTTTGCGCCAAAGGAAAGTGATTTTGTTTTTTTTTAAATGGTCTTCAGAATTTATATTTATTAATTCTTATCTTAATTTCATGAAATTGTGTATTCATTTTTACTTTTAAGCTGTGATTAACTTTGACCAGTTTACCTTTTCAAATATTTTTGTTAGTAGATAGGTAACATCTATACCAGTTATTCCCAACCAGGGTTCCATGGTACCCTGGGGTGCTGTGAGCATGTCCCAGGGGTACCGTGGCAACACTACCGCCCCCCCTCACTTTTGTGGTGTCTCCCACCGGCACCAGCAAGGACATGGAGCTGGCCCAGAAGACAGGGCCTGCTGCAAGGTAGGAAGTCAATTCCTGCACACACACACCCCAGTGTTTCCCTTCACCCTGGGAGGGGAAGGTGGAGGGATGGCAGGCGTACCATCAGATATGAAGAGTGAGATCAAGGGTACCGTGATGTTGAAAAGGTTGGGAAACACTGATCTATACATTCAAAAATACTGAGCAGCATGTACTTTCTCTGGTGAAAGAATTTTTTTACTACATGAAAAAATTGGATCATTTTGGAGTTTTGTTTGGGCCCCAACATACCACTTGTTTAAAAGAGTCAAGTGCAATGTTTAGTTTACACCGCTTTCCAAAAGAATTCATAACAAAAATGAAGAGGACAGACAAGTTTTCCAAGAAAAGGAGTACACTAGGACCTTAAAGGCCTGTACAGTTGTGGTGGCAAGAACTCAGAGTGCACACCATTCTTTTGAGATATCTTCAGGTTAAGGGGGGACGGGACAGTTTGATGGTAGAGTGCTTGCTGTTCATGCTGGTATTTCAGCAGGGAACACTCTGTGAAGAAGAGCCTGAAGCTCTGAGTAGACAATGCAGAACTTGTCTGACTAAGGCATCTTCTTATGTTCAAGACGGCACCCCTGTGCATTGTTAGGTGGGGGAAAGCCCCATTAAATCTAGTAGGACTCTATTCTTAGGAAATGTTCATATGATTTATTGTTGAAAAATAGAAGAGATAAAAATGGAAAAGATAAGAAAGAAAAAAGAAAAGGGGGAGGCTGTTTCCAAGAGCTCAGTGGCTTACTCACATTGCCTGTTTTGGATTTTTTCAGAACTAGTGGGTCTGAAATCCAGGCCCTTCCAGTCCACCTGTCAGATTTAAGGTCTTCAATGTCTGGGGAGGGGATAGCTAAGAAAAACTTGCTGTACAGCCAGCAAAATAGCCCCTTGGTGCTCTGAGAATGAAACGCCGTTCGTGACTGTTTTTCTGACTGAAAAGATGTCAAGTTGGAAAGCAAAGGAGAAAAATGGCCCGAAAGACAGCCAGAGTAGCTTTAAGGCACAGAGCAGCCTTAGGTTAAAAACAGAAGCAACATTTATATAGAAGCCTGGAGCTATGTTTATCAGAAAGACGCGGTGCAGCAAATTATTTTTGTCAAACAGCTTTTTCAGGGAGGGTATGCTTCCTTGCCACTAGGATTGTGGCAAGTGATATTATGGCTTATACTGTTTCTTATATGGTTAGTTCAAGATGATATCACTCAACCCCTGGTTCAGAACATTATTAGTAATTTGGAGCCCTTGGTGAATATTTTTGTTATCCTGCAATGTTTCCAATATTAAAAATTCTGTCATGATGGACTTTGCCTTGTCTTTCAGTATGTATCTGACCAATATAGCTGTTTTAAGTAGAAAAAGAAATCTGGCATCAATTTCTGAGATCCTCTTTTATTATTAGATGTCCAGTTTTAAAGCTATGACATCAATACAGTGGCATAAAACAGCATTGGCTAGTCTTCCTTTGATTTAATGTTTTAACTATGTTTTGGCTCTGTTTTATCAAAGATATAGTGTATAGCCTCATATGTAATACAAACCAGGTGTAGAAGCTTGGAACCTGTTCTCTGCCAGTATCTTGGGAAACAGATTTTGGAGTCTGCTTATCTGACAAGCCATTTCTGTGCAGGGATGAGATTAAGTTTGACACACTGTTAGGAAGTGAAACGTCAAATGTAATGATGTCACTGCAACATATAACTTACCTATTTGGCATATCTTCCTAGGCGGGATAACTTTATTCCAGCCTCTAAAAATCTATCAAACGAGGAAGAGACAGTATACTTATAGAGCAGCAGGACAAATTGGGAAGCAAACTTAATGTCTTCAGTCCAAATATACCTAGCCTTCCCCAAACTGAGCTGAAAAAACAAAACAGTTCTGCACACTTGCTGTAAGAGATAGCACTGATTGACCACTGCCTGCACTGTCAACAAAATGCTCCTTCCCTATTCTTCAGAGTATATTTGAGTAAAAAGTTCCATTTTTTTGCAATGGCCATATAATACTCATGCAACACTGAAGAAAATTGTTGAAGAAAGCAGTCTACCTAAAGCATATGTGGGCAAGATTGTTGAACGAACCAGACTGTTTTATCAGTAGAACGAAACATAAGTCTGTCAATGAAATTGTGGAGCCAAGTGGAAGCCAGACTATGCATGTTGGGTACGTCTGCCTGGTTGTAACTTCTAATCTAATAATATATATTCTACGAAAATGGTGGAAAGTATGATCAATCATGTGGTTTTGTTTAAAGGTTCTTTTAGCTTGTACCTGCCCAAAGCAGAGCATGGAAAATTGTAAAGAATGTACAGCTCTTTTTCTTTTAGGGAACTTCTTTTTAAAAAAATCTGTATTAAATGAAAGGGGGACGTTCTTACAACAAGGTTCTAGGATGTAACATAACCTCAGTTTAGGGTTAATGGGGTGTGTGTGAATAGGGTAGGCCCTGAGTTTGGATAATGTAATCAAATTCCAAATAACTCTTTAATGCCAGTAATACACCATTAAACATAGTCCAAGCATCCTTTCTATTACATTTTACATGCTCTTTAACAGCTAAATCCTGTAGATCCTTTGTGCAAGTTTTAATATATGGGGCATTTGCTGATTTCCAGTGCTGTAGTATTAGTCACATGGCTGTCATAATCTGTTGTTACTTAAAGTAGATTTTGATTTATACAGGGTATTATCAGTGACATGATGGATATGCACGATGAAAAATAAGTGAGGGTCAGATAATAGAAGTTATGCAATCAGTTCCCAGACTCCATGGAATTCTTTCAAGTTATCACGCGCAATATGAGATTTTATTGTTGTGCACTTCTTACTATGGCACTTACAATTTATCTGCACCATAGATATGAGACACCCCTTTCCACTACTTTGATTTTTTTGGTGTCACATACCAGTTGAGCTCTTGAAGCTCACTAGTGACCCAACTAAAGGCAGTAATGCCTAAACAATGCAATCAAAAGTCCTTCAGTAATGAGGAGTGAAGGTGAATTTTTTGGAGCATAAGCCACAGATGTGTTCAGAGGTGCAACATGGATCACTTGGGAAGATGTAAATGCAAGATAAGATCTCTGCTTATTTTAAAAACATTTTTAAACAATAAAGTTTTGGCAGTTCTGAGCTTCAGTTGTTTATAAATCTGCTATAAAGGGAAAGGTAATCTCCTTTTCAAGCTCTGGATCACATCGCGATGTTCACTAGGTGGACTTTGTTTATGATGTGGTTTGTCATTGCCTTCCCCAGTCATCTACACTTTACCCCCAACAATTTGGGGTTACTCATTCTACTGAGTTGGAAGGAAGTCAAGCTCAGTCAGCCTTCAGTCGGCTACCTGAAACTTGACTTCTATGGGAATTGAGCTAAGGGTTATGAGTGGATTTTTGACTGCTGTATTGCAGTTTACCACTGTTCCACGGGGCTACATTATAGATGAGATTGAAAAATAGCAATAATATTGTTGCTTTTAGTTCCTTTGTTCATATGTCATTTAGAAAACCATTGAGGTGAGTGTGTTGCTCTGTTTTCCCTAGATGTTATTTCAAACTTTTAACTTCTCTTTTCCCCACTACACCATATGATGTATGCTAGTTTCTTGGAGTGTGACTGATTAATGGTTATTGTTTATCATATTTTATTTTTTTACCTGTTTAATTGTTAAAATGTGTGGTTTTATTTGAAAGCTCCCCTGGAATTCTCTGTTTGAGGGGTATGGTGGAAATATTATAAACCAATAACCTTATGAATTTTAGATTTTAAGGAATAGCACAGCTTTTCCTTATTTACACTGGGTAACCAACCCAATACATGGTCAAAGGCTTGACTCTAACCAAGTCCTTTTAAAGCTCAGGAGAGAATTTGAAGTCTTAAGGATGCTTTTATTAGTGGGGGAAGAGATAAGTGGAATGTTCATTCCAACCTAATGCAAATAGTTTGTTGTAGAACAAAGGAGGGAGAAAGGGAATTTGAAGGTATTTTCAGCCCAATTAAGGGTTTCCAGGAAATGTCATGGGTCTTTTGCTCTTTCCTGTATCTGTGCAACGTGTCCAGCTTTTTGACAGTAAGTCTAGACAGGCTTAGCAAAAGCACTGTTCTTCTAATAAATTTTTCATGCAGAAATCTTCCGTGTAATTAAGTAATAAATGCAAAAATTGGAATGAACAAAAGAACAAATGCTTGAAATAGAATAATCAGATTTCTAACTGGCGTGTTTCATAGAGGCAGCCATGTTGGAATGCTGCAGCAAAAGTTTTTGACAACTGAAAATTTCCATGCCCCTGAAATAAACTTCTTTGTGATGCACATTATTTCATCTTATTAAGCCCATGTAGACACTGGAGAAAGGTCAGAAAGACCAGAGGTGCTTTTTACGTTCCATAGCTCTACTTTCACCATTTGTTTTCCATTTGTACTCAAGAATGAGTTATCATGTATATGTATTTGGCAGAGAGGCATTTGTGATGTGCAAGACTGAAATGAAATATGTGTTATTACATTAAATGAAGACTAAATTCTCCCCATTATTTAAAACATGAATAGCATTTTAACTTCATGCTGTCGAATTACATGTGGGTTTTTTGCTTGAAGGTGATTTGGAAACTACTGTTGGTGCAAAATGAGACACAGATAATTTTGTTTAAATATTTATTTATTTATTTATTGTTTCGATTTATAAACCGCCCCATCCCCTGGGGGCTCTGGGCGGTGAACAACATTCACATATACAATTAATTAAATCGATAACAACAATATAATACTAAAAACCATTAAAAACTACTTAAAAACAGCGGTTAGCATCATAATAGGTGCCCTATTATGGCCAATTCAATTTAGATCACCCCAGTAAAAGAAAAGGGAGGGGTCAGGTTCCTCTCTGGGAGGATAATAGGTGGTAAAGTGCAACAGAGAGAGACCGTTATGCTAATAGCCTTTAGAGAGACCGTTATGCTAATAGCCTTTCAGATTGGTTTGAAGATCTACCTCCTTTTCAGTTTAGATCACATGGTAGCCAGAACCAGGGTTCAGAGCACCATTAGTTCCATCATCCCCTGCCAGCATGATTCTGGCAGGGGATGATGGGAACTGTAGTCCATAACATCTGGAGGGCCACAAATTTGACACCTATGGTTTAGACTGAAGAGTTCTCTGCTATTGTGGACTGTGTTCTATGTTGGTGTTAGAAGAGGAAAGGTGACTTCCTTCTGATACATGGTGAAAACTTTGTTATCTAGCACAAATGGGGAATAGAGGTTGCTGGTTAATGAATTGTGCTAGATTTTCAAGCTCTTTGCTTTGCCCTGGCTATTATGCTGGAGAATCCATAGTGACCTCTTTTTAAAAGGATCAGTAGGTGATGTGAAAGACTTGTACCTTGGACCCTAGGGAGTTGCTGCCAGTATTAGATAACAGTGACTGTCTTTGATTACATTGGTGGACCAATGGTTAATTCAGTCTAAAGCGGCTTCATGTGTTAACAACTTGTTTAAACGCTTTTATGTTCTTAAATACTATTGTGAACTGTTTGAGGACCAAGTTTGGTTGAAGAGTGGTCAAAAATCTTCTACAAATTTCCAGTGAACTGGGTTCACTATTGCTGATGTAGCTCAGCTTCCTTATTGTATATCTCATCGGGAACTGGGAGTGCTTTAAAGTTAAATATTTAAAAATAAGATGCATGATTTCCTTCTTTGACTTCCGTGATGTCACGTGGGAACCCAACTTTTTATTAAGTCTGCCATCCATGCCCCAAGTTCAGATAAAGCATGTGAAAGGTAAAAAGAGTGTCTAGTTTCAAAGTCTGTTGTCAGTGGCTGACTTCCAGCGGTGGAATTCCCTTTGGAAGATTGCCAAAGCCCAAATAAGTATACTTTTTTTCAGAAGCAATGTAAGATTGTGGATCAGTTTTAAATGACTGCAGTATTGTTTCAGTTTTGGATAAGTTTTAGCTCAGCACATCTACACGAATAAGATGGTTCCCTTGCCAACCATCATTCAGTGCAAATCATCTGCCCAAATTAAAGTCTACTTGGATCAGTAGTATCTAACTTTAATTCTTTGAGGAAATTATCATCCTGTGAAGCAAATTAGGATTTTGACTGTCATTCAGTTGTTCACCTGTAAATATGGAGTGGAGCAAAAGAGCATTGAAAATTTATGATAGTTGACCTTTCTTCTGTATTAAATCCCCCTTAATTTTCAAGGCTGTTATTAGTGGTTACTTCTTTGGTGAAGTAACTCTATAATCTGCTGTCTTTTCTCTTTCTTCAAAATCTTGCCATACCAACTTCTAGGGTGGAATGCAGGCTTTTAAGTCTGCAAATGAATGGTATTTTACCACAAATGAAAAGTGTTTTCAGTTGTTTTTTTCCTCATTCCTCACAACTGTTCCATTTCCTTCTTGAATAATACATTTTGAGTTCTTCAGTCATCTTTGTGGAGAGAAATACTAAAAGTCTAGATTCTTTAGGTTTGTTGTTCAGTCTTAATTCAATTCTCATTGCATTAAACATTGCTTGCAAGAAGAACAATGTAATAACCTAGGAACTTGCATAGAAACTTGGGGTGAACCCGTGAAAATCCTACCACTCTTCAGAATTCTCCTGCAGGGTTCTCTAAACTGCTAGCATGGCCGAAGACTTTCACTGCTGGACTCAACTGGTTGTTGTGGGCTTTCCGGACTGTGTGGCTGTGGTCTGGTAGATCTTCTTCCTAACGTTTCACCTGTATCTGTGGCTGGCATATTCTGAGGTGTATCACAGAGAGAAGTACAACACACTTCTCTCTGTGATACACCTCTGAAGATGCCAGCCACAGATGCAGGTGAAACGTTAGGAACAAAATCTACCAGACCACAGCCACACAGCCCGGAAAGCCCACAACAACCAGTGCTAGTATGGCTTTGAGCATGCTTACTCACTGCTCTTTCATTCACTTCCTCTCAACATCCTATGCTCTTGGAGCCTTTCTAGTTCTCGTGACATTGTTTTTGTTCCTTTTTCTGCGGCTAATTTACAAAGTCATTTTTTGTCATACCTGAGATGTTCGTTCTGTCTGTGTGTGGTCTGGTTTTGCTGCTTTTATCAGCCCTGCAGGGACACCATTCGTGTGCTTATGTTAAATATTCTCTTTTTTCCTGTTCCATGGTTTATATTGAGTAATAATCCTTTTTAAAAAGTGGCTTTGCATATTTTAAAAAATATCACTTGCCGTTCATTTTAAAGACCTCCTACTCTATAGAAGATATAGATGAAAATCGATATAGAACAAACTTACATTGTTGAGTTGTGGCTGGAGCCCGCTGTAAAGTTAGGAGTTCAGTAGATCTTGTTCCTTAACGTTATGCTGCATCCGTGGCTGGCATCTTCAGAGGTGTATCACAGAGAAAAGTCTGTTTCACACTGTGATACATCTCTGAAGATGCGAGCCACAGATGCAGGCAAAATGTTAGGAACAAGATCTACCAGACCATGGCCACACAGCCCAGAAAACCCACCACAACCAGTTGAATCTGGCCGTGAAAGCCTTCGACAATACATTTGTAATAAGTTGATTTGTAAGTCTACTTGAATGTGTCGGGATAATGTAAGCCTATACATTTTATAAATATTATCTGTTTTCCTAGATGAGAAGTGTTCATTGTTTTTTCCATGTACAGCAAGAAGTGACTATGCACCAGTCACTCTCCTCAGCCTATGACACATGGTTGTTGTGAAGATAAACTTGGAGAAGAACTTGAATATTGCCTTGAGTGCTTGGAAGCATGGGTGGCCAAATCCAAATAAAAAAGGAAATTAATTGGGATAATTAATTTCTATACTCTACATAATGAAGATAGCTAATCTTTAATTGTTACTAGTTTTATTGAAATATTTATATCCTGATTTTCTCCCCAAAGGGATTGAAAGCAATTAACAACAACAGGAAAACAAACAATATACGTAAACAAAATGAAATACTATATTTTGGCAACCTATTTTACATTTCTATACTATCTTCTTTATTGATATCCTCCTTTATTGATATCCTGAAATCATAAATTAGGAAAATCTCAATTTGTCTGTGTTCTAGGTCATGAGATCAGCTTGTGACATAAAGGATAATCAGCAAGTAATTTTCTCCCAAATTCCCAACTCAAATAGTGTTTAATACCTATTTCTCCTGGAGGCGAGGCTCGGGCATCCTGATTGGGTGATTCCTAGCTCATTCTCAGGGAGGCAGGACCTATTTTTTGTTGTCACTTCCTGAGGAGGGCTTAATCACCCTTCCAAGATCCAGTATTGTTCCTGCCTAGATAGGGAGTGTAGGGCTTGTCCAGTGCTCCAAGCCCCTCAGGCAAACAAACATTTTTCCTTCTCAGTCTGTCTTCTCCTGTCTCGTCAGTAAGTGTAAGTGTTTTGGCTGTTTCCCCCCCCCCCCCTCCAACCCAAACTCGTAAGGGAGAGACTAATCGCGCATAGGCTAAATGGCCTCCCTAGGCGCTCCTTTTCTCCGCACGCCAAGTGAGGCTGGCCTCCTTGGAAGGTCTCATGCAGAAGGGACCTCGCTGCCACCAGCTCCGGGACGCAACGCCAAGGATCTCACCCTGGCCACGCTTCAGTGGTCTTGCCTCCAAAGCCCCTAACTCGGCCGCAATTGAGGAGAACACATTGCAGGCGCTTTATTACCCCACGCGCCCCGGAGCGGAAAAAAGGCGCTGAAAACAAAAGCTGCCCCAGGCTGAAAGCTAAAGCTGCCCTTCCAAGCGCGTGTAAAACGGGCTGGAGATCGAGGCCTTTTATCTCCACACAGAGCAATCTCAGCTGCACTCTTCTCAGGGATGCGCCATGGCGAAGCTCTGCAGCTCCCCCCCCGCACCCCCCAGAGCTGCAAACGTGGGAGGAGTCACGCAGAGAGCGCTCCTGCTCGTTTCTGCAGAGGGCGGGGCGGGGAGGACTCTATCAATCAAGAGGGGAACCAACGACTCCGCCACTCAGAAGGTGATTATTAACACCATCATCACAGACGACCGTCCATCCACTCTCCGTGATCTATGACTCTTCGTGGAGATCCTTCACCAAGTGGGTGCAGTAAGAACCACATCGCATCCCATTCGGGCCCCAGTGGTCTCCTTCTGCAAGTCTTAACGCTCCTTACAAGAGGGAGCCGACTAAAGGCCTCTTTGTGACAGCTTGCCACTCTCAAAAGCAAGACAGATAGCCAGCTTCTCTCCACGGGTTCTGGATATCAGCTCTTACAAGGTATGTCACTGCCTCTCGACACTCCAGACATCCTCAAATTCCTTAAAGGGAGTGCTGCCACAAGGGACTCCAACTCCTCCTGGGTAATCCATCGCTTCCCTCGTGGGAAACTAAAACACAGTACTCAACGCGATCTCAACAAAACACCCATTCTAAACCCATTATCTAGACCGTAGGCCCCTGAGGTGGCTCAGGATGAAACTCCTTTTCCTAATAGCCATCACCTCAGCAAGAAGGGTCTCGGAGCTCCGGGCTCTGTCTATAAACTCTCAACTCTGCATTTTCCACAAAAACAAGGTGGTACCATCGCGGCCAGACTCCAACCTTCTTCATCCCCAAAAGTGGGGACAGTCCCTCCTTTCACCTTAGGATACAAGAAATTACGCTCCGCTATTCTTTCCCAAACCAAAACACCCAAAGGAGATCCTCTGGCACACCCTAGACGTCAGAAGAGCTCTCAAGGCATACATCATACGCACAGAGGACATCAGAAAGACCGAGTCCCTATTCATCAACGTCTCAGCTCCCAATTCCGGAGCCCAGATGTCCAGAGCTGCCATCAGCTCAAACATCAGAACCTGCATCATCGAAGCCTACAAATCGTCCAACATTCCGGTTCCCCCAGGAATTACGGCACACTCCACCAGAAGCGCCGCAGCAAATGCCGTGTTCAGACGTCAAATCCCACTAGAGGACATCTGCAAAGCAGCTACATGGTCCTCCGCAACGTCATTCGTCAAACACTATAGACTACAATCCAAGGCCGACAACGACACGGCCTTCGGACACCGAGTGTTAGAACACATATTCGGTGAATGATCCCACCCGTTAGGGACACTGCTCTGGGAGGTCCCAATCAGGATGCCCGAGCCTCGCCTCCAGGAGAACGGTCCATTGGTAGACTTACCCTGAAGGGGCCTTCTCCTGGACGGCGACGAGGGCATCCTGGCCCTCCCGAAATTCACCGTAACAGTACTAAAGAACAATGAGCGCTCACGCAACCACACACTTGTCTATTAGACAAATAGTTAGGAGCACATGTTTTTAGGCTTGTTGCCTCAGTTATCAGACGTTATATGTTGTTACTTCCTAATGTTTTCCTTTTCATAAATGTTTGAGATCTTGCACTATACTACTCCGTTACTCCAAATACTGGATCTTGGAAGGGTGATTAAGCCCTCCTCAGGAAGTGACAACAAAAAATAGGTCCTGCCTCCCTGAGAATGAGCTAGGAATCACCCAATCAGGATGCCCTCGTCGCCGTCCAGGAGAAGGCCCCTTCAGGGTAAGTCTACCAATGGACCGTTCTGTAGCAAGGAACCAGTTTATGATTCTAATTGGAATAACGACAAAAGAGAAATGGGGTTACTCCTGTTTTTTTACAATGGCTGGTAATTTAGTGCATCCAGTGTCCACACAACAGTTGATTGGTTCTGTGATCTCTAACAATAGAGTTTGAATCTATAGATGCCTTTTATCATTTTAGAAAGAGTAACGGTCTGGGAGCACAGTATTTAGTGTTGTTCAGAGTACTATGTTCTGAAAATATAGTAAAACTTGGGAGCTATACTACAGGCGACATGCAAATATGTAGAGAAATGTTAAGAATTATATTAGCTTTTAAAAAGACATATGGTTGAGTGATGTCTCCTCTAGCATAGCTTTATCTTTATTAGATAATCACAACTGTTGTAATATTTCAGAATTGTTGCTACAGGCATATTTCTGTCGTGGGAACTGTGTAATGGAAACCAAAATGGTATCTTTTGGGCTTCATACTGATTCTGTATAAAATTAACCCTTCAGGTATATGGTAAGTTTTTAAAAAAGCTCAAAACTTGTCAGCTGCTTCTAGCCATAAACAAATATAATGAAGGCATCCAGTTCATTGGAGCCCTTGAAGCACTCTGATGATGATTTTATTCTTGATCTAATAAAGCCAATTTCTTTCCATAGCCTTCCCAGCATACTAGGAAATGGATTGTGTCTCATTTTTTTTGCATATCAAAACTTAAATATCACTTATAGTGATAGCACACTCTTTCTCCCAGGAGGGACCCAAATTAGCTTGCAAGTTTCCGTTCCCCTTCATTCCTTTCATCTGCACAGCAACTCTGTGAGGCCGGCCCATGATTACTCAGTCAAGTTTCTTGTCCTCATGGAAATTCAAACTTGAGTCTCCCAGATTCTAGTAGAACATTCAAGCTACTACCTACACCATGCTGCTTTATTCTGTCCCTTCCTATTAAGCCACACACACACCCGAACACTACATCATTGTTTCTGTATTTCATTTTAGAAGCTTTTCGACACCCACTTCTATCACCCTCTTCTATTTTCTTGTGGGTTTTTTTTTTTAAGAGACCTGCAAATCCTTTATTGAGGCTCCTTCTCATCTGTAATCTACAAGACATCCTGCAGATTATACTGCTATTGTAAACCTCTTTTGATATCAGGGGAAAAGTGTCCCATTCAATTTTTTTATGTATGTATAGAAGAGTTGGTTTTCTTCTGAAGAGGCTTGCTTTTTCTTTTAATTTGCGATTGGCAAGTGCCATTAGGCTGCTTCTGACTGCTGGTGACCCTATGAATTAATATCCTTCAAAACACCCTGTCGTTAACAGCCTTCCCAGGTCTTACAGACTGAGAGTTGTGGCTCCCTTTATAGAGTCAATCCATCTCATGTTTGGTCTTCCTCTTTTCCTGATGCCTCCAATTTTTCTTGGTGTTATTATCTTTTCCAGTGACTTTTCCAGTGACTTTGATAAGGTGGACTTCAGTCTGTAAGAACTATACTGCAATCAGTGTGCTAGTCTTCATTTATTGTCTGTCTTTCTGTTTTATTAATCCATCTCATGTTTCAAAAAATCATAAACATAGGAACAATAACCATACACAACAGTAAAAACTATGGTGTCACAAGAATATTTTTTTAAAAATATAGCTTCTGAGTTACATTGAAAGTCATTTTGTTAAAGAAAACTATGTAGCTCTTGTCAAGACCTTTTATCTATAAATTATCTGCTATTGATGGAGGCATCACACTCGCCAGGAAGTGTCCAGATCACTGGGGGGGGGGAGGGGAGGAAAGTTATCTGATCGAGTAGCAGCAGCAGTGGCGTAGTGGTTAAGTTTACTCTAATCTGGAGGAACTGGGTTTGATTCCCCGCTCTGCCACCTGAGCTGTGGAGGCTTATCTGTAGAATTCAGATTAGCCTGTGCACTTCAGCGCATGCCAGCTGGGTGACCTTGGGCTAGTCACAGCTCTACTGAGCTCTCTCAGCCCCACCTACCTCAGAGCGTGTTTGTTGTGAGGAGGGAAGGGAAAAGAGTTTGTAAGCCCCTTTGAGTCTCCTTACAGGAGAGAAAGGGGGGATATAAATCCAATTCTTCTTCTTGTTCATTGGATATTCTGACAAGAGACGTGAATTTCAAAAGACTTTTAAAAGCATAACAGTTTTATGGATGGTTCCTTCATTTTTGCTGACATCTGATGTTTTCCCAGGACTTAACTGGACAAACCCTCTAGGAACTTGCTTTTTAGAACAGGTTTGATAAGCTGTTATGACTCAGCTGGCTGAAGGAAGAGGAAGGGACGGGGTGTTTCTGTTTTTGAGCAGCTTTTCCCTTTCGTCCCTTAAGTCTTCCCAGTGGAAAGTGTGAAGCTGCTGCTTTGCTAGATCTGGTATGAATGTTTAATGTTTAACTGCTGTTTTGGCATATTGCCAACGCTTGATGAATGCAGTGAGAAAACACACCAATGGCAGGAGCTCTTTCAAGTTCCACTGCAAACATGAATAAAATATAATGGTCACCCCATGCCCAAAAGAATTCGGTTGCTGAATTTCAAAGGTCTGCTGAAGCCAACTGGGATATGGGGAAAAAACCCTAAGATCAATGTCTTTGACAAACATGCAGAGATACTTCTGAGAAAGAAAAGCTTCTAAAAATCCACATTAGCATTTCTATTACTTTAGGTGTTGCAGTTAAAATGCTCAGCTAAGGGCAAGAACTATGTGCATCTAGTATGAACAGCAAACCCATGTCCCTGACTATATACCATGTGGAAACCTCATGTGATTTGGTTGAAACATGGTTGGTTAGAGAAGGGACTGATAAAAGGAGACTGGAGTCTGTCTTCTATTGACATACTCATTCATATGCATTTTTCTGCACACGTGTACCTTGCAGAATGGAAGTTGTTTGTGGGCTACTCTCAATCTAGTTTCTCTCATATTGGCAAGGCTGAGGTATCAGTTAGCAAGGAACAGTTTGACCATAGATTGACCTTTTCTGATGTTCCTGACTATTTGTCCTTGTTATCCATTCTGGATTGACAGTTCAGAAAAGAGAGAGGTATTGCTACGGGGGTCTATATGTGTATCCTAAGGCACATATTATTTTAGTGGTAAACCCCCAAGATGTCCTCCTTACACTCCTTATGCATAGAGGAGAAGAACCCTTCTCAATGAGTATCTAATGATAGTTCTCAAGATATTTAAAAAAATATAATCAGAAAAGCCTTTCCATTCTCCAGGTATGTTTTTCTTCATTCCAGAGCAGTGTTTTATGTAACTCAATTTTACAAAAAATATATACACATACTCCTCCTGAAGCAGCCATGAACCCAGGGTTCTGCAGTATGCAGAAGACTTCTAGAAAAATTATTATGAAGACTGAAAGCTTTTATGTCAGTGATTCTGCAAAACTGGTTTCAAATGTTCCTGTTCGGTCCTTCTACATTTGAACTATATATTTTGAGTATTCAGATGAAGTGTCATGAGTGAGGCAGATGTCTAGTTCTCAAGTATGTATAAACTTGCTGGGTTCGAACATCATAATTTCAATTTTCAAGCTTGGGAATGCTTGCAGGTTTTTGACCCACCCTGGCTATGTGAGTTCTTGGTATTCTCTTACCATAGTTTGCCATGTTGTCTGAACTAGCAAACAGTTATCAGCACCTTGCCCTCTAACCATAATTTTAAACTCCGCTTCTTGCTTCTTGGAAGAGATTTTAGAATCTTTGGATTGTGTCATCAATACTTTTAATGTAGCCTTCCCATTTCTGTTTGCCTCGGTATCCATCTGTTGCATATTGTAAATGCTATTAGCAATGATCCCATCACTTCTGTTTTTTGTTCAAGGCCTCTTTTGTTTATTTAAAAAAAACATTTTTTGTAGCTTTTCTACCTGATTCAGCATCTCTGAGGCAGCGAACAGTCAAAACAGATTTTAAAACATGTATGCATACACACACTAACACAATAAAAACAGGTCAACAAAATACAAACACATAGACATTATATACATAGGAAGGAGAGTCAGTAAGGGAATGCTGAACAAAACAAATGTCTTAACCTGCTGATGGAAGACGGTGGTAGAAGGGGACAAAGAAATGTCCATGGAGAGGGAATTCAGTATATTGCTGTCTAATGCTACCTTTGGTGGTAGTGGGGCAGCATGTAGGCTGGAGGAAGGGATTTCTGCCATTTGTGCTATGTTTATATTCATGATAGTCCAAATAATCAGTTGGCTAGTGCTGGCTCATCTCCCCCCTCCTCCCATATAATTCCTTATTTTGGTGAGAGGGTTGCATGTATGTGTCCTTGAAGGGTACACGAGGATGAAAATTTGTAATAAAGTGATAGATATTGAAAAATGGGAGGTTCCTTAAAACTGAATGAATGATGAAAAAAAGTAGGGTGGGAATATTTTTGAAAAGGACAGTTATGGAAACAAAACAGCAACTTGGGACAAGAGCCAGTTTTCAAACCATTGATAAGTAGAAGAAGAGTTAAATGTATTGTTGAGGGCTTTCA
Source organism: Sphaerodactylus townsendi (assembly GCF_021028975.2). Classification (NCBI taxonomy): domain Eukaryota; kingdom Metazoa; phylum Chordata; class Lepidosauria; order Squamata; family Sphaerodactylidae; genus Sphaerodactylus; species Sphaerodactylus townsendi. Next base: position 37,611,532 of record NC_059426.1, on the reverse strand, counting down.
CGGCCGGAATCACTGGGGTGCTGTGTGGTTTCCGGGCTGTATGGCGGTCAGAAATTCTAGCAGAGAATTCAGGAGAGAATTCTACTAGAACACGGCCATACAGCCCAGAAACCACATAGCACCCCAGAAGAAGAGTTGTTTGTTATACCTTGCTGTTCTCTACATATAAAGCAGTTTACAATCACTTTCCCTTCCTCTCCGCACAACATACCCTTTGTAAGGTAGGTGGGCTGAGAGAGTTCTGAGAGAACTGTGGCTGGCCCAAGATCATCCAGCAGGCTTCATGTGGAGGAGTGGGAAATCAAACCTGATTCTCCAGATTAGAGTGCACCGCTCTTAACCACTGTGCGATATTTTTTTTGCTTCCTGCCTTAACTTTCCTCTGGTAATCACACCCTACATTTTGAAATGTCATTAAAAAAAAGATGTTTCTGGTAATGAGTATTTTGAAGTGGTGGTAGCTGCTAGGAAATAACTTTTATTGAAATTATACTACATATTTGCCCATCTCCTCCTTTCAAGCCAGCTCTTTTTTTATTTGGTATCTTCTTCTCAGTTCTAAGCTGTCGTCTGTTACTTCAAAGTCACCTTCCAAGGCTGCATTCTGCATAGAATACCAATTAATTATTCACCACATGTCCTGATCTCACACTAGATCAGTTAATATTTTCATGCTAAACTATAAATCACTGCCCCATTCAGTTCCAAAATATCCTCACTTTGGATGCTATTTATTGCCAAAGAATTTTTCCCTACCAGCAGAGTATATCTTTCAGTCCCTTAATTTAGGGCATGTAGTAAATGAAGGATATAAAACAATTTCCTGTGTACCTTTTGAAAGGACTGCTGATACAGTGGTTTTTCCCCCTCTTGGTTTAAAAACAGTCTCCTTATCAAAATGTAATGTACTGACTTCAAACTGTACAAATTCATCTCAAATACAGTGATTGGAGACTTTAACTTTATATGTTGCCCTTCAGCACAAGCGTCTGCCCTTCTCTGTGAGGGTTCCCGCAATTGCAGGTTTAGGATCAGCAGGGCCCAAGGTCAAATTTTCACTCTGTCTTAAAATATGCTGGGGTGACCTTGGGCCACTCATACTCTCTCAGTCTAACTCTGACTCTAACCTAATTCTCAAGGTGGTTGTGAGGATAAAATGGAGGAAAGGAGAACTCTTCTTTCTCTCCCCCCCCCCATTTTTGTCCAGTAGAAGAAGAAGAGTTTGGATTTATATCCCCCCTTTCTCTCCTGTAGGAGACTCAAAGGGGTTTACAATCTCCTTGCCCTTCCCCCCTCACAACAAACACCCTGTGAGGTAGGTGGGGCTGAGAGAGCTCCGAGAAGCTGTGACTAGCCCAAGGTCACCCAGCTGGCATGTGTGGGAGTGTACAGGCTAATCTGAATTTCCCAGATAAGCCTCCACAGCTCAGATGGCAGAGCTGGGAATCAAACCCGATTCCTCCAGATTAGATACACGAGCTCTCAACCTCCTACGCCACTGCTGCTCCAGTACTGGATAATAAGAGTTAATGGATGCTTTTACCATGCTGGTTTCACAATGCAGACGGAATAAAATGCACATATATTTACACAGATTTTCCCCTCCCATGGTTACTTTTCTGGATGGTGGTGCTCTCCTAACCATATCCTTCTAATCTCGTGTCTTTTACTAGAATGAGAACAATGTACAAAGTGCACCTTATACCTGGAAAATCCGTTGGAACCATGTGAAGATTATTTGTAGTGTAAGGAACTGTGTGAACATAGCTCAGAAAGAATTGTCCATAGCTCACCTTCCACACTCAAAGAATATGAATGTATCCTGCGTAGTGTGAAAACAGAACCTAGGCTGTTTTCACATATGTCCGGAAAAGGTTTCTGTGAGGCTTTTTGCACACAGTTCAAACCCATTTTGGTTAATGTGCATCAGGAAATGGAGGATGTCCATTTTAGAACCATATATATGTTCTGCCTATTGAAAGTATTACACTTGAATTCCGTATGTGGGAAATACAAAAACCGACTCTCTGTTGGCTTCTGAAAATGGCCTTGAGTTTCCCCTTAAAATGAAAATTGCTCTGTCCAAAGCACTGATTTGAGAACATGGAAAGGGAACAATGGAGATTAAGAGGGCAGTGTTTGCAAGAGGAAGTAGCAACAATGAAGTCTCCTAGTAGTTTTGGCTGGAATGTGAGAGATGTAAATCACAGCTGTCTCGTGATCTTACAGTACTTGCACAGCTGTGAGACTTTGGAAACATCAAAGAAGCCCGCTGCTTCTTTGCGTAGAAAGCATATGCACAGTCCTACAAGGAACAATTTGATCCTGTTTATAATTTAATATGCCTAATATGAGTCTTGCAGACATGGAATCATTAATGTGCACTCATTCAAGACAGTATTTAGGCTTTCCTGGGCCTTAGGAAGGAATATACTTGTGCGTTTTAGAAGCCGCCTCCCTTTTTGCACCAAGAGCAGTAATTTTTCTCTTTACTAATCTGGAAAAATAGCTGGCGTTTCTGAAGTACAAGAGCGTGTCTGCTGTTGCTTCAGTTTATTGCTGTGGCTGGCCATTGCATGTCCTGGTCTGTATGGCCCAGCCTAGCCTGATTTCATCAGATCTTGCAAGTTCTAAGCAGGGACAATCCTAGTTACTACATAGATGGGAGATCACCCCCCAAAATTAAAAATCCAAGATCTCATCATAAGAACATGCAATGGCAAACCACCTCTGGACATCTCTTGTCATGATTGGGATTGCCATAAGTCAACTGCAGCTTGATGGCACTTTATTTATATATATGTACATGCACACAAAGATGCATATTAATCATTTTTGCTGGTACACATTAAGACAGTTCATTTCTGGGAACTGTTATTATGTATCATATAAATAAACAGCCTGTCCTCCTCTTACATATGCTTAGGAATAAAGAGTTCAGTAAATTTATGACCCTTGTATCCTGTTTCCTTCTTTGAACACTTTCAGAAGAGAATTGGGTGTTCCCATTCTGAGTTCTGCAGACTTGATGGCAGACTCTCTGGTGTCCCTGTTCAAAGAGATCCAAGGTCTACCAACTGGGAGGTATTGAAGAACTATGTAAGATGTGTGGTTAGGGCAAGGCTTAATTAAAGAGCTGCAGGTCAGAGAAGGCTGGAAACCCAAGTGAAGTTGAGAGAAATGAAAACAGAAACGTTGTAATTCAGGAAGGAATGAAGTTGGCTAACGGTTAAGTGTCTAACGACAAGAATACAGAAATGTATTCTATATAGAATATGGAAATATATTGTATATAGAATATAGGAATAGGATCTTAGGCAGTGCTTTGGACACTTGGACTATGAAGTGGATCCAGACTGTAAAGTGGCATTTTCCACCAAGTCACCCTTCCTGCTGTAAACTTCTCCCCTGTTATTTCTCTGTGTCCCCTGTTCGCCAAAACCAGCATTTCATGGAGATCAGTGGAATACAGTGGAAGGAGAGAAGTGGCAAGGTTTTGATGGAAAAGTTAGTCTGGATCCATCTGGTTTTCACATCTTAAATTTAGGTTAGGCTGATCATGACTCGCCTGCAAATACCCAGCAATCTTTGATGACAGACTTTGGGTTCAGGTTTGGGTCTCTATAGTACATGGGTGTATGTATAGTCTGTTTCAGAGTATAGAGTAGTAGGAATACTATTTTTCATCTTTCCTGTGAGCGTTACTTTTCTAAATCATCCCTCACTTGCAGTCTGAAATGTTTTAATCTCCTTCCTTAGATTCTACCACTTAATTTTGCTGCAGAAGTAGACCAAACTTAATATTGTTCTGTAGATGACGTCTTAATATTTTAGAGGGGAGGGAAACTTATTTTCATTTTAGTGTATTTTAATGTTAAGTTGCCCAGTTCATTAATTTTTTAAAAGTCTCAGAACTTTAAATGCCTATCAAGATGCCCAAAAACTAGGCTGAATTAGATGGGATTAAAACTGTATATCTACATGCTGGCAGGGGCTGATGGGAATCGTAGTCCATGAACATCTGGGGCGCCAGAGTTGGACACCCCTGATATTCTACATAGAGTGCATGGTACGAATCTGGAGAAACACAACTGGGAAGCCCAGTAGGAAACATTTTTTTTTTGTAAAGAGCATCATCTCAGTGTATTCCATTAGGCAAGAGTTCAAAAATGTATGGAGGCATTTTCCTTTCAGTAGTCATTCCAATTGTCACTTGCCCTGTTAATTCATGATAGATACTGTGGATTTGTGACTAATATTTAAATTTTTCTCTCTTGATAAAACTCTGGTCAGAAGCCAGACAATCGTGTGCCCAGAATGCCTAACAGTAATTTATCCAGGTTTAGCCTCATAACCTTAATTATATGTGGAATGCAGAGAATGTTGTGTGTTGTTTTTCTTTATAACAAGACAGTAAACCTTTAGCTTCTTGACTCTTCTGTTAAAACATTCCTTGTAGTTTCAGTATATACTTCAACAAATACAACAAACTCATGTAAAAATAAAAGTGAACCCACAGTGTTTTTGTAATTAATCTTCTATTATCTGGTTTATTTTCATTTGTGCAAAAAAAATTGCATGTTTAAGTATCCTCTTATAGGAACAACCATTTAAAACTGTTACCCCCTCTCTTTTTTTAAGGAAAAAGAACTGTGTTAAAATGTTAAAAGCAGTCCTGAAGAAGAGCAGAGATGGTGCAAAGGCCAGCAAAAAGGAATCCGGTAGGTCTGTTAAAATATTGGTGAGCTACAGATTTAACTAAAAAGAAAACAAAACCACAGTTCTTATGTAAGGCTGAGTTGAACTATGTTTACTTAAGGTGGAAACACCTAACTTAATCATAGCAGTACTTGGCTTAATTTCCATAATATATGCCTTAAAATATTTGCTTACTTGATAGTGAATCCTTTCCAATGCAGGAAAGGTCAGATTTTACAATAAGATCAATAAGAGTTGACCCAAAGAATGAGCAAAAGTAGCAGGAGAACAAATGTGTTGTTATATCCAGGGCTGTATGTATGCCACATAGACTTTACAGCCCAATCCACAGCCTGAGGTGGCCGGGGACAGTGCCGCTGCTACACCACTCCCATCTGCCTCGAAGCCCTCCATGCCAGATTCAAAGCTGTGGGTGCCGTATGCCCAGCAGCAAAGCCTGGGCAGCAGGTGACTAACATAGGCTCCTCCCTCCCCTCTAGGAACATCTCCGCATGCCCCCACTGCGCTGATGCGTTCCATCGGGGCAAATCCTGTGGGGCTCCCCTCCTTTGGATTAGGTTATTAGTTTTGCATTCAGAATTCAACTTTCAGGCAATATTTTTTTCATTATGACTGAATAGAAATTGCAGCAGCTGTACATAGTGTAACATTTCAGAAGCTGGCAGAGACTGGGAAGACCTAACAAAGGTCAGTTGAAGTTGAAGTTGACTGAGAAGATGTTCTAATAGTAAGAGGCTAAACTTTGATACTGTGTGTGGTTCTGTGTAATTAGGAAAATAATCAGTTATGCAAAATAAGCAAATAAATGAAGCTTTGGCTGATGTATATTTGCACATGTGCATGCATACACACAGAGTATCCATTTTAGAAGCCTGTTTCACTTGTTGTAGAATTTAGGTTACATTGGCATAGTGCAGAGGCGATTTGCTTTTTAATGTCTTGATAAACTGTGGTTTGATTAAACTTTGGCTTAGTGTGATATCTGGATATAGTGTACCCAGGGTTCTGATGGTGAGTGCTAAACTGGGATTTTTACTTATGTATTTTATTATATTACAATATATTTATATGTCACCCTCCCCCTTGCAGGTTTAGGGCAGCTTCCAAAATTTAAAATACAATAAAAACCTAAAGCCAGAATAACAATTATTTAAACCGAGATGGCGAATAAAATCAGATTCCATTAAATAACACAATTAAATAATCCCACCATTATAAACAATACAGGGAAAGAGAAGAGGGAGGCCATTCACAGGGTACAGTTGTAGCTGCTGCAACCAGAAGTCTAGTGTATCAGCTCTGGAATTTCATCAGGTTCTGTAGGGCTCGGGCCTCATTAGACCGGGCAATCCACCAGGTAAGGGGCAGGGCCAAGAATGCCCTGGCCATGTTTGAGGCTAACTGGACATCTTTCAGGCCACCAACAGATTAACTTGCTAATCACAGCATCTGTCAGGGGACATACTGGGAGGAGAGGCAGTCCTACAGATACAATGGCCCCACATTGTTTAGGGCTTTGAATGTCAATTCCAGAACCTTGAATTAGATTCGGTCCTCTACTGGTCCTCCAGCTGGTGAAGCACAGTTTGAATTTGTGCCCACCACAGGGTCCTAATAACTGTGCCAACTCATTGATACCTTCAGAGAGCAAGCTATGCCAGTCTTCTGTCAGTTCGTCCAATGAGTTGCTGTGGGGCCTTTATTCCTGCAGGGCATTCTAGAAGCCAGTTGGATACATGAGGCTCTGCGGGCAAGCATAAATAGTTTGCCTCCTATACAAGGCAGGTTAGACAAGCCTAAATGGGCCTTCAGGGCATAGTGGTCTGATAATGACACCACAATAGTAGCAGCCAGATCCTTATCTACCATCACCTCTAAAATTAAATCCCGGGTGTGACTTGCTTGACGTGCAGGGCCTGATACAAACTGGGAGAGTCCTAGTGTTGCCATGTATGACACCAGTTCCAAGGCCTGCCTGGAATCAGTATCTCTAATATGGGTGTTGAAATCCCCAAGGCCAATTGTCTGGGGAACTCCAAAGACCAGCCTGATACTATCTCCAGCAGGGTATCTGTTGGTGCATTGGCTGGATGGTAGACCAACCAGATAGGCAAACTCTTCTAAAACATAGTTTGGATGTGGTCTATTATGGGTTTGTACAAAATACTTTTTTTGTGACATCTGAATTCAGAAGTCCCATGATTAGTCAACAGAGAGCACTGAGTACTGCATGTCTCCCTGAGCTTCCCCAATCCTCAGCAGCCATTTCTAACCACAAGCTTATTCTCTGAGGATGCAGACCTCAAATTCCAGTTCCATGGATGGGTAGGGGGAAGGTGGTGAATTCTGCCTTCTATCTCTTCTGTTAGCAGAGCTCTATTGAAAGAGAGGCAGAAGAAAGTGATTTTGTACCCTTTCTATTGCCACTGCAGTCTCCTAACCCACATGGGTCCCTAGGAATAAAGTTTTCTAGAGCTGGAAATGAGGCCTGGCAGGAAAGGGAGAATTGGGAAGACTGGGTTTCCTTACACTGGAACCAACCCAATAACTATAAATAAGATCTACCGTATAAACTCGTGTATAAGCTGAATTTTTCAGCCTTTTTTTAGGCTGAAAAATGCCCCCCTCGGCTTATACGTGGCTCTCTCTCTCTCTCTCTCTCTCTCTCTCTCTCTCTCTCTCTCTCTCTCTCTCACTCACACACACACACACACACACACACACACACACACACACACACACACACACCCCGCAGAGTCACAGTGCATACTCATGCCTCGGGAAGCCTCGTCCCCCTCTCTAACTCAGCGTTCTTTTTTGCAGGCTCTAAGTTTAAGGCGTGGTTTCAGGGAAGCTGCTGGCTTTCTTTTTTGCAGGCTCTAAGTCTACAAGGAAGCTGCCGTTCGGGGCAGCCTGTTCTATGGTTTTCTTAAAAGGGCAATGCATTGCCTTTTAAGAAAACCATAGACCTGAGCCTTCGGGGAGGGCGGTATACAAATATAATAAATAAATAAATAAATAAATAAATAAATAAATAAATAAAGATTAGGACATCTATATACTCAATAATGCTTTTAATAATTACATAAATATATAAATGGAAAATTGTAAATTTAGCTGTAAATAAATCCGTAAATGAATCTGTAAATAAATCTGATATTGTATTGGATGCGAAAAGTGAGAATCTTATATTGCTGAAGCAACATTTGTTTTTAGAAAAAAGTCTGTACAGTCAATTAGATATCCAATGGCTATTCCAAAGCTTTGCTGGGCAAAAGTCCAAACTAGCCCTGCCCACTTTCTAGAAACACTTGGGCACCAGGAAATGTATCAGCCAATACCATGGCTCCCACTGTTACCACATTGGGAACCCCTGCTTTAGGGGGAATGGTAAGATATAGGCCATTACAATTGTTATGACATTCAGTATGTGTAATGTTTAATACAGTTCAGGCAAACAGATATTGGCCGAAAGATCTTGCAGTCTAACATTCTAGCACAGCATTTTCTTGACTGATTAAAATGCTGTCCTTGAAAAAGTTTCTCGCTTGTGGCTTTTTAAACATACATCTGGCCTTGGCCTTTCTCTTCTGATGGTCCTCTTTAAAAGTAGGCATTTGAAACACTTGCAAACTATGCTACGTAATGATGTGCTGCCAGTACTTTTTTGATAAGTCCATATATTTCAAAATCATAAAATAGATTTTGACCTCTGAACGCTGAATAGGCAATCCACTTGGGGTTTTTTTTTTTGTACAAATGTTTTCCTGATCATCTTTGAATTTTAAATCAAAAGAATTTTCTGGCATGAGAAGTCCAGAATTGTTAGTTTTAAATGTTGAAGCTGTGCTGGAATCTTTTCAAGTTTCAGTTTGACTTTTTGGTCACTCTTCTGAATATATCTCTCAACAGAAGATGCTTTGTTCACACTAAATATAAGGGCCTGTTTTTGATTTATGCTATGCTACTGTGCCCATTCTCTGTGGTTCTTGATAATTATAAAAGAGTTTAGTGCAATGGCATTTTTGCTGAGCAAGTGGGTATTTGGTGTGGTATTACAGTTTCAGGGTTGTTGTTTTTTTACAAACTATAGAGAGATAGTCACACATCAAAACTACTGTTTTATATTGAGATTAGCCACAAGAAATAATAACTTCAAAAGACCTAGTAATTTCTAGTGCTGGAAGACTTAACGTTTCAAAAAGTTGTCTTTCACTTAACACAAATAAGTTTTGCTAACAGTAGCTAGGCAAGAGAGTTGAGGTGGATTATATTAAAGAAGCACTACTTGCACATGGTAGCATTCAAGTGAGCAAAATGTTAGACCGAAGACAATGTTGATCATTTAAGTTTGAACATTCTCATCTGTCTGAGATGTACCACTGGTTGCACAATAGAAACAAACTGGAGACAGCAGAGGAAGGAACATATGATTATTACTCTTAGGTGCTCACTTCTTGCAGAAAAAAATTGTATGCTTACTTATGTATTCCCCTCTTTAAAAAATTCTTGAAGCCGTTCACAAGATCAGAATCTACCCAGGCTGATTTTGTTATCTATGGCTAGTCGGAAGGATCATCTCACTCCTATTCTGAAGTTCCATCACTGATAGCCAATACATTTCTGAGTGCTGGTAATTACCTTTAAAGTAATTCATGACCTTGGACCAAAATACTTGAAAGACTTCCTCTCCCAGTGTGTTTATGTGCAGCAGCTATACCCTTTTCAACAAAAAGAATTAAGCAGAATTGTAACTTCATCTGCCTACTGGATCATATTTGTTTTAGAATGCTCCGCTTGGGTCCTAGTGTCTTACCCAGTTCTGTTAGGTAGGCAGAAGGCCCGAACCAGAGCATTCTAAAACATCCTGCCAACCAGGATTAATTGGGGTAAATCAAGGGAGAGTGCAAGGAAAAGGCTCTGCACACTGTTTTGAGAGAGAAATAGTGTGGAGGAAGTATTGGCGTGTATTTTGAGAGACCTTGTTTTAAGGGAGAGAAAGAGAGAATGAGGTGGGGAACATTGATGTGACTTTTGAGAGAGTATGTGTGGGAGGAAGCATTTGTGCCCTTTTGTGTATGTGTGTGGAGGGTGTGATTGTGTGAGAGAGAGCACATGCAGGGATAAGCCTTGTTGAGAGAGAAAGACAGTATGGATGGAGAAAGCCTTTGTGCCCATTGTGTGTGTGTATGTGTGTGTGTATGAGAGAGAGAGAGAGTGGGGGAAGCCTGGGGCACCATTGAGAGATATAAAAAAATGGGGATAGAGAAAGCTTCCATGCCCTTGAGAGAGAAGTGAAATGTAGGGAGTCTAGGGGTACCATTGAGGAGGAGGGAGGGTGTGAGAGATCCTCTGCCCACCCTTCTTCACAAGTTTCTTGTGGATCTCTACTTACATTTCCAATTTCTCATGCTTTGATCTGTACTGGTCTGGATTTGTTCTTTTCATTCCACTAAAGTTGCCATGTCACTTTCTTGCATAAATAAAGGGCCACTGTTGTTCTTGCTGTTGCTCTTTATGCTGCTCTTAAAAGGTTTGATCATGTCCTGTTCATATTTTACCTAATCTTTGATGTTGGGTTTTTCACAGTTCTGTGCATTATTGGTTTAATTCTTACTACTTGTTATTTAAAAGCTTCTGTTAATGAATTGTTATCTCCTCTTCCCTTATCAGTTGGTGTTCCACAGGAGTCCTCTTAGTCCTCTTCTTTATACACTATATACTCTCCCTCGTGGTAAGAGTATTGCTTTATTTATGCAGATAACATCCAGACTTATCTTTCCATTCCATCTCTTTCATTATCAGCTCATTGAAATATCTCCAACTGTAATGCTGTAATTACCATGTGGATATCTTAAGAGCCCTATTTGGGTGGGGGGGGGGGGGATAAACTAATCTCTGGAGCCAGAGCAGCCTTGAACCAGCACAGATGCACTGACAGACAATGCAAATACATGAGTGCCCAGGAGCTGTACAGCTCTGCAATGCCCAACCCTGGAAGCAGCTTCCATGTTTCAGCCCTGATGGCACAGGTCGCTGTACTGGTGTGGCAGGGGACATTCCCAGGGGTGGAGCCGACCTTATTTGGCTTCCACCTGGGGTTTGAGGCCGGAAGTGCTGCGCCCTGGCCCTTATATCTCCCTTTTGGGTGGCATAAGTCCATTGAACCTAGTGGAGGGCTTTCTGGTGCCAAGTTTTTTTTTTTCTGTGCCTCCAGAAGGCCTTCTGGAGGCAGCAGGGCGGTGTTGCAGTGGTGCCGTCCCTGACCACCCAGGGCTCTGGATTGGGTTATAAGTATTTTCTAATTTTCAGTTTCAGTTTATTTTTCTACTGCATCTTTTACATTTTTAACCGTTGGTTTCGTTATTCAGTCCTTTCCAGAAACATACAGTTAGCAGATACTAGTATTGATTTTCCCTCTTTTCCATTAAATCTCAGTCTTTTAGTAAGTCATCCTTCTGCTATTGTGAAGATTCTTTCTATTGAAACTGCAGGAACGTTTGGTTTTGATTTTTTTAAAAATATCTTAATTAATTATGGCAACCTTCTGTTTACTGTTTTCTCCTTGCTTAACTTGTTCCATTTGTTTATATCTGATCTCATTCACCCATTTGATTTATTTTGATCAGTATTACAACCATCTCATTCTTTTCTGGTTCTGATCCCCAGTGCCTTTTTTTACTGTGTTCATTTCAAGTTTCAATTGCTTATTTGAATAACAATGTTCTTACCATAACTGTTGTTCATCTAGTGGTCCTCTGTACAGCCTACATGAAACTGCACTTGTCCAGGACTAACCATGGAGCATTTTGATAGCAAATTAAGAGCTTTAGCCATGTATGGAGCGCCCCCTCCCCCAGCTTCATTCCTGGACTGGCTACTTTATCCGCCCAAGCTTTTTTCAGACTGTAGAATAAAGACTTTTCATTTATACAGTAACGTTCTTCTTGAAAGGTTGAGATGAAAATATTTGTCGTGGTAACTTGTTACAGTTGATTTGATTGTTTATTTTAGGATTTGATCATTAATTTTCTTTTCAAACATAAAATAAAATACAATAAAATAGCAAAATAGCAACAAAAAATAGCAAAATAGCAACAAAACAGCCCCTGAAAAAGAAAAAAATAAGTTATTCTAGAAGCTGGTTTTAAAACATGCGTACCAATAGTTCAGATTTCAGTAAATTTCCTCGTGCTTTTCTTGATGTTATTTTTAGTTCTTGTTAACATTTTGCAATATGATAAAGACAGTCAAACAGCCAGAATACAAAACTTCAATTCGTAGTAGCCTATGTTCTTGGGAACAGTACCGTATGTTCATCAATTTTTTTAAAAAAATGTTGTTCTTTATTTGCTTTATCATGTCTGCCTCCAAAAATTCACTATCAGTGGACATATGAAGCCCCAGAAAAAGAACAGGAAAATGTATATGGGGGGATTTTTCCGGTTTTTGTTTTTTCCTAAGGATTTTTCCCCCAGTTTTTCTGAAAGAAAAATTAGAACATTTGGGGAGCACTTCTGCAATTGGGAAAATTGGGGAATATTGTAAAAAAAAATCCACTTGTGCTATAGACATGTACGTTTTCAAGAATGGTTATTTTTGTAAATGTAAATAATTTTGCTATAATGGGTTTAATGATAGTACATTGGTAAAGCATTCAGTGTTTTCAGTGTTATGATGTTTAGCTCAATATCCAAACATCCTGGCACTCCTACCTATTGTGACTCTATGAACAAGTTTCTATACAATAATGTTCTTTTTCAAACTATAGAATTTGTTTTTTAACCTCAGCTTTTTCTCCAATTTCTCAGATGGCAAAAATTAAATATACATATGCTATAGTGGCATTAGGTACAGCAGTTTGAAACCCATTCTCACGTTTTGGGTATATTTAATTTTTTTTATCTGAAAATGAAAACTAGGCCAAAAAGTACAATTGTATGTTCAAACAGTTATAAATTATACATTTTATATTGTTAAATCAGTAACAGAAAATTAGGTTTGATAGAAAAGTAAGTATTGCTTGTATTAAAATTTCCTTCAAATTTATGTCTTTCCCCCCCAGAAAGATACTCCCTCCCCCCATGGCTTTAAAATTTCTCAAAATGTTACGTCTCTAACAATTATTACATTGCTTTGGAATTTTTAATTCATTTACATGGTCTTCATTAAGATCTGAAAAATTATAACCTCTGCAGTGTGTCAAATCACAATTAGATTTTCCCCAATATCTCAATTTGTTAACTAATAACATTTTAAATGTCTGCTGTGTTGGTTCAAATTTTAGTTTTGATATTATTCATAACATTTTGGCTGGATTCATTATATGTGTATCATTTGACTTTTATATGTAGATCTTGTTGATTTTGCTACTGCCAAAGTCTTTGATGACTTGAATGGCTTCTTATTAAACATACTCTTTGCACAGCACTCTGTGATTTGTCAACAAATAACTTATATTGATTGATGGTATTCCTTGCTAGATAATATATGAGTGGTTTGAAATGCATTTTGACATAACTAAAACAAAAAGGGTTATATGACCTAACATACATATAGGGAACATCCCTGAATAGTTAAGGATGAATAGGTTTGCTTATATATTTCATTATATTTTGGTTAATTGCTATAGGGAGTGGAGGAAGTGTGATGTTAATATTTCTGTGTGCATATGAAAGAGATTTCTTTTCAGTGATGAAATAAAGGTCTTAACAATGTAAACTAGTGTGTGTGTGTGTGTGGGGGGGGAAGCTGCAGTGACCAGAGGAGGCGTAGTGAAGGTAGCACTGTCCCCCAAAGGGCTTCAGACAGTGCAAAAGGAGAGGGGAAGCAAAATCCCTCCTGCCACCTGAATTGCCCCATTGCTGCCAATGGCTTAAGGTCTGGGAGCACCATTCCCTTTTCTGGAATGCCAGTACAAGCCAACTAACATTGGCTCCAACTCTGGGAATGCATTGGGCTGCCACCCCCCATGCTGGTGTCCATGTGGGCACTAATGTTACTCCATGGCATCCTGGACTTCTGGGTTTTGTCACCATGGAGCTGGGTGGCTGGCCAACGAAGCCTTTGACCCCTCTGTCAGTGGGGGTATCCCTTGCACCATCAGGAGGAGCAAATGCGTTGGCGTGGCTTTCCACTGCTCCCTATAAGCATTCAACCTCCCCCCCCCCCCAATTGGGCTGTATATCTGGTGGGTTACACATTTTAAAATACACCTTCAACTAGTTGTTACTTGTACTTGAAGTTTCCTAAAGCTACATTCCTGTGAAATCTCTGATAAGGAAATGATTCTGTATTTTTACCAGGGCGTGTGAGAATTTATATTTCTTGTCTTATAGTCACAGTGAAAAACTGCAAAATCTGCTGAAAATGCAAAGTTTTTTGGCTAAATAAAGTAACCCGGAATAGTTTTAACTACTGTTGATATTTGACCATTAATTAAAAGTCTGAAGTACAAGAGAAACTTCTGTGGGCAGCCACAGCGATTTTTCAGACAATTACCAGATGCTTAAAATTGATGTTTGAATGTTTCTTCTCTCAGAGGTTAAAGTGTTTCACATGTACAAAAAAGAATCCCATGTTAAGATTTTTGTCTTTGAGGCCAGCAAACAGTATGCTAATAATCTGAAAGTATTGACCTTGTTGCTAAGGTTTTCCCAAGAAATGTTAGTGAAACTTCAGCTTGAAAACTGTGCAAACACTGATGCTTTAATGCCCAACACCAGTTTCCCTCCTATGAATAACCTTCATTCACCTTTTCCCTCTCTCTCTGTGTGTGTATGTGTATTGAGGCTCTGAGCTTTTGAGCGCACAAATCAGGGATAGTAATGTTCTGAACTGAGCATGGCCTCATTAAAAAAAGAACCTTGAACTGAGCATTGCCTAGAGATGGAGTTAGGACCATGTCTGTGCTCTATCTTTGGAAATAAAAGCATTCTTCATTTTTTATAACTGAGCCCAAAATTCTTGTAACAACAAAATGTATGTGTCTACCCTTTCCCCAAAAGCAGACCACAGCAGCTCTTTACCCTTATCCTTCAGAGCAAGCACAAGGTCCTGTGGATTGGATCAGGGCTGTGTCACTATGAAGGGACGCAGCTATGAAGGGGTGTTTGTCATTCCACACTGGACCCTACTCTTTTAATGGTACCTGATTCATGGCACCAGTTTTTGGACACAACCAGAACTTTGTGCTTACGCCATCATTAAATAAATAGAAGTTTACTCATTTATTATGACATTTATATCCTACTTTTCCTCACAGTTCAAGGCGGCTTACAATAATAGTTAAAAATAATTTAAAACATTTTCCATTAAAACCAAAAATAAAATAGCAAAATAGCAAGCTGCACGTTCCTTTTTCTCCTTGTTAAAAGGTGCATGCTGTTCAAACTCACTCAAAAGCTCTGGGCAAACTAGGGAGCCATTCCAAAGAAAAGGCCCAGGCTCTGGTTGGTACCAGACAGGCCACCCTGAGTGGTGGTATAGTTAACAAACGGTTGCCTGATGACCATAATTGGCTCACAGTGACCTTGCATTAGTGCAAGAAATATAGCAGTGATCATCTTGATCCAAGCATAGGATTTTGGGCTGTTGGTAACACAAGGGAACAGTACTAGGTCCACTTTTCAGACATGGCAATTTCTACCAAGATATAATGAGGTCCAT
Source organism: Sphaerodactylus townsendi (assembly GCF_021028975.2). Classification (NCBI taxonomy): domain Eukaryota; kingdom Metazoa; phylum Chordata; class Lepidosauria; order Squamata; family Sphaerodactylidae; genus Sphaerodactylus; species Sphaerodactylus townsendi. The sequence goes on along the minus strand of NC_059426.1, from coordinate 37,596,145 downwards.
TTCAATTTGCATGTATGCAGCAGTTATCATTTGATCAAGTCTCTTACTGTATTGGTCCATTAGGTTTATGCAGAAGCAGTATTTCAATTAAAATTAGCTTTATTGTGAAATACTTGGTTTCCTTCCCATGTGGTTCATTTTCCATTCTAACGATGCGATGAAGTTGAAATGCAGAATTATTTTCCTTCGTTTTCATAATTTACTAATTTAAAATCCAATTGTTGCAATTCTCAATCACAGATACCTTCTCTTAGGCTCATTCCGCACATGCAGAATAATGCACTTTCAAACTGCTTTCAGTGCTCTTTGAAGCTGTGCGGAATAGCAAAATCCACTTGCAAACAGTTGTGAAAGTGGTTTGAAAACGCATTATTTTGCGTGTGCGGAAGGGGCCTTAATCAAACAAGCAAAGCCCTGCATCATTAGCACAATAAACTACCAGACAACGGAAGTTCAGGAGAGCCTGAAATGGATAGTTTTTTTTTATCTGTCCTAATTGCCTTCTGTTATGCTTCTACCAGAGCTGGAAAGCCTTTGTACAGAAGGTACCATGGCTTATCACTTATGTTGTATGTTAGGACTGAGTATCAGAACTGTAGGTGGAAGTAGGAGAAGGTAATAGAAAGGAGGAGAGACTTTTATAAAAAGTCATCTTGAAACATCCACCTCAAATTGGGACCCGGTGAATGTCCTGGAAGTACCAGGATCAGCAGCTTCATCTCCTTCCTGTCTTGTTGTGACCTAGCCACTGTGATCCATGTAATGGTCACCTCCAGATTAGACTACTGTAATTCAATCTACTCAGGGCTACTCTTGATACTGATCCAGAAGCTCCAGCTGATGCAGAATGCAGTGGCTCAGGTCCTTACGGGGACTCTGAGAAGGGACCATATTCAATCTGTGCTCTGTGAGGTGCACTAATTTCAGGTGGAGTACCAGATCAGATTCGAAGTTTTGGGACCATTGTACCTGCAAGACTGCCTCTCCCAATGCATCCCCCAGAGAGCGTTACGTTCAGCAAGAACTAACTTAGTGGAGGTCCTTGGCCCAAAGGTTAGCCAGCTGTTCTCAGCTAGAGCCAAGGAGCCTTTTTGGCCTTCGCCCCAGCCTGGTGGAACTCTCTGGTCGATTCTCCATGGGGGAAATATCCCGGGATATGCACAGTAGGCATCCCCATTCAAGGAGGGACTCCCCACGGTTCCCAGGCCAAATTCGGCACTGTCCTGGCCCTGCCCTGTGATATTCTCTGCATCCCGGGATTTTCAAAAACCATCAGGAAGGTGGTGTTTTTTGAGAATCCCGGGATGAGGCCAGTATTGTGGGGAATCGTCCTGTGTTATTTTTCCCACTCTGAGTCTCCATTCGAGCCATCAGCCAATCACAGCACAGTGGCCTGGGCATGCTCAGAATGGGTGACTCAGAGTGGGCAGGAACATGCCTTTTTTTTAATATGTTCCTCTTGGCTATGAAGCTACAACCATGCCAAGGAAAAAAGGACATTCAGTACGCCTCTTGACACTCTATGCCCATGGTGGCGAACCTTTGGCACTCCAGATGTTATGGACTACAATTCCCATCAGCCCCTGCCAGCATGGTCAATTGGCCATGTGGCTTTGTGATGATGTATCTATGTAGTCATTATGCGGGGGGAAAGGGAATGTTAGCTCACATTCCTGCCCCATAGCACGGCTTGGTTGAGAAAGGGTGGGCTAAATATTCTAAATAAATAACGGAAGCTCAGCATGTGGAGAGTGAACCAGAAGGCAAACCTCTGTGAAGTAATGAGATAACAAGTTAAAATGATTAAATGTTTTTACAAATAATCAGAAAAAAAATCCAAGATTTAAAATGCTACATTGTTAGTCTTGTACTGAAGGTATTTTTGTTCTTCATCAGCTTGAGTGTATTCACCTAGTCTTCCACTTAGAGAACAGTAGTGCAAGAAAGGGGCATATTTCGATTCCTCTCTCCTGTCCTGAGGATCTCCTGACAGCTCAGGAGGATCCAGACACGTGGAAATGCTTGTTTTAGGAAAGCCCCTGGCAGGCAGCCAAGAATTGAAAAAATGGGTGCGGTTGACTGCATTTTTCTGAAAGGAAGTAAACAAGTCTACATAAGAATTGCTAATTTGGAAAGAGATTGTTCAAGTTCCTTTTAACTTGTGTGAGCTAGTGCTTGGTTTAAGAATACAGTTGTAGTCCATGACCATTTAGCAGTACTTTTGTAATAACCCTTCATTTTTACACAGCAGCTTAGATCTCTGTTCAGTATTCTGCAAGCATTGTTCGTATATCTCAGAAGCCTCATAATCTGGATGGCATTGGAAGACCAGATAATATTTGTTTGCTCCAATGTGTAAATTCATTGTGTAGCAGATCCTTAGTTCACAGGTCATGTTCTTAGATGTTTCCTATAGTAGTTAGTATGGGGGTGTGATACTATATAAAAATTCATCTTACAAAGTCATACCATTTATTTTTGATTAAAGATATTTATTTACAGGCCTCAATGACCATTGTGTGACTGTTATTCATTAGTAAGGTCAGAAGAACATAGTTGTCTTCCATTGCATTTTTAAACCAGAAAATAATGATATAAACCTTCAAGACATACCATATATACTCGCGTATAAGTCGACCCACATGCCCGAGTACCTGTTTTACCTTGTGGAAAACTTATTGACTCGGCTAAGATAAGTCGAGGGTGGAAAATGTGCTGCTGGTACCCTTTGTAATAAAAAAATAGATGCCAATAAAATTACATCAATTAAGGCATCAGTAGGTTAAATATTTTTGAATATTTATTTCAAAGAAAAACAGTAAACTGGCTCTGTAAGTGGAAAAGAGGGTCAACAAGAACAATATGGTATCAACAATAACTTTAAAAGTACAAAAACCTTAGTTCAACCAGCAACCAAGCTTAAACACAAGAGTTGCAAAATCCTCCAAAACTGGATTCCTCATCATCATCTGTATGTCCAAATGTAACCCAACTTAGATTTTAAGAGGGATATTATCAGAAATGGAAAATCTACTATTAGCTTTCATTGTAAACAATGAAGGATGGGGCATCCCCTTTGGGGGTCAATAACTTTGGATCCCCTGACCCACACTTCACCAAACCTTGCTGGTATCATAAAGAGACTCTCCTGATTCTCAGCCAGGTTTGGTGAAGCTATTCAGAGGGTCCAAAGTTGTGGACCCTCAAAAGGGTAGCCCCATCTACTATTAGCTCCCATTGAAAACAAATGGAAATGGGGGCACCCCGCCCCCCTTGGGGGTCCATAACTTTGGATCCCTTGGACCAAACTTTACTCAAATTCTGGCTGGTATCATCAGGAGTGTCTTCTGAGAATACCCTGAAATTTTGGTGCCGCTAGCATAAAAACTGCGCCCCCCTGCTGGCCGGCAAAGTAAAAACACACACAAAATTTTAATGACCCGCATATAAGTCGAGGGGAGCTTTTTCAGCATTAAAAATGTGCTGAAAAATTCGTCTTATACATGAGTATATACGGTAATGGAATTTATTTACTACAGTCATTATGGTTAGGATTGTGGGGCTTACTTTCGATAGAAGGTAAGAACTGTTTTTGTCCACAGTCCTGGTGACATACAATTAGTCTGGTTTACGAATAGTATTCTTGATTTGTTCACCATTATTCGACTTCATGATCAGCCTTGAACTCTGTTTTCAAATCCTGATTAAGAAGGAAATGTGATCAGCTTTAACCACTTTTAATGGTGATAGTGTAACGTTTAATTCTAGTTAAGACTGCCTGGGAAGAGTGCAGGGATTTTTATTCCAGGGGAAAAGCTAAGGAGCCAGTGTGTATGATCCTCTTGGGTTACTCCCATTTGTTTACTCACAGCTGAGCAATTTGTGTGTCTGTGTGTGCGCTAGTACAGAGTAAGTGATAGGATCTTTTTTTAAAAAAAACAAAAACCTGAACCAGATAGTATGTATGTACAACAGTGCTGTATGCATAGATCAATGGCAACAACAAAAATTAGTGGAGTGTTTCTACCTTTGTCTTCTAAAGTAAAGAAAGGGAAAACAACCCAGCTGTTAAAACCAAGGTGAATAGTGTGAAGTGTTTTGTATGAGTGCTTCAAAAGCAAGAGTGGTTTCCTGCTCTGTATCTTACCTGTAAGATCATGATCCTTCTGCTGACAGAAGCAGAGTAAGATTCCTTGCCTATTACCTTCAGCTCAAAATGCCTACCAAAATATAGTACCTGGGGAAACACATAGAGCCAGAGGTCTGCAGGAGGATTATCAGCAACATGCCTTCCCCTCCCAAACCATTTTCCACTGGATCCAACCCTATGGCTATAGTTACGGTTAGTTAGTTAAACTGAGCTTTCTGTGCGCATGTGGACAGTGAGATGAACAAAATGCACCAAGGTAGGTGTGCGCCGATACTCTCGAAAAGGATTTGTACTATCCTATAGGACTCTGTTTATTAATTCTTTTGAAGATGGATTTAATAACTTTTGGAGACATGATGTGGTTCTAGATTATTCATCATGATGGTTCTGGTGTTAATGAGTCCCTTCCAACCAAGCATGGCTGGTCTTAAGTAATGGGCAACAGGGGCAGCTGTCAACATCCCTACTGCTTGTCAGAGGGGAGCAGAGGCGTAGCTCCGGGAGGGGGGAAATGCACCAGGCGCGTGCCCCTGTGGAGGTGTGGCGGGGGTGTTCTGGGATGGGGGCGGAGGACGCACCAGTGCACCGGGCGTTTCCCCCCCCTGCTACGCCTCTGGAGGGAAGCTACTTTCTTGGTGGCAAGTGGCTACTCACACCCATCCGGTCTTAGAACTTAGCTGGCTTCTGGTGACAAGAGCTCCTACCACAGTGATAGTGAACCTTTTCGAGACCGAGTGCCCACATTGCAACCCAAAACCCACTTATTTATCGCAAAGTGCCAACATGGCAATTTAACCTGAATGCTGAGGTTTTAGTTCAGAAAAAACGGTTGGCTCCGAGGCTTGCGTTACTCAGGAGTAAGCTTGGTGGTAGTCGGTGGCTTTGCTTTGAAGCAACCGTGCAACTCTTCCAACGGATGAATCACGGCCCTAGCAGGGTTTACTCAGAAGCAAGCCCCATTGCCAGCAACCGAGCTTACTCCCAGGGAAAGGATTGCACTTTAGTTCTTCACATGAAAATCAGTGGCGTTTAACAGAGCTTAACAGGGTTACCTACACTTCTTCCCCAAAACTAGGTCTTAGGTTTAATGCTAATAATCGTGGCCACAGAGAGGGCGCTGAGTGCCACCTCTGGCACCCATGCCACCACTGTCCTACCACTTCACATGGGACAAGGGTCCCCTTGCTTGGATCCTGATGGCAGGAGATAGGTGTAGGCCGGATAAGTTGGTAACAGGCTTGGTTGGCACGCCTTCATATCTGGTATACTAGGTGATTGCTTAGGAGCCCCTAGTGGATGTGCTGGCCCTGGTAACATACTTTCCCCCCTAACATGGGATTACTTAATGTAAAGAGTACTGGTGATTTCTTTTATAATTTTGATTAATTGCAGGAATTTGCAGTTAAGTGTTCATTTTTTTCCCTTTCTGATAGGTGACTCCTGTTCTGAAAGTGCACTACAGATAATTACCACATCTGGCTACAATGCAGACATTCCTGGTGGTGTACAGCCTGTATCTGAAGATGCCTACAGAATGAATTTGACCAAAGGAGTTTCTATGTCGTTGCCATCGTCACCTTTGCTGCCTCGTCATGCCTACTTGATGCAATCTAGAGCCAGCAAAAAATCTCCAGGTAGTTAAAAAAAACAAAACCCTCTCCATTCTTAAGTTTGGAACAACTTGGTGCTTGATTAATGAAGTACCTCCCAAATCAGTGGTGTTTGTTAACCAGCAGTTTTGCTCTCAATCATATTCTCTAATGTTTTGGTTCAGTTGCTTTCATGCTGGTTTTCTTGCTATTGCAGACTAAAGTGATTTCTTCTAGCCTTTAGCTGGCATTGTGTGGATGATATGATCATTGCAGTTTGGAAAAGTTTTTTTAAAGAAATCAGACAGAAATCTAATTTAGGTTTCATTTGAGAAAGAACTGTCTTCTTGTCTGCTAGATAGCCAAAAGCAGGAGCAAAAATAAAATGTAGAGGTGCTGTTCTCTCTCTCTCCCTCTCCCCCCTCTCTCGCCCTCTTTCTCCCTCTCTCCCTCTCCCCCTCTCTCTCTTTCTCCCTCCCTCCCTCTCCCTCCCTCCCTCCCTCCCTCTCTCTCTCTCCCTCCCTCCCCCCTCTCTCTCTCCCCCCCCTCTCTCTCTTTCTCTCCGCAGTCACTTGCCAAAATGATGGTCATTATTGCCATTGGCTAACTTCTGTGTGTTTTCACGGAACAGTGTTCATAATGTATCCCAAAAGCGTAGCTTTCAAAATACTCTTTTGCCTTTTGGGCATCAATATTTCATAAAGCACCTGTCAAGAATTCATTTTAGTCAAATGTTCCTTGTGCCATCTGTTATACAGTACCAACTCATGCATTTCTTTTTTCAGGGATAGTAGATTATAATTTTTTTAGCCATGATGCTTTTAAAAATTACGTTTTCTAAAGTGGCCGAAAGTTCTTCAGCTAACACATCAGTTAGGTTTGCTGACTTTATTTGACTCTTGAAATTGTGTCCAGTGTATTTAAAGAACAAAAAAGAAAATCCTTGAGGTTTCCAAGAAATTTTCAAGTTTCAAACTGTTCACATTTTCATCAGTTGGAAAGCACTGTTTAACGGGACTGGATAATATAATCTTTATGGAGCATCATGTCTATAGTAATCCTGCCTTTTTAAAAACTTTTGATAAATCACCCCCTTATGCTAATTCTAAATCATAAACAAGTTTCTCCTCCTTTTGGAAATGTTGTGATCCAAGGAGGAGGGAGTATAAAAAACAATGTAGAATCTTATTATGTTGATATGTTCTGTGCTCTTAATTTTCTACAAATATTCATAGAGATAAAACAGTCATATTTAGTGTAATATTTACCAGAATACCCGATGATGATGATAACGATGGTGTGGCAGTAACTCTAGTAGCACATATGATAATTTCAGGACTTCGTACTTTTGCATGACAATGTTAACTTTTTGGTCCTGTAGAGTAAAAAGTATTCATTTACAAAAGAAGTTGGCCAATGGGGTTTTGCCATTAAAAATTCAAGCATGCTTTAATATATGTGTTTTTCATTACATGTTTTGTGTATACAATGTATCTTATGCCAGTTGGTTGCAAACTGTGAACAGCAGTTGCTTTGGGCATTTGCTATTGGTATTTTGTTTATGCATGCTGTGTGGTTGGTAATAAGTTAATTGATTCTGCATCTATCTACATGTTCCCTGGATAAGCATCAAGATATGTACATGTTCAAACATTAACTGGTATTTGTAAATTCTCCCTTTCTGAAAGAAAAAGTGGATAGCAGTACATCTCTGGCTGGGGGTGGTTGGGTGAGTGAGGGGGTGGTAGTAAAACCAAGCAGTCAAAAGAGATATTGAACAGGGGAATAGGAGATGAACAACAAATAGAAAAGAGGCAGCAAATGGAAGATGTGTGGAAAAGAGGCAAAGAGGCAAAGAGGAGTAGCCAGATGAGGGGGTATTCTGGAACAGAAGAGTAGCAAACATGGCAAATGGGGAGCGCAAGGGAGAGAGCAGCAAGTACTTCTTTGATGCCTTATCTCCCCCCCCCCCCCACACACACATTCTTTACATACTCCCCTTTGTAGGTACTTATTTTCTTTTGCTATTCTTCTCAGCTGAGTACTGCTTAAAGTACTCCTGAATTCTGTTCAATGTATCTCCTGAATTTAAAGGATTAAATTATGTAGTTTTGATGAATAAAAGTGGCCCTTTCTAATATATAATACCTGTGTATTTAGGAAAATACACGAAGGCATTTGTGGTTTAGGAAAATGGATGCTGACATTGTCAAAAAGAATTCATAGCCATGACGAAATCCAATCCTAACATGTGTGCGAGCACCAGTAGCCCATTGGCTGTTTCAATCTGTTCTAATGTGAGAGGAAGTAACTTGTACTCTTCATTATTAGAAATAAAGGGTTTTGTTAAATTAAACGGTTTCCCCTTAATTGTGTTGTTAAATTTAAAGAACACCCGTAGATGGTGTTATATACTGCTGTATCTTTTACAAGATAGATAACGCTTGGAGATTTCTCCCCTTTATTACTTTATTAATTTGAGTGTTTTCCTGTGTTTATTATTTCACATTTTGCTTTTATATTGGCATATGAACAGAACTTGTAGTGAGTCAGAACCAACCTTGTGAATATATTTTACAACTGGAAATTGAAGTAGACTTGGGGAAGTTATTCAAGAAGGAATACAGATGATGTTAATCATATGAAGGTGTAACACTATAGAATTGTTAAAGGAAAGGAGATGAAATTCATGCTAGAGAAAATTAGGTGAGCTCAGTGTATGTTCTTGATTTCTTAGCTATACTAAAGAGGTCAGGAGCGTGACATCTGCACCTGACCTATATAAGAGGAACAGGAATCTTAGAATATGTGGATAAGCCTTCAGAGAAAATTACAATATTCTCTTTACAGCTTGCATCTCTTAAAATGGTTTGCAAGATTCCAGGGGAGATTGTAAAATGTAGGCCATTTGTTCAATTGGAAGACATTGTGCTCACACTTCCTTTCATCCCACAAGTGTAAGATGACTTTTTTTTTTGCTTTTTATTTGAACACTGGTCAATGTTGCAATCAAACAGGATGAGGAAAATACACCCACATAAGAGACAGAGCATTACAGTTCCTGTTCCTGCAAATAATTCATCCATCTCAAAGGTTTCCATATGTTAAGTCTTTTAGGAAATTAAGGACATACTTACATAGTCCTAGAAAAGTTGCCGGTTTTGAATCTTGCCAGATTATCTGGCAAGATCTCTAGAGGACAACATCTGGCACATGGAATTGAATTCTGAGTGAATGTACTTTTTATTTATTGAAAGCATGTATACCTTACCTTTCCCCTGCATCCTATTCGAAGTGCCAGGAGGGCAGGGTTGACACAGATCTTCTCCTTCTTCTGTTAGGTGAAATTTTACATGGGGATCCAGCCCAAAGACTTGAAACTTACCCCAGTACAACAATCCCATGATATGGTGGGTAACCTTGCCTTTCTGCACAGCTGGGATAGAAGGCAAGAATTATCTGATATTGGATTTGGGGAGGGATTAGAAATATGGAAGGAAAAGGAAGGATAGAAAAACATACACTGAATAGGTTTCCAGCTACATGGTTGTGATCTGGAAAACGGCAGGGGAACAGTGTCACTTGATATTACAGGGTTATTTTAAAACATTTCATTTGCCCTTCCCCCCTTTTCCTGCTTTCACTGAAGTCAGAAAAGTGTTTGATTCAGAACAGTGTTTACCAACCTTTTCGATGTCACGGTACCCTTGACCTCACTCTTCATAACTCATGGTACCCCTGCCATCCTCCCACCTTCCCCTCCCAGTGCCCCTGCTTGCACCACCCCCACCTTCCCCTCTCAGGGTGAAGGGAAGAACGGGGGGGGGGGGGAGGAAGTGGCTGCTGACCTTGTGGCAGGCCCTGCCCCGAGCCAGCTACATGTCCTTGCTGGCGCCGGCAGGAGACACCACAAAAGTGAGGAGGGTTAGCATTGCCACGGTACCCCTGGGACATGCTCACGGTACCACGGAACCCTGGTTGAAAATCACTGGGTTCAGAATTAGGCCTTCCTTGCTGAATTGCATCTTTTCTTCCCCTGCTTTTCTGTTCAAAGTGACCATGGAGATGAATATGGGATGTCTAAAATGAGTAATTCCCAAATGTGTGCCATTTTGTGGGGCGGACTGCAATGGAGTTCAAAAGCTGATATAGAATATTTTGATTCATATGGGACACACCCATCACAGGAAGACTGAAATACAACCACCAGTTTATTTAAAGAGAAGGATGTCAACACATTTAAAAATACTTAAAAGACCAAAACAGTTTCAAAAGCTCATGCAGGCATGTGTAAAATCAGTTTGTGTCTGTTTGAGGGGCAAAGCACCAGATGTTTTAGGGACAGAATTCTGCAGGGCACTCTAGACTTTCGGGCTTGTGTCACGATAACCTGAGGTGGACAGCTGCCAGGGTCTGGGTCTTCTGGTGGGAGCCACTGCCACCAACCTCTTGCCCACGAGCGTGTATTTCGATCCTCCACACTTCCTCTTTGTACTCTACCACATTCACTCCCTGCCACCAGCACCATCCAGCATCATTGGGGAAGGTCATGCCAGTAGTTCAGAGTGGTGATGTTTTTGGCAACAGGAGCAGTATTTCTGAACCCAGGCTGGTAACAGACGAGGTCAAACACAATGCCTCGCCGTCAAGCACAGGCATACTGAAGTTGGCCAGCATCTCCCCATGACCTACCCACAGGACCTCCATCTTTGCTGGATTCAGTTTCAACCTGCTAGTTCTCAACCAACCGGCCACGGCCTCCAAACACTGCTAGAGAGCCTCCTGGGCCGAGTCTGGCCAGCTCGCCATTGTAAGGACAAGCTGGGTGTCATCTGCATATTGATGACACCGCAGCCCAATGCTCTGGACCAGCTTAATCAGGGGGTGCATATAGATGTTAAAAAGCATCGAGGAAAGGATCGCCCCCTGCGGCACCACACATTCAATGGGGTACTGCCTGGAACGCTCCTCCCCCAGTGTCACCTGCTGTCCCCGATTCCGGAGAAATGAGTTCATCCAGCACAAGGCTGTCCCCTGTATCCTGATGTTGGCGAGGCGGTGGACCAAAAGGTCATGATCTACCATGTTAAACACTGTGGTGAGATCTAACAACACCAGCAGCGCTGAACCGCCCCTGTCTAACTGGCACCAGATCTCGTCCACAACAATGACCAGACCCATCTTGGTCCCATGACCAGGGTGGAAATTGGACTGGAAGGGGTCCAACCCTTTAGCTTCATCCAGAAACTTCTGTAGCTGATCTGCCACTTCTCTCTCAATTACCTTACCCAGGAACTGAAGGTTTAATACTGGGCAATTTTTGGAAAAATCCTGAGGATCTAAGGTTGATCTTTACAGAAGAGGGCAGACCACTGCCTCTTTTAGCCAACCAAGGAAGGCTCCTTGCTCAAGACAGCCATTGATAATATCCAACAGGTGGATATTTTAGTGTTTTAGTGTTGAGTTATTAAAAGAACAGGTCTGCTCAGAATCCTACTGAGGTCCTTACTTTTAATGAACTAATAATTTTAGGTGTGATCCTGCCAAAGCTGAGAACTTTATTCCTGTTTATTTGTTTAGTCCTGTACTTTTTAGTCCTGTATATAGTGAATTAAGAAGGCTTGAATTGGAATATGTTGGTCTTACATATGTTAATTTGACTTTATCATTTATTTTGTTTTGAAGAAGCCAGAAAAGGCCTTATCTTTATGTTGCTGAATTTTCGAGCCAAGCTGATCACTTATTCTGTTAGTAAGCATATGTATCTTTTCTCCATCGTAAATGGCTGAAATAATGCTTTGTTGACAGTACTTGTTTTTATTGTTTCTCTTTTGGGGCATCTTTATTCCTAGTTCAAATAAAATAAGCTAGTTACTTTTGTGGTAGAAGGACTTTGAAAAAAATCAGTCAATTGGGCTCCTTAATTGCTTTGTAATCCTTTTAGAATTTTGATTTGTGAAGATTTTTTTTTCCCCTCCCGGGAGATGCATTTTGCTGTTGAATCCATGTAAGCATAATAGACGCATTTCTCTTTTATGTTAATGTGGTATGTTTATCTCTGTCCTTTGAAAAATCTAGTGATTAACTCTCGTTGAAAGGAAAGGTGACCTCAACTTTTGAGTTTCCCCTATTCTTTTAGTTGTGACAAAATATTTTAAGTGGGAGCTTTGTACCTTCAAATGACACAAGTAAGGCTCTTTCCTCTTGGAGTAGGCATTTCACCATCTCTAGTTTATTAATCTGTTCTTGATTTAGAATGCCTGCCCATTATTGTTCTCGTTTACTGTATCTAATTATAGTATTGCTTGCGGTAAAGAGAACAGAACAATTGTCTTTTGAAAGGATGTGGTTTCTGTTTATATGGAGTACATTTTAGAGTTGCTTTTATTCTTAGCAGGCTTTGCTATGCTTTTATTTATGTTCAAATAAATATTGAAATAGCACCCTCTGCTGGTATGCTTATTTTAAAATTTATGCATGACTTCAGCATCTCCTGTTATCTGTCTTTCCTAGTATGCTTATGCAACATAAAACATACAACCAGTAAACCAAACTTCTTCCCTGATCTTTCTGTATACTGAAATGTATAAACTAAAAACTGCATATTAAAACAATCTTCTTCAGAGATACTGAAGCCTCTTCCGCACAGCAAATGTATAACAGGTTGCAGTTGTGCTTAAGGAACCCATTTTCCTGTTTTCGCGTTCACATGCATCCATGCAGGCAGCGATTGGAGCCCACAAAATCAACCTGGGTTGCTGTTGTGCCTTCGTGCAGAGACACATCTATTTTTTAAAATTACTTCCCACACATCAGGCACACACAAATGAACCCCCACAGCCATGCCAAGGTCCCACAATACAACCAGCTGCACTTGTGTAGCTATGCAGATGCAAGCTGAATTTTCTTTTTTAAGAAAGGAAAAGGGAGGCTAATAAAGTGCCTCCTGCCTGCCAGTTCACTTGTGAGCAGCTGCAACCCAGGATTTTTTAAAAGGATCACTTGTTTAGCAATTTTTAAAAAACCCGGGTTGGGGAAGATAACATGGGGCAGGCTCGTTTGGGGGGCAGGATCTGTGCGAAGTGTCCCCCCCCCCCAACGGGTTATTTTGTGCCTTACGCTCATGTTTATTGGACCATGTGGAAGGGGCCTGAGCCAACTTTCACAGAATGTACCCTGCCATCTGATAGCCAAGGACCAGATGCTATAAATATGCCCACTAAGAATCTCTTAGTACAGATAATAGTCCTTCACCATCTACCTTGCCACATTTCCACAATTCATGTCTGTGTTTCTGCATCACTAATTCTGATGGTCTTTCTGGACTAGCTCCAAGTATAAAGGTGTTATTTTGTGTATTTGTTAGTGATGACCTCAGCTGGCTTGAACTGCGATGGAGTATTAAGGAGCAAATACTCCTGCTATATTCCTACTCCTGCTTGAAAATCTCTTGTGCATTTGGAAACCATCTGGGAGCTGACAAATAAGAGCTTATCTATTGTTTATCCCCAAATAACACTCCTTAGGTTTATTTCATAAATGAATTTGTTTAGCCCTGGTTTATCCTTTTGATTATGTCAAGAAATTTAAAGGTGTACAGAAAAGAGCAAGAGGCAGTACTTGTAAGAAAGGCAGCCACAGCAATTTTGGTCCTATTTGTTTTTGCACTGTTGTGATATATGCCCCTTTAAACCCAAAGATATGCTAGAAATAATGGAAATGGAGCTTCAGCAAGAAAGGGAATCAGGCGAGATCATCTCTCTTGCGTCAGGGGAAAAGCTGGTTTCATTCAATCTACTGTTCCTCTAATCCTATCGCAGAGATTGCACTATGACTGCATTTATGATGCAAGTCTATCCTCGCTTAACAGTGAGTAGTTTGAATCAGCAAATAGACTAACTCTTTGGGTATGTGGATGTCTTTGGGTATGTGGATATGGGGAAAAAATTGTGCCTTCTACTTATCATATGAGTCATGGATTTTTCTCTTTGGAAGCCGAGCAACAACTTTAAAAGAGTTAAACAAACTCAAGGTAAGTGTTGGGTTTGGGAGAACAAGTAGCTAAATTTGCGAAATAATAACATATCTGATTTTGTAAACTGCTTATTTCTTTATAGTCCTTTCTCATTTCAGGGACTCACAGGCAAAAATGGGGCAACAATGTAGTAAAAAACTGTGTAAGATATACTGTAAATAATGCAAAAACTGGATTAGAAGAACTGGAAGGAAATGTAGTAAAGTGAAAGTAATTATGCAGTAGTACTAGGAATAGTATAGTAAACCTTCCCGATTCACTTTAAAAGTGCTCTTTTGCACAATTTCATTGTTCAAGAAGTTCTTTGTAACATCTGTTTCCTACAGTTCTTGTAGTGAAGTTGCATAGACAGGAATTTTCTCCATCATGCAGCCTTACTGTGAAGGATTTCTCAATTTGATATGTGAGAAACAATAAGTATTGAGCTTATATATTCTTAACAACTTAGTTTGTAAAAAGAGAAAAAAGCTGTGTAGTAATTTCTTAAAATTATGTTGTACTTGAGTTGGCCATATTTCATTCAGTATGTTCCAGAATTGCCCCTCAGAATCCTTAAAAAATGTTGTCTTCTGATTTCTTTCACATATTTTAATCGCCTCCTATAACTTTCAAGTACTGTCTGTGACCCCAACCCAGTCTCAACATGTGTGTGCCTCTCATATAGGATTGTTTCTTTATTCGACACAGTGACTTGTCTTACAGTTGTGACTTTCAAATAGGTTCTGTCCATGGTGTGACATACTTCCTGGGTAGGGGGAGATAGCACCCCCCATAGTATTTTTCCCTCCATCACAGTGCAGTTTCCCATCTATCCTGCTGTACTGGGGTTACAAACAGGAAATTAAAAATTACAAATCAAGGGGTTCTGCACCCAAGCCTGGATTGATAACTGAGGTAAACTGACAGGCACAAGATTGTTTGTTTTTAAAGAGTGAACAATGTCAAAGTTAATTTCAGGAAAAATAACACACAACTGAGATAAATATTAATACTTAAACCAGAATAGTGGGATGTTAAGGTTTCCACAGAGTTGGTTCGGGGAAATAATCCCTCAGGCTGGTTTATAACATATCAACGAAAGCTCTGTGCTGCAATTTAGAGGCACTCTAGACCCAGCAAACCCTGCTAGTCTGCTGACGTCTTTGTATTCTCAATTCCCAAAACAAAGGAATCTTGACTAAATGTCTGATATCTCCTCAGATCTTTAATTCACACACATTAGACTGAACTCTCAGCCTTCCCCTGTCAGATCTTAATTCTTCTAGTCCACAGTTCCTGTTGACTGATTCAGACAACTACATGAATCCCATGTCTCTGTGCTCTAGCTATAATGCATGCACTCTTCAGTTTATGAAAAGGAATGATTCTTATACAAGTGAAATTTCTGTTGTATTCTCAGTCTACATTTTGTTCAGTGTTCCAGATCTGAATCTGCCTTCAAAAACAGAGGCAACTCATTTAAAAATAGTTTCTAAAAACTATTCTAGAGCTGTCTCTTCGCTGTAAGCTGTTAATCAGACTTCTTCTGGTGAATTTAAATTGAAGTAAACTTAGATAATTTTTGATCCATCTCAGCCTGTAAAGATGACAGTCGCACGCTAGCTCCACTGCCTGCCCTATTCAATCGTCTGATTGTGTGCAGGGTACAACCTTGCAGAAGTGTATGCTACCCCATGATCAGTGATGCTGCTTTCCAAATTTTGCTGCTCACAGGGAGGCAGAATTCATGCAGTTCTTTCCCTCACACAGTTGCCCCACAGAGAACCAGTTGATCATGTGGAGGCATGGGTGCGGCCAGCTCATTTGTGCCCGCTCTCCCTCCCTGGACTTCCAGTGATAATGTGGGTCTGTGGTCTATACTGGGCTCTAAGCAAATATAGACCAGGTGTCTTCTGCCTAGAGGGTTAGCACTGGATTCAGACTGGAAAAGATTAGGAGTGGGGTAAGCCACATTCGAATTCGCTCCTACCTCAGAACTCACTGGTTTTGAGTTAGTCCAGGGGTCTGCAACCTGTGGCTCTCCAGATGTTCATGGACTGCAAATCTCATCAGTCCCTGCCAGCATGGCCAATTGGCAGGTTGCAGACCCCTGAGTTAGTCATTCCTTCTTAACCTCAAGTAGAGTTGTAAAGGATAAAATGAAATGGGGCAATCATGAATGGTGCTCAGAGTTCCATCTTGGCATTGGGGTGAGGAGATCTCGGCTTCTGAGGTGGTGGTAAGATTTCATACACAGTAAAACTTGAAACAGTGTAAGGTGGATTTGAAACAGTGTAAGGTGGATTTAGATCTCCCCTCCTGTGTTGCATCTCTTTGCCAAAGGAAGTGTTTTTTAAAAAAACTTGTAAGATGTTTAAACCCATGAACCAGAAAAATACTTTCTCTTTCAAAATGACAGATGAAATCCTTTAAAAATAGTGTTTTAAAAATAATATTGTCACAGTGAATTCCCACAGCTGTAAATCTCTGTTGATAGCTGTGTCAGTTATAACAGCTTTGCTGCTGCGATTGATTGGATTACTAACTAGCACCACTCTTAAGCTTTGATGTTGGAAAAGTACTTTAGAGTGTTTCAGAATATAGAACGTCTTCAGCTGTTCACTCAGGAATACTATCTGGAAATTTGCCCCAAGGCACATTACTGTATTCTTACTACATAGTTGCAAGGTGAGATCTTTGCAAGGTGAGATCTTAGAAACTGACATAGTTTCTAAGTCATTTTGATTCTTGTTTGCCTCAGATTCTACCATCTTGTGCATCAAGTTAAAGAAACTGATAAATATTTGAAGTATAGACACCAGGGTCACTTTCACAGGAAGACATTATCCTGTTTTGAGCCTGTTCCTGAGTGTTGTAAATTGTAAAAGCAGAGTGGAATGCTTTGAAATGGGTCACGTTCAGACAGACTTTTAGCTGTATTAATCTCTTATGGGGACTAGATTTTGAATTTCATATCTAAAACAATCAAAATCAAGCGGGAAACCATCATGTGAGAGAGTTGGGGAAGTTGTTTCTTGTAAACCTGAAGTCTGTATTGGATAATATAGTTTGGACAAAATATGGTATGCTAATGATACATTATTTGTTAGGTATGAATTACATATATATGAGGGTCGCCTCAGATGGAATTCCAAAATGCAGGATATTCCCCTGCCAGCCAGCGCCCCCCCCCCCCCACACACACACACAACAATCATGTTAAGGCCAGTTCAACATGATATTATTAAGCACTTCATTTAATCCTTAGTAACCCTTCAGTGTAGTCCACTGTCTTTATTTGGCAAATATGGACTCAGAGCAAATTTAAAAATTAAAGTCAGGGATAGGAGGAGAGGGATTTAATTTAATCCAGGATTTATAAGAATGAAGACTAAATGGAACTTCCCTGTAAGAGGGAGCATATTTCTTGCAGCAGCAGCTGTTTGCGAGCACTACTAGTCTGTATGAAGTGACTGTGTACTAGGACTATGAGAGAGATGCAGTTGTGTTATACACACTTCTTTGGGAGAGTTAAAAAAGGCAAGGAATGTTTAGAGGAGAAAAGAAAGAGGGGAAGGAAGAATTGTGATTTGAATAGTGGTACATGGGGAGAATGACCACTTCAAATACAGAGGCTCCTGAGATGTCTTAAATCCTTGAAAGAGAAGACAGAGTGTTTGGGAAGGGCCTCCCATCATAGATAAAAATGAGCAGTGTAAGGCCCCTTCCGCACATGCAAAATAATGCGTTTTCAAACCACTTTCACAACTGTTTGCAAGTGGATTTTGCTATTCCGCACAGCTTCAAAGAGCACTGAAAGCAGTTTGAAAGTGCATTATTCTGCATGTGTGGAATGAGCCTAAGCATTGTTGGAAAGCTATAACGGATATAGCAGACTTGCATTGAGAACCTTTAATGCAGGGCAGGGAAACAGGGCTTTCATATAAACTTGAGCTTCAGCCTGTACTTTCACAGTTGAAGCCCTTCCAAGAGTGGAGAGAGGTATGTACTGGTGCTGCTGGATTTGAGAAGGGGACAGGTCAGAGTTAAGAATGACAGGTAGAGTTAAGAATGCTGTGCCATTATAAAGGCAGGCAGGGGGAAGTTTCTACATAGGTTTCCAAAACTACTGTGCATTTCTGGCAGGCTTCTAGTCACCCCTCAAAAGTTGCTTTTGTGGTATCGTATATAGTAGTACAGGACAGGGAAGATCAATCAGAAATAAGATTGTCATGCATAAAACAAAATTAATAGCTATTGTAAATATGTCTGGTTTCAAGTTAACTACTTCTGTCTGCAATTATTTTGATAGCAATCTGTCCCCTCTGCATGTTTTTTTAATGTTCTGATTGAATTAAATGCTGGCAGATCCTTGACTAGATTTCCAAAAAATTTTATTGGTAAATATTAGCTTCCACCTAATTATACTGGGAGTATGGTACAGGGGAAAAGGGGTTTATTTTTTCCCCTCTGGGCCTTTTCCTTAAACTCAAATACTTTCCTGGATCTGAAGTTTGTACTTCTGGGGGAAACATACAAGTACTATGTATTTTTCATCCAGATGGTTGTCAGAACTGTCTGGAAAATGTCATGGAGTCAAAGAGTTAACTGATCTCGCACACCGTTATACTCCTTGCAAGTGATCAAATTACATGTTTCCCAGCTCCATCTAGCTTGCCCCTCAGAAGTAAGGACTCACAGAATTTAGTGAAGGACCATGCATATGGTTACAGTCTGAATGAGTCTGGTGGTGGTGTGATATATTATCAAGCAGTTCAGTATTTAGATACAATATTATTATAGCATAGTTGAAGGGGAAAATAATCTAAAACATGCAATTCTGTGCAGTGATACTGAACCCTTTACTGTTGGTAGGTTCTATATTCAGCTTTTATTTTTTATGTTTTTTCCAACTGGGAACCTTAGACTTGAACAGACTTTAGTTACCGTTATAATGTTGGGCATATGTGTAAGAATGGTAGCGTTTATATTTCTAAATTTTTACATATTACATTTCATGTTATTAAAATAAAAGAAGTTTTGTAAGAAACTCCCCCCCCCCCCCCCCCGGTTTTCATTTTAAAATGTACTGTAAAAGCCTTTTTCAACCTCTTTACACCTGTCAGGTAGAAGAAGAAGAAGAGTTGGATTTATATCCCCCTTTCTCTCCTATAGGAGACTCAAAGGGACTTATAAACTCCTTACCCTCCCCCCTTCCACAACAAGCACCCTGTGAAGTTAATGGGGCTGAGAGAGCTCAGAAGAGCTGTGACTAGCCCAAGGTCACCCAGCTGGCGTGTGTGGGAGTGTACAGGCTAATCTGAATTCCCCAGATAAGCCTCCACAGCTCAGGTGGCAGAGCGGGGAATCAAACCCCGTTTCTCCAGATTAGAGTACACCTGCTCTTAACCACTATGCCACTGCTGCTCCTTGTTAATGTAGTACTAGACAGTCAGTCGAAAACCAGGTTTACTGAGTTCCTAGAGAGCTTTTATATACTGATTCTTGCCTGCCCATGTTTGGCACAATAAGTAGCAAGATATGCAGATCTGAGCTTAAATAGTACTATTCTTGTAGTTTGGTCTTATACCACACTGTGATATTATAATTTCACGTAACATGGAAGGTGCTTGTATTCTTGTGTTGGATTCTAAATTAATAGCATACTCAGATGATGACAATGACGACGACAACGACGACAGCAAAAACAACAGATCCCTGTGGCTTGGAGTGGTAAACAACAGTCAAAGCTCTGCTCACAACCTGAGTTCAATCCTGGTGGAAGTCAGTTTCAGGTAGCCAAGTCTTGGCTGACTCAACCTTTCATTCTTCCGAGGTTGGTAAAATGAGTACCTAGCTTGCTAGGCATAAAGTGTAGATGACTGGAGAAGGCAATGGCAAGCTACCTTGTAAGCATAGTCTGCCTGTAAATGTCATAATATGACATCACCCCATGGGTCAGTAGTGACCCAGTACTTGCACAAGGAACTGCCTTGTTAGCTACAGAATAATATACCAATCCATGGCGTGTTCAAGTATTAATACATTTTCTACTTTATGCAGCTTTTAGAAACTTACAGATCAAAGTAGATTGGTACCGGCAATAATGAGTTGGGAATGTTACATTGCCCTGTGTGAACTGGACCCCTCCCGAAGTAAATAAGAGGGGCTTGTTATCTTTAGATTAGCTGGCTTTTGGTGTAAGAAAGGAAGAGCTTGTATTTCTAATAATAAATTTATTAGCTGTCTGGTTGGCCTACAGATTAAAAGCTGTTTTATTTTACACCCAGGGAGTGACATTTGAGTTTCAGTGTGGAAGAGTACTACCATAAAACCTCCATGTACTTTTAAGAAAAAAATGTTTAATAACCCAAAGAAAGAATGTAAGAACACAGTGTTCAGTATAATATGAATTCAGAGTACAGAAGGATTATGGATTATTTAATTTTTAAATCCTCTTTGGTTAATTCCGGCTTGTCTTTCATGTTGTGTGGGTTTTTTGGGTGAGGGTGAGTGTACTATGAATATTAAATACTTCTAATAGAATTCTAGAATAGTAGGAATTAAGGGACAGTGAATTTCAATGCAGCTCAGCCTGCCAGTGAGATGTAATTCCTAGGAGGGGCCACAACTGAAAAAGCAGGTTATGACTGATTTCCCACCCCTCCCACACACACACCTGTTAGTTGGTAAGGTTTCGTTTGTGGTGTTTTATTCTGTTCCTGTATGACAATCTCCTTTTCAAGAATGCCAGTGAGCAATTTGTGGTTATATATTTGTAAATAAAACACCTTTTCCCAAAATTGGTGACTGTTGAAACTAAGCATAACCAAAACCATTTTTAAAAAGTCATTTATGGGGAGTACAACTGTGTAAGACCCAATACTCCTAGCTTTCCAGCTGTAACGGTTGCTGATGGTTGAAGGAAGAGGATGAGTATTCCTTCCAAAAATTAAGTCAGCTTCAGGGATGGAAGAAGGGGCTCGTTGTAGAGGGATATACCTAAGAATATAAGATAGGATTCCTTCTAAATCCCACTGCAGTGATAGAATGAGAACCAACACAGTATAGTGTATTTACACCAGTGTCACACTAATGGTGACAGTAAACTACACCAACTGAACACTATCAGCATAAGGGGAGTATTTAAACTGTATTGGGGTGTTGTGGGAGGGACATAGCATCTAGTCTCAATCCTGCACTTACTCAGGGCTCGATCCAGTGCTACTGTGTAGTTGCACTGGGGATAGGTCAAGGCACTGTGGTAGAGCATCTACTTTGAATTCAGAAGGCCCCAGGCCTAATTCCTGGCATCTCCTGTTAAAAGAATCAAGAAAAAGGAGAGTTTGGATTTATATCCCCTCTTTCTCTCCTGTAGGAGATTCAAAGGGGCTTACAATCTCTTTGCCCTTCCCCCCTCACAACAAACACCCTGTGAGGTGGGTGGGGCTGAGAGAGCTCCGAAAAGCTGTGACTAGCCCAAGGTCACCCAGCTGACATGTGTAGGAGTGCACAGACTAACCTGAATTCCCCAGATAAGCCTCCACAGCTCAGGCAGCAGAGCGGGGAATCAAACCCAGTTCCTCCAGATTAGAATGTACCTGCTCTTAACCACTATGCCACTGCTGCTCCTGCTGTAGGAGGTGCTGTGATAGACCCTCATCTGAGACCCTGGAAAGTCACTGCCAGTCAGAGCAAACGATACTAATCTTGACAGACCAGTGGTCTTTTTTAGTATAAGACAGCTTCGTGTGTTCATGTGTAACGTGACTTCAATAAAAGAGGATGTGCCAGATTAAAGAATAAAATAATAAAAGACTACTGGAGTCAATGAAAGCCTGAACGGCTGCTGCCCCCCACTTCATACACACACACACATACACACTGAAGGACATGATTCTAGTTATTTCCACTGCCAAATAGTAATAATTAAAAGCTGCAATTATTCTGCTGTTCTGAGTTCTTATGATGGTTAGCAGACAGGGAACATCTCCTTACTTTGGTACTTGCCTCAGATGTCTGTACTAAGAGAAAACAAAATAAGTTCTTAAAACACAAATCTTTTAGAATGTGATGTTGCGTAGCACTCCTTCAGTACTAGCCTTTGTAGCAGAGATTCATGAGTGTGCTTGTGCATGGAAGAAGCTGGGAGTTTGAACAGACTGAGGCCCCTGGAGACCTAAAGGATGTCCCCCGAGTTGTTGGGGTGTTCCTCTGTGGTCTGGAACACTTTAATTCTTGTCCTTGCTGCACTCTTTGTCTATCTAAAATTATTTTTTAGACAGTTTCTTTGGCATATCTCTAGAGAACTGCTTAAGGTGGCTTTAAAAAGAGTAATAAAACCCTAAACAATATAGAGTCATTAACAATAATTATGGTAACCAAACCATTAGAGTAATTAACAATAGAGTCATTAACAATAGTTAACCAAACCATTAAAAATTCCGCCAAAATATGAAAACCACAGAAAATACTTAGAAGCTTGACAGCACAATCCTATGGGGAACTGAATCTAGTTGTGGAGCCAGTATGGGGCTGGGCCAATGTGTTTGCCCCCTCCGCTGGATCAAGGGGAACCCCCGCCTGCAGAGAAGACAAAGGCGCCAGCAGCCGCCCTCAACTTTGCAGAAGTGAAACTCAGAAGTTGGGACTGCCTTGGAGCAGTTGGATGCCAGCACAGGGCGGGTGGGCCACGGTGTTCCTGGAGGTGGAGCCAACATTAGTTGGCTTCTGCTCCAGGTTTGTGGAAATGTATGCCATAGCCCGAGGCTTAGACTTTTGGGTGGCATAAGTTCATTTAGTCCTATTGAGGACTTTTTGGTGGTGTTTTTTTCCCTGCCTTCTTGCACTGCTGAAAAGCCCTTTAACGGCAGCAGAGCAGCAGCAGCCCCATCCCACCGCCAGCCAGCTCGGGCTGTGGATTGGGCTGGAAAGTAAATTTCATAAAGCAGTTCTCAGATTAGAAAACCATAAAAAACCCCTCCAATCCCTTCATTAAAAGCTTGGATAAAGATAAATGGTTTGGTCTCCTGCCTAAATAGGTGCTACACAAGCTGCAAGGTGAAGGGCATTGGTTAAGAAGGGGCCACCACTGAAAAATATCTGTTTCTGGTTGCTATCTGCCATTCCTTAGGTTGGATACAAAGAGCAGTGGTTGCAAGAAAAGTGGTATCTAGGGTCCTGGATGGTACAGGAAGATGTAGTCATTGTTGCCAGAAGGTCATTTTCGTTCAAGACTAATTATACATGTGTATGTTCTGGAATGAGACTTGAATCCATGTGTCCTGTTTTTCATTGTTTAGTTCTTTTTTAAAAATGGTGTCTATCATGGAAACATTTGTTGGATGAAACCATTAATGCCTGTGTGGGAATCAAAGCCTTTTCCCTGGGCAGCTTTTATCTATGTAGACTCACCTTGCTAGCCTTCCAAAAGCTGACCGTCTGAAACCATGCTTTGGATGGTGTTGGGATATGTGTGTGTGTGCTTATGCACTGTGTGAAAGTTAGTTTAAGTGTGTTGTATGAAGATATTGGTGACACTGCGTGTTGACTGGTGCCTTACTTCCTATGTGCTGGGAATAGCTTTTTCTGTAGTACACAAAGTTAGGACAATTAGCCCCACTGGCCTAATAGAGCTGCATGATTGACTAGTTCATGTAAGGCAATGTCCATGCTATTTGGAGTTTCTCCCTGAAGGACCTTTAGATGGCACTGTTGGTCTCACTGTGGTATTATTTCAGTGACTACAAATTCTATTGTGCATTTCATATTTCCTGCAATTGTTTCTGCATTCTATAATGCACACCACCACAATAATTTCAATATGTTGAACGATAGCAGCAAATTAGGCAGTGATTTGCTTACATTTGACAAAATGTAACCATCATCACCGCCAGGCATGTACAGAAATGGAAAGAGATCGTTATGAAATGCCTAGGATGTTTTTATTTCATTTTGCAAAGAAGAGGAAAGGAGGAAATGTATACAGAAAGCCACCAGAAGATCTTTCTCATTTTCTCTTTGTCTCCCACATCACACTGTGTGTCATTTGCTTGGGCACGTATACAGTACACCCAGTAATGTGAAGCTGCCAAGGCTGCAGTATTTAGAGTGTTAAACGTTTCAAGCTGTCTGCTTTGTAATCCTTGCCCTCTTGGCTTCAAAGATTATACTAGTAAACAGAGCTATCTCCAAATTGAGGAGGCAAAACAAAAAGATTCTGCCTAGAGAGGCCACCTCGGAGCTGTGTGACTTTTGAACATGTCAAAGTCACCGTCTTTACACATGCTGGAGGCTGCTTCGGGAGCATCGCAGCAAGCAAGCTGCTTTTCTTGCACCCCAGAGTTTACATTCCAAAAAGTGAGTCTGGCTAGACCTTTCGGTTACTGCCTTTCCTCCCCCCACTTCCACTACCCGATTGCAAGAATAGATCTACGAGAGAGTTTGGTGCCTTTACAGTAGCACTCGCAGTGGTGTACTGTCTGCATCAAGTAGTGTGTATTTTGGTCCTCTGTGTGTATTCTGAAACTTGTTTTCCACTTGGAGAAATATTAGAGATCTTTCTCATTTCAGGTCCAATCAGGAAGCCCAAGTATGTGGAAAGTCCCCGGGTGCCTGGAGATGCAGTCATTGTACCGCTGAGGAAAGAACCAACGGAACACAACCAGAATGGTAAGTGTGTGTGTGTCTGTGTGTTCTGGAGTGTTTCCATTTGATTTTTTTACTTGAAAGGGAAGCAGCTATTAGAAGGCTGCGAGTTGAGCTCTTTCAGGAGAGAGATTGTGCGTATTCTATGATAGGTTATTATGTGTTGTTTCTAGCAGTCTGAAATTTCACGAAGATATATAGGCACTCATCAAGCAAAATTAAGTGACACAGAGCGGCATGTCACTTTTAGTGTGAGAGGCCTGTTGGATTTAGTTTGTGAACTATGGTGTTCTTCTGCCTTGTTACAGTTCTGGGTCTTGCCATTTGCAGGGGGTTTTTAGCCTGCTAAATGAGACAGCAGTAACAATAGATGTCTCTGTTTGGCAAAGCTGGTAACAGCCCCAACCCTGGAGTTAATTGGTATTCTTAAAAAGTTCCAAGTTCATTAAATTTGACTACCGCATAAAATACAGCTTCAGTGAATGTCTGTGCAAAATAACAATCAAGTTGCTCTTTAAGTATTTGTACCATAATCAGGATTTTCATATTCACTGAGATCTATTTTACATATATAGCCTAATTGAAAGGAAGTGAATCAACATATTCCATCAAGCTAAATAGGATATTTCCTAGGGGTTTTTTTAAGGGCAGAGTTCTCAATATCTCTATGGGGATGGCACACAGTTGCTAGGAGATGCATAAACTTCTGACCTACCACCCTTTCTCCTTTTTTTGTTTCAAGGAAAAGTATGGCCCTGCCTCTCCTGTGTTCTGTCAGTCTAATGTGTGCACCTAAAATACTGGCGTCTGATCTATGGGTTGTTGTTGTTTAATGAAAATTTTGGAGCCAGATAAGCTACTGTGTTCCATTTACACCCTGATTTCCATAGTAGTAGTTTAAATGTGTTGCCTTTTTAAAGTCTCAAATAGTTTCAGGTTGAAAACACTGGGTACTCTTTTATATGCTTGTTATCTTGAGAGGTAAGTTTATCCATGCATGGGTTAGTAGTCAAATATTTCTCTTTCTGCTGTTGAACTGTGGCACTGGTCTTGCTTCAATCTAGCAAAGGAATGGTTACAAGTAATAGTTGTATAGGAATGTTTTACTGTCCCCTCATGCTTTAGTGATTAGTGACTCTCTTTCAGCAAAGTGGATCTACGATTTCTTAGATGATGAGATTACTGAAGACCATCATTTAAAACCCTGAAATACCTGTAATTGTTCACTAGGTTGGGTAGTTCAAGACCCCACAGCTCTTTCTCCTACATGGGAGCAAATTTCACTGCTCCTTGGTTTCAACAAGCCTGACATAAGATACAGTTTAATAATTAAAACAACATTAGAGAGATGGGAAATCTACAGGATGATCTAATCTTTTAAACCCTTCCTGACTGGTTAATATGGAGAGGAATGAAAGGTGAAAGTGTTTACCACCAATGAGAAAGAAGTAGCACTTAAAGTGGGGGAGTTTTGTCCAATAACTTTTTGTAAATGGCACTGTCACATGGCACGTACTACGGTAACACGGAGGTGGTACTTAGAGGTGGAGTTGAGCAATTATAAGATAGTGGAACACTCATTGTGTGAGACAAGAAACTGTGCCATGAATTTAAATTATTTATGCAGGTGTGCGATCATAGTCAAGTAGTAAAACTTGTGTTATTTTATATTCCACTTTCTTCCCCAAGTGAGGACTCAGAGCACCTTACAATGCTCTCCATATAGCAGCTTACAATGCTCTCTCTCTTGATAGATAGATAGATAGATAGATAGATAGATAGATAGATAGATAGATAGATAGATAGATAGATAGATAGATAGATAGATAGATAGATAGATAGATAGATAGATAGATAGATAGATAGATAATGAAAACTAACAGGAGAACATTTCTGAATGAACAGCTGATCTTCTACTCCCCATCTACAGCTCTAAAGACCTAAAGGACAAGGCTCCTATAAGAG
The DNA here is from genome assembly GCF_021028975.2 of Sphaerodactylus townsendi. NCBI lineage: Eukaryota > Metazoa > Chordata > Lepidosauria > Squamata > Sphaerodactylidae > Sphaerodactylus > Sphaerodactylus townsendi. Next base: position 37,569,780 of record NC_059426.1, on the reverse strand, counting down.
CTGAAAGGTGGGATTGTAAATCAATTGATTTGGCTTGTTCCTCTAGCTCAGGGGTAGGGAACCTGCGGCTCTCCAGATGTTCAGGAACTACAATTCCCATCAGCCTCTACCAGCATGGCCAATTGGCCATGCTGACAGAGGCTGATGGGAATTGTAGTTCCTGAACATCTGGAGAGCCGCAGGTTCCCTACCCCTGCTCTAGCTCTAGCGCATGTCCTGGTCTTAAGGACCTGTGAGCAGACAAGACCAAACTCGTCTATATCTTCTTTAAGCTGCTGCTGCAGGCTCTGTTTCCTTCCCTCCTCTTTCATGGCTAACCATACCCTTCAAAGGTTTGTTACCCACAAGACCCTCTTAAGATAGGTTCAAGTGTCCTCAAACTTGTAATTGCAGCCAAGTCGGTATCTCTCTTTCCTCAGAAACTAGTACTGACATCTATTGCAAGGGCATGCTGGATCCTTACCCAGCTTGGGGCTTCTGGCAGGGGAAGAGCTGCCATTGCTCACTCACCGTTGTCCAGTTCAGTGGCTTTGAGGGTTTTCAGGACCTTCTTGGCTTGCTTGTTCTTGTCTTTTGATCAACACGTGTGTTACGAATCCTGTAATTACTGTCTGCAGGCTTGAGCGTAGGAACACATAGGAACACTGGATAGGAAGATGCTGCTTTTAAACATGGAATAGCTGTAGACGGTTTGGTTGCTGATGGTCTTAATTGCTTGCAAAGACTAAAATTTCACTTCCTTCTAAAACTTGGATATTAAATAGTGAAGCAAGAGTTACATTTAATAGAAATCAGATATTAAAATATAAACATCATATGAAAATATTGCCTGTTCCGTTTACCAGGATTCCGTTGTTGTGACAAGCTTGTCATTGTAAACCTTTAAAAAATATCAACACTAAACATAAAAGGATGTATGGTAATGATCATAAAACCATGTTTAGGGAAGTGGGAGAAAACTTCCCCTGTGTTTTGTTGTAGAATATTGCTCTGTGACATTAGGGGGTCCTCTGTTTCTACCAAAAGGAAATAGAGACATTATCTTATTAATTAATTAAAAAGGTAAAGTTTCCCCTTCAGTCGTGTCCGACCCTGGGGTACCACTGCGAGCAGTGATTTCATAGGCAAGCCTCTTTTGTGGAGTAGTTTGCCATTGCTTTCCCCGGCTATTCTTTACCCCCTATCTATGAGCTAGGTACTCATTTCTAGGATTGTCTAATACTCACTCACTCACTCACTCACTCACTCACTCACTCACTCACTCACTCACTCACTCACTCACTCACTCACTCACTCACTCACTCACTCACTCACTCACTCACTCACTCACTCATTACCTTTATTAGGCATAGGATAAAACAACAGACTAACAATATCAACAATGAAAGGTTATTAGGTGATCAACAGGAGTGCACAGTTGTTGATAAAGCTGTTACCAAAAACTTTGCTACATCTGCAGTTCTTTTACAGTCATTCAAAAGCAGACGAAGCTTGTCTTGGTCAGAAGTGGCAAGACACGAATTCAGTGTAGAGACTCCTGAGTTCTGTGTGGCGAGAACAATACAAGAGTATATGAGCAGTTGTTACTACTTGGTTGGCTGAACTTTGACAAGTTCTTGCTTGTAACGGGATTGTCCAATACATTTGTCTACACAACTATACTTTGGGGAGGCTAGGCTTGCTTGCCTGAGGGGGGCAAAATGTTTTGCAAACTCTTCAACTATACCAATGAAACTTTTGAGGACAATCTAACGCTTCAAGCATGAAATAGCCTTCTTCTCTCATGTTTATACAGAAATATAAACTTTGAATTTGATCCTTAACTGTGGTCTGTACCGTGTTTTGAGTTTAACATAATCATTCATGTATATCGAACAGTTTATAAACTCAACGAGTTTCCCTTTTTTAATATGCTGTTCAGCTGCTTACTCCTGTAAGCTTTTAAAGCAATTTATTGCCCTCAATGCTTAACTTGACAGAGAACATAAAGTCTTAGAGAGCTCCTGGGAAGTAATGAGATTGTTGGATTTTCTATTCACATCCTAAAGAAAGCATATGAATTTTTACCTAGCGTAAATATTCTCATAAGTTTCTTTTCTTTTATTTAAAATATTACCCATCGTTCACCCAAGCATCTCAAAAACCGTGGCGGGTAAGAATAATATAAAAATATTGTAATAAAACAAACATGAACTTCAGGCAGCCCCCAGAGCTCTTCAGCACAACTCTGTCTTAAAACCTCACTAGCAGGGCTTCATGCTGAGGCCCCATAACATTACCAAAAATGTGTAAAACTTTTGAATCTACTAACTTTTTTTTATTCCAAGGTCCCTCATAACCTAAGGCCATAATATGTAGTTTCCTTAACTGTGCATCAATCCAGCTGTGGCTTGCTGGGAAGCCAGGAGGTTAAGACCTCTTCCGGGAGGCCTTTTCACAGTCGTGGGGCATCAATTAAAAAACCTGACCCCAGACTGCTTCGGGATATACTGTGTGGTCAAACTGGATACTTCTATTAGACCTTGCTGGGAAGCATAAAATTTCTGCCTGGGAGAAGTGGTCCTTTAATCAGCAGTAGATTCAGACTGGGAAGGGCAGCCATGAAGGCACTAGAAAAGATTCTTAAGTATAAGGATAGTCACTGGCAACCAAGATCAAGTTAATTCATGTCATAATATTCCTTATTACTATGTATGGGTGTGAAAGTTGGACAATGAAGGAAGCTGACAGGAGGAAAGTAAATTCCTTTGGAATGTGGTTGTGGAAGAGAGTGTTATGGATCCTGTGGAACACCCATAAACAAATAAGTGGGTTCTAGATCAAATCAAACCTAAACTGTTTATAGACGCTAAAATGACTAAACTGAGGCTGTCATACTTTGGTCACATTATGGGAAGACAAGAGTCACTGGAAAAGACAATAATGCTAGAAAAAGTTGAAGGCAGCAGGAAAAGAGGGAGACCCAACATGAGATGGATTGATTCTATAAAGAAAATCATGGCCCTCAGTTAACAAGACCTGAATAAGGTTGTTAATGATAGGACATTCTGGAGGACATTGATACATAGGGTCACCATGAGTAAGAAATGCCTTGATGACACTTATTCTGATTTGCAGTTCAAATTTATATAGCACAGCATGTGAAAGGTTCTTGTTTTACGTCCTTTTGAACATTTATTTTATTCAGTAACCTATACTGATAATTCTCAAAGGGGAGATGAAGACCTCCAGTTTATTATTGGAGGGGTTTTGTGAGATAGCTCAAGAACAGCCTGACCAGGATAGTCTGTTGCTGCTTTCCATGAAAATTTAGGGTTTTGGGGAGCCATAGTAGAGCATGCTTTAAAAAAAATGTAGCATCATGGAGAATAGTACTCATGGCACTTGTAAATTGGTATCAAGAGTTGTGATGTTTCAATAGGCAACAGTAACTGAAGTTTATTCCATTTCAACAAATCTTTTCAAACTTCAGTAATGTAAATATTTTGAAACACACACACACACACACAATTAATATTTCACAATTAATAATACCCAGACATTTCACCTTTTTTCAACCTTAAAATCTGTTTTATTTCTCAATTCTATTTGAACCTGTCCGTTCATATTCTTTGCTAAAATTTTGTTTTCTGTTCATTATGAGCCACATTCTTTCAGTTTTGACATTAAAGAGTCTGCTACTTTTAATTGATTTTCTAAGATCAACACCAGACTGTCAGCAAATGCTTTTAATTTATAAGCCTCTTTCCTAATTTTTATACCCTCAATCCTCTCTTCAAGTCTTATGTCTCTGTTCAGTAACTAATTTAAACAAGAGAACAGATAATGGACAATGTTCCTTTATGTATTTCACGTGATTTAGTTAAGTCTCCATTAACAGTTATTTGTGTTTGTGATGTATAAATAGATTTCACCTATTTATAAAATTCTCCTCAAAATCCATATTTTGCAATACCTTGAACAAAAAAGACTAATTCAAATCATCATATGCTTTCTCTGCATCTAGAAAAATAAAAAAGGCTTGCTTTTAAATACGTTTATCCAGATATTTCAGAATGTCCAATACAGTTCTAATATTGTTTTTCAGCTGCCTTTTGGATTTAAAAAAAACCCCACACTGATCTTCATGAATAACTTTTTGTTATAGCATTTATAAATCTTTGAAGATAGCACTGATCCCATTCAAAGTACGTATGGAGTAGAAAATTAAATTTGGAGTTATGTGAGTGAACATATATGTATATCCCTGGTTGATATATGCTTGGACACAAACAGATGGAAAACCCTGAAAAGTAATATGGTGTCAGCCTCTGCTATTTGTATTGAGTAAATAAAGACAGAAACGATACTTCAGTGATAGTCTCCTTATGTATATCTTCTGTCCTAATGGCATTAAGGAATGGCAGATTGCTTTCTGTAGGGATTAGATGCTGTGTTTAATAAAGCCCCAAATGCTTTGAATCATCCACAAGATATTTCACTTCAATGATGGAACACCTCTTTGTTTCTTTTTGATAGATGCTGGGAAAATTGTTAAATCTCTTCTATAGAAGAACCAGGCTGTTTTGATAGTGTAGCTCAAGATTAAACAGATGTTTGCTGTGGGCAAGTGGATTGTCTTTGTATAATTCCTTCAGGCTTGGTTGTTGAGATGCATATTAAGGTTTCAGTTGCCTTCTTATACAGTACCTCTGATGTGCTTTGGAAGTGTTTTAAATTAGGTAATGTTGCTACTCTGGTTGCTGCTTGAGCTTCATACACAGGAGCTAAAGGAAAAATTCACAGGCATTTCTAAGAGTAATTGAAAGATATTTGGGTTGACTTTAGAGGTAGACATGGAAGGTGATAAAATCATAGTCATTTGTTTACTTATCGACATCCTCGACAAAATCAGTTTTCTGATAGTTTGGTAGTACACTGATAAATTGTTCCATGAATGTATGAAAGTATTAAAGTATGAGCCAACCATTCAGAAACCTAAGTGATTGCAATAGGAACAGTAGTGTGTGCTGAAACGCCTCCTATTGGAATCAGTAAAGTCAAACATTTTGTCTTTTGTGCTATAGTGTCCTAAGTTCTAAACTGTTGTATATAGCATTGGACACAGAAATGTGATTAGTGACTATGCCACTAACTGCGCATTTTTTCTGTTTGTGCAAGAGGGGTCAGTGATTTTATCTGATTTTCCTACCGACTGCCAACCCCCAGTGTGCCTCCTGTTCTGATCCTAAGGGTATGTTGCCTCCCCCCCAAAAAAAGAATATTGGGGTCAATACAGCAAACTGCATCAGCATTGGCCCAGGACTGAATGCAAACTTGCTTTCTATACTTGTGCAACATATATGACTGTCGTTCTTTAATATGTTGTTTTTCTTCTTGTACAGAAGCAAAGTCAGAAAAGGAACCAAGCTGCTCCCCAGCAGCTCAGGAACTGATGACGAGACTGGGATTTCTGCTGGGAGAAGGCATTCCAACTTCTGCCCACGTCTCTGCAGAAGAAAAACATGAAAATATGGTATGTTTGAAGTAATAGTTCTAGATTCCAATTTGTGACGCCAGCAGCTTTCTCGCTTTTAAAATATTTAATAACTAACACACCAGTATATAGTAATACTTCCTTATAGAATTGTATATATACTTAACTTTTGTGGAGAACACTAAAAATAAATAAAGCTGTGTCTTGCTCTTCCGTCCCTTACAACTAATTGTTTGTTTACAATTGTTTACAACTAATCTGGATAGAATTATGAGAAGACCATTGTTTAATCTGATGCTTAAAGTAAGTGGAAGGATTTTTAAAAACATGCTTTTGGGTATTTTTTAATGTTTGCTGTTGCTCTCAGGGCCAAAGAAATGGCCACACATAATCTAAGGATTTGGTATCTGGCATGGTTGACCAGATTATTTGTGTTTGCTTTAAGGTTAGTGTTGGCTGGCAATCCAGCCCTTTTTGCCCCCTTGAATAGAAATTAACGTGGATAGCTCGCTTGCTTGTGCTCTGTGTGCTTTTGAGTGAACGGACCACGGGACTTTCTGATTAGAGCAGGGTTTCCAACCTTGTGGAATTTGTAATCACTTTTGGAATTTTGAAAACAGGTAGTTGGTGTCACAACAAAATGCTTGCTAGGAGAAGGGGCCCAATCACAGAAGGGCTGTCGCTAGGGCAAGGTCAAACCACAGAATTTTGACAGGCTTGAAGCCCAACCTCTTCCTGTGATGGAGACAGCTGTTTCCAGTTAAGTGTGTTCTGTTGGGACAAAGATGGTGACAGGAAACACATTGATGGACTCCATGGCAGATGGAGATATCATGTTAAGGTTCACTGGATTGGTGTTCATATTGCTTGGCTTCCAGGACAGAAGGAATTTGACCAATATTTTGGGGAGATGCACTTTATTGTAGGCAAAAGAATGGAGTAGGTGGACAATGCTTCTTTTTGGTTCTAGACCAATTCAAAGTGTTTATGAGTAAGAGATACTAAATCATATTTGTTCATGCCATCCCTTTTGAATAACTAACGAAATATAGTTTACATTTAGCTACCATCTTGTTTACATTTAGCTACCATTTTTGGTTGCTGCCTCTTGGCATGGTGTATTCTCTGACAGTTTCTTGTTTCAGAAATAAGACACTAAATTTTACCCCACAAAGTATTGTCATGTGTGATTTGACCCCTGTGCGAGTGGAAGCACTAAAATAAACTTGTAGGCTGCTTGCAGGAAGTTGAAACTGTTTGATCCACACTCTTCCATGTGCATAAGGCCGTAGCACAACTTTTAAAGGTTGTGTAGTGAAGTGATGCATGTTGCAGTAGACCTTGCACTATTGTTTGTGCTAACATGTCAGCGCTGAGTATGTTCACCTTTCCACCCCCGCTTTGTTGGATCCAGGCCTGTTGACTGTTCAGGATGTTGGATACAATAGTCAATTCTCTATCTCCTTTAAGGGTTTCAAGAAACCTTTTTTTGGCAACATTCCCGAATGTTTTTGTGTGTGTGTTTTCCTTTGTTTTAGTATTAATAGTGTTCATCACAGATAAAGATGCTGTGCTCTGTGCAGTTAGTTATTTGTTTCTCTTCCTGTTTGCAGTACACAGTAGTTAGTCAAGGAGTCAGTCCCTGTTCTACGCTAACTAGCAGCACGACGTCGCCCAGCACTGATAGTCCCTGCTCAACTCTGAATAGCTGTGCTGGCAAACCGGCCGCCAACAGAAGTAGTCCCTGTGAGACCATTAGCAGCCCAAGCTCCACACTGGAAAGCAAGGACAGCGGTATTATAGGTAAGCAGTTTTAATTTCTATTCATGCAGCGACTTACAGCTATCTCTTTGTAACTTGCTTTTCTGTATCAGTAGGTGGGCCAGTATAAGACCACATGGGGTATGTATAGCTGCAGCCCTCTTTCTGGATTCTCATTAGTCTCCAATTCTAAAATCTCCATGCTCCAATTTTTTTAAAAAAAAGTTCTCCCACTGAAATAAGTATGTCATTCTCAGTGTTACTTTTGTCCTACGCCAGTATATTTTGTTACGATCAAAACTTTCTTTTAGTGCAAGGTATTCAAGGTACTCAGGCCCAAGTGTTGGGGGAAGAAGGAAGGGAAAACAGAATTCAGTTAACAGGCTACATATAAATGCATTGCTAACCATGTGAAATCCACGATTTATTAAATATGTAGTGGGTGTAGTTTGGTTTACTATGGTGCTAGCTTTAGCTCCTGGTTAACTGTGCATGAGGAGAAAAGGTCTGCAAGTGGAAGAATGATTTTAAATTGGGGATGCACACTTTCATATAAGGTGTCATGCCCTGGAGGGTTAGGCAGAATGAAGGCTTTTTAGAGCGTGTGGAAGCAAAGTAGATCGGTACTTCGGATGGGATAGATCTTACATGAGCAATACACCTTGTCGAAGGCTTTCACAGCCGGATTCAACTGGTTCTGGTGGGTTTTCCAGGCCGTGGAACCAGACCACAGCCACACAGCCCGGAAAACCCACTAGAACCAATACACCTTCTGTTCTCAAGGTTGTTATAGAAACATATAGGATGCTCAGCTGCTGTGGAGCTTTGGGCTGGTTTGTCACCAATATGCTGATGACACCCAGCTCATTCTGTTGATGGAGGGGGGACGGCCTCTGCCCCTGTGGCTCTACAGCATTGTTTGGAGGCGGTCGCTGGTTGGCTGAAGCAGAGCAGGTTAAAACTTAATCCATCAAAGACGGAGGTCCTCTGGCTAGGCCGCAGGGAGTGGGGGGATTGGGGATTTCCAGCCGCCAGTGTTGGAAGGGGTCTCGTTGGCCCCATTGGCTTGTAGCCTTGGAGTCCACCTAGATTCTTTATTATCTTGGAGAGACAGGTGGCTTGTGTTACCCGAACAGCTTTTTTCCATCTTTGCCAAGCGCGGCGGCTGGCCCCCTATCTCTCCCAGGTTGAACTGACCACAGTGATTCCATGCCACGGTCACCTCCAGGCTAGACTACTGTAACTCACTCTATGTGGGCCTTCCCTTGCGACTGATCTAAAAATTGAAGCTGGTCCAGAATGCAGCAGCTCAGCTCTTGACAGGTGGTTCCTTTAGAGATCATATTACCCCTGTTCTGTACCGTCTGCACTGGCTCCCAGTGGAATTCCTTATCGTCTTCAAGGTGTTGGTGTTGATCTTTAAGGCCCTTAGCGGCTTGGGGCCTTCATACCTGCAAGACCATCTTACCCCATATGTCCCAAATAGGCCACTGCGCTCAGCAGAGGCCAATTTGCTGGTAGTCCCCCGCCCTTGTCGATGCGGCTGGCCTCTATTGGGCCAGGGCCTTTACAGCCCTGGCCCCGTCCTGGTGGAATGCTCTACCATTTGCTGTCTGGGCCCTGTGGGACCTTGGTGAGTTCCGCAGGGCCTGAAAGACCGAGTTATTCCACCGGGCCTTTGGGGATGCCAGCCGCAGACTGCCTCCCCCCTGCTGAAGCCCCCACAACAGTTTTGCCATCTCTGGCATTGCCTGATTGCTGACTCCATCTATCTTTGGGCGATGCTGGCTCTCCTGGCCTTTGGTTTGGACGCCATCTGTGCCTGTATCTTTATCTGTAGTTTTATATGAATTTGCTGTTATAATGTATTTTAATGTTTTATTGGTATTTTGTATTTATGATATTTGTATTGTATATGTTTTATTGTACACCTCCCAGAGCCCTTCGGGGGTTGGGTGGTCTATCAAGACTAAATAATAATAATAATAATAATAATAATAATAATAATAATAATAATAATAATAATAATAATAATAATAATAATAATAATAATAATAATAATAATAATAATAATAATATTCTGTGGAGCTACATGGTTAGTTAAAATACAGCACTCCCTACGAATCCTAAAAAGAAGGTAATGAATTAAAAAATTAGCCTGCACCACACGCAGTGCAAGCTTATGCGCATAGGAGAGAGAATGGCATGGAAATCAAAATGAATGTTCATGCCACTAAGTTATCTTTAGTCTATATGTTGCTTATAGACATCATCATGCCATGGGGATGGGGCACAGATTCCTCAGTAGCCCTTTGTGAACATAATACGAATGGCTGCAAATGCAAATGAATAAATAGTATTTAAATGCTCATTCAGTATAGAATTTAGCAAGTATATCTTCGTAATGCTTTTAGCAGACTTCAGCCGACCATGAAAATAATTTGTTCTTCCATACTACTTAAGTAGGCTTGCATTGTATTTCCATTCCTACTGTGTTATTCTGGGCCAGTAGGCCTTTTGAGTGGAGAACTGCCCTTCCCCTCCCTCTCCCATACTTTCTGCTGGCTCAGGCTTCTTTCCTCCTTTTTAGTGTATTATTGCTTCAGTTGAAATTGTCTGTGCCTCTACTGACATAATAGAGTTGAGGTCAGATTTTCAACTTTTGGAGTGAGCTAAGTAAGAGAAAAGTCTGGGCTAGTGGCCAAAGTGGGGGGGGGGGGGTCGGGAGAGCAATTTGGCAAGATGCCTTCCTCTCAGTATGAGAAACTTAAGTGGAAATCTTCCCTGACCCTCTCCTCCCCCCACCCCCAATTAGTAAATCAGAAGGGACATTTAGTTCATTATATATCAAAAGGTTGAGCTTTTTCTGTAATAATTCTGTCGTAACAAAGCACACTGTAGGAGTCCCTCATCTTTTGTCGTACTTAAAGCCTTATAACCTTTACAAGTGTTTGTGTTGTTAGTATCGTTAACATAGGAGGTCATGCGTAAATCATTTCTTGTGAGGCATTGTTCGTTGCAGTAAATAGTACACACGTGGTGACTGTCCAGTATTCACAGGGCTTCCTGAAACTATTCCAAAGTTGCAGATCTTTTTATTGGTGCTTAATTCCAGATACAGATCAATGTGCTGGTTTTGACTCTAAATTGGGGAGGGGCTGTGGCTCAGTGGTAGAACATCTGCTTTGCATGCAAAAGGTTTCAAGTTCTGTCCTTGGCATCTCCAGGTAAATGGACCTGAAAGCAGAGGCATAGCTGGGCCAGAGTGCACCTGGTGCGCACTCTGTGTCTCCCCCCCCCCCCGCGGCCCCCTGCCCCTCTGCCCCCGTTACCTTAGTACAGGCTGGAGAAGCAGCTTGTTCCTTCAGGCTGAAATGGCTTGGTGGGAACTACACTTCCCATGAGACCCTGGGGCTCGCAAGGTCTCCTGGAAAGTATAGTTCCCACCAGGCCATTTTCATCCTGAAGGGAACAGGCCGCTTCTCCAGCCTGCAGTGTTTCACAAAGGTAAGTGGGGTGGGGACGGGAGGGGGGCGCTGCATGGGGGTGGGGGTGATTTTCCACGCCCCCTCAGGCACTCACCCGTTCAATGCACACACCCCAACCCCCTGGTAGCTCTGCCTCTGCCTGAAAGACTTATACCTGAGATGCTAGAGAGCCTCTGCTAGTCAGAATAGACAACACTGACTGTGATAAACCAGGATCTGATTCTGTAGCCTAGTGCACACAACAGCCTCGTGTGTTCACTTGAATGCATAAGCAGGAAGAGTGGGAGTAAGTATCCCAGCCCTGTCTCCATAGCATCACCTGCTGATCTGCAGGGGTGACTGCATAGAGAAAGTGATTGCTTGAACTTGCTTTCCCCATGATCTTCAGTGCTATTTTTGGAATATCACATATTGCGGGGAAGCAGAGTTCACATGGCCACTCCTGTGGGTGATCCAGCAATCACATGACAGCAGGATTTGGGGCCAGCGTGTTCACTCCTTCTGTCCCTTCTCATGCCTCCATTGGATATGTAGAGCTGTCGTGTGCACCAGGGTAGTATAAGGCAGTTTCATGTGTGGTCAATTAGCTTAGTACCAGGATATATGAAAGGTTGTCTTTCCCACATGAACGTTTCCTGGTTTCTGAGAACTGCTTCTCCATATGAGCGGTGGGCTCTGATCTGGTGAACTGGGTTTGTTTTCCCCACACTTCCACAAGAAGATTTCTGGGTGACCTTGAGCTAGTCACAGTTCTCTCAGAACTCTCTCAGCCCTCCCTACCTCACAAGGTGCCTGTTGTGATGAGAGGAAGGGACTGTGATTGTAAGCTGCTTTGAGAGTCCTTATGGCAGAGAAAAGGCTTGGTATTAAAAAAATAACTCTTCTAATTCCTTTTAAAGCAGTCTTTTCCCCTCTTTCTGCCTTTGTATTGGATGATTTGGGATTTTCTCGTTTTAATTTTAGTATGGTTGTCGGTTGTTAAACTTGATGTAATGATTCTTTGGCCTTCCCCAGACGTTTTTATGAGAGAAGGAAGGATATAAATGTTTTAAATACGTCAGTTTGTTCTGAATGACTTTGCCATCTTGTAAAATTGGTCAAATTAGAGCACCTGAGACCATCACCAGTATTGGCATTCTGTCAACACAGAATTGATTGATTTTCTTTTCTTTTTTTTAGCCACAGTAACAAGTTCATCTGAAAACGATGATCGCAGTGGATCCAGTTTGGAATGGAGTAAAGATGGCAGTCTTAGAACTGGTTCACATCAAGGAATTATTCATGAACGAAGGACAGATAATTGTTCACCAGTTGCCGAAGAGGAGACTGTTGGCTGTTCAGAAACTTTGCCTAAAGTAGAAGCATCTTCTGGAGACGGTCCTGTAACTTATACTCAGAGTTCTGGCTCCTTAGTGATGCCTCGGCCCAATTCTGTTGCAGGTGAGGAAGACCTGAGGAGATGAACTTCTGAGTGTTTTTTAGATGCTTCCTTTAAAAACCTGGATTCGGGGGGTGGGGGGTGGGGGCTGTGGCTCAGTGGTGGAACATCTGCTTGGAATGCAGAAGGTCCCAGGTGTTGGAATAACTACTCCTGGTAGTGGAGTTTATTCCTTTCGTATTTAGCAGAGTGCACGGGAGTCTTAGAGCACAGCAGAAGCCTTACCTTGTGTGCATGCATGTGAGGATCCCATGTGCGTACAAGCTTGCACAAAAGAAAGTCGGAGTCAGCTGTAGTTTCTATTCCAGTGATGGAGAACCTTTTCGAGACCGAGTGCCCAAACTGTAACCCAAACCCCACTTATTTATCGCAAAGTGCCAACATGGCAATTTAACCTGAATACTGAGGTTTTAGTATAGAAAAAACGGTTGGTTCCAAGGCACGCGTTACTCGGGAGTAAGCTTGATGGTAGTCAGTGGCTTTGCTTTGAAGCAACCGTGCAACACTTCAAATGGGTGAATCATAACCCTAGGAGGGTTTACTCAGAAGCAAACCCCATTGCCAGCAACTGAGCTTACTCCCAGGTAAAGGATCATGCTTTCGTTCTTCTCATGAAAATCAGTAGGGTTTAACAGCGCGTAACAGGGTTACCTACACTGCGTCCCCAAAACTAGGTCTTCGATTTAATGCTAATAATCTCCTTGAAATAATTACACTATTACCACATGACAAACTCTGTGCACGCATGCCCACAGAGAGGAAAGTGGTAACCAAGGCGGCACTTAAAGTTGTTCCCTTCAAGTTCAGACATCTGTGGTATCTCCAAGTGACTTAAGTGCCGTCTTGCTTTGTTGTCCTCATGCAAAAACTGAATTGCCAAGAAAGATCATCTGAGAGATTTGTTTCTCTGTGCTGTATTTTTTTTTTTGTTTACTGTGGGTAGAGAATTCTCTGTTGGTTCCGTTAGTGGCCACCCAATTACTTTTATTTTTACGTAGAATTAATTTTGGGTGGTGGGACCTGTTACTATCCAGCTAGCTTTTAGGCCATTTATCTGGTCTGTATGCTTTGCTGCAGAAATAAGCATTTGCTGCTATTTACTCTGATGTGGTTCAGGCTTCACTCACCCTAATATGGTTTCTACCTTGGCTCCATTGCAGGCATTTCCATAAGGTTTCCATCTTTTAAAATTTGTGCCCATGTCAGCTTCTAAGTCTTTCCCCCCAGCCTTGAAATCCATATCTGCCATTAAATTGGCTGTTAAGTATCCAAGGATTGTGATGGGAAAAAAGGTCCTAGTCCACTGGACCCATTTCTCTCTTGCAACCTTTAGAATAAGAACCATGGTACCAAAGGGACCATTATAAGTAAATGACCAATGTTGGTTTCAAGAGCTATCATTTTGGTGACTACATCTCTGACCTTTAATTCTGCTTCTGGATTACTTCAATCCTTCTGTCACTCAATTTAAGCAACAGTTAAGCAAAACTCGCCTTTTTAAAAAAAGAAAAGCCTCAATTTCTTGGATGTGCATCTTACATTTTTCATCGAAGCTCTAAAAGCCTGAGTGAAAATCCCAAAAGTGTAAGGCTCCTGTGGAATTTGTAGTTGTTGAGTTGGCCTACAGGGTATAGTTCAGGGAAACGTCCAAATCTGTAAATCTGAGGTAAAGTACAAAACTTCAGTTTGTCTGGCTGTGTTTAAGGAAGCTCTCAGACAAACTTAAGCCTAAGAAGAGTTTCTTTTTCAGTTCAGTCTCACAACCTGCCTTCACAGCTGGCTTCTTGTTGGCTGCAGAAGCATTGGAAAGGAAAAGTATTTGCCTTAATTCCCAAGGCATGTACAGAGAGGGAAAGCCCCCTGATTCTAGACATTTCCATAAATGATACTTGTGGATGCAGAACCTAATCATGTGATGCAGAACCTAATCATGTGATGCAGATCTCCCAAACTAACCATTTGTCTTGGGGGAAAAAAGTTCAGTTAAAATGACTGTATTTAAATTCTGGTATAGTTGCGATAAACTGTCAGCTGTTGAAATGTGTCCATTATGTTTGTACGCATAGTGATGGCTGTAGAGAGGTTCCCAATCAGCTCACCCTAAAAAAATAAACAAGCAAGGAGACAGACAAGGAAGCTGCAAACATAGGTGTGGGGTTCAGAAGGGTTATGAAGATTTATTAAAGAGTTGACAGTCTCAGGAAGAGGAACTGAGAAATACAAACTATAGTTCTGAGCAGTTCATTTGCCCTTTCATTACAGAGTTAATAATATGTCTTGAACTTTCTGCAGCATTTTGTAGGAAGTAACACAGTTCATGGTGTGTATGTGCTTAGACAAGAAAGTGAACGTTCCCCTTTGAAGTCCACTCCCTGTTACGAAGAACCACCAGCTCAAAAGTTCCATATTTACACAAAATTACACATATCGTTTATTACAACTGCCGTTTCTTCATATGCATCATAATGCAACAATAACTAGAGGTTTCTCAGAAAACAGACATTCAGATCTGTCTCCTGTAACACCCAACTTTGCTGAATCATTGGAACCCAGTTAAGCCTTTCCAGTTTGGCCATTTTATTATTTAATTGGTGTACCAAATTATAATCCTGGTCCATCTATTATAGTAGTTGCCAACAGTTTTTAAGTATTGCAGTAAAAACAAAATGCTTTTAATTATAATTCTGGACCCAGATTGCAGCCTCTATGTATTTTAATGTACCATGCATACAAATACAGATAGAGTCGCCATGGGTTGGAAATGACTTGATACACGTTTCCTTTCTTTAATTTTGTTTGTCTCCATTCCCTTAAGGCAGTGTAGAATAAACATCAGTTTGGAAAATGAATTGTACACAGTAAGATCTGGATTTCCCTTGAGAGGACATGTTTCCTACCTTATTCTCCCTGTCAATCCACTTTATTGTTTTAAGGGAAGGTGGAATGTATTGGTGCAAAATATGTATTCTCCCTATAAGCTTAGGATTGGAAGGGGGGATGCATTCTTGAGAACAGAGTAAAATAATACTTTAACAAGATCCTAGTTTGGCAAGTGTTGGTGCCATTCAAAGACTGCTTTTTAATGTTTTAATTTGGCACAAAATACAGTCAGCATTCCCCCATTAAAACAAGAATTCCTGATTGACATATGAAGTAAAGCTGATGATTTACAGGAAGAAGAGCTGGATTATATCCCCCCTTTCTCTCCTGTAAGGAGATTCAAAGGCCCCTTCCGCACACGCAAAATAATACATTTTCAAACCTCTTTCACAACTGTTTGCAAGTGGATTTTGCTATTCTGCACAGCTTCAAAGAGCACTGAAAGCAGTTTGAAAGTGCATTATTCTGCATGTGCAGAATGAACCAAAGAGACTTACAAACTCCTCCCCCCCCTCCCCCCCCCCCGGCTTCTGTGTTAAATGTTTTGAGAGTTGAAGAACTTCACATGACATGAAGGTAAATCACCTCACCTGACAAATAGCATAAACATTTCTGTTTCAATGACGGTGTGTTTTTATCCAGGCCACCTGGCAACCCTGTATAACAACATTAGTTGTGTTATTTTAGCCATTTTTGTTTTCCGAGGAACTATAGTGGCTGCTTACTTGAGTGAATGTTCCTTTGGAATGTTCTCCACTGAGCAGCAGGGAGTGACTCCCCTTTCAGAAACACAGTTTGCTTTTCTTGGTGCCTTCTCAGTGTTCTTCATTGTAATGGAAGTCATTAAACTAGTTAGTCTATATAAGGATAGTCTAATAGTCCCATAAGGCCTATGGTGTGAGAGAATAGAGAGACAGCAGGGTGCCTGTGGAGATGGGGAAATCTCTGTAGGCTCCTCCCCCAGGTTTGCAAAGCTGGATCCAGGCTTTGCAAAGGGGGTTGGGAGCCAGCAGGGTGCCTGTGAAGATGGGGAGTGTTTTCCATAGGCCCGTGGTGGCGAACCTTTGGCACTCCAGATGTTATGGACTACAATTCCCATCAGGCAGGGGCTGATGGGAATTGTAGTCCATAACATTTGGAGTGCCAAAGGTTCGCCACCACTGCCATAGGCCATTTTTCTCTGTCTCTCACTCTACTTCTCAGTCTCCATCCTGCTACCCTTCTCTTCCTTCCTTCCTACCTCAGCTCTCTCTGTCTGCCCCACTACACCAGCTCTCTTTTTAACTCTCTGGGGCTTTCCGCACAGCAGAGGCGACCTAGGGTTGACTCATGTCTGCAGAAATCGCTACCTGAGCTCGACTCTTCTGTTATTCCGCACAGCAGCCAGGTCGTCTCTCTGGACCCAAGTTCAGAGGGCAGGGTTACCTCCTTGCGTCTTTCGCTCTTTGTTCCTGATTGGCTGCCATTCTATGGCGGGAAACGTGTGTGCGCATCCCCCTTTTTTCGTTTTGCCACGTAGGAGCTACGTTGTGACAACGTCACAAAGCGCTGATTTCCCGCCTGTCACAAACTGGCGGGAATCTGCATTTTCGCGAGCCTTCTCTGTCAGAGCAGAACAAGCAGAGCTGAGCTGTTGCTTCATGCACAAGAAGAGTTTTTTTAAGGTGTGCTTTTCGCCGTTGCGAGTCTCCCGTTCTGCGCATGGCCAAAATAGTGCACTGTGATTGGCTGGCCAGGAGAGTCGAGGCGAGGGAGATTCCGCACTGTGCCAGGTTCGGCTTGAGTGCAACCCGGGTTCGGCAAAAAGTTGTACCTCCCAGTCATACTTCGAAAATATGATGCTGAGAGGGGGGGGAGCAGAAACAGTCACGAGTCGAACTCTACAGCTGTGCGGAGTACCCAGGTCGAACCTACATCAAGTTAAGGTCGAATCCTACAGTGCGGAAGCCCTCCTTGCCTCCTTTCCCCAGCTCTGTCTTTCTGCCCAGTTATTATGGTATTCTTTCCTTCTTACCTCAATTCTTATCTACCTTTCTGTCACTTTACCTTTTCTCTTTCTATTTCTGCCCCTCCTTGGCTGGCTGTTGCTCTTCAGACTTTCACCTGTGACCTTCTGGGAGGTGAGGGTTCGTAAAGCAAAGATTGTGGGAGTTGTCATCCAGTTGGCCCCTCTTTGCTCAGGAAAGGGTGCCCTCCAGACCACATCTCTCAGGGTCCTTTGCTTTTTCTGGTTTGTCGTCAGGAACACGCTGCTCAATTAAATATACACATAAATGAAAATGAACACTGTTAAATACTTTAATACACTCTTAAAATGTTTTAATGTTCTTTATATGAGCAAATGTACTGGTGTCTAACTGACAAGATTCCTCCCCACCTGCCAGACTTAAAGAGTGTGAGGGTTGCAACTTTAGTGTGACCCACCATCTTAATTTCTGATTGCTTCCTCTACCCTTATATGCTCTATAATGTATTGCAAAGAATGCATTGCAAAGGCCTTTTGATGATCTAGAAAAGATGGCTGAAGATTGGTGCCTCTTTTCTTGACCCATTTAGGGAATAATCTGACCAGAGTTCCTGATTGATCCAAGTTTCTCATGAGAAATTTTATACCTCCTTAAATTCATAAAGCTTTTATTTCTGCAAAAGCATTTGTAAAGCAGGGAAAATGGATAGTGTTAAATTGCATCAAATAGAAGTTACAGGAGACCTGGGAATTACAGCTGGTTTTTATCCAGCATCTCGAAATATTCACAAAAGCAAATGCAGAGCTTTTCTTATATAGGTCACCCACTTCGTATAAGCCATGCATGTTTTAAAACAAGTTACAAAGAAAGATTTGCTGATCTCTGATAACCTGAGTGTTTTCTATTTTCAACTGAAAGGCTTGTATCTTGACATGAACCTGCAGTTACAGAGGAAATAGAAGAGATCTTATTTTAATATTGATTTATTTCAATCTTTAAGCCTCCGTTAACATCTCTGGGCTGAGGAAATCCTATTTTTTAAAAAGTCAGCTTGTGCAACTAGCTGGCGGTACAGCTTTAATGTCATTTCACCTTTGTTTCTGGACTCTTGATCCCATTCTCCATTTCCATTTTGTTTTTCATTTTATTTTTTGTATTATAGTATTTGAGTGTAGTAGTTTAAAAGCTGCTGAGCATTGTACACATTGTCAGGGTCACACATGCAAAAGGATTTACTTCCTTAAAGAAAGATCCCTGATAAAAAGATTGAAAACAGTATTCTCCAGCTTAAGATAAGCAGTTAGTTCATGTAAACACTTTCTACTATTTTCTTCTGTTCAGGAATTCTTGCCATAAGGAACCAGATTTTCTGCTAGGGTGGTCTTAAGAGAGTCTGGGGATCCCATGTCAGAATTCATAGCTTTGTAAAGTCTGTTAAATTCATGAATACTTAACTTGCTTTGCGCTCTGCACCAGAAGACTTAAATGGTTAGATGTATTTTTTATTTTTTCTTTACAAATGAATTTCCTATTTGAATTATTCCAGAAATGCAAATCCCTTGATAGTGGTGTCAGCTTCACTGAAAACTCACTAGAAACCAAGTTGTAGTAGACAAATGGAAACGGCCTTCAAAATGAACATTCATGCTTATATATAACATGAGCAGTTCTTATTTTTGCAAGCATTGCACATGCATTAGTGTGATGATTATTTTAGGCCAGTGATGGCGAACCTATGGCACGGGTGCCGGAGGTGGCACTCAGAGCCCTCTCTGTGGGCACGCACAAACAGAGTGCCCCCTCCACACATCTAGGCTGGCCTGGGCCGCTGGGCTCGATGATTAGCATTAAACCTAAGACCTAGTTTTGAGGAAGCAGTGTAGGTAACCCTGTTAAGCGCTGTTAAACTAAAGCGCAATCCTTTACCTGGGAGTAAGCTTGGTTGCTGGCAATGGGGCTTGCTTCTGAGTAAACCCTCCTAATGTCGTGATTCACCTTTTGGAAGAGTTGCACGGTTGCTTCAAAGCAAAGCCACCGACTACCACCAAGCTTACTCCTGAGTAATGCACGCCTCGGAGCCAACCGTTTTTTCTAAGCAAAAACCTCAGTATTCAGGTTAAATTACTCTGTTGGCACTTTGCGATAAATAAGTGGGTTTTGGGTTGCAATTTGGGCACTCGGTCTCGAAAAGGTTTGCCATCACTGTTTTAGGCCTTTTCTTTCCAACTTCACAAGTTCACGTATACTTCTGTGGACTACATAGCTTCTGTAAATGCACAGAATTTCAGCCATTGAGTGCAGGCCGCCCCCATTCATTTCAACAGAACCATATTTGGGCAATTGTCTTGGTAGATTGAGTTAGCCACAATCCAACATTTATATGTATGTGGAAGAAGGGTCTCAATGAACTGTTAAAGTTGTCTTTGATGTTCGTATGGCTTGACTAACGCTGCCAAAAAGACAAGCCTCTTTTCAATTTCAGATGTTCTTGCCTCTTCAGCCGTACAAGTACGTAAGCAAAAAATCTGACTCGTACATCTATTTTTGCATCTTCTGCTGTTAGTAATTTCTGATATTGACCAATTCCAGCATGTTTTCATGTTATTGAAGGTTTTATAGCTGAACAGTATATGTTTTTGGCAAAAAGCGAGGCAGAAAATCCTACCATTCATTGAATGATTGTTGATATTCTGGATGCTGTGTCTTCTTGTCTGTCTGTAAGATTTGGACTGCCAGTAGTTCTGAATGTAATCGTTGGGGCAGAAGATTAATATTAGGTATCTTGCTGTGTTTTGACATGTTAAAACTTTAATAAGTAATTTGATTGCTAAACTGGCTGTAAAATTCAATGGGAGCCTTGTTTCCTTTTAATCAGTTTTAAGTCTGTCCTTGACATAATTTCTTATTTTAAAAAGATTCAAGAGGAGAGTATTTAATTTTTAAATGTAATCTTGAGCAAGAAGTGTGGTACAGAGAGAATATTTTAAAGTGTCACATATTTAGTGGCATGAAATATACAAACTACAGAATTGTTTTCTGTGTATGGCATTATTTCTCATTGTGGAATGATTTATGTGCATGTTTTTGTTCACATGATGTTCGTTAAGGAACATTGTAATGTGTCTTGAATACCTGGTACTTTGGACACTTAACAATGAAAAATTGCTTCATGATGTATAGTAAATTTCTGGAATTTTATGGCTGTTAAATGTAGTGGTTGTGTTTAACAAATTCATAGAATGTAGTGATTTAACTGGGGGGGGGGGGGTTGTTATGGAAATTCCAGACCATAATGTTTGAAGTGGCTGGTCTGTGGGATAAGGTGGTGACTTGCTGCTTAGAGGAACAGCTAAAGACCAATTCTTGTTTTTGTTGTTATATCATATATAATGTTTTGTATCACATTTTCTTCAACAACCTCAGAAGAGCATTTTAGCTTCACAGCTGTATGAAATTTGCTGTGTTTGACTCTTGGCCCAGTTGAAATTTTTCTTGTTGCTGTAAAATATATGGTTCTAAGGCCTTTACTGTTACAGTGACAATTGTTGGAGTGACTTTTTTGTAGCTTGATTTATCTGATTCTTGTTGGTTCTTGTCTGTTCTTTATCTACAGATTGAGAACGACACCTTAGGCAGAGTGAGGCCACATTCGCCTGGTTTAGAAACTCCTGCACTGTTTCTTTTAAAAGCCCCTAGGCTGTGTTTTTTTTTAAAAAAGATGGTTCTGCAAATCAGGCCCCTTATCTAGTAATCAAGTAGGAGAGAACGATTACTAATACTCCATCATGGTATGTTTGGCCACTAGAGTTTCTTGGCTGGAGTATTGTAAAGCGTCCAGCCCAGACTTATGTGATTGGAAATATGCACAGAGAGATTGTTGTTGTGAAGGCACATCTGGTACTCTCTGCCACTGTATAATAATGAGCAAATCAGACTACTTTATTTAAATATTTCTTTATCCTGCTTCTTTTCCACACTGGGGACTCAAAAGTCAAAAATAAAATACACAAACAAGACAAAAATATACAACCCACCAAGCCCTCTGTTCAAACTTAAACGGGATGATCCACAAGAATTTTCTAGACTTGGGACTGCTGACAAGGCTTATGAATGTTCTCAGGCTACAAGCTTAGAGTCAAAGGCCCTTTGGCTTTAGCCTCTTCTGTCCAAGCTCTGCAAAAACGTCAGGGACAGATGCTCAGCCCAGGTCTTACTCATCCCTATACCAGCAGTGGTATACTACCCACAAAACTCTGCTTGGGGTGTGCACTGGGCCCAGCCCCCGCTACCAAATTCCTCCCACCCCCACTGCTGAACTCCCTAAACTGCTGCTTCTTCACACACCCCCAACCTTTTCCAACGTCTGTCAGAAGCTTCCCTGGCTTTAACCCCATCCTCAGTGTGTTGTTGGCCAGCGCTGCTTGGAGGAGGAAAAGATTTGTTGGGGGTTTTCTTGTGGGGGCAATGGCACAGTGAGGGAGTTCAGCAGCGGGGGAAGGTCAGCCAAGGGCTGGGGAGGGGGCCCAAAATGCACTCCCATGTGACCCAGGCGAATGGCACCTGGATCATTTACCCCCTCTGCCCCCCTTAGTTCCGCCTATGGTTCCCAGTTCCTTCCCTCATGCCAAACTCACTTTAAGGGCCAAGCTACATAATAGTATATCCCCAGGTCTACTATGGAAACATGGGGCCGTTTTCAAGCATTTAAAAAAACTTTAAAAATCATTGTGGGAGTCCAATCCTGCTGGAGACAGCGGGATGCGGGATGAGGACCCCTTGTGTCCCTTCTGCCCCCTCCCTGGGTCCGCCTTGCTCTTTTCTCAGGAGCCAAACAGTCTCTTGCATGACATGGTCCCCACAGCAGTCTTAAAAACAAAGGCTTTGAAATGGTGTAGCATCTGTGTGGTGGACCTGGGACAACAATCCCCCTAAGCCCGTGGTGGCGAACCTTTGGCACTCCAGATGTTATGAACTACAATTCCCATCAGCCCCTGCCAGCATGGCCAATTAGCCATGCTGGCAGGGGCTGATGGGAATTGTAGTCCATAACATCTGGAGTGCCAAAGGTTCGCCACCACTGCCCTAAGCATTCCCTGGAACTGTGCAACAGTCCAAAAAGCACTGCGTGGAACTGAGCTTCCCGGGAGAGCTCCTCTGCCAGGCGGTCCCTTGACCTGAGGACAGGATATTGTGTGATTTGGCTGTGCAGTAATATGAATTTCTGTAAAATTGTCTGTTGCCTTTTCTGCCTTTGTGTCTTTACATGAGAACTTAATGATATGTGCTAGTGCACACATGGGGGCAAACACACCCTAATCCCCAGTTAACATAGGTCTGCTTTTCAGGTATGTTCACCGGAAACATATCCATCAACATTGCATGGCTGTGAAGAGATGTTCGGACTAATCAGTCGGTCTGCTTCGTGGTTGGTGCTGTTAGCAGCACCAGAACATAAGCTAGTTAAGGAACTGGAGTATTCAGTGTTCTGTTTCATGTTATACAGTGTTTGTTGACCACTGTTGGAGTCATGATATTGGGCTCTGCTGATATTACTCTGACCAGATGACATTACTATTACAGCAACCAGTTCCACCAAGCTGGAAGACCTGAGCTATTTGGATGGACAGAGGAATACTCCCTTAAGAACCTCAATTCGTTTGCCATGGCACAACACAGCTGGGGGAAGAGTTCAGCAAGAAATCAAAGGTATTAATATAATTGCATTTTCTCAGAATGTCTGTAGCCCATTAAAACCTAGTGGAAGGTGTGCCAAATAGGAAGAAGTGGGACAAAATCGAAATCCATACAGTATGGGATAGAATAAATATGAATCAGGAGGTCAATGTTCAGGATCCATTATGGAGCTTGTTAGGGATTTTAAGTTTCAAAGCATGTATAAGCGGGATATTAATTTTCTGGGAAACTGAACAGTTTGTAATCCTTTCCCCCTCATGCTGTTTCCCTGCTTTAAATCTCCCTTCTCCCACACACACAAACACCTTCCCTGTTCCAAACTGCTATTAGTTGCATGGGGAGGCAATAATTGAGAAAAAGAGAAATGTGAGGTCTTGATTTTCAAGTCAGATTTTTCAAATAAGCATGTTCCAGCCTCACTGATTCCGGACCAGAATGGCCCAGGCTAGCCGTCTCATCAGATCATCAATAGGGTTCGCCCTGGTTAGTGCTTACAACGGAGAACTCACTCCACCACATGAGTGATGGTCTCTATCCTGGTGAACTGGGTTTGTTTCCCCACTCCTGCACATGAAGCTTTCTGGATTACCTTGGGCTAGTCACAGTTCTCTCAGAACTCTCTCAGTCCTACCTACCCCATAAGGTGTCTGTTGTGGGGAGGAGAGAGGAAGGTGATTGTCAGCCGCTTTGAAACTCCTTAACAGTAGAGAAAAGCAGGGAATAAAAACCAACTC
This sequence comes from Sphaerodactylus townsendi, assembly GCF_021028975.2. Taxonomy (NCBI): domain Eukaryota; kingdom Metazoa; phylum Chordata; class Lepidosauria; order Squamata; family Sphaerodactylidae; genus Sphaerodactylus; species Sphaerodactylus townsendi. Next base: position 37,546,342 of record NC_059426.1, on the reverse strand, counting down.
TTCTTCACTAGGGAAGTCCAGAGTCATTACACAGAGGCAGACAATGGCAAGGCATCTTCGGTTGTCTCTTGCCTTAGAAACCATATGAGATTGCCATGAATTGGCTTTGACTTGATGGCACTTCACATAGAAGAAGAAGAGTTTGGATTTATATCCCCCCTTTCTCTCCTGAAGGAGACTCAAAGGGGTTTATAATCTCCTTTCCCTTCCCCGCTCACAACAAACACCCTGTGAGGTAGGTGGGGTGGAGAGAGCTCCGAGAAGCTGTGACTAGCCCAAGGTCACCCAGCTGGCATGTGTGGGAGTGCACAGGCTAATCTGAATTCCCCAGATAAGCCTCCACAGCTCAGGTGGCAGAGCAGGGAATCAAACCCCGTTCCTCCAGATTATAATGCACCTGCTCTTAACCACTACGCCACTGCTGCTCCTACACAGACTCACTGGCTCAAATCTATCTCAGCATTTACCTCCTCCAGCATGTATGAAATCTACAGCTCCTTTTCAACAGCTGGGTTTATAACTTACTATCACATGTATAGATCCCTTGTCAAGACATCCAAGAAGGAGCCAGCCCTATTACTTGTATAATAGTTTCGATTTCTCTGACTGTCTAGCCATAAGAACAAGAAAATTCAACCATGCTGGCTCAGATCAAAGCTCTACCTAGCCTAGCACCCTGTTTCTCACCAGTATCTCTAGGAAATCTACAGCAGTACAAGAAGGCAGCAAGCTTTTCTCACCATTGTCCTCTTGCCAACAACTGGTGTACAAATACATCTGTACGTGGGATATAGGGAATCATTTCATGCTGTAACATAGTATTTTGTATCTTACTTTGCTCATCAGATGAAATGTTGGTTGCCCTCCCGATCCCTGTTCCATAGGAAGGGCAGTTCTTTTCACCTGGATGAAACATGTCTCTATGCAACCGAAGTGCATACAAAATAGGTCAGGGAAAGGGAGATGGAGTGTTAAAACCATACGCAGATCAGAAATGAAAACTACTACATCCAATACAGTGTTGTGCAGAATTATTTTAATTAATAGATCAACTGAGAAGAATGAAATATTAAAATATGTCATTTCAGTGCCTTTTCAAAGGCTGATCCAAAGCTTATCCAAGGAGAAATGTCTAATATTCTGTGTGATTCTCTGCTCTATTGTTTCAAATGCAAGAATTACAGGGAAAGCCAGTTTGCAAATTATCACTGGCCATATGTGATGTCCATAAAAATGTCACAAGAAATTTGGGGCAATGAGAAGGCATACTGGTGGCATTATGCTACTAAAGAGCAAGGGCCACTGCTTTACCCAGTGGTTCTGGAGCCAGCCAATCTTCATAAATCTACAATGAAGGACTACTTTTCATATACTAACAGAGTATCGACTGCTTTCCATGGTTATTTCTCATGCCAGACCCATAAAAGTGGACTTGAACTTGGCATATAAAAAGGGGGACCATCCTGGTTCCTTACTATATGGTCTCAGTTAAGCCATACCACAATGAGAGTCTTATAATATATTAACTGGACTAAAGATGGGTCAGTTGTACGCAGGCAGCCTTTATTTATAGATCCTCCAGACTACAGTCTACTTGACTAAGGGACAATGGTGTCACTGGTATGAAGAAATAAGATCCAGTTGTTTACTTTCTCATTTTGTAGACTATGGAAAGTTGTTAGTTCTACATATGTTTGTTTATTAAGATATGTATACTCTACAGTTCATCTTGGGTTCAAGGTGGTTTACATTGGGGCAGAGAAAAGTTAAATAAGTGACTTTGAAAGGATGGATACTGTACTTAGTGATTCTGCTCTTTCCCAATATGGTTGGAAGGTAAAGTGCACTGTAGTTATTGTCTTACTTTGTTGTTTTCCTCCTCAGGTTTTTGAAAGTGGAATCCTTAACAGGACTTCCTGTCTCTTCACAGAAATGTCTTCACTGAAAATGTGTTATATATTGAGCCCCCTTAGAACCTGCTGACTTGATTATCGCAGATAATCAGTCACTTAAAAATATAAGCATGGTGATCTGAAAAACAATGTAGTTGTGTTTTGCATATTTAATGTTTATAGGCCAGCCTGACAGAATTAGCTGTGCCTATTCTGCTCTGACAGTTTTGGTGCATGGCTGGATTGACAGTGTGTGTTCAAAACAGGTTGTTTGCAGCTCCTAAAACTGTTCTTTAAAGATGAATGCTTGTGCGTTAAATCAATACTTTTTTTTTAAAGGACAACATACGTTTTTCTCACCAGTACTTTCCCTTCTCTCTTCTCAGCACGATTTGCCCCCTATAAGCCTCAAGACATTTTGCTAAAGCCACTATTGTTTGAAGTGCCAAGCATAACAATGGACTCTGTGTTTGTCGGAAGAGACTGGTTATTTCAAGTTATAGAGGAAAAGTTGAAGAATACAGAGCAGGCAGAGACCAGGGGAGCTGCCATCATTGGGAACGTGGGATTTGGGAAGACGGCTGTTATCTCAAAACTTGTGGCACTCAGCTGCCACGGAAGTCGCATGAGGCAAATTGCTTCCACCAGCCCAAGTTCTTCTCCGAAAAGTACGTTTCAGATTGATTCTTTCACGGACTCGGAAGAAGGGTTCAAAATGTTACATTATCATAAACCCATTTTAGAATATTTTTGCTACATGAATTGGAGTTTTATTGGAAGAAAAAATTCTGTTACCTGGTACAGTGTAGGCCGTACCTCTTCTTTCCTTCCATCCTTTCTTTGTTAGTGTGTGGAAATTATCCACACACTATTTGGTATGGATCACCTTTTAATCTACACCTACCCTGTTTCCCCGAATATAAGACATCCCCAGAAAATAAGAAATAGTAGAGGTTTTGCTGAAGTGCAAAATATAAGGCATCCCCCAAAAGTAAGACCTAGCAAAGTTTTTGTTTGGAAGCATGCCCGACGAACAGAACACAGAAAAATAAGACATCCCCTGAAAATAAGACATAGCGCATCTTTGGGAGCAAAAATTAATATAAGACACTGTCTTATTTTCGGGGAAACACGGTATGTACAATGCATCACCTTTTAATGCACACCTATGTAAAATACAGCATATTTTTAACCTCTTCCCTTTGAAGGGTTTTTTTGGGGTATAGTGCTGCCTGAATGATTTCTCAACTATGTATCAAAAACTCCCATCTTTTGTACCAAAGTTTAGTTGCAATGGCTGCAGGGTAACCATTACATACCTCTTTTTATGATTTCTGTTCTTTCTTATTTGTTAGCAAAATTGCCATTAAAAGCTGTTCTTCTGATAGGAAGATGAGAAGATCTCTTGTGTGTTTGTTCCTTTTATGTGCATGGTCGAATCCCCACTACCGTCTTAGCCAGGTTTCAGAAAACAAACTAACCAGGTTTGAGGTTGTTTGTGTTCTGAAATCTGGCTAAGACGGTAGTGGGGATTTGACCCATGTGTTGTCCTGCTTTCCCTCACCAAGTGACTATGTTTGGAGTTCTTGTTTTAAACGATTTTCGTACTGGTTAAAATCTGGATGAAAATGTTTTAGAATCTGCAGAACTGTAGGTCAAGAAGCTAAACTTGTCTTCCTGAAATCTACTCTGAAGAAAATGTTAAAAGTCTACAAAGTTGCATTTGGTGGCCTGTGGGTGAAGGGAGCTAGAGAATATTTTCCTCAGCGATTCAGTGCAGCAGAGAGAGGGGAAGTCCCCAAGTGAACCCCAGAATCTATTCTGACTGTATCTGCTCCCATTGTTTTTCTACCCATGTATGTGGTATTCATTTTAGAATTTTGACTTGTGGCATCAGGTGTTTGGACTAGGTATGGCATCAGTGTTGTGGACTAGGTATGCAGGCTGTGTGTGGTGGGGGAAGAGGCAGGAACTGATGAGTGAAGGGAAGCTGGAATTTCAGAGAAGGGAGTTTCATTTGTAACTGTAGCCAAAGATGCCTCCGGCTGAAGAAGGATTGAAAAACCATGAGATAAAATATGAGGAATACTGAATGAAGTACTATGGAAATTAATTTGTGGAGAGAACAGCAGTCTCTTACCAGCTGTGTAGCTCATTGATAATCCCACAAATTAACACCTTCATTATGTTTCCTTTGGATATGTGGACAATTCTTCTGTAGTTCAAATGCTGCCTAGTTTTGCAGTGATTTCAGCGCTAGACACAAAATATGCCTTCATTTTCTCCTTACTTCCATATATGCACACTCAGATGTCCATTGAGCTGAGATTTCTGATTGTACTCCAAATTGCTTTCTTTTGTTCCTTAGGGACCATAAAAATTCCAAGCGCAAAATTATAGCATTTCTTAATGTGAGGCTTTGGGCAGATATTCTTTCGCATGACTTAAGGTATATAGAACAAGCATATTTTGAAATTAAGGTTTTAGAATTGGTGAGAAGGAGTAGATTGGTTTATGTCTTCACATCAGCCAAACAGTTGTGAGTTGCTTGTTCCACAGAAATGTATTCAGTGTTTTTGTTACTGTAGTTTTCCGCAATGAAAGGCTCACTTGAATTACTGTTGGGAGGGAGGATTTATATGCCTTTTATTACAAAGGAACTTGAATGTTTTTCTTCTGTTTTGATTTGAATTTTTGCTTTCATGGCATCCCTGAATTAGTGTACTAGATAAACATCATCTTCAAAGTACAGTTTGAGTATGTGCAACTCTGGGAATGAACTCATAACTGGTAACACATGAGGGCAATCTAAGGAGTTCAAACAATGTTTAGCTGTCCCTAGAAGACTAAACATTTCCAACATTACATATATTTCTAATTTACTCCACAAAATGATTATTGGTGGTTGTAACTCAAATGTTTGCCTATTTTTCGCCCTCACAGCCAGTGACCCCTGTCAGGAGATTCCTCTCAGCCAGTTATCCCCTTCTGCCTCCAGTGGGATCGGCACAGTCAAAACCTTGAACTGCCCCTCTGCTCAGGAAAATCAGAACCAAACAATTGATTCAGTTAGACGGCTTGCTTCAAAGGTAACAGAAAATATTTATTATTTTCTTCAACGTTATGCCCCCCCCCCAAAAAAAAAAAAAAAAAACCCTGATCCAAACCAAAAATTTGTAGTTATTTCTGTGAGAATTCAGGTTACATGTGGTCAGGGGTATGTAACATTGGATTTTTTTTTCCACTTTCAATAAAGCAGCAATTTACTTTACTCCTATACACTGGCAATGAGCAGACCTTGAATAACCTTCTAGAGGCTTCTGGATAATCTATTCCCTTTCTTTTTCTTTCCCTTTTCTGGCTGTAGCAGGCAAAGCCACAGTCTTGTTTAAGAATCATGGGAATATTCTTTTTCTATCTGACTTCGGCAGATGGCGATCGCTAATTCCAGTGGAACTTACAGCTAGTTTATTCAGTGTAGCTTCCTGCAATGCGTTTAATAAGACAGTGTGGAGGATAAAATATTTGATTTAGGCAGCTTATAGCATTTCCGTCACTGATGTATCTAACAGTTATATAAACTGGAATTATCAGCAAATTGCAGTGGGAGCATTTGAATGCATTTATTTCTGGAAGAAGGATTGTGAAGGGAGAAAAGCTTTGCAACGTGTCGTAAACAGGAGAGGATTTGGTCTGGTATTGAAATATTACATTAAAGGGAAGAAAATTCCCTCCTGAAAATACTCAGAACACTCATTATGTAAGAGTTGCCCCGATGTCGACATCATCAAAGCAATTGTTATATTTAGAATGTGCTAAGACAGGTCTGTTTGATAATTTAAAGACTTACACTGACAGAAAGCTTTGCCCTGTGTGGTGAAACTAGTGCAGTCGTCATACATGTATCCCTGGTACCACGGAATTGGAAAAGATCTTTGAGTTGTTCTAACTCTGCTCCTTGCTTCCATGCAGCATTTTTTGCTGGCATAGCAATTGTTTCATGGACTTACCCATGGATGTATTTGCATTTCCAAACTGGTCAATGCCTTTTCCATAATGTGCTATTTGACAGTAAGAAATATATTTGGGAAAGGGGGGGAATATGCCTTGCAAAGATAAGGAATCTCCATGAAACTAGGAAGGCCATTATGGGCTATTCCACCTTTCACTTTTTCTCCTGATTTCTGAAGCAAATGTATTCTTCCCATGCATGCGAGCTTTGTCTTGGGTTTAATCTTACCTCTGTGTCGGTGCTAATATGGTGGTAACTGTTAGTCTGAGACTGAAGAATGAAATAACGTTCACAGACTTTGTTAGTGAGGATCTTGAATACCATTAACCTTGGGTAGCACTGGTATACATGTAATAGTAAAACATTTAGTAAAAAGTATAATAGTAAAGCTAGAAATCATCCTCTTTCTTTAAAAAAAATTAAATATTCTTCCCCCCCTACCCCTCCCTCCCTCCTTCCCTCTAAGATCTCTAAGATTCTGATTCTACATGGGCCAAAAACAGCGGTGTGAAAACAGTGTAAATCCTTTTACACCATTTTAAACCATTTTACACCATTTTCACCCCGCTGTTTTTGACCCATGCGGAGGATGTGTATTTGTAAAAACCATGAATTTCCAAAGAATTTGAGCACACTTTTTCTTCTGTTTGGCCACGTTTATCTTGTGGCATTTGTAGGGTAGGTAATGTTGATGTTGGGAGAAAAGAAGGTATGGTATAGCCCGATGTCATCAGATCTCAGACGCTGAAATGCAATGGCAAGCCGCCTTTGCTTCTCACTTGCCTTGAAAGCCCCTTGCTGGAGTTGCCAGAAGTCATTTGTGATTTGACAGTACTTTACACACAGAGAAAGATGATGAATGTAAGAACCTCTTGAAAAGGCCACTGCGAAGAATGACTATCCTAAGACATGCCATAGCTAGATTTACTTTAGTATTCTGCTTTATACATTTATTTAATAATAACTTAATGAAAAAGTTTTGTATCTGTATGTAACATGCTATACTATATGCAAATATGTCTTGTTTTTGAAAAAAAAGACAAGCTACTGCACTTTAAATTAGAAGTTAAAGATCACTCTAGAGAACATACCAAACTTTATTCATTTACTCAAAATGCCCACCTTTTTCCTGAACATCTCGAGTGGGAAACAGCAATATAAAAACAATTTGATATAATTATCATTAAAACAGTAGGTACATACTATTAAAAACCAACCTTAAACCAGCTTATGCCCTAAAAACACGTATATTACAATATTCAGACCTGTTGCGCTATTGTATATGATTGTATAAGAAAAGTCCTCCATTTTTTGTTCATGGAGTGTATAATTTGTGTATCCAAATGCTTAATGATTAAGATTGATTTATATGTTGGGGAAAAAAAGAGCTAGAGTGGTATAGTGGTTATGTATTGGACTGGGACCTGGGAAACCCAGGTTTGAATCCCCACTCTGCCCTGGAAACTTGCTAAGTGACCCTAGGCCAGTCACAAACTCTCAGCTTTGCCCTGGGCAAGTATTTGGATGGGAGACCTCCAAAGAATACCAGGGTCACGACACATAGGCAGGCAACGGCAAACCACCTCTGAATGTCTCTTGCCTTGAAAACCTTATGGGGTCGCCACAAGTCAGCTGTGTCTTGACTGCAAAAAAAAATTGGAAAAAGACTGCCGTGATCTGCTTTAAAAATGCATGCTTGCATTCACCCTTTCCAAACTGTTGTTTTGTGGTGCAATTTAGATGACAGTCGAAACACACGTTTAGCATTGAGTGTTACCAAGTAACTTACTGAAACCGTTCACCACAAACTACAAATGATACTTTTTCTTCCCTTCAAAGGTTGTTGCCTATCACTACTGCCAAGCTGACAATACATATACATGCCTTGTCCCAGAATTTGTGCATAGTATTGCAGCTTTATTATGCCGGTCGCATCAGCTAACAGCATACAGAGATCTTCTGATAAGGGAACCACACCTGCAGAGCATGCTTAGCCTCAGGTCCTGTGTTCAAGATCCAGCAGCTGCGTTCAGAAGAGGAGTGCTGGAACCACTAATTAATCTTAGAAAAGGTAGATAAAACGTCCATTTCTCAAATAAGTCCAAATGTATCCCATAACGCTCTGAAATGCGTCAGGCATTTCAAGTTTACTGATTCCAACTGGGTTGTGTTCAATGTTGTGCTGAACGTGTTTATCAAAACTCACCAAGAAAACATTTCAAACTATTGATCATTCAGCTGTGTTTTGTGTGGTGAGAGTACATGTAGAAAGGTAAATTGATTTGTAAGCCTTCAATCAATAACGAACTTCTACATTTATACCAAAACATTTTTAGGTTATAATCTTTCACACATGTACTGATGTGCTTATAAGCAATCTGTAGTGCACGTCACATGATTTATTAATTATTCAGGAAGTTCTGAGAGTCTGTAAGAAACACATCTGACCGTGACATGTCTCTGAAGATGCAATCATAGATGTGGGTGAAACATTAGGAGCTAAAACCATCAGACCGTGGCCACACAGCCTGGAAAATCCACAACAGCCAATTGATTCCTGCTGTAGAAAACCTTCAGCAACACATTCTGAGAGTCCATTTACAAAATGCAACCTTAACAGAAGTTGTAATGGTAAACAATTCAGTAACATCATGTAGCATTTCTCGATAGTGCTGGCTTTAGTAATGTAACAGCTGATTTGGATTTTATGAACTACAATTGCTGTCCACATTATCTCAGAAGTAAGTGGATAGGAGTAAACATTTCTCTGCAAAGAGGGATTGGAAGTCCAGGCTACGACTACACCACTGCAAAGTAGAGAGGACGATTATGTGCTGCAGAAAAGCATGTTCCCCTCTGATTCCTGATTTGGATGCTTTTGTTTCAGTTGGGGTACCTAAAAGCATGTTTTGTGCCTGATCACTACCATTAGAAAAAGCAGCTGGAAGTCTCAGGGAAAGCAACAATTAAGGAAGCAACTCTACCTGTTTGCTTATTCTATAAATATGATTACAAATTATAATCTGTTCCCACTTGCAGTGCTGACCTGCAAGGTGATTGCAGACTGGTTTGCCAGATCAGATGAAAGAGAAAATAAATAATTACTAATCATGATGAGGAAGAGGGAGAGCGTCTATAAACCTGGTCATTCATATACAATAAAAGTGTGATTTATGATGTGTCTGAACTAAGCTACTGTATTTTTTAAAAATAGTTTGTGTATAACTGCTGTTCAGAAATGCAAAATGCCCATATCTGTAAGAAATTCAAATCCATATCTCAGTTGCAAATATTTGGAATCGATGTATCAAGCTAGAATGCCATAATGTAGTTCCTACCTAGCATATTAAATGGTTATTTGCACTGGGTCTTCTTGACACAGATTCGTTGGAAAATGGAGACATACTATAAATTTTTGTGGGAAGGTATGAAATGACAAACACAAGGAGATAGAACCTGCCCTGTGTTGTTTTTACATCAGTAACAAAACATTCTATTGGCAATGTAGTAAAATAAAATTGCCTAAATGGGGTGGTAGTGGTATATGGAAAGGTACACCTCTTAATTACTTTTTTTTTACTTGATTGCCTTTCAGAACAGAAAATTCCACAAGAGGAATGCATCATTTTGGTAGATGGCTTAAACGAGGCTGAATTCCACAAGCCCGATTATGGGGATACAGTTTCTTCATTCATTGCAAATATTATTTCTAAATTTCCTCCCTGGTTAAAACTAATTGTAACTGTGCGAACAAACTTTCAGGTAATGCTTTTAAAAAACATGTTGCTTACAGTTGTTTACATTTGAGGTAAAAGGAGTCTCGAAGTAAACAAGACAAGCATTAATTATAACTAGAAATGATAATCGAGTGGTTTAAACAGTTGCTGCTATGTACCATACATTGGGGGGTGGGGTGGGGAGGCGTCTTTGTCATTCATCAGTTATTCTCAACAGAGCCCATGTGCAAATGTTTATACTTTGTGTTTGCTGTTGTTTCAGTAATGCTTGCATTTGGATATTTGGGTACTCAAATCCAAATGCATAGCTTGCCAAGCACTTCTGTACCACCCCCACCCCCCAATACTCCAATTACTTCTTCCTAACATCCAAATTTGGAATTTAATATGTATGGATATGTACTGAAAATAGGTGCTGAAATATAAAATAATGGTTCAATAGCACAGGTTTTGATGGCAACAATGTGGGGTGCCTTTTGATAGGGAAAAGGGCCATGACTCATTGACAGGGTGTCTGCTTTGTATGTAGAATTCCTGTGTTCAATCTGTGGCATCGCCAGCTGGTGATGTGAAAGATCTCTGTGCCTTCAGGAGCTGGCACCCCTGCCATTCTGAGGATATATGATTGGCCATTCGCTACTTTATTGGGGGCAGGCTATGGCTCAGTAGAAGAGCCTCTGCTTTGCGTGTACAAGGTCCCAGGCTCAGACCCTGGCATCTCCAGTTACAAAGGACCAGGCAGTAAGTTATGTGAAAAACCTCTGCCTGAGACACCAGAGAGCCACTGCCAGTCTGATTAAGCAGTACTAATGTTGATGGACTGATGGGTTAATTCACTATAAGGCAGCTTCATGTGTGTTCATATGTTATAACCTAAAGCAGGATCTCCAACCTTGTTGAACTTGAGATCACTTTTAGAATTTTGAGACTAGGTATTGGGCGACATTCTCTGTCAGCCATGCAGACACCATATTGGTGCCAAGCAGATTGGGCGACCACTCTGCACGGGGAGCTCTTGCAGCCGGTTCCGTGCAGAGGTTAGAGATAATATTGGAACTGTTAGAGATAATATGGAACTGTTAGAGATAATATTGGAAGTGGGGCACAACAACAGAACAGCTGCCATGGGAAGTGGAACCAATCACAAAATGACTAAGAAACAGGCTTCATTGTATTGCCCAAATTTGGGAGATTCCACAAAACAAAAGAAGAGTCCACTCCCATTATGATGGAGGCAGCCATTTCCATGTGAGCTGTTCACAGCAGATACAGAAATGATACCTTTGGGGCTCTTTCCACCCTGATGACGTAGAGGAAAGCCAGGTCTGGGTGCCTTGGGGAAGAAGCAAGTGGCCACCAAGAAATACTTGGTCAGGTACCATAGTCCCCTCTATGGGCACATTGTTGGGAATCACTGATGTAGAAAAGACTTCTATAAATGTGCATCTCTGATAATGGAACTCCTTTTGCCAGGTTGGTCCTTGCATTTCTGGCTGCCCTCAGAAGCCTTCCTATCCATCAGCAGTGCTAATGAGCTCTTTGTCTTACCCATATCAGGTCATGAAACTGAGACTGAAGGGATTTTGGGCAGTGTTTCATTTTGTTCGGCACTACCCAGCTTTGTAGTGAACCGCACTACCCAGCTTTGAGGGAACCACAGAAAGACCAGTGAGCAAAACTCTCAGCCACAATAAACCAAAAGCAGTCCATGTATACTCTTTAAGACTGCAGGTGATGGTTTCATAAAGTTAGATATCCTGCATATTAGAACTAAATGTCAAGAGTGAGACGTTTTGACCTAGTTCTCTTCCCAGCAGGCAAGGTTAGAAAATAGAGGGGTCTTTTTTCCCATGAGGAAGCATTCAGTCATGCAGTGTTCCCACCTGCAATCTGAAATGGTACAGTCCAGGTCTGCTACCACATCTGTGTGATTTTGACCAAATAGATATTTGCTGGCTCATTGAATTCACTTCGGTACTGGGGTTTCATCTTACTCCAGCATTATCTGCCACAATAGCTTGCTTTTCGTTTTAACACATTCTCTATCTCTAACAAGTTTAAATGAAATCTGTATCCCTATGAACTGCATACTGTACTAAAGCATTTGTGTTTTTTTCTCTCTTGTTCATTTGTTACAGGAGTTAATTTGCTCACAACCTTTCTTCATGATCTCCCTAGATGATTTCCCTGACAACAAAGAAATACAAGCTGATTTGAATGCCTATATTCAGTACAGGATCGGTGCTAGCCAGGACATTGTAAACAACATATCTCTGAATGGAAAAGCGGATACAGCTATCATTGGGAAAGTGAGCAACCACTTGATCATGCGGAGCATGGGGTCTTACCTCTACTTAAAACTGACGCTAGATCTTTTTCAGAAGGGTCACCTAGTCATCAAAAGTGCCAGCTACAAGGTAGTCCCAGTCTCCCTCTCAGAGCTTTATTTACTTCAGTGCAACATGAAATTTATGACTAACTCATCATTTGAAAGAGCCCTACCAGTGCTCAATGTAGCTCTGGCATCCCTTCATCCATTGACAGATGACCAGATTTTCCAAGCTATTAACGCTGGCCAGATACACGGTGAACAGGAGTGGGAAGAATTCCATCAAAGAATGGAGACCCTTTCAAGTTTCCTGATTAAAAGGCGGGACAAGACACGGATGTTTTGCCATCCTTCGTTCCGGGAATGGCTCGTATGGAGAGCAGATGGTGAAAGTACTGACTTCTTGTGTGAGCCAAGGTAAACCGCTTTGTTCGTTAGTTTGTTTACAAGAGTTCTACGCTGCCTCTGCAGGGTCATGCTTGACGTGACGTGCAGTTAAAATAATATAGTATCAATGTAAAAATAATAAAAATAACCCATCAAACAAGCCAAAAACAGAATTAAAAAGTCCATAAAATGGACTTTAGGAGCCTCATGATACGGAGTGGTAAACTGAAGTATCTCTGTCAGAGGTCTGTTTACTACCTAAGTTTGATCATGAAGGAAGCTGGGTTCAGGTACCTGGCTCAAGGTTGACTCAGCCTTCCATCATTCCAAAGTCGGTACAACGAGTACCCATCTTGCTGGGGGTAAAGGGTAGATGACTGGGAGAGGCAGTGGCAAACCACCCGGCAAACATGGTCTGCCTAGTGAATGTCGTGATGTGACTTCACTCCATAGGTCAGAAATGTTCTGGGATTTTCACAGGTCCTTTATCTTTAAAAAGGACATTATGCCAGGAGACAGCCATAAAACTGCTGGAAAAATGAAACCTTCAATTAAAAGTATGAGTAAAAAGGATATGCTTTGGCCTGGTGTCAAGGGAGCCTTGACGGAAAGAATGCTAAAGGGCAAGGTGCCACCACAGAGAATATCCTGTGGTCCTTCAAGTACTCTGGCCCTCAGCCTTAAAGATAAAAATCAGCATTTTGAATTGTGTTCAGAAACAGAGGGATAGCCATTGTTGATCTTTCCATGGTAGCTTCCCTGTATACAGTGGTACAAATTGTTTCTGCAGGTTTTTAATTTCATTACCGTGTTTCCCCGAAAATAAGACAGGGTCTTATATTGATTTTTGCTCCGAAAGATGTTAGGACTTATTTTCAGGGGATGTCTTATTTTTTCCCATAATTTTGCACCCCCCACATGACCACATCAGCTGCGTCGGGGAATCTGTAACTAGGGCTTATTTTTGGAGTAGGGCTTCTATTTCAAGCATCCTCCCAAAATCCAAAAAAATCATGCTAGGGCTTATTGTCGGGGTAGGTCTTATTTTTGGGGAAACAGGGTAAATAAGACAGGAGTTTGTGACAACAGTAAAAATATGAAAGAAAACCATTGGTCTGTTGTAGAGCCAGGTTGCTTTTCTTCCTTTGCATTTCGAGCACACATTGTACACTAAAAAAAATCAGAGATGAGGATATATATCTGTAAAGCAAACTTGTATGTAGGCATGAAGCTATTTATGTAGATGCTATGAAGCTTCATTCTTACAAATGACCTCGGTTACTGGAATCTCCTTCAATTCTTATTTAGTCTGATATGACAATAAATCCTTCTTAAGCTTACAGAGATTACAGCCACTGTTAGTGATCGGATAAATGTAGTTGGTGGATCCCTTAGGAAAGTCTTCATTCTTGAATTGCAGATTGCTTGTTCAGCTGTAACTTGCCTGTGTGATTCTGTTCCATTAATCGTTTGTGAATCCAGTAAATAGAATTTCTAATGGAATCTCTAATTGATGCGTACACTGACATCCATACAATTTGAAGACTGTTCAGATATTCACCCTTCTGGGTCTGCTTACAGTTTTGACCTTTTCAAAAAATCTGAGCCAGTTCAAAAATTAATTAAAGGAGGAGTGTGCATTGACTACTTGAAGGTTCTTGTATTTCTTACAGCTATTCTCCTGGGTAAAAAACACAGGAGATGATTCTAAAAGCTACTGCTCTAGGTATTCCTTAATGCTTTGTGGGAACTCTTGCACTCGGGAACCTTGTGGGTGGGAGATACCGGTTAGAGACCATGTGACTGATGTGATGTTCCTGATGTGTCTTTGGAGCGTATTGTTTTTAAATAGCAATTCCCCCATAGCTGTTTCAAAGCAATTTTGGATGTGGTTTAGGTAGAAAACCAGTGTGGTGTAGTGGTCAAAGGGTTAATTAGAATCAGGAGACCCAAGGCCAGATCCCCTCTCTGCTGTGAAACCTCTCTGGGTAACATTGGGTCAGACACGCTTTTTCAGCCTAGCCTACCTCAGAGTTGTTTTGAGAACCAAATGTAGAGTGAAGAACTATGTGAAAGCTCTTTGATTAGCCTAGCAGGGGTCTGCAACCTGTGGCTCTCCGGATGTTCATGAACATTTGGCCATGCTGGCAGGGGCTGATGGGAATTGTAGTCCACGAACATCTGGAGAGCCACAGGTTGCAGACCCTTGGCCTAATGTAACTCTTGGTAACATGGCTTGTAGGGTGCAACACCAACTGAGCATTGTTCCTATGCAGCCGCTTTAACAATAGTTGTGCTGAATGGATTGGTTCCACCTCCTTAAAATTGCACCCAACAATCATGTTTACTATTCATAATTCTTGGAGCACTCGTTGATGTACAGTGTGCTCTACAGTCTTATTATGTCATTTGCATTTTAATTTAGATTTTAAAACATTGCACATTTTTGAATCTGCTTTAACTTATGACGTAAGAAACATTTCTGTGATTATGATAAAATGCTTTCATTCGTGTTAGCAACAAAACTGGAAATATTTTTTTGCAAATACTGAGAACTTCATTATTATCTATCTACTGTTTTGAGAGTAAAGTAAGATGCTGGCTGTGGTTTAACAAAATCTTACAGTTCTCCCTTGCAGTTCTTCATCTTCATCTCTCTTTAATCAGATTCAAATATGCTGTGTGGTAGCCCTAACAGGCCATGTCAGACACTAGTTTACGCTACCCGTAACTTGATCTCATCCAGAAAACCACAAGTACAGTTAGACTCATGGGACAAATTTTGGCCAATTTTTGCCTTCCTGCAGCCTAGTGGCTTGTTCAGAAATGCTATCTGTGGGTTGGAGAATTATTAATAATGGTATGAGATGTGGCATGTTATGTAGTGGGAAGAAGGGACTGATTGAAATCTCCTGCTTACACAAGGTGGGAGGGTTGGATCCAATACAGACTTGTGTTTCCAAATCACAGCCTACCACTAGCAAGCTTGTAGGGTTTTCAAGGCAAGAGATGAATAGAGGTGGTTTGCCATTGTTTGCCTCTGCGAAGCGATCCTGGCCTTCTGTAAGGAATTCCATAGAAGTAGAAATAAAAGGCTCTTTGGTGTAAAAGACCGTTTATTCAGACATCTTAGAAAGCTCAAGTACACGCAGTGGCAGGAATAAGATCTCCCGCCAGAAACACAGGTTATAACTCTGTCCATCCCCATCCCCCTCCCGGATTCCCATGGGAACGGAGGTCTCATCTCCCTCGCAGAGATAAGGTCTCCGCCGGAGAAGTTGGCCCTTCGCCCGGGCTGTGGAATGTACTCAAGGCCAGGCGGCTGCCCTTCTCATCAACACCGTTGAATCCTTTACACTCTGCCTCCCTTAAAGAAGACCCCTCCCCCCCAGGTTTGTGCGGAAAGGCGCGGTGGAAAGCAGAAATAAGGGCGGGGGGCGTCAATATTTTCGGAATAAACCCATTGATTATACCCAGAGGAATATCCCACCCAAGAGACTAAATATTGCAAGCGTTTGCGATTAAAGCGAGAGTCCAGGATGGCGTCAATTTCGTAATGCTTGTGGCCATCAATAATAGTCGGTGGGGGTCTCTCCGGCGGGTCGTGCCAGGCATCGGAAACGGGAGCCTCCTTGAGTAAACTGGAATGGAAGACAGGATGAATGTTACTAAGAGAGTTAGGCAAATCCAATCGGGCAGTGACATCATTAATCACTTTAGTAATCTGAAAAGGTCCCATGAATCTTTTGCCTAGTTTGGAAAATTTATGCACGTCTCTGAGATTTTTGGTAGACAAATACACCCAAGCGCCCACACGCAGAGGGAAATCGGAGCGGTGCTTATCCGCTTGCAGCTTTTGGGAGTCCTTAGCCTGTTGTAAGGCAGTCTGGACCGATTTCCACCCCTCGGCTAGGGATGAAATCCACTGTTGAAACTCTGGAGGATCCAATGCTTCCGCGGGTAGTTGCGGCAACGGTGGGAAGGAGCGACCAGACACAATTTCAAAGGGGTTTTTTTTTTGTACTGCTATGAACCGCATTGTTATAGGCATTACTCCGAAAGCGGAATGAGCTTCGCACCAATTGTCTTGGTCGTAGTTGGTGTAACAGCGTAAATACTGCTCTAGGGATCTCTTCGTACTGTCCGACTCACCGTCACTTTGAGCGTGGTAGAGGCGGCAACGCCGGCGCGGCCCCTAACAACCCTAGAAAAGCTTTCCAGAACTTTGAAATGAATTGAGGGCAGCGGTCGGAGACCACCTTAACGGGCGGAGTGTAGGCGGTAAATATGCTGGAATGAACAGGCGAGCCAATTTAGGAGCCGGAGGGGATGGGAAGCACATGGAATGAAATGGGCTTGTTTAGAAAATAAGTCCACCACCACCCACAAGACCGTGTTGCCATGACTTTCTGGCAAATCTGTAATAAAATCCATGGAGATGACTTCCCAGGGGCGGGAGGCCACCGGGAGAGGTTTCAACAGACCATGGGGCTTTCCTCGAACAGTCTTGGCTTCTGCACAAACAGAGCAACCTTTAATATCGTCTCAATGTCCTGCGCATCGCGCGCCACCAAAATTGACGGCGGGCCAAATGCAGAGTTTTTAGAAAACCAAAATGTCCAGCCGAGCGGGCATCGTGGCAGGCCTCGAGAACCTGCTTGCGGAGGGAGGGAGGCACATACCAACAATCCCCGCCGCCAAACGCCATTCTCCAAAGCGCAACTGGGAATTAAGCCTTCCTCCGCCCGGAGGCTCGCGTCGCCCCGCCTCCTCAAGTTCCCGTGAGGAAAGGAGAGACCAGGCTGGGAATGGGCGGAGAAGGAGGTGGATGTCTGAGATCGGGTGACAGCCAGCCCCAATTGGGAGGGGGAGAGAACAGTGCGTGGAATGTCCCGTAAGCCGGCTCCACCCTCCTCGGGTAAGCTGAGAGCGCATCAGCCAGTTTATTGGTTTTTCCGGGGAAAAAATGGACCGTGGAAAGAGAAACGAGAAAAAAAATCGCCCAACGAAGTTGTTTTGCGGACATCTTGAGGGGTGGAGAGAGGCTGCCAAGTTCTTGTGATCCGACCAAACTTGAAAGGGGTGTTTAGCCTCTCCAGCCAGTGGCGCCAAGTGGAGAGGGCTACTTTAATGGCCGCAGTCTCTTTATCCCACACAGTCCAGTTGAGTTCAGCACCGGAGAATTTCTTTGATAAATAAGCACACGGAACCAGCCTATCATCTTTATTTCTCTGCAACAGGGCTGCCCCAAGCGCTTTGTCCGAGGCATCCACGTGAACCACAAACGGGAGATCTGGGTCAGGGTGCTTTAGGATAGGTTCGGTGGTAAAAGCAGACTTTAAGAGCTGAAAGGCTGTTTGACACTCTTCAGACCAGGAAAGGGGGGGCCCCGGGCTTGGCGGACAGTGGATCTTTACCCTTAGTGCGTAAGAGGTCTGTGAGAGGGAGAGTCAGTTCAGCGAATTGGGGTATAAAGTCACGATAGAAATTAGCAAAACCTAGAAAAGATTGGAGTTCTTTTCGGTTGGTGGGGGGCCGGCCATTGGAGGACCGCATCAATCTTAGCAGGATCCATTTGTAGGCCCTCGGGCGAGATTCGGTAACCCAAATAGTCAATAGAGGTTTGGTGGAAACAGCACTTGGAAAGTTTGGCAAAGAGGGAGTTGTTGAGCAAGCGTTTCCAATACTTCGAACCAATGCTTCATGCTCTTCCATGGTTTGTGAATAAATTAAAGCGTCATCTAAGTATACCACTACCCCTTGTACAATAAATCATGGAGAACTTCGTTGATAAGGGCCATAAAAGCCCGGGGGGCCCCACTTAACCCGAATGGCATTATTAAGTATTCAAACTGTCCAAACTTTGTGTTAAATGCAGTCAAGTGTTCATAGCCTTCAGCAATTCTGACCCTGTAGTAAGCTTCTCTCAAGTCCAACTTAGTAAAGATGCGTCCTTTGCCCAATGCGTCTAACAGGTCCTTGATCAAAGGCAAAGGGTATTTATTGGACAGGGAGACTGCATTGAGACCTCGGTAATCTGTGCAGAGCCGTAAGGACCCATCTTTCTTTTTTACAAACAAAACAGGAGCAGCATGTGTGTGTTTGGTAGCCCGCCGGTATGAACCCGCGGCGAGGTTCTTGTCTAAGAAGGCACGCAGTTCCTTCTCCTCATTGGGACTCATATCGGTAGATTCTACCCTTGGGCAGTTAAGCTGGCTGTATTACGATTTTGCAGTCAGTGTCTCTATGGGGCGGCAACTGATCGCATTCTTGCTCCTGAAATACCCTGGCTAGATCTCGGTACGCCGGTGGGATGCCGGTGGAATCGGGAGCAATCGCTGATGAAGCCAGGGGGGTGTGTGTGTCAGGAGAAGTCGAGTTTTTCCCCCAATTCATGTGTTCCCCGCAGGGAGGGTCAGTGAATTCCAAGATCCTTTCTTTCCAAAGGAATTTTGGTTCATGTAACAACAACCATGGCATGCCCAGAACTATGGAGTGTTTGGCCACTGGCGCCAGAATAAAACTAATTTTCTCCCAATGGTCGGCGCAGCGGAGGAGAACCGGTTGCGTTTTGAACTGGGCCGGTCCTTCGCTCCCGAGAGGACTGCCGTCCATTTGGGTGAAGGGTATGGGCTTAGCCAGGGGGATTTGGTCTAGACCTAGCTCCTCCGCCACCTGGGGCCGCATTAAACAATGGGAGCAGCCAGAATCCACAAGGGCTGAGGCTATAATGCGAGTATGCTCAGCAGGGTTGGCCAGAAACGCTTGGATTGTAATGGGAGCGCTGCCTTCACTCACCGCGTCTGGAACCCATGTCCATTGGGGCTGAAGAAAGGCAAACTGCTGCGTCCCCCTCCTCCGGGTCGCCTTCGATGACCGCCTTAGATGAGCCCGTTGGGGGCGGTCCAGATTTGCGCGGTGGCTTGGCAGATGGGGTGCGTGCGGCCGGAGTGGTTGGCTTCTGTTTTTTCGGGCAGTTGGCGGCTAGGTGACCGGGACCTCCGCAGTAAAGACACAATCCCAGCCGACGACGGCGCTCGGAGGTGGTCTCGGTAGGGGCGGCTGGGCTTGGCTTGGTGGACGCAGTGGCCGGCTTCGGGCGTGGGCGGCCTCGGCACGGCGTACTCAAAGCGAGATGCCACTTGGGATCCCAATGTAATCCAATCAGCAATAGTGCGGGGACCCGAATTAAAAACACTGTTTTCCGCAGCTGGCTGTCGACAGCATCTGAGCAGGATTCGCATTCCCTGCGCCCAGGCCACTCTGGAGAGTCGAGCAGCCGCCGCGGACGCAAATTCACGGGCAAATTCTGCAAACGAGCGGTTGCCTTGCTGAATAGTTTTGATGGTGCGGATAGCTTCATTTTCCGCACCTGGATCTTGGAAGCGAGCCCTCAAGGCTTGGAGGAATGCGGGCACCGTGCGAGAATCTTCATCTTGCAGGTTCAAAAGAGTCACAAACCAGTCGGCTGCTGCCCCATCCAGGACTGAGCCGATGTCCCGTATTTTTTTCGCGCTCAGACCGGTATAAATCATCATAGTCCTCCATGTGGGCATCGAGTTGCAAGATGAAGTAGGGAAGTTTGGAAGCGGTCCCATCGAAACGGGCAGGTATTGGAGGTCTGTAGTAACCCCTTTCCACGGCCCTTTGCGCCCTCGTGAGGGGCGGCGGTTGCGCAGGTTGAGCGGGCTGAGGCAGCGGTTGCGCAGGGGGGGCCGGAATCGGTGGAGGTATCAGCGCCGGTGCCGCTGGTGTTCCGGTGGGAGCCGGTCCTTGGAAGGTGGCTGGATTCCAGCAGCTAAGCCCCTCGGGCTCCGTCTGTACCCGTGACAGCGTAAACTCCAACTTGGGTTGCCCTGGTCTGCTGCTTTCTCAGTTCCCTCTCCAAGGCAGCCAGCTCCCTCTCCTTTGGCGAGTCAATGCATCCTGGTGCGCATGCAAAGCTGCTTTCTCTGCGTTCCAATTTAGCCAGTTCGTCCCGTTGAACAGCTGCAGTAAGTTCACTTTGAGTGCGCAAGGCCTGAACACTCTCACGTTGACGCTGTAAGTTCAGTTTGGAGTGTTCCAGGACTTTATCATGGACTGATAGATTCTGGGCATATTGCCGTTGGAGCCGCATCCTTAGCACGGTCCAATTCGAGTTGGACTTCTTTGCGCTGCTGCTCCCGGTCTCTCTGCAGGTTTTCACGCTCTTGCTGCAGCTGTTCCGTTCCTCTTCCCATAGTTGGCGTTCTCGGGCCCATGCTTCTTGGGCATCTCGCAGTCGGCCCACTTCCTCATCCAGCTCTCTTTCGATGGGAGAGGAAACAGATCCGGCTGGGAGGGCAGGCTTTCTCGGACTCCTCGTAGTCTGGACGGGAGGCATCGTGCGCACCGGTGGCTCCACGGGCATCTCAGATGCAGCCGCTGGTCCGTCGGATCAGGGGTCCGATCGGAAGACGGTACGGATACCCCTCCCAATCCCTGGTATAGTCCCAGTGTCACCGGTGGTCTTCGGACGGGCCCCAGTGCTGTGCCACGGTGGTTCTTTGGGAGCATCACCAAAATACGAGTCCAGGAATCGTTCAATGGACTCCTGGGTTGCAGCATGAAAGGTGGTCAGGCCCGTCTCCTCCGTGACAGGTTGCATCTGAGGTTTGTAATCCATACGAAAACGGGTAGATATCCGATCCACAGGCGCTCGATCCATAGACAGCGCCCCAAACGACTCATGTAAGTCCCCATGGTCGTCTTCACGTCCCTCGTTCCAGCGAAGTAAAGGAAGACTCGTGCTGATACGAGGACGGGAAAGAGTCACCAGCAAGACCCGTTCTCCCGCCGGTTCCTCCAGATCCAGAAGGGACAGGTCGGAGCCCTCTTTGGGGGCTACCGCACCTTCCCCAGAAACATCCAACCTCTCCATGCCAAGGCACCAGAGGTCCACTGTACTAGGAATATAGATGATTTAGGATTCCTGCCACAATGTAAGGAATTCCATAGAAGTAGAAATAAAAGGCTCTTTGGTGTAAAAGACCGTTTATTCAGACATCTTAGAAAGCTCAAGTACACGCAGTGGCAGGAATAAGATCTCCCGCCAGAAACACAGGTTATAACTCTGTCCATCCCCATCCCCCTCCCGGATTCCCATGGGAAAAGAGGTCTCATCTCCCTCGCAGAGATAAGGTCTCCGCCGGAGAAGTTGGCCCTTCGCCCGGGCTGTGGAATGTACTCAAGGCCAGGCGGCTGCCCTTCTCATCAACACCGTTGAATCCTTTACACCTTCCTTGGTGGTCTCCCCTCTATGAACTAACCAGGGCTGACCCTACCTAGTTTCCTACTTTGGGTCATCCAGGCCAGGACAGTGTTTCTTGAGGCAAGCCAGTAAGATTTGTAGACATTTAGCTGGAAGCGTCTTCTGTCATCCTAACCCAAACACTTCTTTAAAAATTAGATATTGGGTGGGTGGGGGTCAAGAAAGGAGAATTACAACAATTCTTGTTTTCAGAGGACAAATGAGAGGCCAGAACATTGATTAGTACCCTATTTATAATGTTCCCTGTTCTGTAACTCTGTTTCCGCCATTAGGAATGGACACGCTCTCCTGGCGTTCATGTTCTCGCGGCAGGAAGGAAAGCTTAACCGTCAGCAAACGATGGAACTTGGGCATCACATTCTGAAAGCTCATATTTTCAAGGTAGAACTCTACATTTTATTTTGTTTTCAGGGGTTTTTTGTACGCTTATTTGGAAATAAGCCTGTCTGAGGCAAGAGGCATCCACTTTTCTGAAGAGCCGGGGCAGCTAGAAGCCATCCCTGGAAAAGGAACCAGGAGTTTGAAAGAAAAAGCCTGTGTGGCCACATATGGGGTGACTAGAACAGAGCTGGTTGGGCTGGGGTGTGCTTCCCACTATGCAGGAATATGCCTTTGGTCAAGCTAGGGTGCTTAAGAGACTTTGCTGGGTTCGGGTCTGTTGTATGCCAGGGCAGGATCTGAAAAAGACAACACGGCAGATGCTGGAGTAGTCACGGTTTGGAGTGGAAGATACTCCAGAAACTACTTTCTGATCTTTCCCAGGCGACATTGTAACCCTTGATGCAAAAATAAAGCAGAGCTACTTCAGCAAATCACCTTTCTTTCTGCCCTGCTTTTGAAGGGTGACAGTGTAAATGGCAGGGCCCTTCCTGGTCTAGTACAGCTGGGGGCATTGGCCCCCCCCCCCCCCCCCAGACCAGCCTGTCTCACATAGCCATAATACAATTACATCTTCTATATCTTTTCTACTTTCCCCGCAACTCAGAAACTTAGGTTCAGAAAATGCAGAATTTGAGGTTTTACAGACTGTACAAAATTACTTCAGCTATTTATTAACATGTGTGCAAACCCTGGAAGTATTCAGACTCCAGAAAACACCAGTGAAAAGAATTACATGACCTCTAAATACAAATCTAGATGATTATGGGCTAGTAACTGATTCACTAGAAGATAACCATTGATTTCTGATTAACACAATCTTACCTGTTTGTTGTAAATTTGTTGTAAATTACTTCAAAACTTTAACACAGTTATTAATTCTTGTACAAACAAGCATTTTCCTGCTGAAAAACAATGATATTTTTCTCTTGTACATGGCTTTGTAACCTTCAAAGAAGAATTTACTACAGTTTTTCTTTGGACACTAAGTTTTTCTTTTGAGAGACATTTTGTAGTCTCACCTTTTGTTATCACCCTTTGTCGTCTCCTAGGGACTGAGTAAGAGGACTGGGATTTCTTCCAGTAATCTTCAGGCCTTATGGGTTGGCTACAGCACCGATGGTTTGTCAGCAGCCCTTGCATCTTTGCGAAATCTCTATACTCCTAATGTGAAGGTGAGTGAGTAAAAATGCAATGTGCATTTACCTAACTTTTTTTTTAATGAGCTGAATTGCATGGTTTAATATTGGGAGGCTAATTGATCCTGATGAAATTTCCTCTGATTTTTTTCAAACAAAAATAAACTTGGCCAGATCTGGCTATTATTCTGGCAGCAGTATACTGTCTGCTTTCAGTAGCTATTTTCCCGTGATAACGTTTAAGTTTCTGTTGTCATCAGGAGAGTATGGAGGAAGGCAGACTCTGCATGCATATGCCAGGCTGGTGCACCAGCCAACCCAGGACCCTTAGCAGCGGATTTCATAAGTGATGTTTCTGGTACAAAGCATTTTCCCCAATTGCATTACAAGCATTATATCTAGGACCCTTTCTGCACGGGCCGTATACAGCGCCCTAGGGACGACAAAAACGCCGTCCCTAGGGAGCTGTTCGCATGGGGGGCGCAGCTGCTTCACAGCCGCACCACCCTCGCTCCTCCCCAGCGGTGTGAAGCCTCCATTTTCCCACCTCGCTCCCCGAGCGAGGTTTTTGGAGAATGGCGGCTTCCAACCGCTGGCATGCCGACGGCAGCAGCTGGAAGGCGCCATCCCTCCCCCCTTTCCCTATTGACTTACCTTCCCTGCGACCGTCCGGCGCGTCGCCGAGGCCTGAGGACATGCCCCCCCTGCCCCTGCGACTCCGAAGTGGTCGCGCAGGGCAGGGGGCGTGTCCCCTGGCCTCGGCGACACGCCGGATGGTTGCAGGGAAGATACGTCGATCGGACGACAGTGCTCCACGGCGCCATCTTCCCTGTCGTTCCCGGGACCGTTCCCGGGACCCCAGGGTGGCCATGCGGAAGCGGCCTAGGAGAGAGCTAACTCTCTGCCCAAACCAAGAGCTGTTCCTGCTCCTGAGTGTGAGTTTGGTGGCAGAAGTGGGCAAATTTAATCAGTGGAAATGTGGTAGAAGTTGATGGGAGTGGGAACAGAGACGAAAGGTGTCTTGGCTAAAGTCTACTCTGTGTCTGTGAATACGTGCTCACACAAACTCACCAATGTCTGGGGAAAGAAACAAAGACTTGTACTGTCTTTAAGGATGGAAGGGCTGGTGTTTTCTTCTTTGGGGAGGGGGGAGAACAAAAGGATTTTGTCTTCAGCTGAACTCCTTAGTGATTGGCAGCCTGTAAACTTTGCAAAATAAAGCCAATCTACCTTTCTAATAGTATAAAATTAAAATGTAAACAAGAGGGTAGGAGGAAGAACACGCCTCTTCTTTTCTAAAAGCAGCCCTTAAGCATGACCATTCACCTTTAAAGCAGGGTAGAGATACTTTTGTGTGTGTGTGTGTGTGTGTGTGTGTGTGTGTGTGTTTGTTTGTTATGAAATGGAACATGTGACTGAAGGGAAGCCCTTATCTTGCTCTGCAAAGAATTTGATGTCTTTAAAGCAAGCCAGCTGGCTGCCTAAGAGTGGACTGCAAGATGGATTTGGAGGAGATTGGAAGAAAAACGTTGGAATGAATTATTTATTTATTTAACTTTTAGACTGCCCTCCCTCGAAGGGCTCAGGGCGGTGAACAATAATATGTGGGATTTGTGTACTTTAACACCCATTGCCATTTTCTGTTTTACTAAGTCTGTGCTGGAAAAACCAAATACTGAATCTCTGTGCTAAGTTCTTGTGTGTGTGTGTGTTTCTCCTGACTTTATTTGCCTCTATTCCATCTCTCCCAAGTTATTCCATCTCTATTCTTATCTATTCCATCTCTCCAAGCCCATTCCCATCCTCTCTGTTAATAAACCTTTTATTCTGTTTAAGTGCAAAACCTCCCTCAGTATTCTTATTTTGTGTGCCTTATTGAGGGGTTTGCCTAGAACAGACCTGGGCATTATACGGCCCGCGGGCCACATCCGGCCCGCCGGATGATCCTGACTGGCCCCCCTGCCTTGCTGGGGAGCGAGGCGCCTTTGAAAGCCCCGCAGAAGCCGGTTGCCTTGGCTGCCGGCTTCTGCGGGGCTTTCAAAAGCGCCTCTCCCCCCTGCCTTTTGGCCCGGCCCTCCACAATATTTTCTGTTTCTTATGTGGCCCCATGGAAAAAATTATTGCCCACCCCTGGCCTAGAAAGAGTTTAAGTCAACAGACATACTTCAACTTCTGGGTCAATTACAGGACTGAGGGAAAGTGCTTATATCTTACCACACGTCACCATATTTCTGAAGCACCTCAATCCTTGAAGGTAAAAGGTGGGAAATATTTGTCTAGCCAAGTCAGACAGTGGTTTCCCTGCCTGAAAAAGTTAAGAAGGTGTGGTGGCCCTTTGCAGATTTGTTAGAGAGAACACGGCACTGATAACTGTGATTTGACAGTGAAGCAAATTATTGAATGATAGGATTGGTAGCTCAGTTCCATCCCCTGATGTTTTGGCCATACTTAGGAAAGTGGAGCAATTCTGAGACTTTCAAACAATGGATTGGATCCTGCCAGATTTTATGATGGCCTACCAGGCTATGCCAGGATTGTGAACAACAGGCACTCAGGATGGGAATTGAAGATCAAGTAGAAATGATTATATGCTCCATCTCGAGTGCCAGCTGCCAGTAGAGCCTGGAGATTTCTTGGAATGTCTTCCTCTGGATAAATAACTCCTGTGGAGAGTGAACTCCATGGCGTTATACCCTGCTAAGATTCCACTCCTCCATGCTATGCAAAAGGGGAAGGTACACACCAAAGTGAAAATGAAGAAAACTTGTACTAACCAGGCTACAATTATGACTTCAAAAATTAGTTCTCCCACTGGAGTAGCAATTTACTTATAAGTAACCAAAATAATTTTATAATTTTACAAACAGTAACAAAATGTTTTGGAAAAATTGTTTACATTCTCCCATTGGAGTAATATTACTCCCATTGGAGTAATATATATATTACTCCAAAATATATGTGTGTGTGTGTGTGTGTGTGTGTGTGTGTGTGTGTGTGTGTGTGTGTATAATATATAATATTATATTATATATATATATATATATTACTCCTATATATATAATATATATTACTCCTATTAAAAATATATATATAACTCCTATATATATACACTTACACAAGTTAGAACGGCACGGCAATATAATCTAAATACAAATATAACAGCTAGCCAGATTCTAGATAATTAACTGGCCTCGTTAAACTTCACAGCTTTTAAAGGCAGGTCAGGGTTTTTCAGTGTACAATAATGGTTATAATCAGGGAGGACAACGCTCTGCAATTAGTTTATTCCTTTGCCTCTCGAAATGTCCATTATTGTAGCTTGGTTGGTACAAGGTTCCACTCCTGGCACAGCTTCCAAATCTCCATCAATTTTCCAATCCAAAATTGGCAACCTTAAATCCATCCCACAATGTCTGTCTTTAAAGTGTAACAATTTCTGACTATAACCTATTAATATTGTACTAAAGAGTGTCATGGAAGTTAAAGAACTATTACCTCATACCTGCTGTTTCTTGCAACATTTCAACAGATTAAATTGATTGGGTTCTTAATGCGTGTATTTGATATGCTTTATCTATATTGTCCAATGGTTGGTGCTTTGCATTTTGTTCCATTTAAGTATATTAACTTGTTAGAACTGGGTGTATGCAGCTTTATCAATGTTTTATTTGCTGCACAACTAAATCAGTATTGATTTGACAGCCCCTTAGCAAATAACCATTTTAATAGTGTTTTTGGTGGTGAAGAAAGCTTCACAGTGAATTACAGTTTACTAAAATTGTTGAACAGTAACTAGTTTATTAATAGGTTTAATCTGTTCTTTGTGTAGTGTTGTTTTGCTGTGCATGTTTTGCAGACGTTTTTGGCATGGTTGGCTAGTACTTCTGACTTAGTAGGGCCACATATTATGTTTGGCAAGAGTCTTTCTACCAAACAAAGCAATGAGGATAACCTGTCTTTCTAAAAGGACTATCAATTGCAAACCATTTCTATAGTAAATGCTTGTGTTAGATGTAATAAAATGTTTGAATTTGATTATGTCCATTTACAGCAAGTTTCTATACTGCCAGTTTAGCTTATATTAGCCTCAGAATTTATGGAGCCCTTCAGCAAGCGGCTGCAATTGTGTGTGTGTGTGTAAAGTTACTCTAGAACTGACAGTAGGGAAGGCTCATATTGGCACAACAAGGTGTAAATCTGATACATGGAACTCAGTAACAAAATTGTTTTCAAACACTGCTAAAAAATTGAGGCTAGCACCCATCTTTCTGTCTCTGTTGCACTTAAAATACTATTTAGGAAAACAGAAGCAAAACTATGTGTGTTTGATTTATCCCTCTTGTTCCCATCACCAACTGAAATACATGCTCTATGATAAACTTTGAAATGTTGTATCTGTTTGTGGTGTTGCCACAACAGTTGCGATATGTGCCAGTAGACTGTGATAATAGCCTGGCAGTTGTTTAGTTTCATTGCAATTTTAATTTATACCCCACCCTATCCCCAAAGGGCTTAGGGCGGCTAACAACATGATAAAACAGTGCAATATAATAGAATAATCAATAATAACAATAACATGTACATGAAGAACTAGAAATAAACCCAAAATATTCAGATGGCGATTTAAACAACAGCAGCAGCGCTAAAACAATACATCAGAACATCAATATGAAATGCCTACCGTAGCAATACAGCAAATCAATATATTAACAATAATACAATAACAATATATTAGCGTATGAAAAATCAATACATTGACAGTCAATACATTTACAATAAATCAATGCATTTAAAACAGTACATTTACCAATGTATCAATCAATTTACATTACTCTGATAGGATTGAACTATTAACACTACTCTGATAGGACTAAACTACTACTAGGACTAAACTTCCCACAATATACCCATAGCCATCCCACTGTACTAACTAAGAATAAACACAGTACTACCTAAGGGAACAAAATTAACCTACAAGGGGGGACAGTACTAAACTATTCATACCAACTAACTACTTTACTGACCCCAAGCACAATCCCTAAAATAGTCTCACTAACCCTATCTATGCCAGTTCTTTTTGAAAAAATGTTGATTATGAAATTGTTGATTATGAAATTGTTGATTGTTGATTATGAACTTGCTTTGGTGGGGATTGTGAAATTGCTGTGTACAGATACATTTGCTTATTAATATGATATATATTCTGACTTTCTCACTGAGATTCCAAGAAGATCACACAGTTAAAACAATGCAGTAAAAATACTATCAAACACCCAGATAGCAGTGGATGAAACTGGTTTGCAAAATTAGATGACAATGCACTAAAAACAGTATAGGCTTACCACGTAACAGAACTGGAATTCAGAGTAACATGATTAAAACAGTGCAACACATCCAAGGAACAAAGCAATGAAAACTGCCGAAATGTTTGCTTACACTGGATACAGCCTTGTTTTCTATTATGAAAATGTTCTTCTGAACAATTCTCACACATTTTGCAGAAAGATAAAAGCATGGGAACCTTCCTGGCTTCCAGGTAGGAGAGTGATGACAGGTAGCTATTTTTTTGCTAAACAGTAATCAGTGTTCTGTGTTAAACCCTATTGGCTGGCATATCTGAAGAGATAAGGCATCTGTTCTGTCATTTTGAAATTTGTTATAACGAAATTTGGTTACAGCATTATTGAAATGTACATCTCATAATTTTTAAGAAGGGGACAAATTAGATTTCATTTATCTTTCTAGGTGAGTCGTCTGCTGATTTTGGGCGGTGCAAATGTAAATTACAGGACAGAAGTCCTCAACAATGCTCCAGTATTATGTGTTCAGTCTCACCTTGGTCATGAAGAAATGGTCCTCCTCCTGCTAGAATTTGGTTCTTCCATTGATGGTGCATCTGAGAATGGAATGACACCACTTTGTTGTGCAGCAGCTGCTGGCCACATGCACATAGTTTCATTACTATGTAAAAAGGGAGCAAAGGTAGGTTAAAAGGACAGCTTTTTGTTTCACCTTGGTTTATGAAGTTGCAGTGGGTACTACCCAATAGCCAGTTTTGGAGTGCCACCACATTTAAACTCCAACAATGACTTCAACATCACTCAGCTGGTCTGGAGTTTCAGACCATGGGTATGCAGGTAACATCCAGGAGAAGCAGTGGTGTAGCAGGTTAAGAGCAGGTGCACTCTGATCTGGAGGACCCGGGTTTGATTCCCATCTCTGCCGCTTGAGTTGTGGAGGCTTATCTGGGGAATACACACGCCAGCTGGGTGACCTTGGGCTAGTCACAGCTTTTCGGAGCTCTCTCAGCTCCACCCACCTCACAGGGTGTTTGTTGTGAGGAGGGAAGGGCAAGGAGATTGTAAGCCCCTTTGAGTCTCCTATAGGAGAGAAAGGGGGGGGGGATATAAATCCAAACTTCTTCTTCTCTATCTGTTGATTGGTGGCCAGCTGGATGCTGCTCCAGTGATATTGGCCAGTTGTTTGTAGGTTGTAGTGAAGTGGTGGAAGCAGAATTGACTGAAATTAAATCCATTGAAGGAGGAGGTCCTGTGGCTGGGCTAGGGAAACTTGGAATCGTAGTGCCAACTTCCTGCTCTTGACGGTCTTCAACTGACACCCTCATCCACCGTCAAGAGTTTGGGAATGACTCTTGATGCTTCCTTACCCATGGATGGAGGAAGAGGTCACAAATGAGTGGTGTTTATCCACCTTTGTCAGATCCAGCAGCTGATGGCCTATCTATCTCACCTTGATGTAGCCACAGTGATCCATGCCAAGGTCATCTCCGGATTAGACTACTGTAATCTGCTCTATTCAGGGCAGAGCTTGGAGACTGCTCAGGAAACTTCAACTGATACAGAATGCAGCATCTCAGAACCTTTTTCAATTTTTCCCCTCTGACAGGATTTTTTTAATGACACTTTTAGAATCTTACTGTATGGTTTTAATTAATGAAGTATATTTAAATTGTGGTTATGGTAAATTGTGGTAAGGCTGAGCCCCACTTGTCCAGAAGGTGTGGGAGATAGACAAATAGACTGTGCCAAGCATGCACTGGGATACATTCCTTGATTTTAGAGTATGATGTAGGGATAGAAACAACACACACTGTGCACCAGACAATGCAAACCTGATCCTGAAAGTCGGTTAAGTAATTTCTGCTGCCTTCTGGAATAATGTGATTGATAATTAGTAACGTTTATATTAGAATATGATATAGGCCCAATCATACACCATGGTCAGACCAGCAATGCCTTCTGACTTTGGGTCGTCTTCCTGATTTTGACCAAAGACTGGTCTGTTTCCTTGATTGCCTCTTTAATTTGAAATAGCTTTCCTTAGTTAAGTATTTGAATAATCAAGACAAAATAGGAGAAGGAATAAATGCAGTTCAAATGCAAGTATGGACAAAGAAATAGGAAAGATCAATGAAGGACATGTAGATGTATGAAGGTTGAAACCTTGAGATGCATTCGGGAGAATTCTGGAACAGGTAGAAATTGGTACAGTCTCGTATGAATATCAGCTGATTTATCTGGGGGGAGGTGTTAACCAAAAAGCATCTCTCTCTCTCTCTCTCCCTCTCCCTCTCTCCTCCCCCCTCCCTCCCTCCCTCCCTCCCTCCCTCTCCGTGAGATCAGCCTGCAGTGCATAGAGTGGCTAATAGTAATTTCTTGGCACCAATGTGAGAACTGTAGCATTGGCACAGAAACTTGATTATACCTTATAAAAGAATCACCTGGTGACCTGCAGTGCACATTACAGAGAAGGTGTGCTAAGAGCATCTCTCAAAGGCTGTTTCTGACCCAAAGTAGCCCTTTTTGGTGGCTCTTCATTGATTTTAATGCAGGGAGATTCAGAACATTGTGACATCAGGGAATGAATAGATGCTACAGTGGAGAAATAATGCAGCAAAATGTGTAGTAAACATCTGGGCTGTAAAGCAACTTTTCACGTGGTACAGTGTAACATGTAGACTGTCTCTTAGTTTTTCTGTAGTCATTTCTCTAAAGGTGTATGAACAAGGCCAATTAATGAAGAGAAGCTATTATAGCTGTAGGTTCATTTTAAGACTTTTTATTGGGGAACTGCCAATACTTTGCTGTCTTCTGAGACTTGTACAGAAAAATGGTTCCTACACTTTAAAAAAAGAATTACAACATTCAATAATGTTTATTTAAAGTATTCTATCAAGGTTTATTCAAACTCATTTGGTGATATGTCTTGTGTTCTGATCTTCTGTACCTCTGTTCCCTGCCCCCCATCCCTCGCCGTAATACAGATCGATCACTTGGACAAAAAGGGACAATGTGCTTTGGTTCATAGTGCTTTAAGAGGCCATTCTGACATTCTTGAATATTTGCTGAGCTTGGATTGGACTGCCTCTTCCCATTCGCAGAGTTCACTGACAAAACGGCAGGCGCTTCAGCAGGCTTTGACGGCATCTTCAAGCATGGGACACTGTCAGGTAGAGTTGATGTAAAGAGTAATTCACCAAGTGGCATACATTGTTGTACCGTGTTTCCCCGAAAATAAGACAGTGTCTTATATTAATTTTTGCTCCCAAAGATGCGCTATGTCTTATTTTCAGGGGATGTCTTATTTTTCTGTGTTCTGTTCATCGGGCATGCTTCCAAAGAAAAACTTTGCTATGTCTTACTTTCGGGGGATGCCTTATATTTCGCACTTCAGCAAAACCTCTACTGTGTCTTATTTTCAGGGGATGTCTTATATTCGGGGAAACAGGGTAGTACCATTGATGTTCGAGGGGCAGACAACTTTAATTCCAGTGATCTCCATCAATTTTTTTAACCACTTTGAGGAACAAAAATATATACAGAATTCTTACCTCAATTTCCCAAGTGTTTAAGGAACCCACCGACAAAGAGGAGGGATTTTTTTAAGTATCACGATGATCTGTGTTCTCACAACCCTGATTTATTAGGAATCCTGGCTTAAATGCACCTATACGTTGCAAAGTAATCAACGCCCACAAAATAAGAGCATTTCCTTCAAAGCTAGCCCTTTTTCGGTTGGAAGAAATTTGAAAGTGACAACTTAAGACTCTTCTCACGCAGAGTTTAAAAGGGTTCCACTTTTTTCCTATATTGCAGGAATACAATTTTGTTTGTGTGACAATAGAAACAACAAAAATCTTTCTAAAGGAGTCATCCCCCCCCCCCCCAATTCAAAATGCTTTTTCAGAAAACAAAGGGGGGGTTATGAAGGAGGTATCTGTTGTGGAAGAGCTGAACTGAGATTCAGTTATGAGGTCTTCCCTAAAAAGGGTTTTGCAGTTAACCTGAATTATAAACCTTGCAAAGTAGATCAATTAGCAGTTGATAGCTATGAAATAGTTTTTTCTCAACTGCAGTTTTTTTTTTTTTACAGTAGTATCATAGCTTGATGTATTGTCGAAGAATTTCACAGCCGGAATTACTGGGGTGCTGTGTGGTTTCCGGGCTGTATGGCCGTGTTCTAGATGCAGGCGAAACGTCAGGAGAGAATGCTGCTAGAACACAGCCATACAGCCCGGAAACCACACAGCACCCTAATATCATAGTTGTATTCCTGTCCACAAGAAAGATAACAGTTGATTGTGGAGAGCTGATACATTGATGATCCTGACTTGCTACCTGGGACGTTTGGATCCCATTCACCTGAATCAGGATAGTGTCTCAGGAGTTCTATAGATTCTGTCAAATTCACAAGTAAGGGGATGAAAAATTGTAGTAGGATTTCTGTCTCTACAGTGTGGCTATAAAGGATTATGTAGCCATAATGGAATGTACGACTGTGGTTTATTTCTTGGAATTAATTATGTTTGTACTATTTTCCATCTGCCTCTACTAATGTATTTATTCATACAATTAATCTTGGCTTGCAAATTCCAGATTCTTCCATAATGAGAGTGTATGTTTTGAAAGTCATGTTTTATTGCCATTTGGGGGTAAAATTGTTATTTTGCAATGTACACTTATGTAAAGAAGTTTTCTGCTTTTGAGACTTGTATAAATGGAAGATATGCCTGGACTGAAAGTAAAAGTCCAAACTTAAGTCAAGCTTCTTTCACACTGCTGAGCCTCAGAAAGGGAATTCAGAATAAGCCTATGAGTTGATGTTGCTCTGTTTGGGTTAAAATGCTACAGGATTTTTTTTCAAGCTGTTAGCACTAAATATTTATGACAATCTTTATACCAAAAATTCTTGTTTTTGTTTGGATTTCCTTCATTTGTAATGGTGTGTTTGGGTCTTATAGGAGCTCATTAAAATAACTTTCTATATAAAACATCTAAAATGTAAGATAAACAAGTTCTTGTTTGCTTAAACACTTGTTTCAAGTGAGACATAAAATTAATTTATATCAAGGGTAATGTACTAGCATTAATGGATTATATGCAAAATTAACTCTGTATTTACAGGATGGACATATATATTAATAGTTATATATTAATAGTTATTTCCGTTCCAATGGCTTTGGATGGGTACCACAAATTTTGTTAAAATTGTATACATGAAACACACAAATAAAACGTGTTTTAAAACTGTGGTGTTTAAAACTGTTCCCTACCCATGCTGAATGATTTCCAGTCACCAAGAACCAGTTCAAATAGTTATTTTTTGATTAAGCATGCCTTTGATGGAGAGTATTTACTTTCAGGAACTCCTTTTCCCTTATTGTCTCATCTCTTCAATACCTTCTGAGCATCATTCACAGAATCACTGAGTACTGAGAGAGATTCTGTGGCATCTTTTAGAGGTATATTGTGTTTATGAGGGTATTGACCTTACTGGATAAACTAAGAATGTGCCCCTCTGAGACAAATGCTTGTGACTACATGTGTCAGAGGAATAATATTGGTAAGGGTGTGCAGTGTGGTTGTGGTGGGTTTTCCAGGCTGTGTGGCCGTGGGCTGTGTGGCCGTGGTCTGGTAGATCTTGTTCCTGCGCCACACAGCCCAGAAAACCCACCACAACCAATTGAATCCAGCTGTGAAAGCCTTACTGGACTTTATAAGAAACCTAGTTTGGTACTACTGATTCCACTGTTTGCCAAAGTGTTTGCCAAAATAGTGCAAAATGTACATTTTTTACATTTTCTATATCTACAGAACTTGCTCAAGTGTGAAGGGCAAAAGACCCCCTCGAACAAAGACCCCGACTTCAACCTATATTAGCATTAGGTGTTTAAACAAATTGCCTTTGAAGTTTACTCTGCTCCTTAGATGTAGCACATTGTTTACAGATCCTTCCTTCACCACTAATGAGGTGCTATAGAGATCGCATTGATAGTTAGCTAGTTATTTGGTTGTCTTTATTTTTCTTTACTGGCTGATTAATACTTTCGTCCTCCTTGACAGGTGGTTCGTTTTCTGATAAGGATGGAAAAAGAGCCAAAAATAGACATCAATGAAACTGATACCCTGTGGGGAGAAACTGGTATGTGTTTGTTGAGGGGGTTTTTCCCTTCTAAAACAATTGGTAATGTAAAATCGATAATCAAAATTAAGACCAGATGCTGTTGTTGATGCTTGTCATGGTGAATGGAACACAATGTTAGCAAATACGTACATACCCTGTGAAAAGGTATGATAATCAAATCTTAAACAGTTATTACATTCATTTTGTTCAAATTTGCAGAAGTATGATGATGAACATTTCTTCCATTTTCAAAAGTTATTTGACAGCTAATCAATTTGGGAGGATTATGAGGAGCAAGAGGAAGCAGAGTAGCATAGTTTGATGATTAATGGGGAGACATACTCTTTAAAGAGTTACAGTGAAAAAGGGCATCTATTCACCCTTCAGTGGTTCAGCTGTGAGAAAGGAAGAACAGAAGAGGAGAGTGGAGGAGTGAATTACTGGTAATTTCATCGCTATTGGTACAATTCAGCTTAATTATCTAGGAAAGCTGTGGAATTTTGTTGATGTTGTTGAGATTAGTTTGAAAGGCAGGGTGGATATACTTGCTGGGAATGTCCCAGAATGGTAGACAAAGAGCCCCATGTTGTTGTCTCAGAATCTCTGATATTCATTCATATATAACTTCCTAAAACTCATTCTTAACTAAGGCCGTTTCCGCATGGCCACGCTTGGGGGGTGCGTCGGCGTATATGACGGTCCCAGTAGGGGTGGGAAAGATGGCGTAGCGCTGCGCCGTCGCCCGAATACCTTACCTTCCCTCCGACCTTCTGGCACGAATACCTTACCTTCCCTCCGACCGTTCTGGCACGTCACCCAGGCCAGGGGACACGCCCCCCCTGCCCTGCGCGACAGCTCTGGAGTCGCAGGGCGGGGGGGCATGTCCCCATGCCTGGACAACGCGTCGGAGGGAAGGTAAGGCGTTCGGGAAAGGGGGGGATGGCACCTTCCAGCTGCTGCCGTTCGCACGGCAGCGGTTGAAAGCCGTTGTTTCTGAAATACCTCGCTCAGGGAGCGAGGTTCGGAAACAGCTGCTTCGCGCCGCTTGGGGGTTGCGAGGCCACTGCTGCAGCAGCAGTGCCGTGCAATGCAGCAGCAGTGCCGTGCGAACCCCTCCTCAGGGACGCTGTTTTTAGCATCCCTGGGTCGCTGTATTCTGCCCGTGCAGAAACAGCCTAATATTGCTTTAATCAGATGGCAGCCCTAAATTTGTATATGATCTTTCAAATATGTGGTGTTGAGGAAAATAGGTTTTTCAGAAGGCCACTGCGTCTAAAACAATGCATTGTTTTAAAACCTAAAATGTGCAGTTTCAAACCTGATACCTTGTATGACTTTGAAATAAATTTCTAAGATTGAATGTGATGAAATACCCACAAGACTATGCTCTTGTGTAAAAAGCAGAGTGTCTCAAGAACAGACACTACCAAAATAGCATTTCAGATGCAACAAAATGTATTAGCCAGCTTACTGCATTTTATTGTGTTACAGCCACTTCCAACCATTGTGTTTATCCTATCTTCAGAATTTCCTCTCCCTCACCCGAAGTTACCACTTCCCTCAAAATTCTTGGCAGCAGACCAAAGATATGACAAAGATTATTAGTTTTCCTTTAGCCTAATGGGCTGCTCTCATATTTTCTCATATTGGGCTGCTCTCATATTTTCCATTTTGATTTGATCAGTTGGTTGTTTAGCTGCTCATTTAAATTCTTTCCGCCTATTTAAAAAAATCAGAGTAGAAATATCTTTTGTTGAGTGCCTTGGATAAATCAGAAAGGGGCCTTTTCAGCAGAGTGGCAGGCATTCCTGACCATAGGTTTGCTTAAACCTGCTGTAGGCAATTCTTCAGACCTGCTTATTTCTGAACATGGCGTACTTGGGACACATTGTTTTCGTATCTTAAATGACCCCTGAGAATCCAGCAACTGAAAATAGCACTGAGATAAAGAGCTAGGCAAGTCTCAGAGATTGTACGAAGAGTGACAAGTTTAGTTTTGCATTAAAAACGAAGAATAAAAAAAATGGTCAGACTGTTGAGTTTAAATGGTCCTAAAACAATTGTATACATTAGATACCATTTTTTAAAAATTAAGCAAACTACTTTCTGTGGTCCTGCTTTTAGGGGGTGGGGGTGGAAATCCAGGTATTTTGTGTTTTAATTCATTTAGAGTAAACTATTTAGGGAATTTATTACTTTTCTGCCCAGTGGGGACTTAGAACAGCTTACAAAAACACCCATATATTTAAAAAGCCCCAACAACAGCCTGCATAAACAAAATACCATTTAAATAAAGAAATAAAAAACACACGACAGCGGCATTCGCAGGTTCCCAGTTCCATGGGACAGCTCACAAAATGGCCATAAGCTGTGAATCTGAGCTAAGAGCCAGAGAACCAAATTTGGCACACACCCAAAGACTTGTGCCTGTGGCACATCTGGGCTTCAAGTACTTGCAGACAAGAAGAAAATAAGTAGTACCTGCAGAAATTCAAGTTCAAGACCTTTACTGGCATATAAAAAGGTTCCAATGAATTAAAATATTAATAGACCAAAATCAGATCAATAAAATTCAAGGTTTAAGCTTTTCACTGCTTGCTGCAAAAACTTAGCAACTGAGCTATTATATTGTACCCTAGGCAGTCATAAGAAAAGATACCTTACGCTCATCAGAGTACCATTTCTTACTCCCAAGCTTGGACTGGATCACCTGGTGGAATGAGCAGCACAGGAAAACATGTGCCACCAATTCTATATGGTGCTGTGAGGGCATAGCCTAGCTTCAAGTGGAATTTTCCATATAATATTGGTCAGGGTAGCACATTTAGTCTCACTAGCATGTATGCCATACAATGTTGCAGATCAGTCAGATGGTAAAAAATCAGTTGCCAGCAACTGATTACTTCCCTAAATTCCGAGAGGGAGTATTTTTGGTTTGACTGCTGGGTTCTTGAAACTCAGTGTCTGATAATCTGAGTTTAATTATATCAAATGCCTTTTTTTTCTGAAAGGCAATACGGGGAGTCAGTTGAGATTCCTATTGATTTGATTTTGTTACCTGCAGAAATATCGCAGTTGTAATTGGAAAAGTGTTAGATACAGGCAAATGGCCATACAAAAGTACTGTTTTTCAATATAAGTATATTGTCTCTGCAACATTTCTGCCTTGTTGACTGTGCCTGTATACAACTGATCCCAGCAATTAGAAACCAAGTTAATTTTAACTCCATGTAGAAAGATTCAAAAGCTGATGTGTGCCTAATAACCAAGAATTAATGATGGAAATTCTGCTCCCCCACCCCTGAAAACACTGCGAGGGAGGCAGTGCTCTGAAGTTAGCAGGCCCCTCACTCTTTTCAACTAAAAAGCTATTCTTTTCAAATAAAAACCACCAGTTATTAAGTATTCTAAAGGGGCACATGGAATCTAAATTAAAGAAACATTCCACCTCAAGAATGTATCAAGGCTTTGGGTGTTTGAAACAAGATATGAGAGTTGTGAAGCATGCACACTTCTGCTACCATTATAAGATGTTTTGTTTTTGTGGAATATTGACCAACCTGAGATCTATTGCAATTTGGCTTGTGTTGGGGACTACACACCAGGTACAGTTGTTATCTCTGTTGCAAGCAATTGAGAGATTAAACAACTGGAGTGGTTTCTGGGCTCCTTGGCTGCCACTAGGTCCAGAGCAGCTACTTGATTCTGGTGGATGACCCAGGAGGTAGGGTGCATTCTCTGTCCTTGTGCAGAGAATGCTTTTATTATTATTATTTTAGGAGGGGGGATTTAAAGCCTCCAATGTATTTTTAGTTTTCAGATTTTTCCGCAAACTGTCCCCCAAGTTTGCAAAAACAATTTTGTAGTCAGTTTGTTTGTTTGTTTGTTTGTTTTATTTATGGGATTTTTATACCGCCCAACCCCCGGAGGGTTCTGATCTGCAGACTGGGCCTTAACTATTGGACTAGTAAGATGATAGGAATCTGTTCTTAACTATACTATATACACCCCTGAGGAACTGTACTTTTCTAGAGACTTCCAAAGCCTGAGAATTTGTGCAAGCATGTTAACCCTGTTTAATTCAAACTGTTTCCTCTCCAGTGTGAGACTGGCAGGTGAAGATTCCTTCTATCTGTAGTAGGAGAACTCTAATCTATAATGCTGATTATGATTACATATGCAAATAGAATCAAAGACATGTCAACTTCCCAGTGCATTTGGCATGGTTTGCATGCCTAATATCAGTTCACTGTAGTACTGTCACATTAAGATTCATATGCTTTGGTCGGCTCTGCTAGGACTAGAGGTGATACAAGACCTTCATAGATACAGAATCAAAACCATATTCTTCATTGGTCTGGCTCATCCATAAACAATGCCAATAAACTAATTCTTGCCTAGAAGAAGCATAAACTATCCTTGCGCAGAAGAAGCAAGGGAGAGAATTGCCACTTGCAACATGATTTCTGTAAACTCTGTGCTATTCCCAAATTAGCAAGTCTAATGAGAGTGCTGATGTTACTTACTGTTAAAGATTAGTCAAAAGAATCAACACTGGAAATGTGAGTGACGTCTGATGAATAAGTATGGATTTGTTTCATCCAGGGGGTAGGAAAGTTTGTCTTTTTAATCTGCAGAGTCATGAAAGCTTATGGAGGGATTGTGTGAACAATTTTCTTTTTATGTGCTTAGATAGGTTATGTAGCCGTACAAGAAAGATACAAATACTTCTCCTGCAATTTGTGGTTATGTAGTCTGTCTTGTATCAGAAAGTATAGACATCTGTACCATGTACCATTTTAATCCATTCTAGTATCTGAGGATAATTAACCTTAAAGGTCAAAAAACCTCTTGTCTGGTTAACATTATAAATATACATAGAAGTTTTGCAACTTAATCCTTTCTTAATATCTTCAAATCGAGTAGACTGAAGGTCTTTCTTTCTCTTTAGCTTTGACAGCTGCTACTGGGAGAGGAAAACTAGACATGTGTGAACTGCTACTTGAACATGGTGCTCTGGTAACGAGAAATAATAGGAGAGGGATCCCGCCACTCTTCTGTGCGGTGCGCCAAGGACACTGGCAGGTGGGGCAAGCTGATGAACGAAGCAACCAAGTTATCTTTGGGAATATGGGGAACTTCTGTGTCTTGAATATGGATCCATCAAGGCATTTTATTATTGTTGTTTTTGAAACAACTGCAAACCCTGTTGGTTTTTGAACAGGATAGTTCTTTGCTTGAAGAATGCAGTAAGAACAGATGGATTCGTTGCGTTACCACAAAGGAAATATTCTGTTGCTGTGTCCCGCCCTGAAAGAGTAGCATCAGTTGCTGCTGGATGTGCTGTCAAGGGTGTGCACGTACAATAGTTCAATGGGAATTTTTTTACACTTTTGTTTTCAGATTGCAAAACTTCTACTGGAACATGGAGCGGATGTAAATCTAAGTGACAAACAAGGACGGACACCACTAATGGTGGCTTCTTGTGAAGGCCATTTAAGCACTGTAGAATTTCTGATCTCCAAAGGTAAAATCAGGAATTTTCCAAAATATCCCTGTTCCTTTTTCATGCATTTCAACATACAAAACATCTCAGTGCATTTGTTTTAAATCAGTGACAAGAAAGACGAAGAACGAAAAATTGGTGTAATTATTAGAGTTAGGATTAAGAATTTATGTTTGGGCTTTTTTTAAATGAATGTTTTTGTGTGGTTTCTTTTTTAAGGTGCAGACATTGCGTTGCTGGATAAAGAGGGCCTGACAGCCTTGAGCTGGGCTTGTCTGAAAGGACACAAAAATGTGGTTCAATATTTGGTTGAAAAAAATGCCACAGTAGACCAGACGGACAAGAATGGGAGAACTCCCTTGGATCTAGCAGCTTTCTATGGAGACTCGGATATTGTAAGTCAGGTCAAATACTGAGCTTGCTGTAAGCTTTCGCTGTCTGATGCCAAGCCAGAGCACTGGGATCTCGTTCATTTGAATGTTAATGAAGTAAATTCAAGCAGACTTTATTTCATGCGTTTGAGGGTATAGTAGTGGACATAGCCTGCTGAACGTACAGAGCCTGATAGTAGGTCATCAAGCTTCCATAAACGAAACTTGAGAAAACAAGCCAGTGTGAAAAAGGATTTAAAAATTAGTTACTCTAAGAAGACAGAATGGAATGGTTGAAGTGAAGGTTAAAAAAGTCTACAGGGGGATCGGATTCAGTGGGGAGGAACTGGGTAGAATGAAAGAACAGATTTTGCTGTAAAATGGGTGGAGTTTGTGGTCGTTTCCCCACTTACCTCGACCACCCTTTGCTGCGCGCTACTCTCAGCGCGCGTCATTTCTGGCGCTCTCTCGGGCTTCCCCACGACCTCGCGCTCTGCTCTGCGTGGGCTCATCAAAAGGCGCCGTTTTCAGCAGCGCCAGAAATTACGCGCGCTTAGGGGGCGCGAGAGTGGCAGCGTCGGGGCGGCTGTGTTGTCGCCGCCCCTGTAGTGGGGAGTGCCGCGGGACCCCACGCTACTTCGGGAGAGTAGTGTGCAGCAGATGGTAAGTGGGGAAACGACCTGTGTTTCTGAATAAAATGAAAGAGAAATCCATTCTCTAGTCCACAGGTGTCAAACTCGCGGCCCTCCAAATGTTATGGACTACAGTTCCCATTATCCCCTGCCAGCATCATGCTGTGGTCCATAACATCTGGAGGGCCGCGAGTTTGACACCTATGCTCTAGTCCTTTTCCACTCATCAGTCTGTAGCCACTTTTCTTCAGTTTTACAATAAGAGACCACTGATTTCCATTGGTGACTGAGGTCTTGCAAGGGGTGGCTTAGGATCTTTTTCATCTTTTCCCCCAGCAGCCTCCTGACAGCTCTGAAAAAAGCTTACCCTTGTAGTTATGAAAGCCCCGTGGAGAAAATGCCACAGAAAATGTTGGGCTTGCTGCGATGAAGAGGCACTGTTGGCCCCCTTCCCCTCCTGTCATGATGAGTCTCTTGCATTAGCAGAAACTCTGTCCACAGAAGAGGACAGGAAATGTCCCTCATTTCCCCTTCCCCCCTTCACAGCTCTCTTCATAATACACTCTTATGTATTTTGTTCACTGAAGTCCTGTCACATCAGAGGGTGAGCTTTTCAGACATTCCATGAGGCTGCTGTGGAAAGGTGCAGACGGGAAAGAACTGTATCGGTGGCCCAACCATCCCATTCAATTTTGACTAGGGGTCAGGGGAACTCAGCTCCTGTTGCCCCAAATCCTTCCAATTATAGGTCAACCTCAGGCAGGAAACCACTTGCCACTGGGCATGGCCACACCTCCTGTGGACCAGCTTGCTAAAAAGGACCTTCTGAGGAGCTTAACCACTACTGCATTGCCCGTTTCCTGCAATCTGGACTCTACATGTTACATTACTGACTGTTGTCTCAGATTT
Organism: Sphaerodactylus townsendi; assembly: GCF_021028975.2. Lineage (NCBI taxonomy): Eukaryota > Metazoa > Chordata > Lepidosauria > Squamata > Sphaerodactylidae > Sphaerodactylus > Sphaerodactylus townsendi. The sequence goes on along the minus strand of NC_059426.1, from coordinate 37,504,334 downwards.
GTTTGTGGTAAAGTGTATATAGACCTGGAATATAGAAATTTATAAGGTCGTTTGTATAAGGCATCATGCTAAGTTGCATCACCAATGAGGTTTGACATTTATAAAATTGAGTTTATTTAGCGCATTATTTGGTTGGGATTATTAGAGACACTGCCACTCAGTTCATTAAAGTGTGAATACGTTTCTTGTTACCCATGCAATCTGGACTCTCCATGGACAACATTGTTGCTGTACCAAGAGCTCAAAGCAGTGGAGCACCAATACTTAGTGTCCTTGGACTGAGGGAAAACTGGATGCTTGAATCTGACCTATATTGAGTCAGACAACTGGTCTATCTCAGTCAGCTGTCTGCTTTGATTGACAGCAGTTCTCTAGGTTCCCAGGTCTTTCATGTTACCTGCAACCTGATCCTTTTAACTGGAGATGCTAGGGCAGCAATTCCCAACCAGGGTTCCATGGTACCCTGGGGTGCCATGAGCATGTCCCAGGGGTACCGTGGCAATGCTACCGGCCCCCTCTCACTTTTGCGGTGTCTCCTGCCGGCACCAGCAAGGATATGGAGCTGGTCCAGGGGGCAAGGCCTGCTGCAAGGTCAGCAGCCACTTCCCACACACCCCCACCCCCCATGCTTCCCTTCACCTTGGGAGAGAAAGGTGGGGGGTGGCAAGCAGGGGAACTGGGAGGGGAAGGTGGAGGGAGGATGGTAGGGGTACGGTGAGATATGAAGAGTGAGGTCAAGGGTACCATGACATCGAAAAGGTTGGAAAACACTGTGCTAGGGACTGAAGTTCTGCCAGCAAGGCGGAGGCAACTATCACTGAGAACACATGACAGAAATATTGCCTACCTCCTGTTTTTAAACTGCTCCAATTCAGCAATCATCAACTGATTTTTCTGAAGTTCGTATCATGTTATACCCCTGAATCAGGAATTCCTTCATTTCCAGCTAGATTCCCAAATTAGATGTGACTCAGTAAACCAAGGTCAAACCAAATCTGCAGAAGTGAGATGGCTATAAACATTGCTGTGATGCCTCTTAAAGTGAGGGTTCTCTCAAAGTTTGGTTTACCACAGGCTGGAGAAAATGATGAATGTGTGCAGGGAACACAGAGTCTGTAGCAATTTGTTGGACAAAGATAGAATCTTATGGTTTCACCCTGGAGTTCACTGTGCTCGAGAATAAGATATTGTATGGCTATTGATGTCAGATATTTGATACTCCAGTCTCTCAACAAACCGTAAGATGATACTTTGAAACAAGACAGTTAGAGGAAACCTAATAGTAAGGACCGGCCTGAGAGCTAATCTCTCATCTTCCTTGCAAGAAGGAAGCAGTTAAAAAAAAGTGCACTGCACGGCTATTGTTGTATTAAAGCACTGGTTTCTAGTTATTGGTGTTAACACAGTTTGCTTTGAAAAAAACATGACAAATACCCTACACTTGTCGGCACCCTTTTCCCTTTTGTAATGACCAAGATTCCCGACCTTCGTGGAATTCTTCCCCCGCCCCCTTCCACCCCTTTTCCCTGTTATATCCTTATTTTGCAAGTTTTTCATGCTTTTTTATTTTGTTTATCATAATGGATTTGATATGTTGCTGGAATTGGATCAGAGTTTTATTGATGGATTTTTATTTTTGTTTACCACCGAGGGAGCCTGACTGTTCAGGAGGCAACACATTAATCTGTATTTATTACACATTTATTTTGGCATATTCACAAAATCAAAATTCACGCAATGTATTATGAAGTCTTCTCTTTCATAAATCTGCTTTAAAATGAATTTGCTAGCGTTTGAGGTCTATGTCGTTAATGTACCTTATATAAGAAGTGCCTAGTAGATAATGCTTAATGTTGCAACCATTTTTAAAACTACTTTTACACTTGAACATTCAGAAGTGAGTGTATGTTAACAATACTTCGGCACAGGGGAAATATGCAGTAATCTTGAATTCAAGATTTCTGTGCATTTACAGGTGCAGTATTTAGTGGACAAGGGAGCAGTGATTGAACATGTTGACAACAGTGGGATGCGCCCATTGGACAGAGCAATTGGATGTCGAAATACATCAGTTGTGGTTATGCTGCTTCGGAAAGGAGCCAAATTAGGTTAGTAAAGTATATCCAAGATTAAATGGCTGTGTTTAGAATAGAAATTATCTTCTTGAAAACAACAAGATAAAATCATTTTTTATTATACTGGTCTATAAAATGCAGTTTAGTGCTAATAAATATGTCCATTTTAAAATTATTTAGATGTTCCCTAGGAAATCTGATTTTTATCTGCTTTAAACTGTAGCATTTTGACATTCCGTACATATGTTGTAATATTGGCAGCCTTAGTGGAGACAGAACAGCAAAAGGGTAAATAGTCATTTAGTCCAAGAAAGGGGGGGGGGGGGTGTTTGAGAATGCAGTAGATTTCATTGTGCTTTTTTCAATTTGTGGTGTCCCTGCCAACTTTTGGAAAATAGCAATGATCTAGGTATGCTGTATAACTGCCTTACCAAGAAACAATAATTCGAGATTGCCTCCGTTAGTGTTTCTGGAAAGACACCTAAAGTCAGGAGCAGCTTAATAATGCCTTCCAAAGAAGCTCATACTGTCCCTGCGCTAGCCTTGACCAACCAGGGTGGGCATGGATGAAGGAGACAAGTGGTTGGTTTCACAGCCAACAGGACCCTGTCTAATTCGGTCTGGAAGAGTAATTTGAAATGATATAATATTGGTCCTGAAGACAGCCAAGGGACCTGTAGTTCGCTCATTGTATCGCAAGTAGTAGGGAGGTTGCGGCAATGCAACAAGATTTTTTTCTGTGCAAAGGCTTGCAAATGCCTTGCGGCTAATAGCCAGATTTCTAACATTTTGATGATCCTCTGTAAGGGATGGAATTAGTCTAACCAATTGTGCTGGGTGAGAGCTTGCAGATGCAATGGAGGCTACTCAATAATCTTTCTTAGCAGCCTTGATTTCTATCTCCTAGGATCTCATAAACTCCGTATAGATGTCTTGTAGCTTTGTTATGAGTCCATCGCTATACTCACTCTAGTTGTCTAAGCACCCATTTCTTCTCCCTTAGCCCTGGAGTATCCAAGGGGGCTAATCTACCGGGGGGGGGGGATGTCCAGAGTTGATCCTAATGACTTTCAAAGGGTGGCTGCACCAGCCGTCCATCGTAGCATCCAAGGAGTTCCATACCAAGATCGCAAGAAATTACATCTAGATATGGCTAGATGGGTGTGGGGGATATCTTTTTAGAGCTAGCTTTTTGTGTGCCTATATAGTAAAACTTTTTAAAAATGATGCTTTGTCAAGAGGAAAAGATAACCTTTTCAAAATTAGATTAGTGTGTTTTTTTTTAACTTTTTTTTTTGGTATACAAAGGGCTCATTCTGAAGGGATTTCTGTTCATTATTTTTGTTTCCCTGTTGCAGCATGTGGGTCTCCAGTTGCTAGGCTCCCCAAATCTCTGGGTCATAGAAGTGCATGTTATGACCATTGTTCTGGGGGGGGGAAATCCCAAATGTTCAAAGTCTCTGCAGACCATTGTAAGTAGGGAAGCACAAAAGTGCAAACCCTTATCAGACTGTCCATCAGAAGTTCTACAGTCTGAAAAGCAATAAAGGGAGAGCGAGAAAAGATCTGATCATGAGATCCATATTAATAGGATTTTGTGATCAACCCTAGCATTTCTTATCTTACTGATTTTTATCTGAAGCTTAAGGTTTTATTGATGAGGCATTTTATGATATTGGTTTTAATTTTTTTTTATTCTGAATTTTTATCTTTAAGCTGATTTAAGCATTTTTAATGCAGGTAAGAAGTTCTTTAAATAGTTATATATATATATATATATGATGTTAACACATCAAGATATATATATCTTGAAGGTTTTGGCATGAAAGTTTTAGCACGAGGTATGTTTAATTAAACATTAATTACTTTTCAGGAAATGCCGCTTGGGCTATGGCTACTTCGAAACCTGATATTCTGATAATCCTTCTACAAAAGCTGGTTGAAGAAGGAAACATAATGTACAAAGTAGGTTTATCTTTGCTTTTATTTATAGTACTAATATCCAAATGTTACATGTATGAACTTGTTACACTGCGGCAGGTGTCGATAGTTCAGGCTGCTAAACATTATGGGAAATTGGCTGTCTCATGATCGCAGTGTGTAAAAGAGGATGTTGTAAAATACAGAGAATTGACCCTGTGACAACTGGGTAAATTTTATTTCATGTAGATCTTTGCAAAGAATTATAGGCTTAGAGTAGAACTAGATGTTACAGTGTCCATAGGCCCAGAAGCGTATCAACGGGAAATGGCGCTTGGGAGAAACACCTCCTCCAGGTGCCCCCATGCTCGGGGGTGGAGCTCAGAGCAAGCCCTGCCCCCGCCTCTCTGCTGGCCAGCTCCTGGGGAGGGCAAAAACCCATGCGAGTGCTGCAGCTGCCCACCACCAAGCTCCACCCGCCTGCCCACCTGCAAGGGGGCGGGGGCTTGGTGGCGTGCAGCTGGGGCGCACGTCGTTTAGTCATGGGAGGGGCACCCAGCACTCCCCCACACACGTGACTGAAAGGCGTGTGCCCAAGGATATGGGGCAGGAACACTTGGTCCTGCCACACTGCAGGCCCGATCAGGATCAGACCCTCATGGCATTTTTAAATTATTCAAGTTCAGCTGTAAAAGGGTGGCAGCAGTTCCACAGGTTGGACCTGTGGACACAGTAACGCCTCGTTCTGCCCTTAGGTGATGCTTCATTTATGCATGCCTGGTTGGCCCATGATTCAGTTTAACTGAATCTCACTATCAAACCAAAGTGCTGTTGGAGACACCTGAGCAGTCCAGCAAAACAAAAAAAAACCCAATCCCTCTCTAGAATGACATGATCCAGTATATATCTTGGTCAATATATGGCTTGTGTATTATTCCTTGGCACCATAAAAACCAGCATTCTAGTTTTCTAATTTTCTCTCCAGTGGAGCCTGTTAACACATCAAATATTTTAAAGATGAAAGCAGAGTTGTCGAACAAAATTGTCAAACTTCTGTGCTCTTCACCTTGCAGAAAGGGAAGATGAAAGAGGCCGCACAGCGGTACCAGTATGCCTTAAGGAAGTTTCCTCGGGAGAGTTTTGGAGAAGAAATTAAAGCTTTCAATGAGCTCAGAGTTTCTCTATATCTAAACCTGTCACGATGCCGAAGAAAAACAAATGTAAGCTCTTGTTGTGCAAGTTCTAATATATTGTGGTAAACAATAAGGTTGTAGGAAAATACATGCCTGTAGATGAATGAGTCTAACTTGCTCAGAGACTGCTTGTTAATTTAGAAAATGTAGAAACCTGTTTCAAGGCTGCATGCATAGCTATCCAGCGATTATGTCCTGTCCTGCCTGAGAATGTAATCTGATGTATAAAAGCACCTGAAATGCATCAGCAGTTTTGAGGCAGTGTTTTCTGTTATCTGTGCTGCAAAAGGATTAAAAACTTGGCTTGCAGCGTGGATTAAAACAGTGAACAGCAGAAATTTGATCACGGATCTATGTGGCAGATTGGGACAATTTATTATAGAAATATTGAAATGAAGACATTGTAACTTTACTGTTTTGATAGGATTTTGGCATGGCGGATGAGTTTGCGAGCAAGGCCCTTGATCTCAAACCCACATCTTATGAAGCGTATTACGCCAGAGCAAGAGCCAAGAGGAACAGCAGGTACTTATGCATGCAGCAGCCATTTCTTTTTAGTGTCGTAATTGCAAGTGGGATCTTAGTGTAACCTTCTTAAAAGGCTACCACCAAGAGCAAATAATGTTAAACAAGTATAGCCTTCATTATTTCTCATCCAGTGCCTCACAGGTTTTGATAGGAAATGGAGTGTCCTAAGCTGTTCTCATCTGTTTGTGGTAACCGCACAGTCCATCCCTTTTGTATTTATGCATACAGAGATTACAGTGTTTCATCCATACCATGAGAATAATTTGGAGCTGTGAATGAATCTTGTTGAATGATAACCTATCATTTTTCAGATTGATTACTGTTACAATATCAAAACCAGGTGACCTACAAAGACTGGTGGGGTAGTTAGTGGACACCCCAACCCCCTGGCCCATACTTCCTCCCTTCTTGCGTGCTCCCTCTCTCAACTGCCATTTACTCTCTGTACCCCCAATTACCACTTTCTTTCTCTTCCCCTCCACTCCTCAGTTCTTTTCTTCCATCTTTCCCCTTCTTTGATTGCTGCTTTTCTCTGCCCCACCTCCATCACTGTCCAAATCTCATCACTTCTGGCACTGCCTCTTTGTGGCCAGTTGATGAGAGGCAGTTTGGATGAGGGAGTATGTCCAGGCCCTTTTGTTACCTGGCCCAGTGATTGCAGGCCTCTCTCGCAGCCTCCAGCCAAGTGATGGGAGGTCTGGGTTGTAAGTGCTTCCCCTTCAGCTCGCCCCAGGGAGACAGATTATGCTTCATACTCCAAGTCTTTCATCTCTTGTCTGCCATTTCCATTGTTTTTACCACACTTGCAAGATCTCCTTCAGAATTATGACTTACATGCTTGCACAGGCTTTGCTTCTCTGGCTCAGGGGGTTTTGTTTCCCTTTTTAAAGGAAGGGTTTTTTTTCCTGCAAACCTGGGATTTTTCCTGTAAAGGCCTGTTGAAAAACCCATCCTATCTGAACCTGACCCCATTGTGCAGGTACTTTTAATTCCTACTATGAGGCCGTGTTCAGAATTAGATACAAAAATGGAAATAAGTGTTCCCAGTCGTGTGTGTTTGGACCTCCCCCAACTTGAAATATCCCTTCTATAGTAGAAGAAGAAGAAGAGGAGGAGGAGTTTGGATTTATATCCCCCTTTCTCTCCTGCAGGAGACTCAAAGGGGCTTACAATCTCCTTGCCCTTCCCCCCTCACAACAAACACCCTGTGAGGTGGGCGGGGCTGAGAGAGCTCAGATGAACATGTGTGGGAGTGTACAGGCTAATCTGAATTCCCCAGATAAGCCTCCACAGCTCAAGTGGCAGAGCTGGGAATCAAACCCGGTTCCTCCAGATTAGATACATGAGCTCTTAACCTCCTACGCCACTGCTGCTAGTAGGCATGAAAAATTATTTTCATTATAGTTGCATTCCCTTCAAGCTGTATTTTCTTCTTCTATTACTGTTGTTATATTGTGCTAAAAAGCGGAACATGGAGGAATCCTTTGTTTATGCCTGTAAATTGGCCCTTTTCCATCCCCACTGGACCAGACAGTTGGCCCCCTATCTGTCCTGCTTGGACCTTGCCAAAGTGATCCATGCAATGGTCACTTCCAGGCTAGACTACTGTAACTCACTCTATGCTGGCCTTTCCTTGAGATGGCTCTGGAAACTTCAACCGGTTCAGAACACAGTGGCAGGAGTCCTCGAAACTGTCCGGAAGTGGCACCCAGCGCTGTGCTGATGACAACAGGGAACACATAAGACCTGTACTCCACCAGCTTAACTTGTTGTCTGTTAAATACCAGATTGTTTTCAAGGTTTTGTGGTGTAACCTCTTAGTGGTCCCTGGCCCCAAGCACTTTTATCTGGCCTTGACTAGAGCCAAGGATTTTTTTGGCCCTGGCTCACGCTTGGTGGAACTTGTTACCAGCAGACATTAAGGCTCTGTGAGAACTCAACCAAGTCTACAGAGCCTGTAAAACCAAACTATTCTGCCGGGCATTTGTGTGAGGGTGCCGTGGAACGTTACGTTGTGCTGGCCCCTGAATCTTGCATCCCTCTCCTCCCTCCCTCCGATAGTTAGAATGATAATGGGGTGGGGTTTATGATGTTGCCGCAGGTTATTTGAGAGTCCTGGGATATCATAGTTACCATCTGTGAGAGCTTTAATGTTTTAATTATTTATTTGTTCATTTGTGATTGTTATGATTTTGATTTGATTGTGTCAGCTGCCCTAAACCTCGCCTTGACCAGGGAGGGTGGGATATTAAATGTAATAAAATAATAACAACATATGGTAATAAAGCAGAAGAAGAAGAGTTGGTTTTATATCCCTTTTTCTCTCCTGTAAGGAGACTCAAAGGGGCTTACAAACTCCTTTCCCTTCCCCCCTCACAACAAACACCCTGTGAGGTGGGTGGGGCTGAAAGAGCTCCAAAGAACTGTGACTAGCCCAAGGTCACCCAGTGTGTTGGAGTGCACAGGCTAATCTGAATTCCCCAGATAAGCCTCCACAGACCAATCCAGTTCCTCCAGATTAGAGTACACCTGCTCTTAACCACTAAGCCACAGCTAGTATTTTAGAACAGCTTCTTTGCCTATAGTGAGGTAACACTGTATAACATCAGCCAAGTAGGTGTGGTCCTCTGAAAATTCAAATATTGCGAGAAACTTGCTACATGCCAGAGCCCTGAGGACCGTACCACATAATCCTAAATGCATCTCCTTCAGAACATGACAAATATATTCAACTAATGGATAAAGCTCCTTTTGTTATCTTGATAACCAACTAGATGCATATTTCTTCTTGCAAGGGCCTTCAGTTTGTTTTGAGATACCGTGGAAAAGACTTGAGGTTTAAGTATACAAATATTAAGGTGCATATAAGAAGTTTATATGATGTAGTATATCACAAAGAGCCCAGTGATAGGCTTGTTGATACGTAGTCGTTAAAATGCAAATGTGTTTAGTTTATTGAATACGCTTCTTCCTTCTCCAGGCAATTCCATGCAGCCCTTAGTGATCTGCGTGAAGCCATCAAGTTGTGCCCTGGTAACCAAGAAATAAAGAGACTCCTCGCTCGAGTTGATGAGGAGTGCAAACAGCTCCAGCGAACACAGCAACAAAAGCAGCAGTGTCCTCTGCCAACCCCGCAGAGCAATGACTCGGACAATGAGGGGGAAACTCTTGTGCAGGATCCCTTCAGCTTGGAAGAGATAGAAGAGGAGGAACTTTCGCACGAGGAGGTGTCTGGTCCACCTACACAGCGGCCGCCACTTCCCCAAGCTGCTTCTTCTTGCAACAGAAACCCTCCGGAAGGGAATCCCCCGAAATATAGGCCCATTTCCCCTACAAATAGAGGAGGCAGCAAATTTCTGCGTGAGCCTGGCTTGACGATGCAGCCCACAAAACAAGCCCAGATAGTTAAAACTAATCAGCATCTGAATTCCATCCAGGCTGGGACAAGAGCTGGAACTGGTCAGCCTGGCACCAAGACTCAGCCCCTTCAGTATCTTCCTCCAAGCCCTGTGCCCGCCAGGCACCTTACAAATCTAAGCAACAATAAAAGTCAGCATTTGGATGGCACCAACACACTTTCTGCAAGCATTCCTGCGGGCAGTAGCTCTGCCGTCTTCAATGAAAGACTGACGGCTGGACAGTTTTCGTATTTGCAGCACAACGAGAAAGGATCATCTCACATTTTCTTAACTAAATCCAAAACTCACGAGAGACTAGCTGTCCACACTCCTCCAAACATGGAGAAGACAGTCCAGCTGCCGTACCAAGGAACTAGTGAGATGAGGCAGCAAAGTTCTATGAGTTGTAGTTCGATTTCTGCCAACATGGTGGTTTCCAACTCAACAAGCAGCTTATCTTCAAGCAGCAGCTTCTCGGAGAGTCTGAAAGGGCAAGGTCCTGACGTTCGGGTGAAGGAGAACAAAGCTAACCAAGTTCAGAGCGGGACAGCAGAACACAGGCCTCGCAATACTCCCTTCATGGGAATCATGGATAAAACTGCACGGTTCCAGCAGCAAGTGAGCGCACCAAATCGCAGCTGGCATGGCCAAACTTCTGAAGGATTCCTGAAAAGTGTTGCGACAGCTGGAGGAACTCAATCTTCAAGTTGTGAGCAGTTCCCAGCCAAGCAGTTGGGCAGCTATGGAAACCAGACATTCTCTTCTTCTTCCATCTTAACATCAGGAGAAAGTATCCAGAATGGGATGCAGTCTAAAGAACTTGAGGAGCTCAAGTGCCAAGCATCTGCCTCGACTCAAGACAACAGGATAGCTACGCCTGTGGCTCATTTGTACCAGGAAGTTCTCTCTAAGCAGCACTCTCCGCTTAACAAAGACATTCATGCGAGTCACGTTACTTCTACAAAGCCAAAACGATCTTTTGTAGAATCTAATGTGTGAATGTGTTCCATCAGTTTTATCACAAACCATGCCTCTTTGGTTGTAAAACTTAATCCATAGTGGCATATATGATATTAATAGCTGATATTTCACAAGGTGTATAACAAACTTGATCACCCGGCCACTTCTTGAACCTTAAAACAGGCCAGCAGTATTAAGCAAAATATGGGCTACCACCACTTAGTTAAGATACTGTTTATTAATGCAGTGGAGGAGGAATTCCATTGTCAATGTCAAATTTTGTAAGAGAGAATTTAAACATCCTTGCCTGATTAACTATATTAGTAATAATACCAAGCTAAGTCCTCTGAAACGTGGATGAATTTATTCTGTACAGCCATGTATATATCTTGTTAAAAATGTTTTAACTCCTGCAAGGTGATGGGATCCGTAGCACATCCACCTCTGTCCATGACTGTTTTCTTGTCAGGAAGATTAAGTATTGCTCTTCCAGCTTAATAAAGATGCAGGTGTAATTTCAGGAAACCTTTTGTCACTTCTGTGCAAGTCATTCGGCAGCCATATTTTATTTGATTGTGTGAATAATTTTGACTTTAGTTACTATAAGGCAGCAAATAAATGACAGTGGGGGGGTTTGCATGCGTTTTGTTCAACATCCTGGTTATTGCACTGAGTAATATATGAGATGTTAACAACATATAACAGCACTTTACATAGTTTATCTTAACACCCTCTGAGGTGCTATGTAAGTAACAAGATGGAGAATAAGGAAGGGGACTGCAAGTTTTGGTTGTGTTTTTATAGGTCTCCCACTGAACACTGGTGGGAGGAATATGTGGATTTACTTTTACAGGAAGAGCATCTGATTCCCCTCAGTGCTTCAGTGGGAAACTTCTTAGTTGCAAGGATGTTTTCAAGATGACCAGTTTGTAAGGACATTCCTGTAAGTAACAAAGGACAACAGAATACTCCACCTTGTACAAGCTCAATCTTTAATGAATTATTCCCTTGTGTACAGTATGTATGTACATTGTAATGGCATTCTCGCACGGTTTTTAAGAATTCCATAAAGAATTTGCAATTTCTAAATGAATTGTTACTCTTTAGCTTATTTATTGTTTCTCTTGGTATTTGTACAATCTTATTTTATTCTCATTCTGTAGATCTATTTTTTGCACAGCTACTGTATTTTTCCCATATGAAATAAAAGACTTATTAATATAGCTTTTGAACCGGTAATATACTGTTTGCTGCGTTATCAGTGATGCAACTTCAGGGTTGGTCTAAAATTTACTGGCCATGTTTTCCAACCAAGAATAACCTTTTTGCTTTTTCATTTCATCTTGGTTGACTGGCTGAATTCTGGTCCTCCAAAGGGCATAACAATCACTGCACACCATATACTTGTGGATTGGGGTACACTCCACACATGATCTGTTTGTGCAGTATATTGTGAGCACAACAGTTGTCGGAAACAGCATGGATGTGCCTCCTTCATTATCCTCTCAGCATAGTTTGAGAGGTTTGCACTTGAACGTGTTCCACTGAAGATAATAGATAATAGCCAATTAAAGAGACATGATGTAAGCTCTCGGCCAGAGTGATCTTACCATGGCTGACTGGTATTCCAAGCCACATATAACCAGGGTATTCAAAATCTAAAATGCCAATGATGAAAATTCTTCAAACTCCTACTAGATTTCCTGCCACAGAGGGCTTCATTCGCTTAGCTGTAAAAGATGTCAACAGTTTTATGCCAGAAGTGAATATTCTTGATGATCATTCCGTTTATACAGTCTTATTATTCAGTCTCTGAGTTCTCCATGTTTGTTTTCAATGTTCACATTTAAGTGTAAAGGAATTTATTTGCAATATGCATTTATAGACGTGACCGGTACCTGCACAAAGTGGCTTACTGTCTCAATTACCCACCTTCAGTTTAATTTCCTCTAATCTGAAAGAACACTGAAATTATTTAGGACAGTGGTTTCTGATGGTGTACTGGCTGTGTTTCTAACCAGCGATTGATAGCCATTTTCAAAGTTCTGTTTGGGGTAAGTACAAGTCTCTCAAGAGGGAGATTTGTCATGGGGCTGGAACGCCTTTTATTAATGATCCAGTTTTCCATTGCTTCCTTCTCATAGGAGTAGCCATCTAAAGAGAAATGATAAACATCTGAATCAGTAACAGGAATGTTTAGTCAAATCGGAGAGTTAAAAACCATATGTTAGAAAGAGGTCTTAACAAGTATTTTAGTACAGTTAAATGCAAGTTTTTTAAAGGACTCCCTCGATACCCAACAAACTTGGGGCGGGGGAGGACAACATAATAGAACCATGTGCAGCACCAGCCCCTCCCTCCAAATCAGCAAGAGCAAATATGATGTCCAAAGCAGGGTCTATTCAAGTAGGTTGTTATGGGATGTCAGCAGCCAGGTTACGCATAAATAATCCTATTCTTCCACTCATCATAAGAGGAAATACACTGATGAAGTCACTCTCTCCATTTCTTCTTGGCAATCTCTTCTTTACTTCTTTCATTTAAAACTTTTCACTCAAATGGTGTTCCCAAAGTAATGTATATCAAACATTAAAACATTTAAAATGAAGTATATGCACAGTACTTCAGTACAATTCAGTATAAACCCACACAGCACCAAAAACCAGGGAGAAGGCCAGCAGCGGAACAAAAAAAAAATCTTCACATGCTGGCAGAACACAACAATAAGCTCAGACAAGCACATCTCCCCAGGGAGGGAGTTCCAAGCTTTGGACACCATGACTAAGGTCTTTTCTTGAGTTGCCTCAAAGGTTGTGGGTATCCAGAGAGGACTAGAGTGGATGGGTAGGTTCATTTAGGAGAAGGGCAGTCCTTACGGTGGCCCCAAGCTAGATAGACCTTTAAAGGTTCATACCAGTGCCATGAATTGGCCCTGGAAACATTGGGAACACATTATACACAGACTGGAGATAGTTTCTATGATTCACTCCAGTCAACACCATTCTATACGAAGTGTAACTTCAGGACAGTCTTCCAGGGCAGCCCCACACATGCAGCACTGCAGCAGTCTAATCTAAATGATATCAGGATATGCATTTGCTTTTTCCAAGGGCATTTACAGTCATTCTGTTATTATAAGCATGCCAAAAGGCCACAGGCTATCTGTGAAAGGTGGAGTCAGTAGGAGACCACGCTTCGCACTTGCAGGTGGACATGGGATTAAGGGACAGTGAATTATTAATAAATTGCAGGAAATTCCACCAGCTGAGAATCACTACTCCAAAGGAATCTGAAGCTATTCTTGATTGCTTCACTAGCATGCCAGAATTATACCTGTTTGCAAACATTTCTGCATTTACATTCTATTAGAAGTGCCCCTTTCCCCTCTGACCTGACTGTTAAGGTGCCCGGCTTCTTTTTCATCTCCTTCGAGTGTCTCTCCTACTGCTGTAATTTTGATTCTACATTTCTAGGAGCAAGAGCTTTTCCTTGTTATTATTAAACCCTATAAAGACTCACTAAAATTTCAGGTTTCTGTGCTGAGCCATGGGCTTCCCCCCCCCCCCCTCACAAAACGCATCAGTAGTTGAGATACATTATGTACTTATCAAATTTTGCCCACATCTTGCAATTGCACATCATTAGAGACCGTTTTCTCTTGTGGAAAATAAAGTAATCTGATTTTCTTGGAATTAAACTATCAGAATAAAGAAGTGGCAGAAGACCCCACGCTAGTTTCTCTTGGAAAAAAAAAAATCAATAAATTCCCTTTGCTCCAAGAATTTGCTAAATGCAAAAGGTTATGATTCTCGCAGCTCATCTGATTTTAATGCTGGCTTTAAAATTGCTTTCCAAAGTTCATCACAGAGCTGTCAAAGGAATCACCAGAGCTGCTACGCCGGGTCCCTTGTGCTCACTGCCTTTCATGTATAAAACAGCAGCACCAAAACAGTGACGTGACTAGGCAGTAAATTACAATTGATAATCTGCATTTTAATAGAGCTCATTCAGGACCGCTAAATAAAGTCATGTATGTAATGCCACTTCCTTGAAAGAACTATTGCTTATTTATGTTTGAATTATACACAGCTTCTTTTTGAGATTCAATTACCACTTGATAAATGTAGTTTGCTTGTCTTTTAACACCTTTAAAGCACCCACGCGCAAGAGGAAGACATGAATCCCAATGTTTGTATTTAGTGCATTTGAGGTATGAGACAGATATCAAAGAAAGATATAAAAGGCATAGAAATAGTAATCATAGGTTTACTGAAATGTTTAATGCATCTCATAATAGTATTTCTTGCTAGGCAAGAAACAAAAAGAAATAAGGTGGGAATTATGAATCCGTGGCAAGGCAAAGCAAGTTTATGCCTTAAATACTAGTAATTTACTCCCACATTCAACACAGCACTTCACTTTCGTGCTGCGCCCACTGTTGTGGAGGGTGGGGGTGAAAGCGATGAGCTGTTCCTTTTCATTGTCTGCAAGCAGCAGAAAAAGGGATCAACCATCTCACAATCTTTTCCAAAGAGTGTGAGGATACTATTTTTAAGAAAGGGCACACTGTCTAACTTCTCTGTCCAGGAGGACAAATATAGTCATATTGTATTGTCGAAGGCTTTCACGGCCGGAATCACTTGGGTGCTGTGTGGTTTCCAGGCTGTATGGCCGTGTTCTAGCAGCATTCTCTCCTGACGTTTCGCCTGCATCTGTGGCTGGCATCTTCAGAGGATCTGATGTTGGGAAAGCAAGTGGAGTATATATCTGTTGGAGTGTCCAGGGTGGGTGCAGAAACCTTGTCTGTGAGTAACAAAGAAGGCAACCAGGTCAATAGTTGAGGGCATCTGAATAGAATGGACTCCCAATCTATGGACTCCCAAAAATCCACAAGGACTCCACTCCACTCAGACCTATTGTGAGTGCAATTGGATTTCCTACATATGATTTGGCAAAGTTTCTGGCCACACAACTGCAAATCCATATTGGACTTACTACACATTACATTAAGGACTCAACTCACTTCATTGAAAAAATCAGCAAGCTCAAACTCAACCCCAATGACAAACTGATCAGTTTTGATGTGGTGTCCCTATTCACCAAGGTCCCCATAGCAGACACCATGACACTCATTAACCAGAAATTCCCAAAAGACATCACAGCCCTGTTTCAACATTGTCTCACTACTAGCTACTTCCAGTGGGATAATGAATACTATGAACAGAAAGATGGGGTAGCCATGGGTAGCCCTCTTAGCCCTGTAATAGCTAATTTTTATATGGAACATTTTGAGAAACAAGCCCTGAAAACAGCACCAAAAAAGCCCACCATATGGTTCTGTTATGTGGATGACACATTCACCATTTGGAGCCACGGAGAAGAAGAACTAAACAAGTTCCTGGACCATATCAACAAGATCCACCCAAACATCCAATTTACTATGGAGAAAGAAAATGAAGGAAAACTGCCATTTTAGATGTTTTAGTCATCCGCAAACCAAACCAGCATTTGGGACACACAGTATACAGAAACCTATGCACACAGACAGATATCTACACAAAAGAAACTCCAATCACCATCCAGGGCAAAAAAGGAGCACCATAAAAACTTTGGTACATCGCACCAAACAGAATCTGTGAACCTCACCTCCTACAAGATGAACTGAATCACCTAAACAGGGCTCTACAGGCTAATGGTTACTCTAATACAGAAATCAGAAGGGCTGCAAGACCAGAACAAGCCACATGAACAAAGATAAAGAGCCATCTAGAGGGAAGGTGTTCTTACCATACATCAAGGGAACCACTGATAGCATAGGAAAACTGATGAAGAAGCACAACCTACAAACAATCTACAGACCCACTAAGAAAATTCAACAGATGCTACGTTCAGCAAAGGATAAGAGGGATCCTTTAGCTACTGCAGGAGTCTATCGCATACCATGCAGCTGTGGACAAGTCTACATAGGAACCACCAAACGCAGCGCACAGACACGTATCAAAGAACACGAAGGCACTGCAGACTATTTCAGCCAGAAAAATCAGCAATAGCAGAACACATGATAAACCAACCTGGACATAGAATATTATTTGAAAAAACAGAAATTCTGGACCACTCTGAAAGCCACTACGTCAGACTACACAGAGAAGCAATTGAAATCCATAAGCACATGGACAATTTTAACAGGAAGGAAGAAACTATGAAAATGAACAGAACTTGGCTGCCAGTGTTGGAAAAAATACTAGAGTCAAGACAGTGTCTAACCAAGCTCCCCACACAAACACACAGGATGACCATAGTGACAAAAGCGAAACAAAGGCCAGGATACTTCTATTCAGATGCTCCCAACAGTGACCTTGCTAATCTCCAGGTGTTCACGCCCATGCTATAGTCTTCATTGTTACTCATACTTCTATTCAGATGCCCTCAACTATTGACCTGGTTGCCTTCTTTGTTACTCACAGACAAGGTTTCTGCACCCACCCTGGACACTCCAACAGATATATACTCCACCTGCTTTCCCAACTATCAGATCCTCTGAAGATGCCAGCCACAGATGCAGGCGAAACGTCAGGAGAGAATGCTGCTAGAACACGGCCATACAGCCCGGAAACCACACAGCACCCATAGTCATATTGCTTAAACCCAGAGGCGTATCTAGGGAAAATGTAACCCAGTGCAAAATCTGAGTCCTCCCCCTGCCCCCTCAGTATGGGCAGCCGCTCTCCCCCACCTTGACCAAACAATTTTTTTTGCACCAGGTCTTGGAGTCAGTGTATGGATCCGAGGGGAAGGAGGAGGGGTGTGGGGGGCGATTTTCTGCCCCTCCCCCCCACGTGACTAAATGGTCACAGCACAGGGACATTTGGCCCTGGGTGGTACGCCCCTGCTTAAACCCAGTGGGTACATCAGACATTAGGAACAGATTCAGCGATCAAATGTCATTGCAAGTGCACATCAATCCATAATCCTGGGTGGCTGGGGACAGCGCTGCTGCGGCACCTTGCTGTTGCCTCCAGAGGGCTTTCTGGCTGAGTAGGGAAGGTGAAACTCCCCATTAAAAAAACGCTACCAGAAAGCTCTCCCTAGGGCAGTGATGGCGAACCTATGGCATGAGTGCCAGAAGTGGCACTCAGAGCCCTCTCTATGGGCACACGCGCACAGAGTTCATCATGTGGGGGGTGGAAAATCACCCCCCCACACTCACACACATATCGAGGCTGGCCTGGGTGCCTGTGCTCTGGGTTGCTGATGTCTGGGGGGGTGGGCAGAGGAGGTAGAGATGCTTGAGAGGCGCAGAGGTGTGCATGGGACTTGCTGGAGGCTAGAGCAGGCTGGCCCCTGCTTGAGCGGGTGGGGTGGAGGCACTGGAGCAGTGCAGGGCAGAGCGGCGCAGGACTAAAAAGTCACTATTCAGGTTAAATTGCTGTGTTGGCACTTTGTGATAAATAAGCAGGTTTTGAGTTGCAATTTGGGCACTTGGTCTCGAAAAGGTTCACGATCACTGCCCTAGGGCTTAATGGGCTACTCAAAAGGATAGCGTAAGTCCATGGCTCAGGCTGACACACAACTAGCCGCAAACCCAGGTGGAAGTTGACTAATATCAACTCCACCCCTGGGGACGCCTCTGCCATGCCCCTTCTGTGCTGATGGCAGGACCGCTGGGTGTCGCTTCCAGACATCCCAGGAGGCTGTGGTGGCCACTTGCGAACAGATTTGACCCTCCACTGGGGTAAGTACCCCAGGGAGGGCAAATCTGCTAGTGTCAGTCCACGCCACCTCCAGGAGACATTTCACACACACCCCACACCCCAGATTTGGTCATTCAGTTCAAACCCTAACTCTGCCATGGAAGTTTGCTGGGTGACCTTTAGCAAGTCTGAACTACCTTACAGAATTGTTGTGAGGATAAAATGGAAAGGGGATAATGCTTCTCCAAGTGGGGACACAAAGTGGAGCATAGGTGAAGTAAACAAAGAACTTTTCTCCCCTTAGCAGGATTTCTTGTAGGTGCCTCCTTTATGTTCAATTCACTGCACAACACTACATGCAGACTTTTTAGGCTGCTGACCAATATTTGCAGTACTTCCAGAAGGAGTGAGAGACCATCTTCCCTACAGACAGTTTTTTGACTTGGTTGTGAAAGAAAATTGTTCCACTAAATGAGATGGACAGTTCAAATCACAAACACAAAATGAATGCTTTCTGGCTGTTGATAGTGTCAATGGAAAACATTCAGCAGGATTCAAGGATTTATTTTGGCATTTAAGAACACACACAAATAATACTGCCTCATCACACCTACCTGCAGCAATTACTGGTTCTTTCATAAGTTCCTTTGTTATAGGACACAGAAATTCATCAGGCACAGCCTCACAGGCAGATTTCCTCACAATCTGCAGTTCTTCAATATTCCTCAGCACTTTACTGCGAAGGCCTAGAGATTCTGGAAAGGAATCCATATGTTAAAAACATTGGCCTCTATTGTTTATGGATCAGCCTTGAAAAATGACTATGAATGAGTATTTCATCCAAGCTACTACCATAACTTTCCTCTCATTGTTCTGCAATGCCACTAGGACTTTGGGCTCAAGTACTGCTCCTCAAATATTATAGTCACACATGCAGAATCAGAGCCCCATCCAAAGGGGGGCTGAATCCACTTATGGGAGTGATGTGGTGGCCGCACTGGTGGATTCACCCTCTCGGGGGCACTTACCCGGCAGAGAAGCGAAACCGTTACTAGGTGGCTGCTGTTGCCCTTCCCCAGAACTGGGACGTGGTGCTGCTCTGGTATCCCAGTGCATTTGCCGGTTTACGACAGAGGTGGAGACATGGGGACTTGGAACCTTTTGGGTCACGTAAGTCCATTCAGCCCCATAGAAGTTTCTTGGCAGCAGGGAGGCTTTGTTTTGCAAGCCTCCCCATGCTGCCAGGCAGCTTATCTGGTGTAAGGCTGAACACACTCAAACAAAGTCGACTTTATATAAAAGGAACGAACTTTATTGATCTGTGTCGCCCTAACTACAGGGTGCTGGAACTGAGGGTTCTTGCCCTCCGTTCCAGTATATATGAGGTGCATGGGTGGGCGGTTCTCCATTGTGGGGGACCTGGAGGACTTGGAGAAACGAAACTTAGTCCTGGCATCTGCTAGTAGCAGGGTGGCGTAGTTGTGGTGCCACCACTGTCCACCTTGCTACTTAGATGGGGCTGCCCACTTCCAAGCACCACTATGGTGCTGAGTGCCTCTTCTTGTATGATGCAGATGCCGCTAGAGAGAAAGTTTTTCCCCCTTTTATTCACATAGACTACACTACTGGGAGAGAAATAACTGGATTCCAAAGTCTAAAAGACAACTGTTGAGTAGTTTTGCTTAAAGACTGGCCCTGCACAAATAATCACTTTGACGTACTATCTTCAACAATAGTTTTAACTGCAAAGCAAAACAGGGTGTTCTCAGTAGAAGAGTGTCTTCTTTGCATACAGAGGGTTGCAGATTAAATACCCCTCATTTCTGGTTAAAAGGATCAGGCAGTCGCTAATGCAAAAGGCTTCCGCTTGAGAAGCAGGTTACAGCAGAAAACCACTAACTTTGACAGACAAATGGTCTGACTCACTCAAGACAGCTTCAGGTGCTCAAATAAAACACTTTGTGTTAAATTCAGCATTTCCAAAGGGGGAAAAAAACGACCTTACATGGAACTCTTTTATGAACTATACCAGCGGTGGCGAACCTACGGCACGGGTGCCAGAGGTGGCACTCAGAGCCCTTTCTGTGGGCACACGTGCACAGAGTTCGTCATGTGGGGGGGTGGAAAATCACACACACACCCCACACACATCTAGGCTGACCTAGGCACGATCCTTTACCTGGGAGCAAGCTCAGTTGCTGGCAATGGGGCTTGCTTCTCAGTAAACCCTCCGAGGGTCCTGATTCACCCATTCGAAGCGTTGCATGGTTACTTCACCAAGCTTACTCCCGAGTTTTTTCTAAACTAAAACCTCAGTATTCAAGTTAAATTGCCGGGTTGGCACTTTGCAATAAATAAGTGGGTTTGGGGTTGTAGTTTGGGCACTCGGTCTCGAAAAGGTTCGCCATCGCTGGACTATACTAAACAGCAAGATCATGTTCACAAACTTGTGGTACTACTTTCTGCAACAATACTAACGAGTCATTAATGAACAAAAGGCTAACCCTTGCCACATATGAAGAAACTGGCTCACAAAAGAGTTCAATGATATGTCTAAAGTTTACGGAGCACCCACTAGACTGGTCAAGATTTAGAAACAATTTTCATCATTTGTAGGGAGGAAGGGAGGAACAAGCAAGATTGTAGCAGAGTGTGTGATACAGGATATATCTTTTCTTAATCTTATTGTGCAAATGCTACTAGTGGGAAACTGCTCCACTTTGTTTCTCTGGGCCCTGCTGGCCTAATTTAACCATTGTTTATGTTGTTACATGGCAATTAGCTTGGAAAAGAGGCTGGCCCTATTTGCATGGTAATGAGGTATTCTTCCATAGAGGTGTCAAAAACAATCAAACAGGCTAATGAAAAGCTATGTGAACCACCTGCTGGTCACCTTCTCCTCAATTAAATGCCTCTGGGAGCAAAGAAAACTAACATAGCAGGACAGGAACCAAGCAATTAACATAAAACGGTGCAGTCATGTCCACAGTCCACACACTCACTGCTCATGAATTTCAAGGACATTGATTTATCTTCACAAAAGACTACTTATATTGTGTAAATACTACATTCTTCAAAAGACAACCAAGTTAGACATGCTTAGGCCACTGGGAATCAGACAGTGATTCGCCTTCAAAGAAAGAGAGCTCGCTTGGATTTTTTTTCTTATCCAGACTGGTACAGACAGCTAGAAATAGATTTTCTAATGAAGTTAATTCTTTTCAGGCTTCCTTGAACACGTCTGAAAACACAAAGTGCTGCTTTTGCCATAAATCATCAGAATCCCATCCACGTGACTCAGGAAACGTTACACCGACCACAAAGCAGGTATTTTAAAATCATATTTCACTTGACAGTGTTTTTTAGAGGGACAACAAAACGTATAATTGAATACACACATGAAGCTGCTTTATAGTGAGTCAGATAATTGGTCAGCCAATTGGTCAGCCTACGCTGGACTAGAAGCGTCTCTCCAGGGGTCTCAGGTTAAAGTTCTCCATATCAGCTACTACTCGATAGTGTTTAAATTGGAAAAGCCAGGGACGGAAACCTGAGACCTTCCGCATGCAAAGCAGATGCTGTACCTCCCTACTATCCAAGTTCAAGAGATTATACTGCAGAGAAGGACGTCACAGGAATGTCATGGAAAGCACTAAATACGAACATAAATATCAGACCCAGAGGTGGGATCCAGCAGGTTCTCACAAGTTCCCGAGAGTAGGTTACTAATTATTTGTGTGTGCCGAGAGCGGGTTACTAATTGGTGATTTTGCCACGTGATTTTTGCCTTAGTTACCCCCCTCCTCCGCTCCTCAGCAGTAGAGCGCAGAACTTGAAGCAGTCTAGCAGGAGGTACACCGGTGTGCGTGGCAGCCTGTGCCTGTGTGCATTCGTTTCCCGCCCAAGGACCAGCGCAGCAGCTGCGTCCTTGCCACAGCCCCACCCAGCAATGCCCCGCCCCAGAATGCCCGGCCACACCCCCATCATGCCCTGCCCAGCCCCATTGGCGCTACACCACTGTTTGAATCCCACCACCATGGGAACCTGTTACTAAAATTTTTGGATCCCACCACTGATCAGACTAGAGCAGGGGTAGGAAACCTGCGGCTCTTCTGCCCTTGCACTGCGGCTCCACGAGCCGAGCTGCTGGCTTCATCCTTGCCTGCCCTGCAGGCAGCAGGGCGGGCGCACCAATTGCCCGCGGATGGCTGGGCTGCACCGCAGGCTTCCCCTCTCGCCCGCCCCGTTGGAGTGGGGCGGGCGCTTTCCTGGTGGCCGGCGAGGCCGAGCCTCCGGCTTCATCCTTGCCCGCCCTGCAGGCAGCAGGGAAGCGCAACAATTGCCCATGGCCGGCTGGGCAGTGCCGCCAGCTCTTCCTCTCGCCCACCTCATTCGAGCCAGGCGGGTGCTTTCCCGGCGGCCAGCAAGGCCAAGCCGCTGGCCCCATCCTTGCCCACCCTGCAGGCAGCAGGGCGTGTGCATCCATGCACTTCTCAGAATGAGTGGAGTAAAAGGTTAAAAAAACCCAATATATACAGTGTTATCTTTATTTTAAATGTCAAAAATTATTTGCAGCTCCAAGTGTTTTCTTTTCCCGTGGAAAACGGGTCCAAATGGCTCTTTGAGTGTTAAAGGTTCCCTACCCCTGGACTAGAGGGTCATCTAGTTCAACATCTTGTCTCATAGAGTAGCCAACTGGGCATAGAAGCTGAGACCTTCCCTTGATGTTGCCTCATGGGACTTCTATTCAGAGATTTACTACTTCTGAATGTGGAGGTTCTCTTTAGTCACCACAGCCAGTCGCCACTGATCTATCATCCGTGGATCTGTCCAATGCTCTTTTAAAGCTTTCTATTTCTGTGGTCATCACTACATCCTCTGGCAGTGAAATCTGCATTTTTCAATCATTCGCTGTGCAAAAAAGTATTTCCTTTGGTCCTTCCTGAACCTACTATCCAAGTTTCATTGGATGCCCTTGAGTTCTAGTATTTTGGAAAAGGGAGAAAAACTTCTCTTTGTCAGCTCTCTCCACGCCACACATCATTTTAGAAACTTCTATCACGTTGTAGCAGTGGGCTACCCACTGCAGTGATGCAACGAAGCTCACCTGGGTTTGTCACCAGTAAGCTCACACCATAAAAAGCTAAAAAGAGTTTTATCAGAGAAAATTAGAACAAGACATTAAAAACAAGGCATACAGTTTGGTGATGACCGAATGCACAGGAAGATAACAACGCTAACTTACTACCGTGTTTCCCCGAATATAAGACAGTGTCTTATATTAATTTTTGCTCCCAAAGATACGCTATGTCTTATTTTCAGGGGATGTCTTATTTTTCTGTGTTCTGTTCGTTGGGTATGCTTCCAAACAAAAATTTTGCTACGTCTTGCTTTCGGGGGATGCCTTATATTTCGCACTTCAGCAAAACCTCTACTACGTCTTATTTTTTGGGGATGTCTTATATTCTGGGAAACAGGGTAGTTACTGAAGTCCTAACAGTTGTTTCTTGAGGCATAAAGTTTCCAGAACTTAATGCAAATCTTTCTGGAAGGGGGGTGGGTGGGGAGAACAGACTATTCTTCTTACTAGCTACTCTTATAGACAAAGCTGGCCCTAACCTGCTGACCCCCTCAACCAAGCATAGAACTGTTTTCCCAGACGCTTTCAGGGAATGAGCGAATGCCCCACCCTCCCAAGTGAAATTCTCAGCTGAAGAACATGTTCCAATTAAGCCTGTCTGAGAACCTGCCCTTGAAAAAGACTGACAAGAGGGAATGCGCTCCGCACCTGCAGGAGGCAGAAACTAGTACAGGCTGGAAAATTAGTTCAAGATGGATCCCCTCTTGACACATGTCCTCCATGATGACCAAGTCATCTCTTTGCTCAACTGCTAGACTCTTCAACTTTTCCTCATAGGGAAGGTGCTTCAACCCCCTAATCATCTTGGTTGCCCTCTTCTGTATGTTTTCCAGCCGTGCAATGTCCTTTTTGAGACAGAGTGACTAGACACCTAGATACGGTAATCCAAATGAGCAGGGAGGGTCCTCTGAGCAAAACAGAAACTCTGTTCAGAGTTTAGTTTAGAGGGGAGGGGAAGGACGTTACAGACTGAGTAAAACCTCTGTTTCAACTGAGCAGAGCGCAGGGCGAAGAGAGGGTCCTGACACAAGGAAGGTTCCAACAAGAATTGATCGTGTTTGGAGAGACTTTGACACATCCAATTTATTTGGAAGGGGGAAAAAGAACAGATTTTCAAAGGCAAATAACTCCCACTGAATACACTTTTAACTTTTAGTCCTGTCTTTTGAGGATAACCAGAGCAACATGTTTTCTGCTCTATTTGACAAGGACAATGCTTTGCCATGGTGCAGTGGTTTTACACAACTATTGCTCTCCAGATACCACAGTTTGCAACTCTATGTATTTATAAAAGTGGAACAATGTTTGGGGTATTATTTCCAGACTTAATTTAGAGATCCAATTGGGTGTAAAATCATCATCAGGGCAAATAAATACATATATATGGGAGTCGTAGCTGTATCTCCCCGGAATGCATTCCGCAATGTAATTATCATCTGAAAGGGGGAAAACACCAAACTATCCCTGGCCTATTAACTATTCTGTTAACTATTTCAGGGTAGTGGGAAACAGCATTTTATGCTAGCTAGAATATTTTATATTTGTTTACCTTCCGTAGCATATAACTCATCTCATTATGACGAGATCTGCCAAATGTACTTTTATTTTCTTATTTGCAGCTTATAATTAGTTCTCAGAGGTATCATTTAAAAAAAATCCGAGTTCTCTGGCAACAAGCTATTATGCTGATTTTTTCCACAGAGCATTTGTGTGTTCGCTAGAGGTCAACTCAGCTGGGGACTCTGCCTTGAGTCTGTTTTCAATTTTTGCAGAAGCTTCCATCAGCATTATCTGCTTAATCTCAACTGATATCTTTGGCAAATTTGGCCTATCTGAATATTTAGGGAAACCTAAACTTTTCTTTTTTATTAACCCCCCCCCACACACACACACCTGATTAAACTGCGACTGTTATGGGTTTCATGTCACAAAAGTTTTTGATGTGTTCCAGATTTTGGGTGATAGACAGAAGACAAAAACTAGAAGTTCTAATGTCCAGTAACCTATATCTATAAACGCGAAATACCACTAACTGACTCACTGACTGAGTCATCAACATAACTCAAAAACCACTGAAGCCACACACATGAAATTTGGCACACCTGTTCCTTATGTATTCCAGGTGCTCCCTAAGAAAGGCTTTCCCAAAATATTCACTTTCACTCGATTTATTACCTATTTACTGTTTTCACTGCTCATCTGGCCATCTGCGCGAACATTCTAAGGGCAAATCAATCCCTCAGTCCATAGACATGCTGCACGAACATTCTAAGGGTGACAGTTCAACATGTCCTTCACTAACTGCACTCTACCACCGCCTTCCACAATGCACGTGAACCTATTTGAAAACAAACGCATCAGTCCACAGACAGGCTGTGAGGAAATATGCTGCATGTCACCCCAAAGTTCACAAACAGGCTGCAAAAAAGTATGCTGAATGTCACCCTGAAGTTAACAGACAGGCTGTGAAAAAGTACTCCTCCACCCACCCTCACGTTAACAACACTGCTACAGCCAAATACTATCAAAACAGATTACAAACCACACTATCACCTTGGACTACTAAATATTTGTTGGGTTTTACATATGGACATCAGATTTATTACTGTGGAGACAAGTTTATTGCTCTCGGCCTCCGATCAGCCTGTGCTTGGTGTTGTGCTCTGAAGTGGCAGGATGAGTCCCCAGGAATGTGCTGCAGTGGCGGTACAGTCCAGCTCCCTGCCCTTCAACCCTAACCTGAACCTCTTCATAGCCTTCTCACTCATCAGCATCCAATTGCAGAACACTTCCTTTCTGCATCCTGAAAATACAATGGCTGCTTCCACATGACATCTTTTGGAGCCCATCAGGTGAAAGAGAGCTATAACACATTGCATTATAAAAAAACAGCTACAGGAAGCTGCTGCAAAATATGCAAAACCCATCAGTTCACAGACAAGCTGTGGGGAAATAGGTTGCATGTCACCCCAAAGTTTACAAACAGGCTGTAAAGAAGTATGCTGAATGTCACCCCGAAATTCATAGAGAGCCTGTGATGAAGTATGTGTAGTGAAGCACGGGTGCCCTGCTAGTAACCTGCCATAGTTCCTTGCGGAAAATGAGAAAGCACCACAACTAATAGGCTGAAATGAAAGAGTTACATGTAAACATTTTTGCCAGTGTAACTCCACGAAAGCAAGAATGGCACAGAGAAATGTTTCAGAATGTACACTAAATCAAGAGATCCAAGTTACACAATTTCAGGACAGAGGCCCCTGACCCCATGGCTCTATGGTAGGATTGTCCCCATGTAACTTAATTTACAAGTACAGATTACCGTGATAGCACAGAAGACTTTTAAAAAATAAATGTACACAGATATCTAACAGAAACCTGGCTGCTCAAACAAATGAAATAAATCACATGCTACAGAAAAGCAAAATTCAAGGTCATAGACCAGGAGAATTCCACACATTTTATTTTCAGGTTTGTGGGTGGGTAGGGTGGGTGCGGGAGACTTTAGATCAGCGGTTCTCAACCTGTGGGTCGCGACCCCTTTGGGGGTCGAACGACCCTTTCTCAGGGGTCACCTAAGACTCTCTGCATCAGTGTTCTCCATCAGTAAAATGGATAAATGTTAGGGTTGGGGGTCACCACAACATGAGGAACTGTACTAAAGGGTCATGGCATTAGGAAGGTTGAGAACCACTGCTTTAGATTGTGTTTGAGTTTTTATGATGGGGTTTTATTGTTGGATTTTTACTGTTGTGATTTTACTGTTGTGTGGCTTTTATTGTAACCTGACCTGAGACCATGGTAAAGGGCGGGGAGTAAATGTAAATATTTCTAAAGGGTTTTAAGTGGGGTTCCAGGTCACAGCAGGCAACCAACAGGAGCATTTTGCTGGCAGGGTCTGGTGCGCTGATATCATGCCAGTGCACTGACATCTCTTCCAGTAAAATCAGAAGCAAATGTCGGGGATACTCTAGGATTTGCAAAGAGGTTTTGAAAATTCTATAGCATCCCATGATGTCCCTTCTGGTTTCTACCTAAAATTGTATGTCAATGTGACAAACAATGTTTTGCCAACTCACAAACTCACAATTTGTGTCTGTGTGACAGGTGAAATGGCCGTGACAAAATAATTAATGATGAATTAAATCAACTAAGAAAAAGTTTCTTAGCTATCTAATCAATGTCACCCAATTCCTAACATGCTTGGTCCACCAATCAGTCTAGGAGGTTCAGATTTTCCTACTTCCTGGCTATTGTCACATTCCCTGCCAGCACTTACAGGTTGGGGTGGGGAGAGAGAGGGAAACCAGAAGTGACATCACCACAACTGGGCAAAGTGAGGTTGCACATCAGCATAAAGCCTGCACACCTGTCGCTGCCTCACATTTTCTCCCAACAGGTTGGCAGCTACTGCTGACAACACCACATCAACCATATTCAACAAGTCAAGCCTAGGTAAAAAAAAAATGTCTGGGCTACTGAAGTGGCTAGAAGCCCGCTGAACTTAACTTGTGTATTAATTTAGTTCTTTTTACTATTACTACAGTCTAGATCAGGGGTCGGCAATCCCAAAGGGGGTGCCCCATCCCCATTGTTTTCAATGGGAGCTAACATGAGATGAGGGCTATCCATTTGAGGGACCATAACTTTAGTCCCCCTGAACCTAACTTCACCAAACTTGGGTGGCATCATAATAATAGTTACCAGATGATACCCTGAAATTTTGGTGTTACTCGCTTTAAAAATACACCCCGTACAGGTACCCCAAGAAATTTGCCCAAGATTCTTTGTTTTGCAGTGACTTTGCTCCATTGTAGCCAATGGGGAATTTCTGAGTGTGCAAAAATCATTGTTTGGTCATGGTGGGGGAGGGTGGCCGCCCATACGCCGGGCTGGGGGTGGGGGCCAGCAAACTCAGGTTTTGTCCCCGGGCGCCAGTTTGCCTAGGTACGCCCCTGAAGAATAGAGAAATTGACTGGCGAAACAGCAAGATAACAATCTGTTTTAAAATGTAGAAATTGCTTCCAAGGCTACGAATCTGATCACCAGGCCATGGATTCAAGGAGTCCGGAGCGAAAGGTTTTTAGCTCAGACTAGGACAACTAGATCCTCAAATTGTTGTACTGAAGAGGACTAAACTCCAAATGATTTCCAATGTGAACTGATTTTACACAAGATTGACCAATGATGGTACCCTTTTATATTTAGTACAATTTTTTTTTTTGTAGACTGGGCTAAAATGAAATTGTAAAAAAACAGGAAAACTTCTGACAACACATATTGTTACTGGTATATCCAAACTTTTTCACATGAACAATATCTAAAATAAAACAAAATCTATCATATGAACAAAACTAAAATGTCAAACATTTCCACATGAACAGTCTTACCAATTTTTAAGTCATTAGCCAAACTCTCTTTTGTAAGACTCAGGAGCTCTCTGCCATCAATGTTATTCTTTTGGAAAATTTCAACCACGACTTTTAAACCACATTTGCATAGCCAGGTTGAAACATCATCTTCTGACCAGTTCTCAACGGATGTGTTTGAACTCTCTTTTGGTGTAGTTCCTGCAAAAATGGAGATGAGGGGAAATCAAAAGAGAATCAAACATTTTTCATAAATGAAGTACATGTTTATATATCTAGCCATGGATTCCACCATGGAGCTTAGCCATTGGATCAAAAACTCCACACAAGAAGGCTTCTCACAGTTACAGACTAGGCTTCTGCAAAACTGGGAGGATTCAGTTTTGGCATCAGACAGCCTGACCACTACCTGGAGTCAGGAGCAGTGGAGTGAAAGGGGAAATACCACAGGGGCTGCAGGATAAGAGAAGATGGTAAGCAGGAGGGAGGAGGGAACCAGAGCAGGATTGAGAAAAATAAAGGAACAGATGATGGGTGGGTGGAAGCAGAACTGAGGAGCAGGAGCCAAAGCAGTGAGGGAAGGGAGAAGAGGAACAGACAAGAGGAGCTACTGGGGAAAAGCAGAATTTCCTCTAAAAATTCTTACAGGACCCGATTTGTACTTTATGCAAAATAATTCGAATGCTTTCCAAATGTTAAAAGTTTCTTTCAGTTCAGTGCTCTTCTAATTGTATAATCCCCAATACAAAGCTGCATGTGTTGCTCTTCACAGCAGGGACGGAGCGAGGGGGAAGTGTGCTCGGTTCGTATGCGCACCCTGCATCCCATCCCGTCCCCGCTATGCCCCCAGAACACCTCTACAGGGGGGGGTACCCAGTGCGTCACGTGCACCCCACCCCCTTGGCACTACGCCTCTGCTTCACAGTATGTTCAACCTTCTATCCCTTTTTTCAGAGAGACTGTCCCCAACTCATGATAAAGCTTTTCCAGTGGGGGTTCCACTTTTTGTGGAATTGACTACTGAGTAGTCTTACAGGAAAGCTCATAAGGCAGTTTTGTTTCAGCGGAACTTTTTTTACTGAAGATCTTGTGGTTCGTTTATCTTAGGTGGATGTTTTTGATTTTCAATGAATGTTATGATTTGTATATATAGCTGACATACTGAATAGAAACTGTCATGAACGTCTGGTGAATGTCAGGGTCCAAATGTGTTCAATAAACAAATAATTTTAGTTAATGCAGCAAGCTTTGGAAAGGACTGGTCAACATATAATTACGCTTATGAAAAGACAATTTTTGTTGTTTGACTAAAGGACTACATTATCCTATGGAAGGTCAACCAGATGCCTTGGAAAGCCATACACACACAGAGTGATATCTTTATGTCAATGAGTTGATAAGTGATGAATACTTTAAAAGCATGAGGCAAAGGCTTTTTTGTACTAACCTGTGAAACACTGTTTTGGTTCAAACTGCCAGATGTTCACACATTTATCCATAGAACCTGTAGCAAACAATGGAATATCTGGTGCAAAGGCACACGTTGTAACATACCTAAAATAAAAACAAATTGATAGATGCATATCACACATAAAAGGCTCCCAGTAGCTAATATTATGGAAAAAATATGCTAATATCACACCTGGTATGCTGAGTCAAAGTGTGTAGGATGCTCCCAGTGTTCTGCCAAGAGTAATAAAAATGTGTTTATTAGATCAAGCACAGTTCGATTTTCCTGAAAGTTTTAATCCAAACAGCATTTGTAACCAAGAAGTACACCAATTAAGCAGTTCATCTAAAAGTGCAAATAAGCTGCAGAAGAAACTACACTATATAATGAAATTGATTCCCAGTAATATAAAGCATCATGTACTTGCTGCACTGAGGCATGAAATATTTCAAAGGGAATGCTTCAGACAACCACACAATATTTTAAATACTTTTTAAAAAATCCTGCTGAATAAGCAGCCCTCATAAAATTAAAGTGATAAACTCCATGAGAATTCATCAGCAGTACACTCCGTGTCAAGAAAATTCTGTGCTTAGCATACTTGGCCACTAGATGCTACTCTTCACAAGCATAGTTTTGTATCCTCCATTAATAAGAGAAATAGTAGGTCTTCCCCATTACTGAAAAAAAATAGTTTCTTTAAGCAAATTTTTCAAAAGACAGAAGACTTAATTCACAAGAATTCCTAAGGAAAAAATATCTACTTGGGTTCAACTTAGATCTACTTTATTTACACAGAAGGAAGACAATGCTGAATTTAAGACGTCTCCTTTAAAAATGATATACACCCACAGAGACTATTATTAGATATAAGTGTAACTTCTATAAAAACACAAGACAGCTTGTGGAGGAAAAAAAACTACTCTTGCATTTGAGTAAATACTGTAACAGTGACCTTTTTTTAATCTTTAAGGGCAAAATCAGATGTGATGTGGAGATGTAATGATACATCTACCTCAAAAAATTAGTTTGTGCATGGGGTGAGGGGTTACTTTCTTTAAGTAGAATGCATGGGCAAGGACAGCTCCCCCCCATCTGGATTTAAGCAGTTTCGGGCAGGGGTCCTCAATGTGGTATCTTACAGCTCCTTTCCTGCTGCCCATCAGGTGCTTTCTAGAAAGTGGGTGGGGCCAGGTGAGGCTTTTGCCAGCAGGGCTTTTGGATAGCCTCTGGAAATTTGACGGGTTGTGCAGATTTTTTTTAAGTTACTGGCCCCCTCGGCCCCCTTGGAGCTACGCTTCTGGTCTACACACAAGTGTAAAGGTCATTCAACTCTGTCTAGTAACTGTACATTGGGTTGGCCCTATAATAAACATATGAGGTTATAAAGAAAGGGCTCAAGGATGTAGGTAAGGGGGGGTTCTAGGGTTCAAAAAAACCCATTACATGTCTGAAGCTCCGCCCCTCATTCATGTTTTTTTGTATTTCTCAGTGTTTTTCGGTTTTTAGGATAGCAGCACCAAAATTTCAGGGATTTGTTGGGTGACCCTCCTGATGATACCACCCAGGTTTGGTTCAGTTTGGTTCAGGGGCTCCAAAGTTATGGACTCCCAAAAGGGGTGCCCCCATCCCCCATTTTTTCCAGTGGGAGTTAATAGAAGATGGGGCTACACCTTTGAGGGTACATAACTTTGGACCCCTGAACCAAACTTCACCAAACCTGGGTGGTATCATCAGGAGAGTCTCCCAAAGATACCCTGAGAGTTTGGTGCTGCTAGCTTAACAATTGCATGCCTGACAACAGGCACCCTCCAAATTTCCCCAGATTCTCCTTTTAAATCCACCCCCTTCGGCATGGATTAAAAGGGAGAATCTGAGGTCCCCAGTTTAAACATTGAATATGCTGTTTCTGGGTGGGGGAGAATCCACCCCAAAACAGCATCACTTTTAATGATGTTTTAACTGGGGACCCCAGATTCTCCCTTTAAGGTGGATTTAAAAGGAGAATATGGGCTCCCTAGTTTAAACACCATTGATAGTGATGCTGTTTGGGGGTGGATTCCAGCATCACAGCAGCCACCCATGGGGGGGGGCACACGCAAAACTCAGATTTTGCACTGGGCTCCATTTTCCCTAGCTACGTTGCTGCCTGGAGGGGAGAGCAGAAGGGACTGTCAGCTGGGAGCCCAGTCGGGGGGCGTGGCGTGGCGTGGCGTGGGAATCTGCCATGCCTGGCCTCGGAAAGCTGCTTTTATAAGCACTGAGGCCGGGGGCACGGCTTGGGGAGACGTGGCCATGCCGCCAGGGTGGGTGGGGGTGTGGCCCACCGCCGAATCTATAAAAAATCTATACCTATGTCACTGAAAGGGCTGCTGAGTAAAGACAGCTAAATAAAAGGGGGGAAAGAGTTCTGCCCCAACAATTTACTACATTCATATATAGCTTTACCAAAAAAAAAAAATTAGAACTACATTTAGTAATTTCACAGCACTGATTTAAAACAGTCTCACCAAGAATTTCTGCAGGTATAAGGAAGGGATGATTTCCACTAATTACCCTTTCTGTGGTGGCTCAACTCCCTCCATGCTGCTTTTGGGATCTGAAAGCCTGAGGAATAGCTAGGGGACACACTATGATTGGCAAAAATCATCACTCTCCCCTTTGCACCAATGGAAATTCTAGGTGAGATCCAAACCAACATTAGTTTCATATTATGAAAAAAATATATAATCATTTATTGATGAACATCAAAATCTATACCACAGTATACACTAGCAACATCTATTATATTGACTCTAAAACCTAGAACCTGATATAAAGCTGTTGACACACGTGAAGTGTTTTATTGCAACAGCTCTTTCATCTCAAAATCCAAAAAAATAATTGTAACAGTCCAATCCTAGCTCTCTACTTTGGCAGGAAGAATGATACCAGATTCTTACTGCAACAAAAGCACAGCAGAGCCATACTGCTCTTCTCCCCATGTATAATGAAACAGTTCCAATTCCCTTCATATATTGAAAAGCTGTCAAAAATAAGAATCTTATCTTAAATGGTTAAATACTTACAGTTTCAAAAATAATAACTGTTTTGTCTACAGATCTAGGAAATAAAATGGTGCATAAATTTTAAAAGGCATAGTAAGAAATATGACAAACTTGTTTTGCAACAGAGACATTAATAGTTCAGTACATCATCTTCAACTGTCCTAGTTCAATAAAATATAAAGCTATCAATGATATTAACACTATTGCAACACTGTTAGACAATGATCCAGAAATCAGCATCAAATATTATTCATTTATGAAGCCTAGTCTGCTTAAAAATTTAACAGAATTGAAAACAACTGGAAGGAGTTCCACTTACCTGTATAGAGGTATAGAGGAGTTCCACTTACCTGTATACCTGTATTATATAGAGTTCCACTTACCTGTAACTGTAGTTCATCAAGTGGGGCTTCTGCACAGGCACACATTGGGACTGCGTTTGCACAGGTCAGCCCCGATCTGCTTAGAAAGCTTTTTTCAATCTTCTGTTGCTAAGTAAAAAGGCACTCACTCCCCTCCCACATGGTTATGGAAGGAGCTTCCCGCCCAAACAGTCACGTGGTGGGAGGAAGAGGAGTGCCATCCACTCAGTTCTTCAGACACCACCACAGCCAAAACCAACTATCAAATCAAGCAACCAAATAAACAGTCGTGGCTGGGTGGGGTGGGAGTGCCTGCACAGAAGCCCACTTGATGAACTACAGTGCAACTCTGTATTTCACCATCACAGGCATTCTGTGCAGTCTCACATTGGGAGACTAATAAGCAAAACACAAACAGCAGGATGTTTATTTGAAAATTGCCTGCAATACAGCCATCATCCCCTGAATCTATGCTGGACACCAAGAGCCGATTCTGGTAAGAGGTGAGGCAGGGGGGAGTGGCAACATCTAGAGTGCTCCTTGCCCCCTTTTTTATTTATTTGTAGGAGGCTCCGCAGTCACTCTGCTGAGAGGCGTGGAAGAAGTGTGCAGCGGGATGGCCCTGGGAACGAGGAAGTGGAGTGGGAAACACTGGAAACACCTCTGCAGAAAATGCCAAGACCACAGGTCAGAGAAGTCTCATAAAGGCCTGTCATTAGGCGCAAGGCTCGAACCTGGCAGACCTTGGGCATCAAGGCCGCACAGGCCTTGCACATCAAGAGCACATGTGCCTCACCAAGGCATAGAAGGCACTCTTTGTGGACATCTTTTTTTGCCTATTTTAGCCCCATATAAGACACAGTTTTTAAAGAGCATTTCTTTTTTTAGGATCCATTGAGGCAGAAGACCAACAGGAATCCAAGAAAATCACAGCAAAAGCAAAAGAACTTTCTCACACCGTAGCAACCTCAGAAGAGCTGATGGGATGGTACTCCTCCCCCCCCCCACCACCACCACGTGACTTTTTGAGTGGGGAAGGGGAGTAAGTGCCTTTTTACCTAGCAACAGCAACAGAAGATTGAAGATAGCTTTCTAAACAGATTGTGGCTGGCCTGCGCAAGCACAGTCCCAATGCACAGAATGTCCACAATGATGAACAAATTGTTCTGAATATTAATCCCTTATGGTTCAGACAGAAAATTTAATATGAAAACAGTGCTCTTATCTCTTGTAACTTTTCCTAGGTGCTACTTGGGACTGCGTTTCCTAGGTGCTACTTGATAACTAGGCTTATATTCTGAATAATCGTATAAATAAAGACTTACCCAGATATTAGTATTTCCCCATCACAGGAAAAAGCACAAGCCAGAACTGGAGCAGTGTGTCCACTCAATATATGCTTACATTTTAATTCAACCCCTATACATTAAAAAATAAAAATAAAAATTAACTTTTAAGAATTCTGAATCAATTTATAGGCCGGCCAACCACGCAGATTTTTAGCGTACAACTTGCCAGTTACTGAGAGAAGACTAATAGGTCGATAATTGTCTGGAGAGTTAGGGTGTCCATTCTTGTACATGGGGACAATAAAGGCATTCAGTCAAGATTCAGAGAGGATATCATAGCGATCAATGCAGGTAAACAGGGAGGCCAGAATACCACCTCACCACTCTTTTATGCTGTTTAGATGGAAGACTATCTGGCCCTGGCACTTTCTCATTCTTCAGTTTGATTATTTCAGTTATCGCTTCCTCTGGCTCAACAGGAGCCCATTCTGGAATGTCTGATGAAATAAGGTTTGAGTAGGCTAAGGAGGAGCTGTCTGGATTTGAAAATTGGTCAGCAAAATATCTTGACCAGGTCTGCAGTGTTATTGGGCATAGAATTCAATGGCTTGTCATCACCCAAATCACACAAAATTAAGTCCCAAAACAATGTGCTATTTCCTAATCTAGAGGCCTCTATCAAGTTGTTCCAGCTTTTGTTTGATGCTATTTTTTCTTGTCAAATATCTTCGTTTGACATACTTGTTTCTGGGCAAAAGGTTGTGATTCCTACTGGGATGATACCCACAGAAGATGGGAATGGTAAAATTTTGAAAGAAAGACAATCAGTATCAAAACAAGAGTGACAATGCTCCTCTTTGTGAGGATGGGCTAAATTCACTATTGACTGGAGGGAATTATTAACAAGGTGAACAAGTGAATCATATAGAAGGGTCTACTGCCTTAGTATCTTCATTGTACAGGGTCTCTATTCTTCAACAGTTGACAAGCTGACCAAGCTTGACATTCAGGTTACTAATCCACTTGATTCTTGGAGGTAAATCCCTGTAACTATTAGATGGAGGATGTTGTCTCTACAGCATTATTCCTGGATAAAGTTATTAGTAGCAGAAGATGGTCACTGTCAGTTCTTATTCCAATGCAAAAGTCCACTACCTGGTTTTTTAATCTCCACAGATCCACCAGTACAATACTTGTGTTATTTATGAATCACAAGATTGTCTAGTACTTCGAGAGGAAGCAAAAGGCATGTCGTATGGATCGAGGTTCATGACCTTCCCTAGGGAGAGATTGTTGCCAATCCTAGTGCTGAAGACACCTCCACCTAGATCAGGGGTCTGCAACCTGCGGCTCTCCAGATGTGCATGGACTACAAATCCCATCAGTCCCTGCC
This sequence comes from Sphaerodactylus townsendi, assembly GCF_021028975.2. Lineage (NCBI taxonomy): Eukaryota > Metazoa > Chordata > Lepidosauria > Squamata > Sphaerodactylidae > Sphaerodactylus > Sphaerodactylus townsendi. Next base: position 37,468,522 of record NC_059426.1, on the reverse strand, counting down.
AGCATGGCCAATTGGTCGTGCTGGCAGGGGCTTATGGGAATTGTAGTCCATGCACATCTGGAGAGCCGCAGGTTGCAGACCCCTGACCTAGATATTCTACATAGGGGAAAGTTCTTCTAGATAAGAGCTCAGAATCTTCCACTGAGCTCTAGTCTGATAAGAAAGGCATGGAGGTAGATAAACGTTTATTAGCCTCAGGCAAATATATGGAGCTGAAAAAGTACTGCATGGTCCAAAGGCTCACAGAAATCTAATTGAGTTATTTTACAATCTAGACAGTCTGAGATCCAAAGGGATAACACTGCTTTATATCGCACCTTTTGGGCTGATTTTGTGGCTGGAAGAGCAGGATTTGCTCTCCATTAAGGTGTATGTCCTTCGGTGACTAAGGCTGATTCCGCATGGGCCAAAAACAGTGGTGTGAAAATGGTATAAACCCTTTTACACTGTTTTAAACCCTTTTACACCATTTTCACACTGTTTTCACACTGCTGTTTTTGACCCATGCGGAATGAGCCTACATTTCTTGAAGGAACTTCCCTGTTAGTATGGTAGTAACCTTTCCTCCCATCTGAATAGAGGAGCTCCCATTCTAAATGAAAACATTGGCCATATCAACATCAGCCAAAAGCTAGGAAGTACAGTAATATTAAGATTAGCCCTATTGTGGGCATAGGCTTTTGGTTTGTTTGTTTATTATACTTACCTATGGGATCAACAGTGGAAACAAGCCATATCTTAATTATATTATCCTGCCCAGAAGAAGCCATCTGGAATTCTTGCTTACTACCTAAATAAAAAAGGAATTTTGAAATGCATCAAGCCCATAAAAAAGCAACGTTTCCTATTTTTAATTAATGCCTTCTTGTTCAATAAGTTGAGGAAAAGTAATAGTTCTTAAAATGTCACATTTTTAAAAAATGTTCTCCAATAACAGGTACATAAAATACAAACCACTGTTACATTTCCTCATGCATGGTTGTTTGGTATACAAGTGCCTTTATTACATTCCTCAGATGCATACTAGGATAAGGATATGCTCTTGTAGAGCCCAGTACTGTACAAGTGTAAGACACCACACTGATTCTGGGATAACAGAATGGAGATATGGTTGAGCCACAAAGGATGCTATAAAAAGGGGATATTGCTATGCCATGAACAAGTTTTGGTGGTCATTTACCACACCCACCAAGGTTCAGTATATCTTGTCACCAATTGTGACACAATGCCAGCAGATTCACAATTAATTCAGAAATTCTCTAATCAGAAATCAGATAGCCAACATGGTGCAGTGGTCAAATCAGTATCTGAGAGATCCAAAATCTGTGAGACCTCCATCGTACCATGAAGCTTGATGAGTGATGTTAGATCTAGCCTGCTGGATCAGATCAGAGTCTTATCTAGATCTTACCTCATAAGGTTGTGTGATGGAATAGTACTGTAAAACTAGCAAAGTCACATCTGACTGTGAAAAGCATCTTTGCCTTTTGATCTCCTGGAGGGAGGACAGGAAACTATGCAGAGGTGCTAGGATGAAACTTCAAAGGCCTAAGTTACCTCATGGCCTGAACAGAGTTTTCCTGGGAAGGGGAAAACAAAGGTTTTGGAATTCCATCTTGAGACCTGGTCAGAGAAGCATCTCTGGGCCATGAGTTCCCAGAATGGGGACCAAGAACCAAAAGGGAGGTAACCAGCTAAGCAATCCCTTAACTGCATCTAAGTTTTATTTCTTTGTTTTCTGTTTTTCAATAAAAATCGTTGAGACCTCAGCTGGTTGGAGTTATTGGAGAAAAGAACCCAGGTTTTAATGAAACAAGCATTGGCTCTCCCAGGCTTGCTTTCATGATAGGTTGTTATGAAGATATAATGGAGGAGAGAAGAAGGAATACTGTCTTGAGGTCCATGAAAAAAGGGTGGTAAAAAACACACTAAATAAATAGAAAACCAGCTACAACTGGGGGATTTAGATCATATTGTACATACCTGTGTGATGTTTGTATGTTTATGTGCTTTTATTGTTATTGCTAAATGTTTTATGTGTGTGTGTGTGTGTGTGTGTGTGTGTGTGTGTGTGTGTGTGTGTGTGTGTATGTGTATGTATATGTATATGTATATGTATGTATATGTATATGTATATGTATGTACGTATATGTATGTATGTGTGTGTGTATATATATATGTATGTGTGTGTGTGTGTGTGTGTATATATATATATATAAACACACATACACACACACACATAATGTTTTACTGAGCTGTTGATTGCTGCCTTAGTAGACTGTATAGATGGAGAGGAAACGTCTGAGGGGGGGATATGATTTAATTCTATAAAATTATGCATGGGGTAGAAAATGTTGACAGAGAGAAATTTTTCTCTCTTTCTCACAATACTAGAACCAGGGGGCATTCATTGAAAATGCTGGAGGGAAGAATTAGGACTAATAAAAGGAAACACTTCTTCACGCAACGTGTGATTGGTGTTTGGAATATGCTGCCACAGGAGGTGGTGATGGCCACTAACCTGGATAGCTTTAAAAAGGGCTTGGACAGATTTATGGAGGAGAAGTCGATCTATGGCTACCAATCTTGATCCTCCTTGATCTCAGATTGCAAATGCCTTAGCAGACCAGGTGCTCAGGAGCAGCATCAGCAGAAGGCCATTGCTTTCACATCCTGCATGTGAGCTCCCAAAGGCACCTGGTGGGCCACTACGAGTAGCAGAGTGCTGGACTAGATGGACTCTGGTCTGATCCAGCAGGCTAGTTCTTATGTTCTTATGGAAAGATGGCATAAAATATTTTAAATAAATAAAAATAAATATTTCTTGTTAGAAGTTTAATCCACGTGCAACTGCCCTTGTTCCAGAACATTCTTCTTCATGCTTTTGGAATTCAAATTCAACCCACTGTTTACTCCATGCTGAGTGTTTTTTTAAAAGAATGATTGTCAACAAACAAAACACAGTTTTGGCAGTTAACAACAAAACAGTTGCTATGAAGGGAGAGGAAAACCAAGTTATTTATGGAAAACAATTGATTCTACGAAGCCAATTAGCAAACAACCAAAGGGAAAGGAGATGATTTGATGTAATTGGCAGGATGGAAAAGGAATAGCTTTTAGTAGTTTTCCCAAAAGAGAACAAAACATCTATAGCAAGTGCATCACTGTCAGAACCAAACAAAGAAAACTATAATGACTCTATGCACCCCCATCCCCAAAGACAACTCAGAAAGAGCAACATGAATTCTGTATCAGCAAAAAATGGAGATCAATCAGGGGATTGTCACTGAAAGAAGAAGGGAAGATTAATACATTCAAATCTACCAGAGAAATACGGTACCTAAATCAGTTATTTACTGAAACAAGCTACATGTCTGATCTACTATATCACATTAAACAGCATTTTAAAACTATTACCGGTATATGTTTCCTGGGAACAGGTGAGTTAAATTACCCACCTATAACTGAATCCATTTTAAAAAGCGCATTTTATTTTTATTTTACTTTCATTTGAAAGATAGAGCCTATATTTCTACAAGGATCTTTTTTACAATGATAGTCACTGGTGTTATGAAATTTGTAACTGATATATGTCACCCATACTGGCAGTTCCACTCATTTTACATTAAAAACGGGGGGGGGGGGGATTCTTTTTAGAATTACAGGACACTAAGTTTATAATTAGAATTCTCCTAGCATGTCCTAATACTCATCCTCACACAAAATAGTTGAAGTCGCTGGTCACCCTCACTAAGCTTCCATGTGAGTTTTTAAGAGGTATTGAATTATGTGGTTAGCACACAGAGATTGTTCCATTGATAGAAGGGAGCTGTAGACCTAATTAATTAAACCGGTTGTTCTACAAAGGAAGATTTTCCCTGTGACACAGTTTACAGATTATATCACACAGCAAAGTAGTACAATTGGTGAAATTTCCTATGTAGAAAGGATGTGTTTGTGTTATGTTCAGTATGGCCTAGACTAGACTACTACTGTCAGGGCAAGAAATCATTCTATCACTGTGTAAAAAGCCAACCTTCCAGCTTCCTCCAAAAGGAGCAGGAAAATGGAGATATAATCTACAAAGTACCCACAGATTGTAATATTCAATAATCTAATCAAATACCAAAAAGGGGGAAAGGAAATCAACCACAAAAATACAGGGAGTCTCAAAGGTTGACTTAAAAACTTAAAAACCCTTCACAAAATAAGTATATTTATTACATATTGTTCACAAAAATGTTTGTTAAAAACAGAAGACCTGAAATACAGGCCACACCTTAAGAATCAGTATAATCTGTAACACAAACCTCTAAAACTGTTGACAATATAACCAACAAGGGATTATATGTGTTTTGGTCCATTCGCCTTCTACAGCAGTCATACATACAAATATATGAAATTCATACTGATTTTTAACGGTGTAGTATTTCAGGCCTCATTTTTAACAAACATTTAACAATCTGGTCAGAAGGCAAGTGAATTCAATTGACTTGGCTGAAAACCACTTCACTTGACTCAGTTGAAAGCATTCTGATGCTAGAGAAACCAAATAATCAAAACTGCTAGGGAAACCAAATAACCAAAACTGAATCAAGGATCAAGCCACAAAAGAGACAGAGGAGTTCACCTTGAGGAAAACAAATACACAAAGGGAGTTAAAAATCAAGTTTGAAACCACTGTCATTCCTTTGTAGGAGCCTTAACAAATGTTTGGTTTCAAGAGCCACCACAAACATTAATCAAGGCTTACCATATTTTTCAGAGTTCATGGTTTTATAGTTTTCTGAGCTCAGTTTCTAATTATTACTACCACATGACCTAATCTTGAGCTGTTCACACTGTCTTGTCATTAAAAAAAACAAACACCAACGCCATAACAAAAGCATTATGAATAAATACGGAGTAGCCTTGGTTGTCATCACAGCAAAAAGTAACCACTGTCTTGCTCCTAAATAAGCTTTGTGTTAACAGGTACTTACAACAAATGAGCAATGAAAAGACTAGGTGCCACACTGAAGTTTCTAGATGCCATGACCACTCTGGGATTTATTGAGTTTGGTCACACAGTGGCATATCTACAGAAAATGGAGCCCAGGGCTAGAGCATCTGACCTGCGAGGAGTCTAAGTGGCTGCCTGGTGCAGATCTTCTGTTTCATTTACACACACAGCAATCACGTGTATGATTTTTAACTCTCACTCACTCACTCACTCACTCACTCACTCACTCACTCACTCACATGCTACCTGATGTTGAGTCTGGAAAGCTTCCTTTATTCTTTCCGGTCTCTCTAGCCCACCTGCAACATGAGCCATTCCCCCCATACAATCGTTTGTTAACAGTCGCTGCCTCAAGACGTGCAAGCTGCAAAAAGCACATGGCCAAAAACTTGCTCACCAATAGCAGCCATATACTACTGGCCACTCTGAGCCTGCGGCATTGTGGATGGTATTCCTTCACATACACATGATATTTCTTCCCTACACATGAACACACACAGACAAGTAGCCCACATCCCTCCTCTCCCCCCTCGGTGCCTGTTAATACACTATCAACAATGACCAGTATCCTCCACTTCGATGGTGAGAGGAGATTTTTCCTCCAGGGGAAGAAAACACCTCATTTTCCCCTCTGGCTTTTTAAACAGCTCTCTCCTGGTGCAAAATGTAATAAAAAGGAACAAGTCCTCTTCACTCACACAGCGGAGTGAGGGGAAAAACTTCAGCGAAACTTTTAAATCATGACACTCCCTGCTCTCCTAGCCTCCCCCCGCTTATTCTGCCACTCGTGGTTGTGTGCCAGCCAGCCAGTCACTCTCTCCTTCCACCCACTACCCCCACACGGAGGAGAACAGGAGCTTCCCCTACCCACTCCCCCAGTCCCCACTCATTAGTGCTGCTACTGTCCAAGGAACTCCCCAAGAACTCCCCAAGGAGCAGTAGCAGGAACCGCTCAGTCCACTGAAGGCTAACTGTCCCAACTGCTCACTCGGGGGAAGGGCCTTACAGGGAACATTGGGTTGGGGCCCAGCTGGGATAGGGGAGAAAGGCCCTGAGGGTTGCTGCTCATCTACCCATCTTTCTTGCTCGATTGCCGGCCAGCCCATTCTCTCACTGCCTGCACTTGCCCTTCCTGCCTGCAGTGGGAGGGGCAGATGGCCAAATGCCCCCCTACATAACCAAAATGAGTTGTGCAGAAAGACACGGACAGTGTTTCACAAAGTATTTTCAGACAGACTTCCTATATCTATTGGAAATTCAAGAAAAGTCATGCAGGAAATTTCCTACCACTCCCACTTCCTTATTCTTTATTAAAACTTTTCAAATTTAGATGCAGCTTCTAAAGGATTTCTTTTAATAAACATGCATTAGCATCCCTTGCATGCCACCCCTCACTCCCTCCCCTGCATGCCACCCCTCCCTCCCCTCTCCCTTCCTCCACTAGGGTGGGTGGGCCAGGTCCAGATGTCAGGCCCCGTCCACTTCCCTCCTCTCCCTTGCATGCCACCCCTCACTCCCTCCCCTCCCCTCCCCTCCCTTGCATGCCACCCCCACTCCCTCCCCTCCTTCTGCTAGGGTGGGTAAGCCAGGTCCAGATGTGGGGCACCCTCCCCTTCTCTCCCCTCCCTTGCATGCCACCTCTCCCTCCCCTCCCTTGCTGGGCTGCTCCCTTGCTGGGCATTTTTAAGCTAGCAGGAGGTTAAAAGATCCATTGGTGGACAACTGGGCACTTTCTGACAGATTGCCAATTGCCTGCTGGTTACTGAAGTTTTGGTATACAATACTGGAGTAGGTATATCTTGACCTGGCCCTGGAAGACATTTCCTTAATATCCTTATATGACATACTCAGACTTAAGTCTTGACTGCACAAATCACAAGTATGCATTTATTTTTTGTAAATTTACCTATAACACACACTGTATGAATTGTGTAGACTTTTTAAAAATGTAGACTATAGTCAGCATATCCATTTATCAGTATATTTCAAGTTTTTCCAGTCAATGGAATGCCTGGCAACTGAGTATTTACACAGAACAACCACTATTCCTTTGCATTTACAGGATTTTTTTTCAAGTGTACAACCCTCATGAAACATCATACTATTAAAACTTCATAGGGTTTTTAATCTGCAAAAGACACTAGGGATGCCTCTTTATTTGGCAACAATGCATGTCTTTGCCTTGTGCATCCAGCTACTTTCCCTAAAAATGCTAGTTCCTTTGTACTCATTGTCCAGCCTTTTTCTTCCCAAAACTTCAAAGTTCAAAATCACTTAAATATTGATTGCTCACTAAAGCATATAAATTGAACATATTTATTTGCATAATATAGTCTAAGAGAAAAAATTGTGTGGATTCCTAGTGTAGAACTGTGCCTGTTTCAAAGCACCTGTCTTGTGGAACCCATTGCTCATCTTGTGAAATCTAAGCTATGATAATCATGAGTATAAATAGGCTACACACAACAATGCCATATTTCTAATGTCATTTCTGTTTGGTCTCTTAGTTTTGATCTTTTTAAAAAGCTAGGCGCTGTCCAATGTACAATGAGTACAATGAGTACAATGTACAATGTACAATGAGTACAATGAGGAAAATGGCATACTTTGCATAATTCTCCTTATCGCACAACTTTCACTTCCCTTATACAGAGCATTAACTACTTTGTTTTATGGATATGCCAATCATCAAGATCTCGTCCTAGACACTTTTCCCATAATCACATTCAGGACAAGGGCAACTGAAGAGAAAGTAAAACACTCTGAACCATCAGGAACAGACTGCTTCTGTTCACCAACTGTTGGCAAAAAAGACTTTGAACGTAAGATGAAAAAGATATTAAAAGGAATTATTTAAATATCAAGCTAAACTAACCAGCAACTAGCTGTGAAGAAAAGTCGCAGCAGGTGACTCCAAGATCATGAGCTTTCTCATTACACAAGCACCTCATTTTGTCATCCCAAACAGTTAAATCTCCACATGATGATCCTGTCACAAAGAAGCTTCCATTAGGAGCAAATGCACAGGCCACTAAAGAGCCATCTTGAACACTGCCAGATCTGAAAGACAAGAATAAAGGAAATTGAACTTTGGCAGTCCCCTGACAACTTTATAAGTAAAATATTTTAATATACCAAGTTTAGAAGACAACATAAAAATCATATATGTTAGCACCTGACACAATAAGACATAATATGTAAGTATGAAACAGCAAAAACATCAAGAACTGTGAGCTTCTATTCACCTCCCATATATAGATCTATAATTTATGATTATTTTATAAAGGTTTTACTTATAAGTCACTTCAAGCAGGGTTCTGGAGAAGCAGCATAAAATATTCCTAAACAGACAAATGGCTTAGGACCTGAGATGTCTGCCTTCCTTCAATAATGAGGTGAGACTTAGGTTAAATGCAACACGCAGGAATTGACTAATTATAAAATGCAGTTTCTAGCTAATTATGTTTTCTGGACCCATGGCTTTTTTCTTGTTTGTTATAAGAACAGCTTTAAGTGAAATTAAATCTGATGTTGAAATGGTCTCACCTCCACACAGAATTTCCATCTAAATAATGGTAATTAGTAAAACTTTGCTTTTTGGTAGTCCCACACCAGTTTCTCTACAACCTTAGCTGCCTATTGCTGCTCAGAGTTGTAGAAGGAGAAAAAACAAACACTGAGGCTGTACACATCGTGATGTCACTTTTGAGGAAAATCCAAAAGCAAGGTCACATTGTTCTAGGAATTGCCAAAAACTCTATGGTTTTTCCATAGAGTTTCCAGTGATTTCTAGATCAATGTGATCTTGCTTTTAGATTCTCCGCATTAGTGATATCACAATGTGTACACCTCCAGTGGTTTTTTTTTTGGGGGGGGGGGTTGTTGTTTATTCTCCTCCTACCACTCTGAGCAGCAGCAGAAGCAGCAGCATTTTTTTCTGGAAGTGATGTCATGGCGCACATGCCTCTAGCAACCCCAATGTCCTTCCCTTCTCAAGCTTCTGCTGGTTGCCCAGCAATGCTACTGTCAAGGCTGTAATTGTTCCAGCTATAGGAAGCCAAGATACTCACCGGTGGACTTTCAAAGACTGAACATTCCAAAGAATCACACTGCCATCAGCTGCTCCGGAAACTAAGTACATGGAATCAGGGGAAAATTGACAAATTCTTACAGGGTTTCTAGAGGGATGCTCGAGAACTGCTAGCTTCAGTCCATTCTGAGGATTCCACAGAATTGTGTTGCCATCTGTAGAACAAGAAGCCAAAATGTGTCCTGAAGGAGAAAAGCAGCAGCAGTGAACAGCGTATGTGTGTCCTTTTAATGGTGAATAAGGAAGCTCTTCAAAATTGCTTAGCGAATATAGATGGATAGTTTTGTCCAAGGAACACGTAGCCAAGAACGAAGAGGAAAAGGCGCAGTAGTTGACATCATCACTGTGATCTGCTAAAGTACAAATTAACTTCACCATTTCATAAGGTTATCTGCAACAAAGAAATAAAGATGTTATAATAGTTTATAGTCTTGATTTCAGTCTTTATGCTGCTTACATAGCCAGTTGTGCTTCATTAATAATTCTACCATAATTTTAAAAAGTGTATCTGATCTCAGAAAAGACTGGTCTAGCCTTTAAGTGCATATAAATATTGCCACTAACTAGAACAAGATTGTGTCATTGTAAATAGCAATATGATCAAATCTTCACTGAACTAAATTTTTCTGAAAGAGTTTAGTCCAAACTAATGTGCTCCTGTGAGCTGAATCAATGCCAGTTTATTCAGTTAAATGAGCTTTAGTAATAATAGCTGTGTAGGTCTGCAGCCTTAATTACAATTATGCAATGTTTTAACTTTCAACTTGAGTGATAGTATAAGGGTTCAGGCCTAACAGCCTTATTCTACCAACATCCACTCAGAAGAGAGAATGAGTTCAATGTGATTTAATTTCAGGTTCATATGTACAGAACAAGGAGGAATAAAAGGGCAGAATTTGGGGAGGACACTCATAGGGATATGATGCCACAGAATTCACTCTTTGAAGCTACCATTGGTCTGGAGATCAGTTGCAATTCTGGGATATCTCCCCCCTCCCCCTCCCCACCTAGATGTTGGTAACCCTACAACACTCCTATTATCATAACATACCAAAGATAACTCCTCACTATTGGCCCAGAAAGCCATACTACTATCGAATGAAGGACGGATAACTCCTCACCATTACTGCATATTGCTGCAGATGAATAGAAGTGATTTTGTCTGCCCGGCACAGTTTTAAATGTCAAGTGAACTTTTTTTAAGGTTCAAGATATGCATGAAAAATGTAACTCACCAGAAAAAAGGAGAAAAATTTATTATTATTTAAAGAAAAATTTGTTTGATGTTATTTGTCTACAAGAAACGCAGTTTAAAACTAATTTTATTGACTTGAATTGTTTTTTTGACATAGAGTTGCCAGGTCCTGGAAACTGGCAGGAGATGGGGGACCATTTTTATGATCTGCTTGGCATTTATCGTTGGGAGCCGCCACAAGCAGATCTGAGGAGATGGCACATACATTTTCTAAAACTTTAAAAAAGAAATGTAGCATGCAAAATATTAGTCTGAGGACCTTCAGGGTTCATTCACACTAATGAGAGTGCATTACAGGCATGTGCATTAGAGGTCATGAATCCACTCCCACAAAGATTTTAACTTCCAGAGATTCTATAACAGGAACTGAATTTTGAATACTCATTCACAAAATGTTAACCTTTCCTGGAAGCTGAAAATTGAGACAAAGCAAGCAATTTGCTGGTGCTGGCAAGAAACAAATAGGGGCCACCCCTCCTAAAGCAGATGAAGAATATGTTTCCTTTTTGTAAACAGTCAACCAGACTATATATACTAGAAGAAACTCGCATATAACAGTGGTTACAGCAAAAGCATGTAATTCTTTTGATAACAGGGCAGATTCTGGTCTCTTTTATGTAGTTACATACTAAACTTACATTCCATCTTTCCCACTGAGACTCAAAGTGGATTACACAGTGTAAATCCATACAATCAATATGATGAGACATCTAATAATCAATGTACTAGGCCTAGGATTACAGAAGATAAAGTGCGGATAATACTTCCCATGCATGTCAGTACAATCTCACAGTCCTCTTTCTGAACTACTTGTTGCAGTGTAGTCTATTACTTTTCAAGAAAAGTTCACCAGAACTGAGTTTTACAGTTTGCAGAATTTACAGGAGCATAGGAGTTTTTACCCTTTTACTAGCATCAGCCAAATAAAAGAAGGCAGTGTGCAAAGTTTCAAATTCTTTCTAACCTTTCATGAGACTGGCAGAGAACTGCAGACCATGAGATTTTCATATTCTCTTATTAGCCCTTTTTCATGTTATATTCTTAATCAATCAGTTATTGTTTAATGCATATAGCCATAGCCTTACAGATTAAAAACAGAATGTGCATATATTTGTGTGTGTGTATACATGCACACACATATATAAACAGAACACACATATACACCATCTCATCAGAACACATACAAACAAACAACAGCACGATTAGAGACTTAAATGAAAACTGCGTATTGGATTAAAACAACTTTATAAGGACTAAAATGAAAAAAATGTAGATATTAATTATAAGGATGGAGTTAGATTTATGCTTGGATCCTTAGTGAGGTAGCTGGAAGTCACCATATATATGTGTAGGTGTTTGTGTAGGCCAGTGATGGCAAACCTTTTCGAGACTTGAGTGCCCAAATTGCAGCCCCAAACCCACTTATTTATTGCAAAGTGCCAACATGGCAATTTAATCTGAATACTGAGGTTTTAGTTTAGAAAATACGTTTGGCTTTGAGGTGCCCGTTACTCAGGAGTAAGCTTGGTGAAGCAACCGTGCCACACTTTGAATGGGTGAATCACGACCCTAGGAGGGTTTACTCAAAAGCAAGCCCCATTGCCAGCAACCGAGCCTACTCCCAGGTAAAGGATCGTGCCCAGGACAGCCTAGATGTGAGTGGGGGGTGGGGGTGATTTTCCACCCCCCCACATGATGAACTCTGGGTGCGGGTGCCCACAGAGAGGGCTCTGAGTGCCAACTCTGGCACCCGTGCCATAGGTTCGCCATCACTGGTGTACGGGTTTTTCCCCCCTTTTATTTTCATTTAGTATTATTAATATAGGAGGAGGGGGGACTAGATTGGGACATTTTCTTTATCTTTCTATGTGCATGCTTTTTAGATTTGTAAAATAAATAAAATTTCTCATTAAAAAAGAACGCATATGTATGTGTATGCAAACATATTTTAATCTCTTTCCATATTTGAAAGTTTACAACTTGGAAGATACAACTTTGAAATAACCGTCTTGGGGAACCTAAGGCCGGGGGGGGGGGGGGGCTGGACTCTTCCTGGTCTCCACAGGTAACACACACACACACACACCGTCGAAATGACAAAAATTGAACAACTAAACTGTTGCTGTTGCCATTTCACACCATTCAGCCTGCTAGTCACGATACTGTGACTGTCCAACTGAGAGAACAGAGGGGGGCTACCCTTTTGCCCCCAGAGGTTGATCATGGAAACATGGGCGAGAAGCCCCTCCCACCCAGCCGCTCTGCGCCGCGAGCCTGACAGAGACCGTCTCGCCCCACACGAAGCGCGAGGAGAGGGCTCGCGCGGCGCAGCCTAACTCCCCTGACGGGAGACCAACCGAAGCCCCTCAGTCAGAAAGAGACACCCACCCTTGACTGCAGGGGCGCGGGAGCCCCGCCCTTCCAAGCCTACCTCGTTTCTTGCGGCTGCGCTGTCGGTCTCCGGCTCTTGATCTCACGAAGGCGAGCGGCAGAGCAGAAGCAAAACAGCTAGGAGGGAGGTCACGTGACAAGCCCCGTATCTCTCTCGGAAAAGAGTAAGCAATCCAAGCACAGCCTGACTGGGCATCCCTGCGCCCATGTGACCAAGGCTGCTGAATAGGTACCAGGCAGGGAGAGAGTTCACGGGAGCGGTGACGTTACTGTTTGTAGCTCTCTGGCCAGGGGGAGGTTCAAGGCGGTGGCTGAGATTGATGGGAGGGTTTGAGTCGTCCTCCTGCTGCTTATGTGAGGTGACTTTAGTTTAGGCAGTGCGTGCTAGCAGGAGCTGGAAATGTGGAGGGGAAGGATGCAATTGCATACTAGCAAAATGGAAATGGAAATTGCATCTCGTTGGAGTAAGCGTTGCAAGCTATCCCCACATTTGAGCGGCACCCAGTATTTTCAGAGACATACAAGCCTGTTCAGTACCCGCCACTGTGTTTTAACTTTCCTTCCTATAATATGTTACGTTTTTCCTTTTATATTTTGCAGATTAAAAAGAAAGGGGAGAGAGAGAGAGATGCCCGAGTCCTTACATTTCAAAATATGAACCTCATGTGAATTCAGTTGTCATCTGCACCATCACTTGATTGTAACCAGACTGTCATTTCCGGATGACTTAACAATCCTAGCATGATATACATGAGGAAAGGGACAGTCATTGACATGTTGCATACTCATATGCTCGAGAGAAACATGCAGTCACAAGTAGGGTTAATCATAACCAGATGTGCTACTGCAGGAGCTTAGGACAAATTAATTATTTTAAATGTTTTCCAATTGGAGTCACTACCAGAGGTGAGGCATTCCAATTTTGGGAGTTGGAATAATAACTCTCATTAATGTAAACTAGCATCTGTAAAATTCACAAGCCATAACTAATTTGCCGTGTAAGTTGATCAGATCTGTTATTTGGACTCACACCCAACCAACTCAAAAGTGCAATAAAAATGTTATGTTATTTATTTGAGTCGCAGTGTCTTTATCTTCATTGGGAAGCCCCTATTGTCTGACCTTCACAGGTGTTATGAAGAATGCTATATATGTGTAAATAGTCAAAAGTGGAATGCTACTTGCTGGAGCAAGCCCCTACTTGGGACCCCCAGGTATCTGCTTCTCTTTGCAATAATTTTTGTGGGGGAGAAGAGGGTGGAGGAAGAATGAGGACCAGCCAGGCTCTGAGGCTTACACTAGCCAACCTGTTTAATCAGTAATATGCATTCCAACACATACAACACATACCCAGTGTTATAATTGCACTGATGGTCCTTTTTTCTAGAAATCCCCACTGTTATAAGATTATTCAGAATCCTGAGATTTAGTGGCAATTGTTTTTAGTATTAAGTCCATATTTTTAATGCTGTTTTATCGATCTGTTTTTGTGGTTTTGTTAACCATGAAACACCTTGAAGAGCTTTTTTACACAAAAGTTATTACAAATAAATAAGTAAAAGAAATGTAAACTGTGCCTGTAGCACAGTGATGTAGGTATAGATTTTTTATGGGGTGGGTTTGGAGGGTGGGGCCCTGTGGGTGTGGCCGCGCCTCCCCAAGCCCACCCCTGGTCTCAGTGCTTATGTGCTAGCTCCTCGAGGCTGTGGATGAAAGAGACTCTCTCCAGCCCCTAAACTGCCTGTTCTCCCCACCAGCTGGGCTCGCAGCCAGCAGCCCCTTCTGCTCTCCCCTCCAGGCAGAGGCATAGCTAGGAAAAATGGAGCCCAGTGCAAAATCTGAGGTCTGTGCACGCCCCCCCAATGGGCGGCCGCTGTGATGCTGGAATCCCCCCCCAAAAAAGCATCACTTCCAGTGGTGTTTAAACTAGGGAGCTCAGATTCTCCTTTTAAATCCACTTTAAAGGGAGAATCTGGGGTCCCCAGTTAAAACAACATTGAAAGTGATGCTATTTGGGGGTGGATTATCCCTCACCCTGAAACAGCATCACTTTCAATGTTTAAACTGGGGACCTCAGGGGTGCAATTGTTAAGCTGGCAGTTTGGTAACTTTCAGGGTATCTTTGGGAGACTCTCCTGATGGTACCACCCAGGTTTGGTGAAGATTGGCTCAGGGGGTCCAAAGTTATGGACCCTCAAATGTGTAACCCCCATCTTCTATTAGCTCCTATTGGAAACAATGCGGGATGGGGGCATCCCTTTGGGAGTCCATAACTTTGGACCCCCTGAACCAAACCTCACCAAACCTGGCTGGTATCATCAGGAGAGTCCCCCCAAAATCCCTGAAAGTTTGGTGCTGCTAGCGTAAAAGCTGTGCCCCCTACAGGCCAAAAATGAAAAAAACACTAAAAATACCAAAAACCCACAAACGGGGGGCGGAGCTTCAGACATCTAATGAGGGGGGTTTGAACCCGGGGAAAAAAACCCCTTACCTACGTCCCTGTTGTAGCGGTAGCATAAGCACAAACAAACTCAATGATCAGCCTCCATAAGTTCAGATGCCTGTTTTCCAAACCGGTGTCTACATTTAACTAGAGGAGACAGCTTTGGGTACTAACTAAACCTACAAGTGTTGTAGCTCTTCTAAAAACTATACAATCCTCAGCAAGGTCACCAATATCTCAGATGATAGGGCATATGGATATAGGTCATAGATGCATATAATGGGTTTTTTTTGCGGCGGGTGGGAGACTGGTGACACTCAGGAAAAAGGTACTTTTCACAGCCAAGCATGAGAAAAATGGGGGACACTGTTAACACTGCTCTGCTCATAACCATTAGGGGCACCTTGTGACAGTTCAGCAAGGTTTGCTGCTTAAGCATTCCACTTCTGGTCACTACCCCTACAGCCAATGACACTCCTTGACCATCTTTTCCTGCCCACCACTTCACTGCCTTTCCCAAGCCCCAGGGAGCTGGAGACACAAACACCAACCCTGCGTCTCTGCTCCTCCAATTGAGGATGCAAGGGCAATGCATCCTACACAGTTTGGGGTTGCAGAATCGTCTGCTTACCCCTGTGACACCTACTGTATCAATACATCACTTCCCCTCTCAACAGTTGCTAGTAGTCTCTCTCATAGAGAAAATATGCACAGTGTAGAAACGCCGACCCACTGGAGATATGCTGACAGAACATCAGCATGGTATGGGTGTGATGTCATGCCGGTGCAACCGGTATGGAAGCAGGAGAAATAGGAAGCACAACCACATGTCTGGGTGAGTACCAGCTGCTTCAACCATTGCTATTAATGCCCAGGTACTCAAGACTAGCTACACAGTGACATCAGCAGTGTGCATATATCTGGGGCTTATTTCTGGTTGCCCTTGGTGAATCACCTTTAGTTAACTTGTAAGAAAACTTTTGAAGTTGGGGAAGTTAAAGGAACACAAGGATTCTGGGCTACAGCCAAGTAACTAACACTGTTTTCTCCATCTCTTTTGGCCAGTTGCATGGCTTAGGAAAGTAGGGCCAGTAGTCCTAAGCCAGTAGTCCTAAGGGTTGATGGCAGGCCTGTAGCCAGTGGGGTAGGGGTGGGGAAATGAGTACAGTGGAGGACAGCCCATCATTATTTATTAATGCTTTGTTGTTTATTTTGTATATGAGACTCAAGGTGTACCTGATATAAAGCGATGTAATTGAATAGCATGAGGGATCTAATAAGCAATGCAATAGGTCTAGGATTACGAAAAGTGGAAAAAACTTTCAGACATTCTATGTAACCTCTCCCCACCAGGCTTTTTAAAATTAGGACCCTTCAGCCTTGCTAACTGCTAATTCTGTTCTTGCCAATTGCATAGAGAATTCAAATTTGGAAGATTTATTACAGGATTTTTTTTACCTCAGCTCACTCCTTTTTTTACATAGAGAATTTACACTTGAAAGACTTGTGATGGGTTTCACACCACCCCTAGTGCTAATTGGAGAGGCATGATAAATGATTGATGGGGCCCAGCCCCTTTTTGTACCACTGTGGCTTGGGGCTCAGTTGATGGTTTCCAATGTGGTCCACACAGCATACTTAAAAGAAGGACCTGCTGGCAGATAGGCATTTAGATTCCCCTGCCAGCAAAGTATGTTGGTTTAGGTCAGGGGTAGGGAACCTGTGGCTCGAGAGCCGCATGCGGCTCTTCTGCCCTTGCACTGTGGCTCCACGAGCCGAGCCGCCAGCCCCATCCTTGCCCGCCCTGCAGGTAGCAGGGCTGGCGCACCAACTGCCCACAGTCGGCTGGGTCGCGCCGCGGGCTTCCTCTCTTGCCCACCCCGTTGGAGCGGGGCGGGCGTTTTCCCTTCTCAGAATGAGCGGAGTAAAAGGTAAAAAAAACCCCCTATATATATAGTGTTATCTTTATTTTAAATGTCAAAAATTATTTGCGGCTCCAAGTGTTTTCTTTTCCCGTGGAAAACGGGTCCAAATGGCTCTTTGAGTGTTAAAGGTTCCCTACCCCTGGTTTAGGTGGTTTAACCTTTAATGAAATACGTCTGTTTATTTGCATTCTGCTGCGTTTGAAAAATACACCTTCAGTATTTCTCATGTCCAGTAAAAAGACTTCATTGGGATGCCTTTTTCTTCACTGGTTCCTGCGACATAAGAGAAAGTTAATTGCACAAAAGGCACCGCAAAAGCTTACTTACCCGATGTTATCTGATAAGTCATTAGCTTGGAACCTATTGTTCAGACCTTATCCAGTTCTATTCAGTGCTCAGACAGGAGTACGCAAGCTGAAACATACATGAGCCTGTTTTGAAAGTAATCTTTTCAGGTAACGAAGAGTTCAAATAAAATAACTATAATTTTACGAAGCTTGTGTGGAATTAAAACTCAAGACAATGAAAGTACCATCTCATATTTGTTAAAAAGTGTACATCTTCCTGTACAAATTCCTTTCTGTCACCTTCACAGTTGTCCATTGCAAAGTTACAGGTGCTCATCCTTTAATGTCAGGGTGACCACTTTTGTATGCTACTATTTAACATTCTCACTCTAGCCTTTTTAAACATTTATGTCACCTTTCCTATTTATTTCCTTCCCACGTGCACATCTCAGAATGGCAGCAATGCATCCTAAGTGCATTAGTCTTTTAGTTGCAGCAAACACCGCAGTCCTCAAATATGCTCATAGGACAGCAGTAGAGTTTAACAGAGAGAAGCCTGGAGACACGAAGTCTCTGAACATAGACAGAGAACAAGTAGTACAAGAGAGCAATCACCGTCTCATGATAAAACACCACGTTTAATAAACATCAGGTGTGCTACTTAAAAGGAACATACATTACATCCCCCTTTTTACACAGAATTAAAAAATTGAAAGGTAAAATATATACAAAGGATACTTAAAAAGACACATCTTATACAAATACTACAATTGTCAAGGTCTTATACAAATATCTTGTACAAATACTACAATTTCACCTTTCTGGTGAAAATACATGTCTGCCATAGCATGTTACATATATGAGACACCTTTGTTCAGTTTGTAGAACACACGTTTCACCATCTACATCATTCACCTATTGTCCTCTGTACTACCACTGGACGTATTAGGGAGCTAACCACCATATTGCATGTGTGCAGGCCCATGTCACCTTTCGCCTCTATCATAATCTCCTCAGAGGCGTAGCAAGGGGGGAAAGCGCCGGGTGGCCTGGAGTGTCCTCTGCCCTTGCCACGCCCCATCCTGGAACGCCCCCGTTCCACCCTGGAATGCCCCCGCCACACCACGCCCCCACAGGGACGCACACCCAGTGCATCGCCCCCACCACCCTCTTGGAGCTATGCCTCTGAATCTTCTGACACCCTTCTTTTACACCTCAACTTGTGTCTATTACGTCGATAACTACATCCATCAGGAGTCATCACCTGATATGTGTGGGCTTGATCAAACTTTTTTGTAACAACAGCAAGGAACCACCCCTCATTAGCCTCCACCCATTCTGAGTCGCCTTCTTAAAAGGGCTTAAGGGGTTTTGCTGTACAATCATAACAATATTTCTGCCTTTTCTGAATTCTTTCAAGATCTTCTGCCACTCCTGTGGGTATTTTAGAGTGCAACAACTCAGTTGTTATTGGCAATTTGCTTCTTGTTGTGCTGCCCATCAGCATCTGAGCTGGTGAGTATACTATTCCTGTAATGGGTGTATTACAATATTCCAACAATGCCAAATATGGATCCCTGTGCGCATACTCTGCTTCTTTAAGAAGTTGTTTTATAGAACAAATGGCTCTCTCAACCATGCCATTTGATTGAGGGTATCCTGGGCTACTAAAACACTATTCAAACCCCCATTCCTGAGTAAATTGCTTCCTAAGTGAAACTCTCTACTTGCAAAAGGCATATTGTCACTCACAACCTTCTTAGGAATGCCATGTCAAGCAAATATAGCCTTAAGCTTCTTGTAGTCTTGTACAGTTCTTGTAGTCTTATCGGGTAGATTCATTAATTCTGAATACTTTGAGTAATAATCTACCACAAGAAGAAATGGATGAGAATTATACTCAAAAATGTCTACACCAACTTTTTCCCATGGCAACTCAAGTATTTCATGTGATATAAGTGGCTACTTTTGTTGTCTTGGTGCATAATATGCACTCACAGAGCACTTTTCAATGAATGTTTCAGTGTCATGAAACATGCCTGGCCAATACATTAACCTTTTTGCTCTAGCTGTGGTTCTCTGGATGCCCTGATGTGAGTAATGAAGTTGGGAGAACATGTCTTTGGGATAGAGGAATAACTATCCTTTCACCCACATAAAGAATGCCATCTTGTACAAATGGTGCATAGAATGCTTTGCCGACCAAAATGGTTTTGCAACTGAAGAAGAAGAAGAAGAATTTGGATTTATATCCCCACTTTCTCTCCTGTAGGAGACTCAAAGGGGCTTACAATCTCCTTGCCCTTCCCCCCTCACAACAAACACCCTGTGAGGTAGGTGGGGCTGAGAGAGCTCCGAGAAGCTGTGACTAGCCCAAGGTCACCCAGCTGGCATGTGTGGGAGTGTACAGGCTAATCTGAATCCCCCAGATAAGCCTCCACAGCTCAGGCAGCAGAGCCAGATTAGATACACAAGCTCTTAACCTCCTACGCCACTGATACAGATACTTGGCCATCCCTCCCTTACAGGAGCTACTACTGCCTGAAGTTGTCCATCTTGACTTGTACCTTCCTGTATAGCAGTCACTTTGTCTGGATGCATAGCTATCATGCTCAGCTCATGTATCACTCTCTCACCTTCTACTTGTTCTTCCTCACTTCTAGGAGGGTACAAAGTGGCCCGTGATAACGTTATCAGCAAGGTACATATGTTTCCCCAGGGTGTACACTACATTGAGCTGCTACCTTTGAAGCTGCAAAAGCATGTGCTCCAAACGAGCCGGAGCACCACAATCGGTTTTTAAAAAATTACTTCCAATGGTTTGTGATCAGTCTGCACTAGAACCACACTACCGAATACAAACTGATGAAATTTTCTCATTGCATACAATGCTGCCAGGAGCATTTTCTCTATTTGTGCATAATTCTGTTCTGCTGGGCTAAGAGACTTGGAAGCATATGATACTGGCTTATCCTCTTGTAAGAGACAAGCTCCCAAACCATCTTTTGATAAATCTGCCTGGACTACTACTGGTTTTGTACTATCAAAATACCAAAACACAGGTGCAACTGCTACTTCAACAACAGTGTTGCAACAGTGTGGTATAAGGTCCGCAATACTGAACTAGTGGCAAACCAGGATAATCCAACTTTCCTGGTTCATCAAAAATAAAATTCCCAGGTGTTCAATTTCTGTATTCCACAGAAAAGAATTTAATTTTTTTTGCTAATAAGCTTTTAGAGTCTCAGCTGCAAAGCAGCAATAATATTCTCTCAAAGTCTTCACTAAAACTTACAACTGAAGTGTGGTTAATTAGTTTCTATAAATTATTCAGAAATATTGCATTACATTTGATCTAAGTTAGAATCAGTCTTGTTTCTTGCAGACTTACAAGAAGATTTGTTCAGCTTGACCTAACCATATTTATAGTCAAGCTCATTACTAAAGATTGTGATGAACTGCTCTAAAAATGTAAGTTGTTGATGCAAATTAAACATAATATGGCGGCTTTGGAGTCTCTTCCTCTGTTTACTATTTTCATTCACAACAGAAAGATATGAAAATCGTGGACCAGAAGATTTCAAGAATTCATTACTAGTAGGCAGTAAACAACAGTTTTGATCTGAGAAATGCAGAGGATCAATAGAATTATTTCACAGAATACAGAACACATAGTAAAACTATTAAAATTAACATTATGCATACAGTTTTTGTACTTCGCTATGTTAACATAGTAGGAATCAACTACTTCAGTATACTTCCAAATGTGAAATTTGTGTTTGGCCACTGGTTTGGCATATGACCCTTGATGTGATGTATGTTCCTTTAAATAGGATTGTTCCCCTAGCACTCCTGATGTTTATTAAGCCTGGTGTTTTATCATGAGCCGGTGGTTGCTCTCTTGTACATCTTAGTCTTGTACATGTTCAGAGACTTTATCTCTCTATTAAACTCTACTGCTGTCCTATGAGCACATCTGAGGATTGCTGTGTTTGCTGCGACTAAGGCCGTTTCCACACGGCCACGATTGGGGGGTGCGGAAACAGCCTAGGAGACATTACATGGTGTCAGAATATGGACTGTTTTCGACCCCCACGTCCTCTTGTGTTTCAAGGCAACTTGGCTGAAAATTGGAAGCGTTGGGAGCAGCCTTTCTATTTGACGGCAGCTGGTGTTGATAAAAATACCGCAGACAAACAGCAAATGGCTATTTTGTTGAACTGTGTGGGAGAGAAACAATGTGGCTCTACAATAATTCGTTTTTTCTGATGACCAGCCAAAGAATTTGGAAGAAGTTCTTGAGCAGTTTAAAAAGTACTGCACTCCTTGAAAGAATGTGATATTTGAATGTTATTCTTTCTAAAATCACTCTTGGAGATACGTATTAACCAGAACTCATTTTATCTTTTGAGTTTTGAGCGTAAATATGCATTGTTTGCTCATGTTATTATTCCACTGATTTTAATCCCAGTTACAACATACACATTTGAAGTAACAGCAACTGTATTAAATATAAACATTTTGCTAATATGGGGGTACAATTTCAGGGAAGTGGGTTGCCAGGTGGCCAGTGAAAAAAGGTTTGGAACCATTGCTTTAGGCTGATCCAGTATTGAGCAGGGGGTTGGTCTGGATGATCTATATAGTCCCTTCCAACTCTATGATAAGTTGCTAATTCTGCCTTGGCATTTGGTCATCCACTGAGCTGCCTTGAATAGCATAAAAGTTTTGTTCTATCATTTTTAATGCTGGCCTTCTAGATATATATCAATGAGCTCTGGTGTAATATCACTGAACAGATAGTATCAACACCCCAAGTACAGCTGTAAGTAGCCTTCTTCACAATGTGGAATTTTTGGTTTGTACTCCACTCACTGTTGTTTCCATATTCAGCAGACATTGTAAAACTGTTTCACTGAAGCTAAGTTCATCAGGTTTTTTTTTTCATTTTAGTGTTTAAGGGAGCAATCTGTGCAGGTCTACTTAGAAATAAGTCCCATTTTATTCTGTTCTCAAGAAAGTGTATTTAGGATAGCAGTCTATGAGTTGCTAGCATAAGTGAAAAAAGCATTTATTGTTAAGTTCATGAACACCTTCCCTAAATAAAAACATCCATAAGACGCCTCTTGCTCCATTTAACACCCCACTTTGTTAACTGAGACTATTTCTGCACAGCCAGATTTGCAGGGCTCCATCGGCATGATTCATGCTGATGCAAGTCCTGGGGCCATTCGCACGAACGGCCCCACGGGCTGCACAGCTGGCGGAGCAGGCTCTGCACAGCTGCGCAGCCCCCCAAATGGCTTTTTACCTTCTCCTGGCTTCCGTCATTCTGAGGAGGCCAGGGGACACGCCCCCATGGCCAGAGCAACAGCTGCAGTGACGGAGGCCAGGAGGCGTGTCCCCTGGCCTTCTCAGAGCAACTGAAGTCAGGAGCAGGTAAGAAGCCGTTTGGGAGCGGTACAGGGAATACGCCGGCTTCCACCCGCTGCTGTTCGCTCAGCAATGGGTGGAAGCTGGTGTATTCCAAAAACCTTGTCCCCTGAGTGAGGTTTGAGAGTGGCGTCTTCGCATCACTGGGGGGGGGCGAGGATAGCGCTGCTGCGATGCAGCAGTGCCTCCTGTGCAAACAGCACCCCAGGGACGGTGTTTTTTCCGTTCCTAGGGCATTGTTTTTTGGCCATGCGGAAACGGCCTGACTTAGTAGCTTAAGAAGGGCTTTTAGTTTCAGGGTCACATAAGAGTCACATGACTGATCATAGAAAATCCATGGTGAACAGTGGAAACCTTAGGTGGACTGAACTAAGTGGAAAAGATGAAAAGCATTTAGAGAATTCTTGCTTTGGGGGGCTACTGATAACATTGTTTTGTTTTGCTTTTTTTAACCAGAAATGTTCACAGTCAAAAGGTACCAAAATGAAAGCTGACCACTTATGAATTAATAACAGCCCCATCCAAAGGGCTGGTTGCCTAGATGCAATACTACAACCCAGAGGCGTAGCTAGGGAAAATGGAGCCCGGTGCAAAATCTGAGTTTTGCGCCCCCCCAATGTTCGTTTGTGTTTTTTTTATATTTTTTAGTGTTTTTTTCAGTTTTTGGACTGCAGAGGGCGTAGTTTTTAAAAATACCCCTGTGAGGTACAGAGTTCTCTTTTAAGATATGTGAGGAATTAAAATAACAGAGAAAAAACTGGTTTGCAAAACAGTCTTTTATTGTATCCGTGCCACACATACTAGTGAAAAATAACACTCCTAAAAAAAAGAATGCTACCTTTTCCACAACGTTTTGTTTTAAATGAAACTTCAAGTACTCTTACATAGGTACAAAAAAAAAATCTGATCTATCTGCCTCCAACAGGCCACCACAACACACAGTAGATAAAACACAGTGGTTACAAATGTCTTTTTGTTATTTCTGTGGCAAGGCAAATGGAGGGAAATGTTTTTTTTATGAAAAAATACTGTGTGCGTAGGAAATTGTCACAATTTTTATTCCACATGGATACAAATGATTATACTTGAATTTTGAGGCCCTGGTGGCTTGAAATTATATAACAAAATAGAAAAATGGAAAACTAATATCCCCTACACCCTGTTTTAAAGGCAGGCACTACAAAGATTAAGGAGACTCCACAGTGTTGGTAGAGGATAGTTACTGTACAAGCCAAATAGCTATAATTACCTTAAAACTAAAATAAAATGCTACAATCCTTCTAAGGCATAAACAATAAATGTCTTCAAACAATATGTACACATCATACATATTTAAAACAAGACTTAATATAAACAATAATGAACAGTATATACATTTGTCTCGTTTTTCTTCACTGTTTTGAAATACAATTTAACTACACAAGTGATGCAGCAACATATATATAAATGTACTTGTAACTCTACAGTAAAGTTTAATTTTTCGTGCTTATTATAGCACATCAGTGTAAACAGTTTTACTTGGCTTTGTTTTATATTTTAAAACATTCCTTGTTGTATTTTCAAGATTTAAAGCAATTTTCCCCCTAATTCTTCCTTTTCACAGAAAACGAAGAGTCTGGTTGCTATTTAATCATAAATAATTCATAAAATTAAATACATTTACTAAAAAATAAACTACAAAGTAAAAAAAATGAAAAATAGATATTTATTGAAAGGGAAAAGAGAATCTTTTTCCCCAAGTAGAGCTCTGGTGGTTGAATATTCAGTGCGTTTTGATATATTTTAAATTGCTATTGCACTATAACACCCCTTACTTTTAAATTCTTTGGGTGTACTTCCCTGTTCTACCTATAATAGTTTGATAAAACACACAAACCAAGAACCAAGGGCCGTGGTCGCCATAGGAGTGAAGCCTTAAGAATAAGTACCACTGCTCTGTGGTACTTCAAAGGAGAAAATAAAACAGTCATTAGTTATGCATGTGCCTGGTACTTTAATGTAAATACAGTTCACATTGCTGGTCTCATTCGTCCTCATTTTTAAAGAAAAGAAGAAAGAAAATGTGTTGGACAGCAATCATTTCAGCTCACTTTGAAAATCTCTGTCCATTTTTTTTCAAAATGTTTCCTCATATTGTGGCCAGCTCGGCCAATGTCAGAATCGTCTTCATTAAATGTTTCACAGTTGTTGAACACAAGCCTGACATCTACAGCAAAGGCTTCAAGATTAGGGTACCTGAAAGATAAAAGAAGATGCAATTTTGGAAGATACAGAATGAAAAGGGGGAATCTAAAATTCTTTCCATACATGAAACAGTATTAGGATTTGTTAAAAGTGGTGTGTTGAGTACTTCTCGTCTATAGCTCAAATACAGCAATCAATAGGTGTTAATTTATGAAAGAAAGTTGATTTAATCTTATTTTTTTATTTTAATTTCTCTTAATGAGTTTCATATAAATATTCACTTACTGTCCATTACTTAGTTTCTCTCGAATGGTGGAAAAATCCATGGGTTTTTTAATAACTTTCCTATAACCAGGAACGAGTTTCAAGTTTACAGGAAGTAGGAAAGGCCATGCATCCTCATGAGTTTCCAACTCAGAAAGGATCACGCTAAAAAGTGGGAGAGGAAGAGATTTAAATTAATTTCTGTGCCACTCTGTGCATCGCGTAGCATTATCTAGCTATGCCTGATTCTCCACCGGAGGCTTTCCCTGCACAAACAGGAAGCGAATAGATTAAAGGGTAACATCCATATGAGGTTGTGCTCATTGTGATAATAACATCCATATGAGGTTGTGCTCATTGTGATAATAACTTATGGCGTTCCCAGGGATCTCCACTTTTAATCAAGGAGGGCCCTGCTTCCTCCCGGGGTAAAAGGGAAATCTGTAGAATGTCTGCAGGGGACAGCACTTGTGTACAGGTGTGATAGAACAAAACAGGAGGAGAGAGATTTGGAGGTGGCAGCAGTTGCCAGTAGCACAGGAACCAGGGTGTGTGGGCGATGTTCCTTCCTGCTGCTGTGCTGCATGCTGCTGTTTCCATTGCCAGAGTGCATGTTCATGTCCCTGTGGTGGTGCAGCTCATGACTATTTATCCAAGCATTTACATTCTATGAATGATATCATTTGTTGTAATCATCTTCAAGTTAAGTGCATATCATGAAATCGGTGAAACAGACCCACCCATTCATAATGACAGGATTTCTTTATGGGACTCCCTGGGCAAATTTCAAACTCATGGGACTACTAGTACCATATAGTTTGAGGCTCACTTCAGTTTCAAAATTCAGATGGGCAGTACCTGCATAAAGCCATGTCCTTGGATTCATCGCGTTTAGCTTTCTTCACAGGGGAAACGCTTTCTTGCTTTGATGGGCTACCAGAAACATTTTCATCCATTTTTCTCTTTTTGGAATCGGTTTTCCCTCTTTTTATTGAGTTGCTTGTAGTTGCGGAGTCCTCTTCCTCCATCTCTACCATTAAAGGCAGTTTCTTGCTTTTCTTATGATCGTTACTCTTCTTCCCTTTGATTGGATTTTTTTTAACTTTTAACATTTGACCACTTGCCTGCAAGCAGAGAGAGAAATCCCGATGAATTAGGCACAAACGCATGAGGCAAACTGATTTTTTCTTTCCTCTATTGACAAAATGGTTCCATATGCTGTAATAAGAAATCACTAGTGCTGATTTTAACTGAAGGATCTAAGAGCCAAGTCACAAAGAGATGCAGGGTACAAACACACATTCAGAAACACTTATCCGTCTACTGTCTTTTTAACTGGCATTCTCACTGAGTGCGGTGCTTGTTAGTCACAGCTTGCTGCAAAACTATACATGTCTACGGGACTAGGAGCGGCAACACAGTTTTAGGACCCTTTTGAAGAAGATGCTAGGCTATGTGGAGCTCTGTAAAGGGAAATGCCTTCTGCATAGCTTGCATTTCTTACGAATAGTGAAAGTCACTGGAAAGGGAGGTAATTAACTAAGATCAATTAGAAAACAATCAGACTGGATCAAAAATACTGCAGGCTACTGCTCCATTTGTGCATAGGGGCTTTACAGCCCTCCTTTCTCCCACTTCTCCCCAGAATCCCTGAGAGGCCCTGTTGAAATTGCAAAATGCTTCCGTTTGCATTTGGGGGAAGGACCTGTATTTTGGCCTCAAAATCACACGGAGATTTCAGATACAATATTTGTATGTCAGTGAAGTGATTTTTACATCCCCTTCCAATCAGATCAATTTCAGGGCCACTTTAGAGTTCTGTAGATCACATTAATCTACCGTCTTCTCATACTATACTTGTCCTCAAAAGTTAAAAATTAGTGATTGTAATTGCTGTGGTAATTCAGCACTGCTCTGTTAGCGTTAAACAAAAGCTGTAAAATTGCAGTAAACACAATGGAGCAAATGGAAGTGTGACATTTTAGGACACAGTCTATTTAACAGTTTCACTTTGTTCCACATCTGAAGAGCACAGTAATTAAATGGGCATTGATATGGACTTGTGAGAAGCTGTAAAGGAAATGGAGATAAAAAGGGGAAACTACCAGTGAATTCAGACCGATTACAAAACCATGTCTAGAGAAAGTAGACGTGAGATTCTGTATGACAAAATTAGTTTATTTGGAGTACAAATTACTTAAACATGATGCTCAGTTGAAATGGAAGAATATTAACATAAACAGGAAACGGATATAAAAATTATCTCAGAATAAATTACGATTTAAGGAAAAGCTTCTCTAAATCTTATCCATGGGACATTATGCAACACACACAGAATATACACACAATATAGAGCTAGGGCTATCCTACCTCCTGGACAAATGTGCCACCATGATAAATGTGAAAATACAAACCTGCCATATGCCCTCATTGCAGTAAAACAATTCATTTTTTACATGTATATGTACATGACTAGACACAGTGTGTAACAGACTTCTCTCTGTGATACACCTCTGAAGATGCCAGCCACAGATGCAGGCAAAACGCTAGGAACAAGATCTATCAGACCATGGCCACACAGCCTGGAAAACCCACAACAACACTGTTACAGTGTGTAACATACTTCTCTCTGTGATACACCCCTGTAGATGCCAGCCACAGATGCAGGTGAAACGTTAGGAACAAAACGTTAGGAACAAACGTTAGGAACAAGAGAGAAATTTTTCTCTCTTTCTCACAATACTAGAACCAGGGGGCATTCATTGAAAATGCTGGGGGGAAGAATTAGGACTAATAAAAGGAAACGCCTATGCATAGCGTGTGATTGGTGTTTGGAATATGCTGCCACAGGAGGTGGTGATGGCCACTAACCTGGATAGCTTTAAAAAGGGCTTGGACAGATTTATGGAGGAGAAGTCAATCTATGGCTACCAATCTTGATCCTCCTTGATCTCAGATTGCTAATGCCTTAGCAGACCAGGTGCTCAGGAGCAGCAGCAGCAGAAGGCCATTGCTTTCACATCCTGCATGTGAGCTCCCAAAGGCACCTGGTGGGCCACTGCGAGTAGCAGAATGCTGGACTAGATGGACTCTGGTCTGATCCAGCAGGCTAGTTCTTATGTTCTTATGTTCTTAAGATCTACCAGACCACGGCCACACAGCCCAGAAAACCCACCACAACCAGTTGAATCCATCTGTGAAAGCCTTCGACAGGATACTGTCGAAGTTTGCTGTTATGAGGTCAAAATCTCTGCCATTCATACATCTCCGTCTTGACTATTTTTTATTTGTGTAGGAGGTGTATGTATGTGCTACTGCTTTAAACACAGCTAAGCCAGGATTCAGGATATGCACCAACCATGCACATATCTGACCTGTTTTTAGAATTAATGTTTTTTAGAGTGTGCCCCCATCTTATCAATATAATTGCATTAAAGCTATATAAAAGGCTTCTCAACTTGACATTCTCCCTGTAAACACCTTGTCAGCTGTGCTAATGACCCCTCACCTCAAGCAATCAGACAGGGGTGCGTATATAAATACTCCTTTTTAAACCTTTCAGATCTCCCTGTATACCTTGAATGTGCTTTAAGAATCTAAAAGAGCCCTGTGACACAGAGTGGTAAGCTGTGCTTACAACCTGAGTTCAATCCAAACACCTCAACCATCATGATGTGACATCACCTCATGAGTCAGTAATGACCCGGTGCTTGCCCAGGCAACCACTTTTACCTTTTACTTAAACATCCCAAAATGTACACATTTGGTGGAGTCTACCTACAAGGCAGTATTAATGAATAATTTCTGCAGATAGACGAAGTATTAAAATGTAATGTGGTGTAATGTATTGCTAATTGTTTTTATTTTATTTCACACAAAAAGACAAATAACAAAACATACTGAGCTACAAAGAAAAAGAAGAAAAGCAACAACTAGATGCACAGCAAATAGTGACTTCCCGCTATCTTACTTTTGATTAGTAGTTAACTCTAGATTTATACATATAATTAAAACATTAATTCAACTGATTTTTCTTAAAGGCTTTCTGGTAATTACACTCTACTGTTTTCTTAAGGTTTCAAATCCTGCCACTACTTTTCTATTTGGATAATTTTCAAAGGTATTCTGTAAAGGATTTCCATTTTTCTGGAAAACTGTCCAAACTGTTATCTCTTAATAATGTCAACTTCACCATTTCACATATTCTGAACTTTCAGAATCCAGTCCTCGTTTGTTGGTGTCTTGCTCTAATTCGGTATAGAATTGTAGTTTCTTTTCATTTGGGGCATAAATACCCACTAAAACAGTTTTAAGTCCTGGAATTGTTACCTCCAAGGCAAAAGTCTGCCCCAATCATCTTTAAATATCGATTTAGGTTCAAACTGTGCTTTTACATACATAGCCACTCCTCTCTTTATCTTAAGTTCAGAAGAAACAAATTCTTGGCCTAAAAATGTATTAATCAAATATTTCCTGTCTTATTATATGTCTCTTGCAGGCATATTACATGTAGTTTTTGCTTTTTTAAGAAATGAAAAATCTTTCCCCTTTTGGCCAGTGCATTTAAGCCATTTACATCCCAAGACAGTGCTTTGTAATCCATCAATCCACCAATCTCTATTTTTCTTGTGTACAAAAAAGTCTTTTTTGTATTTGTGAATTCCTCAGCCTTTAGAATTTCATGAATCCTTCGTTTTTTGCCTTTATAAGAGAATGATACCCCCTTTGGGATCTTCCATCTGAATGGTACACAATTTTTTTAAACTGTCAGTCAGAGACTTACATTCTCTCCTTTCCTTCAAACATCTGAACAGTATCTTCTTTATAATTATAATTTATTTTCCATCTATTTTCAGATTATTTGTATAATTGTACTGTATTGTATAATTGTATTATTGATCTGGAGCTGAATTGAATAAGACCATCTATTGGTAACTTCTTCTGTTTAGCATAAGAACAGTTGATACAAAAAGCCTTGTCAATCCCTCTCTCCATTTCCTTCTTCACCTCTACAAGTTCCGTCAATTCTATTATGAGAAGCTGTTTAATATCTTGGCCCTCTGATTCAGGGATTGCGCAGAGAATCCTCTCTCTATTCAAGAACAGCCACTTGGTCATGTAATTTTTCTTTCTTGTTTCCTAGCTGTACAACTTTTTGATCAACACAATCCACCCTGGTCTTCATTTTTTTTAAATTCATCTGCTAACTTTTTAGTGACACCTTCAATAATTTCAATTCTGTTTGTTTTCTTATCAAGTTCTTGCAATGTTACAGTGTTGGCCTGTTGTTTTTTTTAATCAACTCCTCCCAATGTTGCTTTTTTGCCTCTATCTGCTTATTTACATATTCCAGTGTGGCTTGTAACTTGCTAAATATCTGAACTAAATCTGCTATGCTAGGTTTTTCTGGAACATGTACCGATGTTTTCTTTTGCACAGTTGGTGAAGCAGTGTGTGACACAGTGTCCTTTTCCCCTCCTTATGTAATATCTTTGCATCTTGCTTTGCAGCCATCCCCAATTGTTTGAATTCCATAACTTAAACTCCTTTAACTTTTTTCTTCCTTAATGAGGCTGTAAAAAAATCCGGTCCAGACCCTCACAATTTCAAGTAGAGAAAATCAAAGTCTCTCTGTTCCTTCCCAAAGCTTTTCAGTTTTTAAAAACTCGAACCATTTTACTTTGATGTTTCTACTGTTCACTGCTGTTGTTCCAAAAGGTCTGGGCAGAAATATTTTCTTTGTAAGGCTCTCTCAGTTCAACTCCTCCCTCCATCTCCTTTTTCCCTTGTTAGCCTCTAAAATGTTACGTCACTTAAGATCAATGTTTTGTTCTTCCAGGTCGTTGTATCTTTGCGACCTTCTTCCCTTCTCAAAAAAGGCTGGAATTTCCTAGCTTACCAGATGACACCACCAATGCCCCATCTTTCTTCACCCTTCTTCTACGTCAGATGTTTACTTGCTCCAGTTAATCAAGTAACTGGATTCTTGTAAGTTCAAAAACAAATTTATCTTCCCATTTATCTTCACGCAAGTAGCTGTTTTAATTATACATTCTATGTTCCGTATTCTTTTATCTTTTATATACTACTGGATTCCTTCCATTTCGTTATTAAGATTTATTGTTTAGAAACTCAAGTTTGTTGATGTTTGTTAAAAAAATAAAACCGCGAACAGCCAGCAGTTGCATTTAGTGGTAGCATCAAATTCTGAGATAGCTTCTTGATCAAATTAAATCCACACATTCTAGGTAACGAAAATCTGGATGGAACTGCTTTCATCTTCTTCAGAATTCCTCAGCAGGGTTCAGCCAAGATGGATTCCCATCTCTGGCGACTCAACTCAAGAGGAGACAGATGAATCCTTCAATTCAACTCCCACCTTGAGGAATTGCCTTCCTGGAGATATGTGAGTGATCTTGAGCCTTTCTTCTTAAACTGGAAAAGGCAAATAGATCTGACATAACCCAAGACTTAAAAAAAACTCTGCCAGATTCCTCTGCTTTCAGAGGATAGCAGTTAGTTCTAAAACCAGACCAGAAGTCTTAAAGTGCTGCTAATAGTTAGTAAGAAAGTGTAGGAGGCAAATTAAACATTTTTTAAAATCTATTTTTTTTCTTATTGTAACGTGTTTGTGGAAAGCCTGTGCTCTTTAGTTAAATTGCAAAACGATTTTGATTTACATTTCAACTAGTATTACCTTTGCGATGCAAGCAGGACAAAACCAGTCACCATCTGGAATCGTATTGATCTTGGGCCTATGGCAGTAGGTGTGACAACCTTTGTCACATCCATCACAAAGCAGCAGCAGTTCTTCATTGTCCCCTTTTCGACATATTTGGCAGTACTACAAGACAAGAAAATGATTTCAGATAAATACATTCTTCAGTTACGTTATACAGCAAACAGTGTATTTATATGAACTGTAGACAATACGCATTCATATATATATTTTAGAAAACGTATATTCAGAATTAATGGTTATATGGGCCATTTACCCTTAGTACAAGAACCTCAGAAGAGAAGAAAGAGCTAATTGCACACACCCCCTTTCTGTATTTCTTTCTTAAATGTGTAACCATTACTCAGCTAGAGATAAACTGTTTGCTTGGGACTGCTTCACATGTCACAATATTCTTACACAAAGGCACTTCCATGAAAAAAATTCATATGAAAATGTCAAAGGTATGGACTAGAGCATAGTGTGAGAAGATTGTACATAATTTTTTTCCATTTTTGTTCAATGTTCAAGTACTGGGGAACATGCTGGTTGCAGTTTGACAGTGTGTCCATGCAGCAAAAAAAAATCATATTCAAAATCATCACATTTAGCAATCTACACAGAGGTTTCAAATTAATAACTGTGCAAGTTGGGACCCTGAAAGGACTTGTAGGAAGAGGAAACATTTGGAATACCCATTCATCCCCCCAACACTCTGCCTCAACAATTCTCATATTTTGGTTCTTTTTTCCCTTTCACCTCTTTTTAAAAAATTAACCGACAGTCATCTGCTTTCAACATTCTGTATATTCTAAAGCATATTTAGTCTTAACCTAAACTTTTGTTAGACTTTTCCTCTTTTTGATTAAATCATGGACTTACATTTTCCCACAAACCTATGTAGAGACCCCTATCTTGCTTGTGGGTGGCCAATTTTGATAGTTTCACCATCTTAAGAAGTGAGTTTACATTGCAATTTACCATTGAGTTTATTCATTAGATGTTAGACAGAAGTGACATCTGTGTAGGATTTAGTAATACATGAAGCAGTTCTTTAAAGAAAGACTGAAATTCTTTACATATTTATGATTTCAGGGCCAGCTACCACATTCATGGACTAGCCAGCTTCTTGTAAATCTGCCAAAAGCATTTCATCAAATTACTGCTTATTTGTGTTTGTGTATGTGCAGAAATTGCTGTAAGAATATGGAGGAAAGAAGACGAGAATGCCGAGTGCATACTCAGATTTATACACCAATTATTGATGTATCGTTTAATCAGACAATGAAAAATCATGATCAACCCTAAAAACAAACTACATCAAAAATTAACAGCAGCAGCAATAGTAAAGACCATGAAAAAAAATTCAGCTAATAAAGCAAAACCATTGGGAGACAATCAAGAAAGGAATTACCTTATAATTTAAAGCTTGCTGATTTTTACAAAGTCTTATTCTAGCATCTGAAGATGATCAGAGATGGGGGCTTGGTGAAGTGAAAGGGGAATTGTTTTCAAAATTGGGATGCTACTTCTGAGAAAGCCCTATCCTTTATGGCCACCCACCATATTTCCAAAGGTAGGGGGAGATTAAGCAGGGCCTACAATGAAGAATGCTTTGTCTGGACAGGGATATATGGCAGCAGGAAGTTATTGAGATATTCCAACTCTGGATGATAAAGGGCTTTTAAGATTAGAACTAACACCTTGAATTAGGTTCAGACATGACCAAGCAACAGTAAGACACTTGTGCAATGTGGTTGCTCACTTCTGCGATAGCTGAAGTTTCTAAATAGTCTTGAAGGACCTATCCATATATGGCCACTTGTATTCATCAAACCTGGTGGTGACAAAAGCATGGTGGTGGTGACAAAAGCACTGTGGCCAGATGTCATTTCTCAAAGAAGGGCTGTAGCTTGCAAACCAGCCAAAGTTGGTTAAAGGTTCTTCAAACTGTGGCTGAAATCTGGGTATCCCACTGTAGAGTTACATCTAACAGTCCCCCCCTGCCCCAAGCTGCAAACTTGCTCAATCAGAAAGAACGCTACCCCATCCTGAGTAGACTCTAACTTGATTCTATGGTCAACAGCATGACCAACCAATAGTACCTCAGTTCCATTTGGACTAAGCTACATGACATCTGTTCCTCCACTGAGAGACAGCTGCCTATGGATGACACATGCCCAAAACTGGGTGGTCGTTCCCTATGGCATTCAGGAGAGAAAGAACTGGACTCTGAGAAACTCCATGTCCTAACTGCCATGTAGCCAGACAGTGCTCCCCTGCCTGCCTTCTGGAAATGGCATGTTGGGTAAAATCAGAACCACTGAAGTACAGTGCCCCTATTGCTTAGCTTAGTTTTTTTTCAGAAGTGTATCATGGTCAATAGTCAATTTCAATAGTCAGAACTGGGTGACAGAAAGACACTCTTTCTAATAGATAAATTATGTCTGTCAACGAGACATGAAATTGTAGGATGGGGGCAGAATGCTGAGAACCATATACTGATAATCCAAAGAAAGTTGAAAGCCATAATTGTTAAGGGCGTATGTGACAACATACAATTTTGTTGTAAAGATGTGCAAACAAGATGACTGCTATAGTTAATGTCATTAGTCCAGTAACACATTAGGAGCTCATCACATGCTGAGACATAAGCATGGTTTTAAGAGCTAAGATCATATGAGCTGTTAAAAGAAGATGCAATCTATCATAGCTCTGAGAATGGCTCAGAGGAAGTGGAACTTACAAGTGGGAACAAGGGTGTCCATACTGCTGATGCCAGCTTAAAGATTAAACGAGTGTACCTACGTTCGAATAGATGTTTAACAAGCAACATACAGTCAATGAGTGGAAGTTTATGATATTTTGTAGTCTGAGCCAAGTTTGGAGAGAGACATCTTCAACCCACCTTGGGAGGAAAAGATAGCTAACTTAGCGTTTTCTAAAATCCCCAGGTTGAACTGTAGTAAAATGTCCTGAGGACTTTTGGGGAAAAAACAGTGCAAAGTTCATCCCCAAAATGCCTTTTCCCCACCCTCAAGACATTTTATTTGGGCTGTGCAGAAAGGGGCAATGAAACACCACTAGGGTATAGATTATTTCAGACAAAAATAAAACAGGAACTAAAGTCCAACTAAAGCTATTACTCGATTAGGATATTTTTTACTTGGCTTTTTTCCTCACTGAGAACCGAAAATGATACTGTGTTTATTAGAGGAAAAGCTAATGCTAAAAAAAGAAAAAAGAAAAATTGAGGTAAATTGTCCAGAGAACCACGTGAGCTATAACATGACAGGTATGTAAGAGAATAGGGCAGGATGGCACTTGCCCCTATACTTAGGGGCATGAATAAAAAGTCAAAACTTTCCTTTGGGAACAGGTTTTGTAAACCAATTTTTCGTTTTGGAATTTTCTGAAGCTGCTGATGTGATGGTGCAGAATCCAAAGGCGAAAACGCACGTGGGGGACTCCACAAAAAGGAAACAAGTCCACAGAAAAGTCTTATTTCCTGGTCATGGCAAAGGGAGTAGGAAGGAGGAAGACAGAATGTGATGTTGTGAGGCATGTTTAGATATTTGTTTAGTAAATTTTTATCCCATGTATTTCCAAGAAGCTTACATATACAGCTGTTTCCTCCTTTACATTCTTCTCTCCTCATCTTCTATTTTATCTTCACATCAGTCCTGTGAAGTATGTTAGGCTGAGGGAAAGTGAGTTGGAGTGTCCAAAGTCACCCACTGTGCAATCCTAAACAGAGTTACCCCCTTCTGAGCCCACTGCTTCTATGGATTTAGAAAGGTGTTCCTCTGCTTAAGATAGCACTGCCAGTGGGTTTCATGGCCAGTCAAGATTTGAACCTGGGTTTCCTTGTCAGAGTCTGAGGCTCGTTCCGCACATGCAGAATAATGCACTTTCAAACTGCTTTCAGTGCTCTTTGAAGCTGTGCGGAATAGCAAAATCCACTTGCAAACAGTTATGAAAGTGGTTTGAAAACGCATTATTTTGCGTGTGCGGAAGGGGCCTGACGCTCTAATCACTACGAAAAACGTGAAAAATCACAGAATAAATTCTTAGTAACATGGCTGCCTTGGGAGATATACAAAAATCTGCTTGATCTTACTTTGCTCTCACTTTGGAAATACTACAAATATACATACTAAATAACACCACTTAAACCTCCTTTCAAGAAAAGGATAAGAAAGCAAAATACTTTTTGTCTGAGCCTACAACACAGATATAATATACAAATAACAAATGGGTCAGAACAGCAGGGTAGAAAAGAGAATTTGAAAAGTTCTAAAGTGTAACAGTAGGAAAAAAAGAGTTAGTTATTTCAACAACATATTCATTATTTGTTAGCATTTCCCCACTGAACGCTATAGTATTAAAAAGCTTAATTTTCAGAAATCTGATGCCCAGGATTCATGCAATATCGCTTTACATGCATTTGCATGCCTTTTATAAATATGCAATTAACACAGCAGTGCTTGTTAATTTGTCATTTCTATGCAGGCATGGACATTTCAGCCTATGTGCTTGTACAGTCGTCCAATCTGCACGTACAGCTGTATTAAGTGGGCATGCAAAGAAGCCATGCACATCTTTTTAAGCATGTACTTTGCATCTCATCTTTCTGAAAAAGCCTTTAATTGCAGTCTTTGACACTGAATCCCCATAATAATAACACAGAAAGGGTCTTTTTTATTTGTATGGTGTCCTCCCACAGAGAGAGGCCCAGAATTACCCATTCTACTTTTTTTTAATTTTAGGGAGGGGGCGGGGAAGGAATTATATGATCAAAATATACCAGTAAGAAGGGCTACTTGTCATAAGAAAGTTCAGAATGCTGAATTTGGCACAGTTTTTTTTTCAAAATTCACACTAACCAATGGTTTTAAAAAGTAATTCTCAGAGGCAGAAATGAAAGATACACTATCAATTGAGGTGTCTGAAAGCAGGAAAATAGGATACAGAAAAATCAGTTCGCAACACTTACAACTTTCATAATAGATTTTTCCCATGCTATTGATTTCTGTAACTGCTGAATGCACAGAGCTACCTGTGCAGCACTGCGAGCTTCCGACAGTGCCCTTCTCCATACCCTTAGCCCTGGAGCAATATCCTCTTCCATTCTGCATTGAAATATAGAGAAATTAAGCAGGTCACATCCATTTTCATCAGTTTCTGAACGTGGAACGATCATTGTCACATTGAAAGCCAAGCGATGACAAAAAAAACATACACAGCCAAGTGAGGGTAATAAAGGCTGAAGCAACTAAATTTGATGTAGTAGTGCACAGACTGTGGCTTCGTGCCTCAAAAGCTTAGTCACAACCAGTTAAATGTAAGATAAAAACTTTGAAGGATTAACGTAAGTAACAGAAAAAGAAAACAATTAAAAAAAATCTTTACAAAAGCTCCATGCATAAATAATGCGACCCGTGCGGATCGGAAGACGTACAAAAAGGT
The DNA here is from genome assembly GCF_021028975.2 of Sphaerodactylus townsendi. Taxonomy (NCBI): domain Eukaryota; kingdom Metazoa; phylum Chordata; class Lepidosauria; order Squamata; family Sphaerodactylidae; genus Sphaerodactylus; species Sphaerodactylus townsendi. The sequence goes on along the minus strand of NC_059426.1, from coordinate 37,431,061 downwards.
TACATAGATAAAAACACACAATAGAAAATAGGCTCCAATTAGCAAAGAAGCACAATAATTTGTCAAGTTAATCTCAATAACCTACCCGTCACCATCACCACTAACGGATGGTGCAGGAGCAGGGACAGTAACTGTGCCCACATTATCCACTTTGATCTGAATGGTGGTACTTAAGGGGCTCTTCAGATACCTTCGCTCTATGTTCTGCTCCAAGTCAGCAAGTCTGGTTACTGCTATATCTAGAGGGTTGTCACTCTTCCGCTCTAGAGCACCGCTACTGCCTTCTTCTCCGCCAGCACAGTCACCGTCTTGCTTCTTATGCAATTTAGTAACTGACTTATGTTCATAATATACCAGGTCTTCCCTTTCCGATGCGGGCTCAGGGCACATCCAACCCTACATTTTGATAGAAAGGTTTGCACAGATTTGTTTGCTACTGTAAACATCGACATATGGACAGTGGGATTAGTGTCATCCCCTAAATTCAGTATTTTTTTCCCCCTTCAGAACATTGCAGACATTTCCGGTTTAAGAGTGTGTTAGCCTTTCTTTCCTGTATCACTTGTACAATAACACATGCATTTAAGCTGGGAGTTTTATAGCAATAATACTGACTTGGACCTCCCAATGTGTCTTTACAGATAGCCCACAGACTGTGACTTTCTCACCTTCCCTCTTCCCTCTGTGGAAGTATATATTAAGAGTTCAATATACACTTTTGCAACAAGTAATTATTGCTATGCCAGCTGGAGTGGATGGTTTTGGTGATGAGCATGGATGAAACAGAAAGAGTTGCCACTGGGAACTGGCTCTCACCCAAAGGGTTTTTTGACTATTATATAAGACATGTCATGTGACTGGAAAAAAAAATCCCAAAGGCCTCTAAGGTCTACCTAAAAGCTGTGGGGATACATATGGATATTTAAAAGGAGGAGTCCCCACCCTTTTTCACCCAGTGAATACCTTTGGAATTCTGACATGGCATGGTGGGCACAGTCACAAAATGGCTGTCATGAAACAGATGCCACAGGAGACAGAGCCAGCCACAAAATGGCTGCTGCCACAGCTTACTTTCAGTCACACAGTAAAGAGCTGTGTTGTGGTGGCAGCTGCTGCCAAAGCAGCATTTTAAAAAATCTGCACAGCCAATTAACTCTCCCATAGCTAATCAGAAGTTTTGCCGGGCTAAATCCACACCTACTTTCTAAAAGCACTTGGAGAGTGCCAAGAAAGGTGTTAGTAGGCGCCATGGCACGCAGGGGCATCACACTGGAGACCCTGTATTAGACCCACATCTTCACACTTAACCACTGCTAGAGGCAACCAATCAATTGAAGTGGGGACAGGGAAAGGCAGAATGTGGTGATATCATGCTACATGTTTCTTTTGCTATATGTTAATTGTAAAATGTAAGCTTATTAACATGTCCCCTGTAACCTCTAGCTGGGCTCCTTGTGATGGTTCACATACCTTCTCTGAAGATTTAACCAAAACAAAAAATACAATTTCATATAAAAATCATTTTTTAAAGAAAGGATGAAATAATTTCAGCCTAGGTGATACAAAGTTTATGAAACTATATTGCCACCCCCCATAACATTATTGAGAAGACACTTATTCTTAACTGTAGAAGAGCTGTGCTTAACAGCTTCGAATTATAACTTCTGCAGCGACATTGAAGAGAGTTGTTTTTAACTGAAGTACATTTTACCTTGATTTGCAAACTAGCGGATGCCACTCTTCTTTCTAAGTCTTCTACCTGCTGAAGAATAGCAATATCCATCTCCATGGCTTGATCTTCTGTGGACCAATTCTCCACAATATCTCGGGTTACCTGGTTTTCATCATTTTCATTTACTTCAATAATTGCAACTGCATTTGGGAATCAGATTGGGTTACTTTAGTACAAGTTTCAATCTAACTGAACTCTGCAAGCTCAGGAATTCTTTTCTCAGGTGAAACCTAATATTACAGCAAGGCCAAGCAGCAATAATTATTAAAACAAAAACAGTATTTTTGTAGCCTCTGTCATCTTACCCCAAGACAGTAATGATCAGTTTGGCATTTCAGAGGCTCCAATCAGTTTGAAGAAACTTTGTGTGTATGCATCTCTCTGTGCACATGAATGCACAGAGCGTGTGTTTTTCTTGTTTAAAACAACTCAGTATGACTTGGTTAAAGAAAAAAAAATCTGGGAAGCCATTAATTCTCAAATTCTGTTTTGAGAAAAAAATGCCATATGTCATCTTGGCTCATAGATGGGGTCCTTGAAAAATGGCTACTTTCTAGTTGACGTTTTGCCACGGCAGTCAGATGTGTGTGACATTTCAGTTACATACCATCTTTGTTCTTGAGGCAGGCTAGAGTAATATAATCCATATGCTTTTGTATTTGCTTCTGTAAGGCCTTTTCTCTAATTCCCCTGAGATGTAACACTTTAAGCAAAGCTTTTAGGTCCTCTGGGTCAATGATTCTCCACCAGCCAAACTGCATTTCTGAATGAAAACAATGAGATTTTTTTTTAAATAAAGAAACACTTGAAAAACAACAACTTATTATGAATAATCAAATCCTTGCTCTGTATCCAAATTTGATTTGTGAGCACACAAGAGAACTGACTGTACAGCTGACACGCTTAATTTTCTTTTTCTTGTATCTATTTCCAATATCAAAGACAAGTCTCTTTTTAAATTTAACAATAGCTTGCTTCTTTAACAGTATAAACTCCTGCAGAAAATTCAGTTGAATAAATCTCAGGCTACGTATGTGGTTCTTCTCAGGATATTTGAAAAAAATAATAATATTAAACTGAAATCCAAGCAGTGATAGCTGAAATTCTGACATTAGAAATGACTTTTTTTCCCCCTGATGGAAGGAGGTGGTACTTACCTTCTGGAATGGGCTTTGGACTAGGATAATCAACTGGTTTGGCTACTTCAACCACTGTATAAGGTGTAGAAACTTGTTTCTCTATTTGTGGCACAGGTGATTCACTTTTACTGGTTGGAACACTGGGTGTCAAGAATGAATTGCCATTTCCCTCAGACAATCCTAGTCCTGATCCCATGGCAGAAATGGGAGATGAAAATGGAAGATTTGAAGCAATTACTCCAGTAGGCCATCCACAGAATTGAAGTCCCATTACAGGCAATCCGGTCTTCATCTGCTAGTCCAAAATACATTTTGAAAAATACATAATACATAAGCAAAACTGAAACCTCAAGATAATAGTTTCACTCCAAGATTATATAGAACAGCGGTTCTCAACCTGTGGGTCGCGACCCCTTTGGGGGTCGAACGACCCTTTCACAGGGGTTGCCTAAGACCATCGGAAAACACATATTTAAGAAATGAGACACAAATAATTTTATGGTTGGGGGTCACCACAACATGAGGAACTGTATTAAAGGGTTGTGGCATTAGGAAGGTTGAAAACCACTGATATAGAACTTACAGGAAGTCTTTAAAAATATGACAACTGAGTGGGGGGAGGGTGTGTGTGTGAAATGAAACTGAAGAATTAAAAAGTAGATTTTTTTCATATAGAAATTTTTAACTATAGCATGATAAAGTTATTACTCTTGCTTTAGAAATCCATGATATTTAGAAATAAAAGATTAAAGTGGCATCAACAACATGGTTGATAACCTCCAGGTGAGGCCTGGAGATCTTGGAACCCAAAGAGGTTGAGAAGTGTGATAGAGTTTAAATACATTAAATTTATATTTTATTGCACAGCGTTTGACTCTTATCAGTAGAAAACTATACATAAAAATATCAATAGAAAATATACGTCAATATCTAAAAACAAATGTAAAATATCATAAAATATACTACAAATAACCACAAGACATCAATTGTCATACACAGAGTATCCCAAACTATACTCCCAAAAGACCTGATACATTTCAATGCTGTCAGAGCCCTTCTTATATTGTGTTATGTCAACTAGATAAGAGGCTTTTTTTGATAAGGCTATATAACAGAGCAAACTTAGAATGTAAAATTGTTTCTCTGTCCACAAAATTGTCTTCTCTAAATTGTCTCCTCTAAAAAGTAAATCCCGGAGATCAAAATTAGTATTTGGTGAAAGCATTAGATCATCTGGAACTGTGCAGCTATATATTGTTTAAGGAGGTAGCATGTAATTTGGAATCTTTTTGTAAAATCTGCAGACTTTGGCTACCAAATGAAGTTGGTTTTAAAGAGCTCTTTTTTATGAATGGAGGGCAAGCTGAGTTCCGCCCTGAGAAGAGTTGCTGATGTCCCCTTTGGAGCAGGGGTGTCAAACTCCCAGCCCTCCAGATGTTCATGAACTACAATTCCCATCAGTCCCTCCCAACATGAGCATTGGCTATACTGGCAAGGGCTGATGGGAATTGTAGTTCATGAACATCTGGAGGGCCGCGAGTTTGACACCTGTGCCTTAGGGAGTGTCAGAATTCATCTGTGGAAGGAATTTTGAATGGTTTCCTTTTTATTCAGAACTTGTATATTCCATCCCTAAATCTCTACCGCATAGAGTAGCATGGATATGACTCTAGTTTTAAAGATTTTAATAGCTGGGTCGACTAAATGGCCTCCTCTTGTGTGGTAGAATCTGACAATTGCCCCAATTGATTTTTGAGCTGCAGATTTGACTACTATTATATGATCATAAAAAATCTATACCTATGATCCTGATTGATATACAGGTTGAATAATGTGGGGGGAAGTAAACAGCCCTGCTTAACTCCTTTTCTCTCTCAGATCTCGTCAGTTAGAGAGCCTTGGCTTGGCCCCTTCTGTCCATTGTTAAAGAAGCAGTGTCTCCCATATTACAACTGATCTCCAGACTAGAGATCAGTTCCCTTGGAGAAAAAAAAAAGCTGCTTTGGAGAGTGGACACTATGACATTATATCCTGCTGCGGTTCCTCCCCTTCCTAAACTCCACCCTTCCCAGGCTCCACTCCCTAAATCTCCAAGAATTCCCAACCTGGAATTGGCATCCATAGTCAGCAACTCTGTATAATTTAAAAACAACACCATATCAGAGTAAGAGATCAACAAAAAACCAGCACAAGAAAGCCATCTGCGTAAGTGAAAATATGCTGCTTAGCATTGCTGATAATTGACATGCTGATTAATATGCCATAAATTTTCTACAGCCCACATAAGTGGTTGTTCTGAGTCCTGTATTAGGAAGTAGCACACATGAGATTTCACAATAAGTAATATGCATACACAGGAACACTCATATGCAGGAACACTTTAAAGCAATGGCATAAATCTGCATATGGTTCACACTTGGATTACTGGCCACCTCTATCATTTCCCTTTCTGCAAAGCATCTTTAAGAAGTCCTCTAGTTCCATAAAAATATTTTCCTTTCACATATTGGTTATCCTTGCATTCCACCTATCACTGTGCTACACCCCAACAAAGATTTCATTTTCTTTTTTGAAGATCCATATTTGACTGTACAGTCATAGGTTGCTGACTCCTTGCAAGCATATGAAAAAAGTAAATGTCTTTCAACAATTTTTTTCAGTTTCCAGAATGGTAGCACTTTGTCATTCAGTTTACAGCAGCTGCCTCCTTTGTGTAAACACAGGTTGCTTTCTCATTCACTCAACTACCATTAAGAGTGCTGATAACATGCTAAAAGCTGGTTCTTTACATATGTATTATTGTGAGAAGGTGCCCACAAGTATCAATTTTTTATTTACAGTCAAAGATTAATAATTATAAAATATAAAACAGACACATTACATTTTTGGATGTTTGATCACAAAATTATGTCTAATGTATCTAGTTTCATTTAAAGCAATTTGATATACATCTAATTTAATTTAAAAAACATTAAACATTTTTCAGTTAAGTTCCATTAAATTATGGCAAAATTCATAAAACGGTTACGCAAAATTTAGCCATGTCCCACAAATACAGCCATCCACTCACAGGATAGTAGCCAATAAGATGGGGAGGCGAAAAGTCTGGTGATAGGAAATTAAGGAATATGGAGAAGAAAGGGACGGGGGAAATGCAAAGGCTAAATGGACTGTGTCCTCTGGTTGCAATTCTAATAACAGTAATTCATTTGCACTAAAATCGATGCAAGTTACTTCCAGGTAAACACTTTTTGCTTTAGGCTGATCCGTAGTTCTAGAGAATCTGGGTATATGTTTAATCTATGATTGTCAAGGTTTGATTTCTAAGAAAATGAAAATAGATGAGGAGAAAGTAGAGTCCTGCTATCAGTCCCTTAACCCAACAACCATTTTTGGACACAGTCTGCCTCCTATTGAACTCCACTTGTAAGTCTCATGTGTGTGACTCCAGCAAGAAGAATACATTATAATTATATCAAATTAGATAAAGTAATATAATTCCATCTCGCCATAGCCAGCATGACACAGGGGTGAGAATATAGGACGAGGAACTTTGAGACTTCCTGTTCTGCCATGGAAGCTCTTTGGGTGACCTTGGGCCATTCTCCCTCACTTAGCCTGATATACCTCACAAAACTGCTGTGAACCCAACTGGGATCCAGAGAGGGCTACACTATCATCCTCCCTTCCACTTGATCCTCACAACAACCCTGTGATGTAGATGACTGGCTCAAGGTCATCCAGGAAACTTCCACAGTAGAGCAGGGATTTGAGCCTGGGTCTTCCAGATTCTCATCTAACCCTCTACCATTCTGACTGTTGTGAAGATAAAATAGAAGAGGGGGGAAATTATGTCATATGGTGCTTTGGGTACCCTAGGAGGGGGGGAAGCAGGACATAAATATCTAAATAACAACAACAACTAGATACCATGATTTTAAAATCGAGCTTCAGCACCTATGGCGCAAACCAGCTGAGGTCGTCCCAGTGGTAATCGGCACCCTGGGTGCCATCCCGAAAACACTAGGGCAGCACTTGAAACATCTTTGAATTGACAAAATTAACATCTGTCAAATTCAGAAGGCAGCCCTGCTGGGATCCACACGAATACTATGCTGATACATTACAATTTCCTAGGCCTCTGGGTGAGGCTCGAATTGTAATGAAGGCCAACAACCAGCTAAAGATCTGGCAGCTGTGAAATCTACTACTACTACTACTACTACTACTACTACTACTACTACTACTACTACTACATTTGGATAGTCGATGTTGCAATTCCTGGTGACAGCACAATTGATGAGAAGCAACTAGAAAAACTTACACGATACGAGGATTTAAGGATTGAACTACAAAGACTCTGGCACAAACCAGTAAAGGTGGTCCCAGTGGTGATCGGCACACTGGGTGCAGTGCCTAAAGACCTTGGACAGCACTTAAAAACAATTGGTGCTGACAAAATCACCATATGTCAGCTGCAAAAAGCCACCCTACTCAGCTCTGCACGCATTATTCGTCGATACATCACACAGTCCTAGATGCTTGGGAAGTGTCTGACATGTGATGTAATACAAAATCCAGCATATTGATCTTGTTTGCTGTGTATAACTGTTTTTTGTATCAATATAATAATAATAATATCATCATCATCAAACAATTTAGGCTTGGTTGTCTTTACCCTTTAATGGATGTCTGCACACCTCAAAAGTGAAGGAAGAAACCAAAAGTTTATTTGCTGGTACAAAGAAAACAAGATTGGACTTTTAAAAATGTAACACGATACTAACCTGAAGGGGTGATAATGCAAAGGGACTTAATCCCATTGGATTTGGTGAAGAGGCGGAACCAACAAGCGGAGACGGGACAGGTGAAGGTGACTTGGATGGAGGATGAGAGTGAGGAGTGAGCGAAGAAGCGGCAGCAGCTGGTGGATCCAGATTGGTTACCGACGTGTTGTCACAAGGAGTTCTAGGCAAAAGGCTGAACCACTGTCTGCTCTTCTCTGTAAGAGTCTTTAACAGCTGGTCATTTGGAATTAATGGAGGACTGTAAAACTTCCCTGGCCCACTTGCAAGAGGATTAAAGAGATTATTTGGATCGGACTTTTCACCACTGCTTTGTGATACCGAGGGCTGGTGACTGCAGAGTGAGGTTTTAGAGCTGTTTTGATAAGATAAGGAGCACCCGTTGGCGGCACTGCCGTTGGCTTTCTGGGATATAACTTCAGTCTCGGGAGGCATCTTTGCTACCTCCAACAGCTTGCTGAGCTTTGAAAAAGAGCCAGGTTTTTGCAGAAACAGATTTGTGCTGTCTTTTTCTTTGAGATCTTCTTTCTGGTCACACTGATTTGGGTTTGAACAGATTAATTTTTCTTCAGAGGTCTCAAACATCTCTTCTTTGACATGAATATTTTTGGCCTTTTTCAGTTTTTCTTTTTCTTTTGCCATTTCTTCCAGACCTGTGCACGCACACACACACAACAACAACAACAATACCATTACTTAACAAAGCCATGATGGACCCTTTCTGTAATTTTATGCTATGAGAGGAACAATGTCATCACCGCCCAGAACCCCTTCGGGATAGGGCGGTCTACAAATCTAATAAACAAACAAACAAACAAACAAATAAATAAATCAGCCACCTCCACACATTTGTCTTAAAATGTGCTCAAGGTTTGGAAAATATAATTTCAAAATGGAAAGAAATCATCCAGATTCTACAAACTGAATGGAAACAGATCAATGGAAGGGATATTTCCCTCCCCCAAAAGTACAAAGGACCCTCATGCACTGAGAGGGACGACACATGGGGGAGGCGGTACGGAAAAAAGGGGGGAACTGGCAGAAATCATCTCCCGCTTCTTGTACTAATACTTGTCATTGAACGCTCATACAAGAGAAGATGAAGAACTGGGTTTTATACCCTACATTACCATTAAAAGTCTCAGCGCGGTTTACAATTGCTTTGTCTCCCCCCCCCCTCCACTGCCAACAGGCATAACCACACATATGTATAGTTTTGTTTAGAAAAAAACATGTGAAATTAGCATTTTAGTAAGTGTTCAGGTTTTGGAGGGAAAAGGTTTTTCTATACGTTATTCAGAATGAGGAGAAAAACTAAAGCAGCAGAAGTCCACCTTGAGGTGGAGCCACCATTTCTGAGTGCTGCCCCACTTAGGAAGAAATGTAATGGTGTGTACTAAGTGAGGACATCAAGAAGAGGGTTATGCCAAACATTTCTCTCTGGTAATTTTTGTATAGATCGAAGGATATTTTGTTCATATGGAAGAGTGTTAAAAATGTAATACACACACATTCTCCACAGAACTGGTCTAGTCTGTAATTCCACTTAACTACTTTATACTGTTTCCTCATTCTACATAATGCTTAAAGTATCTGTCTTATTGTGGAGTTGGAAATTACTAAATTAATAGAGAAGTGAAACACCCTTCTAAATTCACAGTATTAAGCTTGGCTTACCAACCTCAGCATGGGGTCTGGAATGTCCTCCCCACAATGCAACTCCAGGGGGATGGGAGACCACCCCCCCTCAGAAACTGTAAGCGTGGGGAGTATGAGCTCTTCAGAAGCCACAGTACAAATCAGCTTTTGTATGTTATAATCTAATATTACAAAAAAGTGTCAAGTCTGACATCAAATCTCATTCGTTTAATTAATTAATCAATACATTTATGCCCTACTTTTCAGCCAGATTGGCTCCCAAAGCAGCTTAAAGTTGAACCCGATCACAGTTTTAATTAAAATCAGATACAGAGGCAGAGTTCCACTGGGTTTCTCTTTTCTCCTATTCCATGAAGGAAGTCTCATCAAATATTGAAGTGTTTCTTAGGGCAGACTACTGAGAAATTGTGACTGTCAATTGGATGTTAACCCTTGACTCTAGTCTCCACCTTATAAATTCAGATGGTTTTTAAAAGCTGGGCCTAATGGGTCCCTGCTTTCTTGAAGAAAACCCTCACAACTCTAATGCAATTAAATTAAATTAGATTTAATTTGATCAAATAAATTTCTACAGTTTTAAAATCTATGGTCATTGAGAATATCTGGACAATGTTGTAACTGTATATACAGGAAAATAGATTATTATCTTCATCCAGTTCAGATTACATTGTTACATGTGACAACTTGTGCCAGAATATGGCTAGGAATCCATACCGTGTTTCCCCCAAAATAAGACAGTGTCTTATATTAATTTTTGCTCCCAAAGGTGCGCTATCTCTTATTTTCAGGGGATGTCTTATATTTCCGCTTCACAGCTGCATGCTTTGGTGTTCTGTTCAACGGGCATGCTTCCAAACAAAAACTTTGCTAAGTCTTACTTTCAGTGGATGTTTTATATTTAGCACTTCAGCAAAACCTCTACTATTTTCAGGGGATGTCTTATTTTTGGGGAAACAGGGTATATATGGCTAGGAATCCACATCCAAATCCATATATAGCTGAACACAATTAAGTGCAGATGGACAATAACTTGGATGCCTCCATTAATGACTACTGATGGAAAGATTTCCATTAGTACCTCCTCTCTCCTACTACAGCCCTAAGTGCCTCCTCAAATGCCACTTCTGAGGGACAGGAGAAAACCCCACCCCCACCACCCCAAACAGTATGAGGGCATGATTCTGAGGTATGCTGCAGAAGGAAGGAAATGACAAAATCAGTTTCCCTTATTTTAGTGGAAATGTTAGAGGGGAATCAGCGTGGTGTCTGGATTTGCCTTTGTGGTTCCTGATGAGACCCACGTGTGGAAAATGCTTCCATGTACCAACCATCTTCTCTTCATTGGGGTATTTAAGTATGTTGAAATGCAAACCATCAGAACAATACTAGCCGTCTGTTTAAAAAAAACCCCAAAGTTTATCTTTCAGAAAAAGGAGAAGGTCCTTGTTTTGACTCTAGGCCTGCTAGGATGTGTCAACAAGAATTAACAAAAAAATTGTCACAAAGGACAAAAGAAAATAGACGGTGGCAGATAGACAGTGGCAGAGAAGGGAGACGACTTCAGGGACACGTGTTCTGTATGGCAATCATTTGTTGGCTTAGTTTCCACATCACTTAAGTGCAGCTGCGTAATTACAGATAAGTGAAGGTCAGTGTTTATAGTTAGGACTGCTAGCATGTGTATGACTGTTTTCATTTTCTACAAAAGCTGAATTAATTTCCGCGAGGGAACAAAATAGTACTGTCCTAATTTTCTGACTATGCTTATCAGAATTTTCTGAATCACCTTTATGGTGATTACATTAGGACATTAGTAACTGAGTTCAGAAAAACATCTGTGAGAGGCGCATATCTACTGGCAGGGAGGTTGGGGAGAGTAGCTGAATGTGTATGCAGTAGATTTACCTCTGCTGTACATACCATATTCTAATTATTTACCTGTCTGAGGATCCACCTTCATGTTTGGTTGCTAAGGACCAAATATCTCCGTTAAAGAACGCCCCCCTCCAATGTTACTTCTGATATCTGCCCAGATTGTTATACTAAAATAATGCCCCCCTATAAGCTTAGGTGATTTGCTAACAGGTCATTCATGGACTCTCCCAGCCTGTCATTTCAAGCTGCCATTTTGCTGAAGTAATCCCTGCCAATATTAACTCCAGTGCTTCACTCTGCAATCCAGAGAAGGTCCCTGTAAGATCAAGAAGTGTTCTATTATAAGGTTAACAATCTTCCCTAACAGTGTCACCCAGAGATCAGCCCACTATGCAGATTTATGCTTGTCAGGTCTTTATTGATAGAACTTTTTGACAGCAAAAACAAAACAACAAAAACCTCAACTCCCCACCAAAGCAAAGCTTGTAAGAAACCTATAAATGAGGGAATCATTCCTATGACTACCTCATTACCTTCTCCGCTTTCCATGCCTTCAACAAAAATACCCCCACACTGTGGCAGAATCCAGTATCGACGTCTGTAACGATCCTGGCCGAACATCATTGAGCGTAAAGAATGAGATGCCTCAAATAACTTCCTCCTGTATTGGTTCTGTTGCTGTTTGATTAGAAAGAAATGCACCATTATAATGTATTCTATTGCTCTTCCCCCCACAATTCTGTCTTCATTATTTAGCGACCAGTTAGATTGGTGGATTCTGCACGGTAGGAATATAACAGGTTGATGAAGAGGAATATCCCGGTTTAGGAAAGTATTTCATACTGGTCCCTTCCCCAAAGTGGGATCGGTCCGTTATATTTTCCTCAACCTGGGTTTTTCGAAAATTGCCAAAATCGTGATGTTTTTGCAAAATCCCAACCTGCTGCTGAGGGAATGGCATAGGTGCCCAACTGCTTTACTTTTCCCATCCCACTGCCCGCTCTCCCGCCTTACATCATGTAAGTTTTGTTTCTTCTGAACTGCTGACTGGTGCGATAGACCTCCTTTTCTAAAATGTCCCCCACGCATGTTTTCTCCTCATAGTAGCAACTGTAAGTGCCTCATAGTAGCAACTGTAAGTGCCATTTCACCCAAATGTGTACAGCAAAGGATTAACAACAAAAGGGGGGGGGGGTTCGGCAATGGCCCTGTTTCCTTTTCCTTTTTTGGGTGCTCAAAGAACGAAACTAAGCCCATCAGTGAGGGAAAACTGTGCCCTGGGCGCGCGTGTGTCCTGCCCCGCTGCCGCAGCATTGCCCGCCCCCTAGAACACCCGCCTGATGGCCTAGCCATGCTTCCGCTGCTGCTCTGCCCAAGGCGTCGCACCCCCACGCCCTGTAGGCACTATGCCACTGAAGCCCATTGACTTCAACAAACTTAGAAGGGTGTAACTCCGTTTAGGGCTGCACTGTCAATCAGATAATCTGATGTGAGGAAATCTATCATTTGGAAGAAATGCTGAACTCCTGAACTCCAATTATTTTTCACAGGTTCAGGTAAATGTGGCGCACACCAGCCTTCAGCTCCCTCTCCCTCTCCCCCTTGAAGCAAAAAAGTCAAAATGGCACAAGCATCTCTTTCCTTGTCCTTTCCCAGAAACTGAAGCTCTTGTTACTTTTGTTTGCTTCAATTGTAAATTTCATCTTCTGCAAGCAAGTCCCTTAAATTCGAGTGAATAAGGGCAGCTGCATCCAAGAGGCAAGGCAACCGGCCATACTGTCACCACCCCGCCACTCCTATAGAGGTTTCCCTGTGGCATAGGGAGGCTTACAAAGCCAAAAAAAGCCTTCCGATGCTGAGAAGTTCCCAAGGGGCTCAAAATAATTATGCCACCTTTTATGCTGGCTTAAATCGAGGCCCTGGCATAAGGTGGCAAAAAGATGAGAGGAAGCCGATTAACGTTGGCTCCTCCCCTGGTCATGGCCCTGGCCTACCCTGACTTCACTGGCGGTCGTGGCAGGGATGCTGGCATCGCGTCGCATTCCAATACTAGGGAGGGCTGTGGCAGTTTCGTATCAGTGGATTTGCCCCTCTGCTGAAGCAAGTGCCCTGGGTAGGGCAAATGCACTGGCACAGCCAAGCGCTGCTTCCATGGGCAGATCCACCCCTTTGGATAGGGTAGTAAAGCACCTATTTAAGAATGTTTTTTGGGAAAAATAATCTGCAAATTAAATTTATGCATGTCTAAATAAAGAGATTTAGATATAACAGTTGCAGCTTACCTTCGTGAGCTTGTCAATTTGTTTCTCTAGTTCCTCCACACTTGCTGCCTGGTCCCCATCATCCTACCGCCAATAAACAAAATGCAGTGGCTGTGTTATTCTCTACAGGTTAGTCAGGCTCCTTATAAACAGCTATCACATCTGTATGCCTTGTAACTTAATAAAGCGAAAGTCGTATATTCGTTGTGGAATCTTGGTCCCCAACTTATTTTTAATCTGTGCAATGCAAACCCAGGCCAAGGCAGCGGCTCTCCACTGGCTTAATACCCAGTCAGTTGCAAAGCAATACGATCAAATATATTCATATGACACAAACTGTTCTTATGGCCTAATCTAGTTGTTACTCTTAGGCTGCATATACCATTTTGCAGCCAGTTAATGAGTTAAATAAAGTTTAATCTATTAATCTGATAACATCTGATGTGTTGCAAGATGGCGTCCGGAACGGAGCTCAACAGCGGAGCTCCGTTGCAGTAGTTTTAATGTAGTTAATTCCTCCTCTTATTAAGTTAGCCTAGAAGTTAGGAGTTAGGATTTAGAAGTTAGGAACACCTACCAGGGACGTGACAGAGAGTGAGAGTTGTAAGAGCCGAGCGTGACGAGACGAGACGGGACGAGGCGACGGAATGCACCACCGTGTCTCCCTCGCATCGCGTTTGGTCCGCGTCTCTCCTCTCCCCTGCTGCTTTTCGCCAGCTGCTTCTCCGCGTTTATCCGCAACGACCTGGACTCCCTTGATGACCGGGTGCTTGATGCTGGTGCCGGACTGGTTTAGTGGCACTGAGGGCTGGATATTAACAACTGACAAGGCATGCCTGGCCGCAGCGACGAAGCTTTCAAAGCAGCCGCTGGAACCGTGCTGAAGAACCTCTGGCCGGCAAGCCCCATAATTGATCTCGGGGCTTTGGCGGCCCTATTTCTATCGACAGCTTTGGTGGCTTGGTGGACGTTAGCGGCTTGGCCCGTTGCGGCAGCGCTGGCACCCGATACCGGACCAGTTTGGTGGTGGTACCATCAGGGGTCGGTGGCAGAGACCCCGCCCACCTTTCTAGCCGGACCCGGACTTTGCTGGAAGTGCGACGGGGGGCTTGGAAACAAAGCAGTGAGCCGGCTCACGACGCCTGCGCCAGAGCCTGTGATAAGAGGCACTTTCGGCCGGCAAGCCCGAAAATCGATCTCGAGGCTGTGGCGGCCTTGTTTGCGGGGCGGCGGCCTTGTTAATTACGGCCGCGGAAGCAGTGTCGCGATCGGCGGAGAGGCGCTGCAGAGGAGCTGGAGGACCGGCCGTCTGCGTAGCGAGCGACGAGGACAGTCCCTAGGGTTGAGGGGACTATTAGGAATTAGAAACTCCCGGATACCTGACAGCACTGTCCGGCCTGGATTTGAGGAGCCGGTGGTGAGAGAGCCGGGCGAGCCTTATTCCAGGGGACGGGCTCCAGCTCGGAGCGGCGTGAGCAAGATCTAAGTGGGGTGCCCAGTGGCAGGGGCTCCTGCGCGCTGCCCGTTTGTCTGGGATTGTGTTGCCAGTACCTTTAGATTCCCTGCTACCTCGGCGATCCGGGTGGCAGTAGCGTTGTCTGCCAATTAGCACTCTCTCTCACCCCATGATTAAATGCCAGCTGATCAGTGAGATACACCTAGCTGATAGCTGGTTTGTTTTGATTTAGCCCACGATTGTATTTTTGTTATTGCTAGGATTAGTGGAGATTAGCTATATATATAGGTTTGATTAGGCACGGTTGTTGCTTGTAGCCTCCAGCCTGTATGTGGTATTAACTTAACGTAGCTAGATTAGTATTAGTTTGGTAGTAGGTTGGGCCTACCTAGTGGGAGTATTGTTTAGTGAGGCTATAGGTTCTGAGGAAAACGGCTGAGCAATGGGGGCACCTATCTTGGGGCAGGGGATCCCGGTGCTGATGGGGCGGGGTAGATATAGCGGTAGGCGGCTGACCATATGATAGAAGAGCGAATCCAGATATGGTTTTGCTACCGTTAAGCCTTCTGACCTCGACCTATCCCAAGGGACGATGGTGGCGAGGTTCAGGGTTACTCTGCTTCGTCGCTGGTGTTGATCAACGCCAGGTCCATCAACAATAAAACCGCTGTACTCCGAGATTATCTCGGAGCTCAGCAGATGGACCTGGCCTGCATCACGCAGCGAAACCTGGAGCGCGAGGGTGAAACCGTCGCCTTAGGCGAAGTCGCGCCACCCGGGTTCGCGTGTCTCCATCAGCCACGAACACAGGGCGGAGGTGTGGCGATGTTCATCCGGTGATTCTATTCCCTTCAGGGCGGCCCCCGTCCCGCAGATCCCCGGAATGGCGTCTGTCGGCCTAGAGTGGTTGGCTGCGGAGAGGATGGCGGTCCTCCTGGTGTACCGGTCGCCTACGCACCGGGGGATAGCCTGCTGCGGCTGCTGGAGGTGGTGGCGGACTGGGCATTGCGGTTCCCCAGACTTATTGTTCTGGGGACTTCAATGTCCATGTTGACACCGCCTCATGTACAGTGGCCAGCGGACCTAGTGTCATCCATGGCGGCGCTGGGCCTCTCCTTGGTAAGTTCTGGCCCCACTCATGAGGCCGGTCACACGCTGGATTTGGTCTTCCGGTTTGGGGGTTAATATGGTCATACCCTCTATGGATAGAGTGCCATGGTCCGACCATTATGCCCTGAGGGTTCAGATGGACTTGCCGCGCCAACCCCGTCTAGGCGAGGGGCAGATTTATGCCCACCCGCGGAGACTTATGGATCCAATTGGTTTCCTGAATGCTCTATGGGACCCTGAACCCGCCGGCACACTCGATGAGCAGGTGGAGGACTGGAACTCCCGGCTCTCCGATGCCATCGAGACTGTTGCCCCCTGGCGTCCTCTTCGCCTCGTGTTCGGCAGGCCCCTGGTATACCGAGGAGCTGCGCCAGATGAAACGGGTGCTTAGACGACTAGAGCGAGTGTGGCGGAAATCTCGACGGAGCGGCGTGAACATCTTATAGACGTTTATGAAGGCCTATGAGATGGCAATGAAGGAGGCGAAGAGGGCCTTCTTCTCCTCCTCTCTTTAGCGTCTGCTAGCTCTCGCCGGCACAATTATTTCATTATAATTCGGTCTTTGACCTCCTTATCGGAAGGGTCTACAAATCATCGATTGGCAGTTAGCTGTGAGGCATTTATGAGCTTTTTTGCAGATAAAGTCGCCGCCCGCCAGGACCTTCCCGCCACATTATCTACAATTAGTGAACTGGAGGCACCCTTGCTGTCTTCGGGCCCAAGTTTGGCCCAGTTCTCCTGCTCTCCGAGCCGCTGTTGACAGGGCCTTGGCTGCTGTTAGACCTACTACCTGTCCTCTGGATCCGTGCCCTCCTGGCTTATAAAAGCTTGCCGGGCGGAGCTACGACCCCATCTGTTGAATAGCATCAATGGCTCCTTGAGCAAGGGGTCTTTCGGATGGGTTGAAGGAGGCAGTGGTCCACTCTTAAAAGACCATCGTTAGATCCAGGTGATCTGGCCAATTACGCCCGTCGAATCTTTCGTTTGTGGTGAATGTTATTGAGAAAGTGATGTTGGAGCAGCTTCAGGGTTTCCTGGATGACGCATCGACCTTCGATCCCTTCCAGTCCGGCTTCCGTGCTGGGCATGGACGGAGACATCTTGTCGCCATCACAGATACACTCGGTATCCAGCTTGACCGAGGCGGATCGGGCGCTGCTGGTTTTGTTAGATCTTACCGCAGCGTTTGATATGGTCGACCATGACCTTTTGACCCACCGTCTGGCCGCTTCGGGGTTAGGGGCATTGTCCTTCAGTGGATTGCCTCGTTCCTCCGGGACCGGAGTCAGCAAGTGTGGTGCGGGGATGAAGCCTCCAGGAAGTGCCCGCTTCAGTGCGGAGTACCTCAGGGAGCGCTGCTATCCCCGCTATTATTTAACATCTATATGCGACCACTTGCTCAGCTGGTGCGGAGCTTTGGGCTGATCTGTCATCAATATGCTGATGACACTCAGCTCATTCTGTTGATGGAGGGGGGAGCGGTTGCCGCCCCGGCGGCTCTCCAGCATTGTTTGGAGGCGGTAGCTGGTTGGTTGCAGCAGAGCAGGTTGCAACTGAATCCATCGAAGACGGAGATCCTCTGGCTAGGCCGCAGGGGTGAGGTTGGGATTTCCAGCCACAGGTGTGGGAGGGACTCTCATTGGCGCCGACCTCCTCTGTTCGCAGTCTGGGGGTCCACCTGGATTCGTCTCTTTCAATGGAGACCCAGGTGGCCCATATAACCCGGACTGCATTTTTCCATCTTCGTCAGGCCCGGCGGTTGGCTCCCTTCCTCTCCCAGGCGGATCTGGCCACTGTGATCCATGCAACGGTCACCTCCAGGCTGGACTATTGTACGCCGGCCTTCCCTTGCGTTTGATTCGGAAGTTAAAACTGGTCCAACATGCGGCAGCACGCCTTCTCACAGGAGGCGCCTTCAGAGAACACATCCAGCCTGTGTTGCGGCAGCTGCATTGGCTTCCGGTTGAATTCCGAATCATCTTCAAGGTGTGGGTGTTGACCTTTAAGGCTCTGGTACCTGGGGCCCTGTACCTTCCGGGGACCGCATCACCCCATAGGCCCCAATTCGGCCGCTGCGGTCGGCAGAGGCCAAGGTGCGGCTGGTCCGCGGCCCCTCGAGGATTCGGCGGGCCTCCACGCGGGCCAGGGCCTTTGCGGCACTGGCGCCCGGGTGGTGGAACGCCCTTCCTCCAGCTGTCCGGGCCCTGCGGGAGCTGGGTGAGTTCCGCAGGGCCTGTAAGACCGTGTTGTTCCACCGGCCCTTCGGAGTGTCCAGCTGCTAATATGGTGCCCCCACTGCTCTGTGCCGGGGGCGGTTACATCAGGGTCCCCTCATATGAGGGGCCCCACTGGCCCCCCCTCAGGGAGGTAGGTTTTAAATTGGGGCCAGACGCCTTCTATCTATTTATTATGTATTCTGGTTATTCGCTGTTTTTATGAGTTTTAAGCCATTTTATGAGATGGAGCCTATGTGTTTCTATTGTGTGATTGCTCCTGTTGTTCACCGCCCGGAGCCCTTCGGGGATCGGGCGGTATATAAATTGAAAAAATAAATAAATAAATAAAATAAAAAACATTTTCATAACATTTTCATACTCTTTGGCAAGTTTGAGTGTTTTTGTAAATAATAAGTAATGGAACCCGCCAGGCTATGCAAAGAAAATAAAATCTTAGAAATGCCATAGGTTATCGAGAACCATTTGTGAGTAGAAGCTGTTCAGTTCCCAGTTCTCTGTGATACACCTCTGAAGATGACAGCCACAGATGCAGGTGAAGCGTTAGGAACAAGATCTACCAGACCACAGCCATGCAGCCTGGAAAGCCCACAACAGCCAGTTGAGTCTGGCCAGTGGTAGGATTCAAATAATTTAACAACCAGTTCTGGTGGTGGGATTCAACTAATTTAACAACTGGTTGTTTACAAGCACAATTTTAACAACTGGTTCTACTGAAGTGGTGCGAACCTGCTGAATCCCACCACTGAGTCCGGCCATGAAAGCCTTCAACAATACATAAGTTATAGGATTTGTTTCCTAAAGAACTCAAGCAAGTTATACTTACCTTTAGCATGTTCACATGCTAATACTCTCTGGGTTAACTTAAATTAGAAGATTTTGTAAAACTATTACTCTAAATTGCAAATTTGATAGCCTCAGGCATATCTGTAGGGTAGTGAAATGGGGTGTCTTACAGATAACTTCCTTTCCAGATGTGTGGAAAAACAATTTGTGTATTTTTAAAAGAAGGAAACACACACACAAACACACACACAAATAGCTTGATGACAACTGAACCTACTTCTTGCCCTCCAGGACCTATAGAATGTCAATGGTAGTTGAATATCACAGAGGGTGGGAAATTAGTCCGTTGGAGCCCCAAAAACGTTAGTACCAAGGAACATTCACGTATTATGGGTGGGATTTGCCAGTTCTGCAACTCCTACTACTGGATGCCTCCTGTTGGGCATCCAACAGAAATTCAACCTAAACATATGACTAACCAATTGAAAAAGATATTAGAATCCCCCTACCTCATCTTCACAAATATCAGCTTTCTTTCCCTTTTTGTCATCCTTGTCCTCCTCGTCCTCGTCATCTTCATCTGCTTGATCATCACTATAGTAATCATCGTCGTCATCATAATCGCTGTCTCCTCCCTTCCGCCTCCTTTTTCGGCCCGGCGTGGGTGTACCCATTGAATGCTGTTCCTCTCCTAGATCACCTCCTCCTGAAACATCTCTTTTTCCTGTTTTCTTAGCATGAATTATTCTAAGCCTTTAAATACATGGTAGACAAATGGTATTACTGAATGTTTGCCATAATATACACAAAGATCCTCTGCTAGAGTTGCCAGCCCTGGAGTGGAAAATTCCTGGCGGTATGGGTATGACGCTTGAGAAGGGTGGAGTTTGGGGATAGGATGGAGCTCAGTGAGGAGATATCATAAAGTCCACATTCTGAAGGTGCCCTTTTCTCTAGGGCAGTGTTTCCCAACCTTTTCGAGGTCAGGGTACCCTTGACCTCACTCTTCATATCTCACGGTACCCCTGCCGCCACCCCCCACCTTCCCCTCCCAGGGTGAAGGGTAGCACTGGGGGTGGTGGTGGTGGCTGATGACCTTGTGGCAAGCCCTGCCCCATGGGCCAGCTCCATGTCCTTGCTGGCGCCGGTGGGAGACACCACAAAAGTGAGGGGGGGCGGTAGTGTTGCTGCAGTACCCCTGGGACATGCTCACGGCACCCCCAGGGTACCAGGGAACCCTGGTTAAGAATGGCTGCTCTAGGGGAACTGATTTCCATAGTCTGGAGATCAGTTGTAACATGAGAACTCTAGCCCCACCTATAGGCTGGTAACTGTATTCTCTGAACTTCATAGAAAACAATATCCTTCTGTTTTCCACTATTTGACAGACAAAATAGTGTTTTCCACTATTTAGCAATTGTATTGTATTGTATTATTCAATTTGTATACCGACTCCCCCCAAGGGCTCAGGGCGGTGAACAACAACAGCATAATAGTGAACGTCAATAATCATAACATCAAGCAGCAAAACATTAACAAACATGGCATCAATAAACACAGGTGAGGGAGGATTTCCATTTGAATTGTCTGCTACCTTGGTTTTGTTACCATTGCTCAGCATACAAGAACTGCCGTTTAGCTAACACTGATTTCTACTTAACGCAAATATTTATTAGATGAAAAAATTGGTTCCCTATGAATGTTCAAGTTTGTGCAGAGTTCCAGCTATTCAAAATATATGTACGGCAAATATTGGTACAAATCCTACTGAGCATAACTGAAGCACCATATAGAACTTCTTAAAGACAAAACAAGATTTCAGTAGCTATTCTGTAAAACTGAAGAAACAGCGATCCATCCATATTTCTCATTTTAGTCACTTTTGAACTCGCTATAACCTACTTTCCCCATTCACATTTTTAAAAAAAATTCAGTGTCTGCATCTAGAGGGAATGTTTGCATCTAGAGACATAAAAGATAAGAAAAGCAATTTACAAAGTTGACAATAAACTGAAACACACGACCCTGGAATATCCCAGTACAAATCTTTTCTTTGTATTCCTTTGTATAGGATATTTTATGGAGCATTATGGCAGGAGATGTTACAGCACTCTGAGCAGCCGATCCCTTAGTTTCATTTTTTTTAAATGAAACGAAAGAAACTTACATACCAGTAAGTACAGTTGTGGTAGCCCTTCCTCATCTCTTACCCTACAAAAGAAGATTCCATACAGCAGATGTTACAGCTCTACCTACCAGGAATCTAGCAGGCAAATATACTGAAACAACCTAGGAGGTATCTCAATAGCCAGGCTCAATGCCCCCTTTTTAAATAGTCTGACATACCAAACTCTGAAGAGGTATGAAAATGTATCTGGAAAAGGCCAAGATTTTGCAAGGAAGAAAAAGGAGGAAGGAAGAGTGCGAATCAGGATGGCAAAAGTGGAAAAATTACAATAAACCAATGCTGCTATGTAATTTTTCAATGTCTTATTCTCCCTTTCTTCTCCCATCTTACAAAACAGTATTCCATACAGCAAGCGGATAAGAGGCAGTGTAGCCACCGTCTTAAAAAAGCAGCCTTGGAAATTCTATGATTTTTAAAAAGAAACTGGATTTTAGAGAGCTCATCAGACAAAAAGGAATGAGGATGAGCAGGTATTCCTAGCTGATCTCTACTAGTAATCTGTGCCTCTGTCCTTCTAATACAAAAGATAAAAAGTTGTCGATTTTAAGACTTTCACTGACAAATAGCAAATAGCCAATAACTTGACAGAGAACATGGTAGAATAAAACTGAATCAAGTATAAAAGACTTTAAAATATGTTCATTGTGTCAAGAAAAAACCCGATGCACATGCCCCATTTCTAAATGTTTGTATCACCACTGTTGGTCACTGCAAAAATGGCCAAAGCACTATTGTGTGATCTTAGCAGCTGATCTTGGAACACTACATCCTAACAATTATGTGCTGGGGGGAAATCCTATGACTGGCTAGCTAGAAAGAAACTTTTACAGGAAAATTTAACTAGAACTGGACCCGATTTGGGGGGGGCGGGGAATCCTCCATAGCCAGGAATTTCTGTATCTTTGGAGTTTTCTTCACAGGGGGGATAAAAAGATCAATAAGCAAACATATGCACTCAAAACTCAATAAATACATTTTCAGAAATAAGGACCTGAAACACTCATGGTATAGTCCTAACCAGAGCTGGACCTTTCTACGTCCACAAAAGTCAGTGGGCTTGGAAGATTGTACCTCTCTTGAGAATGGCATGGCAACTCCCACTGACAACCATTAAGTGCTTTGCATTTGCTGCTATTAGGTTTTCCAGAACTATCCAGGTGTTTGTCTACAGCAGGCATCATAATACTAACACAAGACAGCCAATCACTTAACTAATTTCCTAAACAGTGCTGTAGGATACATATGAATTAAGGATTTTCCACAACCTTAGCAAAATAAGTGGCTGTCATACTAAAGCCATTGTGATAATGGGAGGTGTTTGAAAAAACTTATACTTCCTTGTAATATGTTCAAGCTAATTCTGGCTTACTGGATGATGTTGGAGTTCCTTCATAACCTCGTTATAAGTGGAAGCTCTTCCTGTTACCTGCCTTCCAAATGTGGGAGAAACTCTGTAGTGACTGTGGACTTGGCTCAGTCACTATTCTACCTCTGCAGTGTGGGTAGAACCAGAAGGCAATCACTTTGTTGCCTGGAGCTTCTTGGAGGAAAGGCAGGTTTTTAAAAAAATACCATCTAGCAAGTAATTAGTGAATGTTTGCAAGAGATACGCATAATGCATGCGCACACCTAGTGTGTAAACAGAAATAATTCTGGTTTTCCGATCAGTTGCTGTTGGCTTCTGTTATGGTGAAAGACCTACGGTAGTACTGTACAGATACCCTTTCTTTGCTGAAGTAAAAGCCAAGACAGCGTTTAGAGAAAGTTTTAGAAAAAGGAAGGTTGAAAAGTGCAAACGGAGCACCAGAAAATCTAGGACCTCATTAAGGCACATCTCGGAAGGGCAATGCTGCTTGAAGGCTTAGCAATGAAAGTGCTTCATGCAGCGCACCTGAAATGTAGAACACTTACTGACACACATAAAACTGGTGACCATGAGATAAACCAATTTCTGCGGCCCAGAAGAATTTCCTGTTGAGTAAGTAGGAGTCCTCAGCTAGTCAAAATGAAATTTATGAAAGGATGGTCAGGGAGAAAGTAATCAGGTTGATCAGACGTGAGGAGATGAGGAGGGGAAGCTGCGAGTAGTAACAAAGGAATTTAGAAAAGAGCAGGAATCCTGTTTTTTCAAAGCTGTTTGCCAACATCCTGAAAGACGAGCCAAGGGAAGAGCTTCAGAGAAAAAAAGAGGACAACAAAACCCAAAACCTAGTACTTACTTTTTTTGAAAGGACAGGAAAGAGCAAACAAGTACCTTCCTCTAGAGGCAGTGTCAAATTTTCATTAGCCTTTTGACAGAATGGGTTAAATATAGGAAGCTAAATAATATAAGGTGCCTCACAAATAAAGCCATTAACCCTGCATAATTTAGGAGCCAGTAGTGTTAATAGCATTGATAGGTTTCTCGCTGCAATTTCTTTTAATGGTGTTTTTATTTCTTCCTTCTCCCTCTTGTTGTTCTTTACTTCTTCCTTCTTTCTTCTAAGATACATTAAATGGGCGGAAGAAATAGGATTAGAAACATAAGTACATGAAACAAAGGGCCCAGCAAGGACTCCTTCCTTTAGACAAGAAAGAAAAATGATCTGAAGAGAAGGAAACAGAGCCTGATTATGCATACTACCTGGCTACGCATACCTCCTGTGATTCACAGTAATTTCAACTTAAATTTCTATGGTAGATAGATAGAGCCATTAAACTTGCTGTATGGAATTTTATTTTGTACAATGGAAAAAAACAGGGGATGTAAAATTATCATCATTAAAGACTTGACAATTTGCTCCAATGGCAAACTGATAAGATTTACCTCAGTAACCGAATTATTCCGCAGGTCTACCACAGGAAATATTCAATTTATACAGCAGAATAAGTTTAATTAGATATCTAAGCCATTTGCAAGTTCTGATCGTGATTACAGCACAAAAACCTGGACATGCAAAAAATCTCCTTTCAGAATGACTGCTAAAACAAGCAGGATAGTTCTAAGCAGGTCTGACTAACACCAATTATAACTTGACAGTTCCAGAAATATTCAAATAAAAATTGGTCTTTTTTCACGGCATTCAAAATGACTTCCATTCGCTTTGGATTTCTACTAATTTCATGTATCTTTAATGGGCTTTCAGCAGAAAGCAATGGGCCTTTTTAAAATTAATGTTCCACATTTACCAAAAAAAAGTGTTACTGTACTTATTTTTACACAGTCTGATTAATTTGCTGTCGAACCAATCTAGATAACAAATGTAAAATACTGAATCAGTTATAAGAAATATTACTTACTTTCGAAGTTTGCCTTCAACCATCCACTTATCTCTTCTTAAATTAGACATATAATCTATGTTTTTATCAATTTCACTGTAAAAGCAGAAAAAGCTCCAATGTTTAGGTCATTCCATTGAGCAATGTTGTCTAGAATGAAATGTCTGGAAGAGTACTTCTGTTTGCATATATGCCCAGTGCATATCATATACATGATAACATAAATTAAACTAAACGGGAACACGAGTACTTCACAGGGGTCTGTAAGGCAGAAACCCTTGGGAGAGTTACTGCTTGGGCATGACATCAAAGGAAAATATAAGCAGCCCATTACAGCAAGTTGAGATATTCAAGTGTATTTGTGATTAATTCCAGATGTACTGAGGTATAGTTTACTGAACAGGAAGCTGCCTGATACCGAAGCGGGCCATTGGTCCATCAGGGTCGTTATCGTCTATTCAGACTGGCAGTGGCTATCCAGGATATCCAGCTGATGCCTTTCACATCATCTTCTACCAATCCTTTGAGCCACAGATGCCAGGGATCGAACCTGAGAACTTCACTGACCCACAGTCCCTCCCATAGTTGTATATGTTTTTAACTTTTATAAGCGGCATTGTGTTTGGAAGAAGTGGGGTGAAAATGCTTAAACAAGATAAACAAAACATTTTGGAGGGATGGATTCTATGACTATCTCCCACTAAATAACAAATCTTGCTCCAAGGATGGAGTCTTTTCCTCACTGGAAGGGAGTCTTGGGAGCCAATCCCACAATGAATCAATTATTATTATTTTACAGTGGTCTGCATCTTCAGAAACAAAGAGCTAGATTCATGTCCAGTTGCGCCTTAGCAACCAACAAGGTATTTGGGATATAAGCTTCTGAGAATTAGGGCTTCCAGGGGAGCTTCGGCTGTCGACAGCTTATATCCCCAAAATCTTGTTGGTCTCTAGGATGCTACTGGACTCGAAGCTTGCTCTTCTGCAGACCCAAACAGCTACCTTATGATACTCTCAGCAACAAAATGTATATGTAGAGCCCTCCCGCCCTGCCCTGCCCCGCCCAAACTATAACATGTCTTACCTTATAACACTTTTGCTACATGCCAACTCGTTAATGAGGAAAGCAAGTATGGATGCTTTTTGAGCTGGCAGATGTGCCTGGAAAGCTTTGGTTTTCAAGCTTTCTGTGAGCTCAGTTTGCCCACAGTGGCCTTCCATGAAAATCTGCAGAATTTCAGACACATTGTCTCTGTTGATGCCAACATTCAGCAAATGGTCCCCAAGGATTGTTTTGGCCTAGGGAAAAGTCCTCTCGTAAATAGCAGCACATAAAATAGTGTCATATTGACAGATTAAATGTAACATGTATTTCTCTTTCACAGCAGGGGATGGGGCAGTGACGAAGGGAGGGGGAACTACGCCCAGGGCATGAACTCACTACGTGTGCCCTCCCCGCCCTGACACGCCCCACTCCTGCCCTGCACGTGATTGCAATTGCGGCGCCCAGGGCGAGCCGCCCCAGATGTCCCCATTGAAGCTACAACTCTGGGGTGGGGGAGTACCCCAAGTCATAAAACACAGACATCACCATTTGTTATCAAGCTGGAAATTCTGAAACAGCTTGCATCTTCTTTGGCTTTTAAAGTTCCTTGTTTTGACCTTTAGAAATAGTCTTGGGCAGGGGTAGGGAACCTGCGGCTCTCCAGATGTTCAGGAACTACAATTCCCATCAGCCCCTACCAGCATGGCCAATTGGCCATGCTGACAGAGGCTGATGGGAATTGTAGTTCCTGAACATCTGGAGAGCCGCAGGTTCCCTACCCCTGGTCTTGGGGGTACAGCACAAAAAGTGTTAAAAGGAAACATTTTTTGGTGGTGGTGAGGGAGTTGCCATCAGCAGTTTCCATCTAAGCAACTTACCTGACAAACTCAAGGCTATTTTATTAAAACAGATTTGAGGTTGCAGAGGGCTCGTGGGGGACAGAGGGTGTTGAGCGAAATG
This sequence comes from Sphaerodactylus townsendi, assembly GCF_021028975.2. Lineage (NCBI taxonomy): Eukaryota > Metazoa > Chordata > Lepidosauria > Squamata > Sphaerodactylidae > Sphaerodactylus > Sphaerodactylus townsendi. The sequence continues at coordinate 37,404,553 of NC_059426.1, read as the reverse complement.
AGAAAATTCTACAGTGAGATCACAAACAAGTTCAAAGAGAAAAGACTAATGTTAGGTGCTAAGTTTGATGGTCTTAGAAAACTATTCATCCCTGCTGAAATCCGGAAAAGGAAGCCTTTCATGTTAACACTGGATTGGCTAATAAATCTATCATATGTGATCTGGCATGTCCAAGGCCATCCTACAAGGTAATGTTTCCTCAGTTATTCTATCTGGATCCTTTGTAATATATCAACCAAACATCAAATGAGGGAGAAAACTCAAAGGTGATCTGTGAAAATATCTTGGTTTATTGCTCTGCCCTGGATGGCCTAGACTAGCCCAATCTTGACAGACCTCAGTAGCTAAGCAGGGTTTGCCATGGTTAGTGCTCAGGATGGAAGACCATGACAGAATTCTGGGGTTGCTAGGCAAAGGTAGGAAATGACAAACCACCTCTGTTCATCTCTTGCATTGAAAACCCTGAGGGTGACAGTCTCTTTTCCCATCTATTTGACCAAATTCCCCTCCTTACTACAGAACCTTTCTCTGTTCATGTAGATCCCATAATCTGCAGTATGGCATTTAGTGTAGTCAAGAAGGACACCACCACCCCCTTCCAATCTTTTGTCACCAGCTAAAAAGCTGATTGGATCCATCCCATTATATCTAACATACAGCAAGTGTTCCTAGTAATAGAGGTCAAAATCAGACAATGGGTTTTTTAAAAAGTATTTAGACAGCACCATTGTTCTATGTACTTTGAAGGCTTTGAGGAGCATGTCTCAAAAGGCTGGGTTTATTTGTTTATGACATATCTTAGAGACTTCCTGAAAAAACTGTGCTCAAGGCTTACTGTGCTCAAGGCTTACTGCATAATATAAAATTACAAATAAACAAACCAGAGAATTATTTGGAAGGCTTATTATTCTGTGTGATCCACCACTTACTACACCGTGTGGACTTTATCCCCTTCAGGGATGGGGCGGTCTACAAATCCAAACAATAAATAAATAAATAAATATATTTTTTAGAGAGAGATGCAGACATCTGCCATCTAAAAGACTGGAATATTCCAAGACTACACATGAAATAAATATAATATTACAGCTTACAATTAACCTCAGTGCCCAGAAAGTAGGGTATCTATTTGCATATCCAATATATCCAGTCCTCTCATTTTTTTTATTGTTTCTACCATTAACATTTAACTAATTTTTTTGAATAATAATCTGCATACATGTATAATTACTCAGGGTATAGAATCCCGTAGAGATTTTCAGGCACAACTCAGTAAATTATAGCCCACAGAGATGGCAAGGACAATAGTGATACTAAAAGTAATTACAAAATAACACCAACACATTTCTTAAGATGAGTGCATTTTTCAGGAGCTCTGCAAGTAACAACAGTAACAATTGCATCTACTCATAACTGGATATTGTACAACTGTTATGCTAAAGCAGTCGGATTTTTCTATGTGGACACAGCCAGTTCAGTGGCAAATGACAGCTATAGCATAACAACAGTGCAACATAAAGCAATGTGTGGAAGCATCCAATAGTTATATTCTTTAAGGCCCCTTCCGCACATGCTGAATAATGCACATTCAAGCCACTTTCACAACTGTTTGCAAGTGGATTTTGCTATTCTGCACAGCTGCAAAGTGCATTGGAAGTGGTTTGAAAGTGCATTATTCTGCAGGTGTGGAAGGGGCCTAAGAGTGCTTTGGAACATTTCTTACAAAACCCTTTCCACATAGAAAGCTAGATTCCAGGAAGAAGTTAATGGGAGTTTCCTACCTGCAGATTTTTGTGTGTGTATAGAGAAAATCATTTGAAAGCCTATATGCAATTTCAAATGATGAAGCTTACTTCCTTCTGTCTATGAGAATTAAAACATTACAACAAACTACGGTTTGCCATTATAGTGAGGAGAATCCACTTTGCCTGCCCTCCTTTCCTTCTCCCCTTGCATGCAATTCAGGAATTGAAAATTGAAAATTCCACTTTTCAGGCCAACCACATTTAGTTCTTTCAAATCAGGAGGAGGAAGGGGGTACAAGTGAGCCTGAGGACGTTCAACACCCATTCCTGCAAAGTGTTTGTTACCTTGTATCCTGTTATTAGCCCGGGATCACAAATGGCAGCCGATAGCAATCTCACAAGTAGATCTTGTACTTCTCCCATGCTGTCGCCTATATTTAACAGCCCTTCTTGAAGAACACTTAAACTTGGGACATCCAGGTTTATATCAAAGCCAAGAACTTTTCCAAAGTTCCGCAAAAACTGCACCACCATGAGGCAATCTGAAAACGTATTACCAGAGAGAACCAGGCCTGGAATGCGAGGCAACTCTGGAAAAGGCTGAAAAGTAGAGAGGAACAAGTCATCACCCTTGAATGCTCACCAAACTCAATACAGTATTGGAATCTATTAAATACAGAAGAAGAAGAGTTTGGATTTATACCCCACTTTTCTCTCTTGTCTCAAAGCAGCTTACAAACTCCCTCATCTCCCCACAACTGACACTGTGTGAGGTAGGTAGGGCTGAGAGAGTTCTGAGTGAACTGTAACTAGCCCAAGGTCACCCTGCAAGTTTCATGTGGAGGAGTGGGGAATCAAACCCAGTTCTCCAGATTAGAGTCCACTGCTCTTAATCACTACACCATGCTCTTAATCACTATACCATAAAGCTGTGATACTCATAGTTTAAACAGGTATACTACAGTCTATTATAGGCTTCTAAAACATCCAATCAGGCAAAAGTCTGACAATTTATCGAAGTAAAAACCCTCAAAAGTTCACTACTATCTTTAAAAATAAAACCAGGAAACCCACTGTCTCGTTAATCCATTATTACTTTATAGTTATTATTTGAATATAGGCAACATTTAAACACTGAAGTAACATCAGGGGAATCTAAAATAAAATGGGCAAGTACAGTAAGAAAAATTAATTATTACAACAATAGTAGATTAAGAAAAGGAGAAACAGTATGAAAAGTGACAGGAACATAAAAAAGTAAATTTACATTATTCTGATTACCTTCTGGTCTGCTAAGCACATATCTTCATTTGGTTTCTTTAGCTCCTTAGCCATTTCTAATTCCAATCTTCGCTGTTCCAGTTTACGCTCTTTATTTAATCTCTTTTCATCTCGTTTTTCTTGCTTTAACCGTTCTTTCTCCTTAAATAGCACAGAAAGGATAGAAAATTAAACTTGTACATTCTGTTTAACAAAGGAATAATTTACGAATTTGAGCAGCACTAGTTACATAATCTTAATAACCACCACAGCAATTAAACCACTTGGATTAACAAAAAGCAAGAGAAAAGAGGCACCCCCTACCTTTAAGAACATAGAGGAATCGTTCTGGGTGTGTGATAAAATAAGTCTACACTACTCTTCCAAGCAAAGTTGTAATGTTCAAAGTAGACTTTTATTCACTTCACAGTCTTTAAGAAGATTGTGTGCCAAGCAAGTTATCCGAGGCTTGATTGGTGTCGGGACTTACTAGTACTCAGTTATATATCAGGTTTTCAGTTCTGGAGATGAATCCTCGGATGTATGAAGTAATAACACCAAAAATGCCTATGAGTACCGAGTGCCTTTTCTATACAGCTGAGGAACCATATCCTGTTCCTGAATACTTAAGATTAAGCAGCAGAGTTTCAGTACAGAGTTTTCAGAGTTTCAATGTAGCTACCAATCTGGCACAAATAGCTACTATTTGTCTTTGTAAAAATTAGGCACTGATGAAAAGGTGAAGTATTTTTTGTTCAAAAGGGTGGTTATTTGTTTTACAAATAAGATAATGGCCTTGGGATGATTCTGTGGCATTATACCAGGAGTACCTCATATGGAGCCCATGGGTGCCATGGTACCTGTGGACATCTTTCTTGGTACCCAGCAAGTGCTTCAGAAAGTCAGTGGGGCTACATGGGGCTTTCCCCAGGAGGACTTATGACTGGCTATACAGATTAGAAGGCATTATGTAAAACAGAACTTTTGCTGAAATATTGAACAGGTGTCATCAGTTATAAATAACCTTGCTCCCTGACATTTTGTAGTTGGCTGCGCCTCCCGTGGCAGCCATTTGGTGACTGTACCCACCAACGTTGCTTTAGAATTCCAAAAGTACCTGCAGGCTCAAAATGGTGGAAGACCCTGGCACTGTACCCCATTCTATTATATTCTATGGCATAAAATCCCTCCCCTTCCCAAACCCTGCTTTTTCCAGGCTGGACTCTCAAATCTTTAGGAATTTTGCAACCCAGAGTTAGCAATCACATGCATTTATTTAAGTCATTTACATTCTTTGAAATACTCACAACTTTATCTGTTTGCAGTGCTAATCATGAAGAATAATTTATTTTATTCAATTCATTTCAATTTATACCCTGCTCTCCCTCAGCCTTGCCATATTACACACACACACACTAGTAGTGTAGCATCAGTGGGGGGCTTAATACCCTGGGTGGCGCAGCAGCGGAGGCATAGTTGGGCCATGGAGGGGGCAGGGGTGTTCCGGGGTAGGGTGGGCGGTGGTGCAGCAGGGGTGAAGGGCGCGTGCATGCTCTGGGCGCAGCTCCCCCTCGCTCCGCCCCCCCCTCTCTCTCTCTCACACACACACATTGGGAACTGCCGTATCATTTTGATTCTAAGGACAATTGACCAATATTTTCAGATCTTCTTAAAGCTACCCAGAAGATTTTGGTGAATATATGAGCAGGAAAGAATCCCAGGGTTGCTTTAGAATATTAGCAACTTTGAATAAACCATGCTGAATCAGATACCAGTGTCTGGGATTCTAGTCTCTCAGACAGGCACTCTTCAACCTCTCACACACAAACGCAGGCTGGCACAAGGGTAACCTGAACACAACAAATTTAATTTATTTTAAAAACAAAAGAAAGGCTTCTTAAACTGGTTCAGAGAGCTACTAACGCTTGATGGATTCAGAGAGGTTCTTTTCACTTAAAAATTACAGAGCTTCAGATGTCACTTAGGTTTCACACAGACACAGACACACGCAGGTGTCTCTTCAGGAACGATTTTGCTTTAGATCTACTAACTTTCCTCACAGACAGACACTAGTCCTTTCTGATCCACAACCCACTGAATACACACACACACACACACACACACACACACACACACACACACACACAGAGAGAGAGAGAGAGAGAGAGAGAGAGAGAGAGAGAGAGAGAGAGAGAGAGAGAGAGTCTATGCCCTGTGAGATTCTGGCATACAAAGCCTCCCTCTCTCACACTAATCCCAAACTGGCCTCACTGCCACTGGATCGGGCTTTTCCCAGACTGGTGTTACACCGGGGTAGGTCTGGACAGTATTCACTGTCAAGCCACAGACTGGCGTGTCATTTTGCACCAAACTCAGGGCCTCCTTTCTCTGACAAGTCTCCTCAGCTTGTAGAGTAACTGGACTTCTGCCAGCTAACACTGCTGAGACAGAATTTTTCAGTTCAGATCTGACAGACCGCTTTCTGTCAAACTCTGGCTCTTCTTGAATCTCTCTCCCAATCTTGACTCTTAATTTTGACTAAACTCTGACAGGCACAGCACTGTCTATTTATACTGCTCGCACTCTGGCTCCCCCTATCCCTTGCCATAGGCAACTGTGCCTTTCTCAACCAATCAAATGGGGTCTTTTGTATAGTGGAGCCTGCTGACTTAACTCTGGCTGTTACTAAGGCCTTTTCATTAGGCCTTTCGCACACCCCGGCCCTTCAGGGTGGGCCAAGTCCGTTACACATGCCAAGAATCTTTTTCATAGGGAAACTTTCAGTCATGCAAGCCCTTATTTTCAAGCTGAAATTAACCTGTGTGAAGATACCACAATCAGCCTCTGCTTATTCTTGAGAATTACAAAAGCGGCTTGGTATCATAGTCACTCTTTCCTTCCTGGTAAACTGGAGTTTAATTGTACATTTCTCAAACCAGGCTGTCTCAGTTGTCCTATGCCTGTGAGAGGAGTAGGGAAAGAAAGAGCAGAGAAGGCAAGCATGACAACATTTATGTTTGTGGCCTTCATGAACATATGTAGGTTTGGCATGTCATTTGAACAAGGCCTTAGAACCTAGATACAGGTTTACCACATCTATACAAAATAGAAACAGATTTTCAGAGTAGCTTTCATAAGTAAATAACACTAGCTCCAGGGTTCCTGACTTAGGTTGGGGATTGCGATACAGCATTAGCCCTTTGATTTTTTCCCCAAGATGTTGCATGTGCACAAAAGGCTGCCGAAGCTTTCCTAATCCAGAGAGCAACTCAGCTCACATCAGCAGGAAAACTACGGCAATTCAAGGCAATTTAATGCACCTCAGTTGCACCTCAGAATGGCTTGGACAGGGGTGGGTGGGTAGGTGTTGCTAGACACTGGGCAGGAACTAGGACCCCTGCGAAGCATTAAGACTGTTTGGAAGAAAGTGGTGGTGTATTGGTTCACGGTCGCCCTTGAATCTTTATGCTGAAAAAGGGATAGGAGAGTGCTGAAAAAGTAGGATAATAAATGCTCTTTTTAGAGAGATACAATTTACAGTGAGGAATATAAGATTATAATATTTGCTTAAGGACAACACAGCATTGGGGAAAAATACAGGCAATAGAAAAGGAAGTAAAAGAAAGGCTCTGACCAATTGTTATAAAAAATTTATAGCATCTATGACTGTAAACCCCTTTGTGCCAGAGCGTTTGCAGTATTACTTTTTGGATTATGGTCAATGCTTTTTCCACCTCCTTTTATGATTCTACTGGGTACTTTAGATTTTTGTTTGGGGCTTAATTAAAAGTGAGAATCTGTTTTCTGTGACAGAGGTTTGCACTCAAATTTAAAAGGCATAAATGTATTTTAAGATTCAAGGGAATAGTATAGGCTGCAAAGAAAATAAAAACCACCCATAAAGTTGATATTTACACAAGGAAGATACAAAAATAAAAACTACAAGAGCTGTGCAGGGTGTTAGAAGATGAAGACACCTATACGTTACAGAAATATTTGTCTTATGCTGATAAATCTGCCTTGCACATTGCTCTAGATCGGTATATTTCTTGTTAACAAAGTTCATAAAAATAGATGAAAACATGACAGCATTTAGGAGCCTGAACATTCTGCAAACAACACAAGATCGTTCAGGGCTCCCAGGGCCATATATACACACATACATTCACATTTGATTACATGCTGTTTACATGATTGATTTGGCATAGGGAACAGGTCTTTGGATTGGATCCCATGAAGGAGATCCCCTGATCTCCTCTTGCTTTAAATGGCAAATGGGTTAGGTCTCCCTCCATGCAGAGAATACTACAAGAGATGCAGCAATCCAACCCCTCTTTGTGCTAGTGTAGCTAATATAGCTAAGATGATCAGGCTGTTGAGGGACAGCATTATTTCATTTATTGTGTCTATATAGCAATATGATTTTTGGGATGTATGTTATTTAGAGGGTACTTAAACTACAATACCAAAGGAGAAATGCCTTTGTTGTAAGAACAAATTAGCATGACTCCACCTGAATAAGGTAAAGAAACACAAAAGGAACTTAATTGCCGTTTTCAACTATGCATCCACAAGCACAGTTATATCTATGAAAGCCCACTGAATTCAATGAATCAGAAAGGCAGAACTCAGTTTAGAATTGCACTGTAAACGAGCCACATGGGTTCAAGAAAGGATCATTAATGGGTTGAAGATTTATACTTTGAGTCCAAGCTGATATAGTTTGAATCAGAATTTCATATAGATACCTAAGTAAGATTTAAATTGAATTGGCAATGACCCTCCATGCTCACCATGAAATACAATGTGCAAAGATGTGCCAGTCCCTATGATAGCTGCAATTCATATTGGGTAAAGGCCGCCATGTTGAGGATGGTGGAGTGTGTATCCGTTCCCAAGAGATGCTGCTTTTGTGGGGGCTGAGGTATAGCTTAACTACACAGCAGACACCTGAAACCACTGTACCACCAACCAAACTGTCAGCAGGTGTATCTATGCCAGTGTATGAATGGACAAAGAGTACATTACCCCTGCTATCAGTGCACACCTGTTGAGGAAGACCTGGTTATATATCACATTGCTCTGTCTGATATCAGTGTGTCTAATAGTGAATGTTGACCTCAGTGCAGGTAGGGCTATCTGTGCTGCGGGGCTAGCCAAAATTATCCTCTAGGGTTCTGTAATCCTAGAAAGCATCCAGGTGTATTGGGGGAAAAAATCTAGACGGGGGAAAACCTTATGTGTGACCTCTGCACATCAGACATGACCAAAAAAACCTGCTGCAGTTCGGACAGTATCTTGAGTTGCTATAGCAACCAACACAAATGGAATGGGGAGTAGTTGGGAGGCAGCATCTGGAACAAGGAGAATGGCAGTGGCAGGGGCCAACAGGAGAAGGATGCAAGGTGGTTACCTGGAGCCAACACAAGAGGGACAGGATGGATTCTCCTTTCCCATAAGACTTAGCAGGTCTTCTGCTTGTGTTTACATAATGTTCTATGAGCATCTATTTGTATATCACCACGTGTCTGTATTCTTCAAATAAGGGGCCACATCTCTTGAGGCTAGGGGGTCTGGAATCTTAGTGGATCGACTCAACCGGCAGGCTGCGTATTACTTATTCTTAGTTACATTATTCATTTAGCACCACACAGCAAATATGACCTTTAATCACCCGCAGCATTACTTGCATTAACATCAAATTAATAAAACATTCTCAGCTCTTGGATTCAATGTTATTGATTTTAAATGGCTAGCTTATACATGTTTAAAACTGAAAAATGGGTTTTGCTAAGTAAAACTATGGCCGCAGTCCTGTGTGGCATTTTCAGTAGGCAATGGAGTGGCATAAATCTTCCAGGATGGAATATCCACACCACGAGAATTACTCGAGTGCTGTGAATTTAATTCTGCTTTCAAACTGCTTATTAGACAACTTCCGAAACCTGAGATACTTTCCTATATTATGGCTGTCTCCAGAACTGCTGACAAAGCTGTTTAGTGATAAATGCATGTTTAACAACCTTTTGTTGTTTATTGATCCTCTGGGAATTATAGAGGAAATAAGGCCTCTGGTGCAATTATGATAGTTTGTTACACAGTTTTCAGAAGAAAGGTGAATATAAATTTGCGTGTGCTATTTTCTGAAGTTTAATGGCTGAAAGAGAGAACTCAGGAGAGTCTTGAATAAATATTACCCGTGGCACTGAAACTTTTACAATAAGGCATAGGACTATCTCATTATTACCCATGGTCCCAGTATGGTCTCATTTTAGTTGGCTTGCCCTTAACCATCTGCAGTTTCCAAAATCCGAGATAACGCTTCCTTATTATGTGTGCAAAATTTAATGATTACTGTGACATCATTTTATAGCAGTGTGCCTAACAATAATATTTAAAGTTATACGCAAGAGCCCCCACTGCACTGAGTAAAAGCAAGGCGCCAAAAGAGTTAGGCAGAGATGTGGAAATCTTACATCTGACAACAGAAGCCTATTAGTTAAGCCAGAAAGCATCAGAAGCATCAAAAAAGGATACAATCCTGTTAAATATCTAAATGTAGATGTTATCAATTGTTGGCATCTAAAATTATGGTTTGAATTACAACTTCTTAAAGAAAGGAGATATTGTATCTCCTTTGCATTATTATGTTATTGCTAGATTTCTAATATAAGATTGGTTTCCCAGTGCTGTTGTGGCTGGCGCGCGGGGAGTGTGGGGGAGGGAGGGGATAAGATCAACTTTTTGGAATTGAACACCATGCAAGTTTTGCTGTTGATTTTATTGACAACAGTTTTAATTACTGATGGTTGTCCTCACTGATACAATAGTTGAACTATTACTTTATTGTTATGATATTTGTGGTTTTAGCTTTGGGGAGGGTTGTATTGTAATAGTTTTCTTAATTCCTAATTTAATGCTGTAAACCACTTAGAGTACTGTTTTTAATAGCAGAAACGTAAATGTTATCTATTTCAGGCAATTTGGAAATTATTATATATTTTTCTTGCTGCTAGTCACAGCGCTGATATAATGTTTTTGTTTTTGTTTGTAAATTATTTAGATACATTTTTAAACAGCACTGTCTGCTTAAAGCATCTTTAATAGAAACATCTGGCCTTGAAAATAACAGTTGGGATTTAAAACTGACGGTGCAGATTTTTAAAAAGGCATTTAAATTAGTGTATTCTGGTCTGAATGGCTCAGGTTAGCAGCCTGATCTTGTCAGATCTCAGTTGCTAAGCAAGGTTGACCCTGGTTTATATTTGGATGGGAGACCATCAAACAGGTCGGGGGTTGCTATACAGAAACAGGCAATGGCAAAACACATTCTGTTCATCAGTTGTCTCAAAAATACTACAGGTTTGCCATAAGTCAAGTGTAATTTGACAGTGTTTTCTACCACCATCAGTTTACAGTGAAATCGTAAGCAGAGTTAGTCCACTGAAGTCAAAGGACTTACAGTTCTGTTTAGGACTCTACTGTTAGTGATGCATAATCAATAATGGTGTGCTTTCTTTCTAAGTCTATTAGCTCTTGCGCATTATGTTATCCATAGCATGGTGCAGTTTAGCATGCTGTAAAATTGTACCATTTCCACTACTATAGCACCAAGGCAAGTACAGTCTTTTATCGCATAAGACACAGTTCCTGAATATTTTACCGGTGCAGCCTCTCAGATGGGAGTATAACAACATAAAGAACAGCATGAGAACAACACAAACTTCACACCTAAGGTCTTTTCCTTCATTTGAAGTGGTAGTATTCCTATCCTACATGATTGCCTTTTAAATACTATTGACAAAAATGCAGTAAAAAGGACTTGAAATGAATTCTTAAGAACGAGAGAGGAATTACATGAATGACAAATGGAATCCTAAGCTACCATTAATTAACTGACACAGATCTGTCAGTATTCATAAACACATAAAAACAGAGGGCAACATCGAAAAGACTCAGAACACTGAGCTGTTTGCAGAATGGATCTTTCCTGCCTCCTCCTTCTGGCTGCAGCTCCCTGAAGAACAGCTTGGGTTACAACACGGCAGTGATAGAGAACCTTTTCGAGACCGAGTGCCCAAATTGCAACCCAAAACCCACTTATTTATCGAAAAGTGCCAACACAGCAATTTAACCTGAATACTGAGGTTTTAGTTCAGAAAAAACGGTTGGCTCCAAGGCGTGCATTACTCAGGAGTAAGCTTGGTGGTAGTCGGTGGCTTTGCTTTGAAGCAACCATGCAACTCTTCCGAAGGGTGAATCGTGACCCTAGGAGGGCTTACTCAGAAGCAAGCCCCATTGCCAGTAACCGAGCTTACCCCCAGGTAAAGGATCGTGCTTTAGTTCTTCGCATGAAAATCAGTGGGGTTTAACAGCGCTTAACAGGGTTACCTACACTGCTTCTCCAAAACTTGGTCTTAGGTTTAATGCTAATAATCGAGCCCAAAAGCCCAGGCCAGCCTAGATGTGTGTGTGTGTGGGGGGGGGGGGGAGCTCTGCTTGCGTGTGCCCGCAGAGAGGGCTCTGAGTGCCACCTCTGACACCCGTGCCATAGGTTCACCACCACTGCAATATGGGGATATATGATGGGAAGGTGGAATGAATGAAAATGATTTACATGAAGACATGAAGTTACCTTGCATTCAAGCAGACCCTTAGTCCTTCGAAGTCAGTATTATCTACTCAGCACTTCAGGGTCTTAGGCTGAGGTCTTTCACATCACCAACTGCCAGATTTTTCCACTGGAGATGCCATCTGCACATGGTACATGTGGCTCTTTGACACAGGTCTCACCTGCCCCATGTTCCAGGAAAGTGGTTGAGGCCATTGCCCTTTAGGGCCTGTGGTCAACAGGAGCCACAAACCCCTGTAGGCCTTGTGGCTGCCACCTTGACACCTTGACACAGCTTCAACTACAGGATAGATAAGTTACAGTCCTCATGCCAGGAATGGAAGCAGAGGACACATCTGCATCAGCCCCCCCCCCCTCTCCCCCACACACTCCTATGCAGGAACTTCATTCTCATCCCAATACCCAAGCAGCTGTTGGGAGAAGAGCGATCGGACTGCGCGAGCAAAACTACCATTTGTAAGGCAACAACCTGGGAAAAGAAGAACAGTTGGATTTATATCCCCCCTTTCTCTCCTGTAAGGAGACTCAAAGGGGCTTACAAACTCCTTTCCCTTCCCCCTCACAACAAACACCTTGTGAGGTAGGTGGGACTGAGAGAGCTCAGAAGAACTGTGACTAGCCCATGTGTCACCCAGCTGGCGTGCACAGGCTAATCTGAATTCCCCAGATAAGCCTCCACAGCTCAAGGGGCAGAGTGGGGAATCAAACTCGGTTCCTCCAGATTACAAGATTATGTTCTTATGTTCTTACACCTGCTCTTAATCACTACGCTACTGCAGACTATAGTGAGGTAGTGGCGGTCTCACTTCCCTTTCTCCGCAACCAGCTTGCTGTCTTTGGCAATCTCACCTTCTTGCCTGAACCACTGTGCTTGGTGCTGAGGAGAAGGTGAGAATGCAGAGAAAGAAGTCATTACCCCAAGTTCTGATAATTCAATGGCTGGTTTAAGTTCCACAGCATTGGGAAGAGCCAACCCCTACTTGTTCCCAAGTAATCTGGTTATGATTTTGAATATATTGCTCCATGAGCCATGGAATGAATATCACTGTTCCAGATACAGACACTTGAAGTGAACATGTATAGGATTCATTCCATTCTACAAAATTATTTGACCACCCCTCCATTCTTCTGATAATCTTTGTATGAAGAAACCACATGGAACAATTGAGAAACTGGTCCTCATAGAGGTTCCCTGCAAACTTACCGGAGCAACATCAGACCACGAGGGGACACATCAGTTCTATGTCTTGTAAAGACTGAAATAAGAATCATGTTGCTTTGAAAGTATTTTGTATGTTCCATGCCAAGCCTGCAGAGGGCTCCGTTTTGTCATTCTTGTGAGGCCAGACATAGAGACAAGGAAGCAACAACTTAGGGCAGAGATGGTGAACCTTTTTGAGATGGAGTGCCCAAATTGCAACTCAAAACCCACTTATTTATCGCAAAGTGCCAACACGGCAATTTAACCTGAATACTGAGGTTTTAGTTTAGAAAAAATGGTTGGCTCTGAGACGCGCGTTACTCGGGAGTAAGCTTGGTGAAGCAACTGTGCAACGCTTCGAATGGGTGAATCACGACCCTAGGAGGGTTTACTCAGAAGCAAGCCCCATTGCCACTAACCGAGCTTACAGTCAGGTGAAGGATCGCGCTTTAGTTCTTCCCATAAAAATCAGTGGGGTTTAACAGCGCTTAACAGGGTTACCTACACTGCTTCTCCAAAACTAGGTCTTAGGTTTAATGCAAATAATCTCCCTGAAATAATTACATTATTATCACACTGGGGGCCTGGCGAGGGAAGGGGGAGGGGTGTGCGGGGGGAGAGGGAAGTAAAACTTTTGCTTTCTGAAACCCAATAACCCAATTTGCTTTCTGAAACCCCCACTACAAATAGAAGTAAAAGGCAGTCAAGGAAGGCAATCCTTAGCAAGAATGCAGTGCAAGGGGTGGAATAATTTCAGGAAAGCTAAACTGGTGGAGCAGCCATCTGATCTGCGGTTTTTCCTTCACATGTCATCACAGCACTTGACTTCCCACAAAAATGCAACAGGAACAGAAAAATAAAAGCAGTTCTAGCAAAGACCTTGGTGTGCTTTTAAAAAAAATCCTAAATGCATCTCGGTTCCTCTACCCTAGGCTCGATCTGCCCAGGCGATCGGCACAAAACTTGGGTCTGAGCATTTCCCTGGTGTTTGGAAAGGCACATGTTTTGTTTGTTCAACCCCTTGAGAAGCAGCAGCCAGCCTGCTCCAGCCTCCAGCAGGTCCTGCGTACACCCACTGCTCTGCCCTGCGCTACTCCCCTCTGCCTCCGCCCCACCTGCTCAAGCAGGGGCCAGCCTGCTCTAGCCTCCAGCAAGTCCCATGCGCACCACTCTGTGTCTCTCTAGCATTTCTGCCTCCTCTGCCCTCCCCCTCTCGGACAGCAGCCACCCGGAGCACAGGCACCAGGCCTGCCAGCCAAGTCCTCCCTGCTCACCACAGTGCATGCACGTCGTGGCCCAGGCTAGCCTAGAAGTGGGGGGGTCTGCCCCCCCACACGACAAACTCTGTGCGAACGTGCCAACAGAGAGGGCTCTGAGTGCCACCTCTGGCACACGTGCGATAGGTTCACCATGACTGACTTAGGATGTGAAAAAAAAAACTCCTGTCCCTTTAATGGGATGTTACTTACCACAAGAAGGTTCCGTTGCCCATTTCCACAACAAACTAAGCCTTGATTAAATGTGACATTCCCTCCAAGTCAACTGGCAAATCTAGGCAGCCTTCCTATATAAATTACCACTTATCCCAGAAAACTATGCCATTTTTGGAATCTATAAATGAGGGCAAGCAGACTTAACAGAAAATAATACATTAAACTGTGGGAAAATCAAATTACATCTCCCAGGTAAAGTTTAAGAGGTTAGAATTGCCTAATAGGCATAGGGAATCAATGGGATTTCCAATTCCATGTTATCTATTTTTGTCAACCGAACTATACTTATTAATTCTGATCACACAAACAGCATAAGCCAAATGATACAAGTCCTCTCTTCAAGGGAAGAACGCAGGTGACCCCATTTCAGGGGTTCTGTACTCACTTCTGCTTTTTTACGTGCCTCCATGGCTTTCATTAGCATCATATGCTGCCTCCTCCTTTCCCGCTCCTATTAAAGCAGATAAAATTAGAACGGTGATCTACTCCAAGGCAGAGTCACTTAAAACAAAATTATTCCAAAGCTCAACAGGACACGTTTAGCATTAACAGACAAGTCAAGGTGTACGCTAAATAAAGGGCGAGAATAGCCAAGTCTGTGCATGTTTTAGTTCAGGTTTAGAAAGCAAATACAAGAATAACTGAAAGCAAAAAGGTAAAGCGATGAACATGGAGACAGTGTCAAACAGAAGCATACAGATTTACTTATGGTCAGTTGTGAGGTTCCTTCAGAAGCTGGCAGAACAAAAAGCATAATGGTTGGCTGGAACAGGTCAGTTACCTTACATCTGCTATAGTAGAAAGCTCGCAAATTATTCATTGAGTGGCCAATTAAATAGGTGTTGGGGGATCACTTGAAAAGTAATCAAAAGTGATTTTCCCCTCGTTATTAAAAAAAATCATTTTGACCACATGTCGGTTATAAATTTCTCTCTTTGTACAAAATTCCATATGCAGCCAGTGGGTTAATATAAACTTATCAGTCTTTTTTTTTTTTTTAACAAAACTAGTTTTGGGTAAACTAGCCACAGTTCATATGCAGACAATGATGGTCCTCTTTACTGGTATCTGTCCTTTAGTCACAGCCACAGAAGCTGCACCTTAGATCAGGTTTAATGGTATCGAGTGAGTCTTGGACTCTTGCAAAATGCAAAAGGTAGTACGAAATATTTATTTTTAAATATACTGAAAAGATAACTCAATCGCGTGCCATTTTAAGAAAGGAATGTGGTCCCAATTGCACTATGTTAAAATAATCATTTATATATATATATCTACTATATATATATATAATAGATATAGATATATAATAGATATAGATAGATATTTTGAAAAGATAAATGAAACACACTGAATAGGATTTACAGGGTGCATAGCCAAAGTTGCCTAGTGAATAAATAACCTGTAATAGGTTAAGCGAACACATTTTGGGGTAAGGAAATTTTTTTATCCCTGATTAAGTACAGCTTCATGTCAAGGCAACAGCCTCATATACAGTTTTTCAGGGTCAATTTATAATAAGTTTGAGATTAGGTTGTGCCTTTTTTCTTTTTTTTCTTTTTACAGACAAGACAAGCAGATGTATGCAATGCACTGTGCTGGAAAGCCATGCAGCAGTATGTAATATGACAGCAGCCAGTGCTACATTTTATGCATCGCTATGACAACCATATCACAACCAAATCACAATGCGGTGTTAGATGTACAAAAATAAACATACCCATACCATATCTAGTCTATGCCTCTCCAACTCCTGGTAGAAAGAGTTGGCACAACATTATGAAACAGAAATCACAGAGTCAAACCCCCCATTTTATAATTCCCCCCCCCCCCAAAGACCCCCAAGACCAAAACAAGACAATATACCCGTAAAATTAAGAGCAGGATTAAATAGCAGTTGTTGTTTTTTAATTTGAAAATTTTACAAAAAGGAAAATACTCCCACCCCCTTCAAATATTTTAGGCATAAGTTTAAAATAGCATTTAGTGTTTCCCATGAAACTTGGTGTACGGACCTGATGTTTCAGTAGAACAGCTTGCTGTCTTCTCATTTCCTTTTCCTTAAAGATACGAGAAAAAAAATCAATCTAATAAGTATCTAATCTAATAAATGTGACTATCTAATAATACATAGCTAATAAATGTGAATATCAAAAGATGGACTATTTTTTCCACCATGCAAACAGTAGTAAAAAAAAACTAGGGGAATTCCTTGTGCTTTAGTTCTTATTCTTTAAACTTTCCTAACAGACTAGAACAGTGCGCTGGACAGGATGAAAACAGAATGAATAGATATGAACGTTAGGTCATGTGAAGGTCATGTGAAGGACTGAGACAACATGCTTTCCAAAGACTGTAGGTATATGATCGACTCAGTGTGTTATGCAGCAACAAGCAAAAACAAGTTTTTCATGTTCTGTGCAGAAGCCAAGAAGTTTTCATCACCCAAATCCTGAAAGAAATGAGTGGAACCAGGACCCAAAGGGTTTTTGCATGCGCTTGAAGGGCCTATTCAGCTCACACAGGGAAGGTTACCCATATCTACTTTGTGACGTATCTAATGTTGAACTACCGTGTTTCCCTGAAAATAAGACAGTGTCTTATATTAATTTTTGCTCCCAAATATGCGCTATGTCTTATTTTCAGGGGATGTCTTATTTTTCCGCTCCATAGCTGCATGCTCTGGTATTCTGTTCGACGGGCATGCTTCCAAACAAAAACTTTGCTATGTCTTACTTTCGGGGGATGCTTTATATTTAGCACTTCAGCAAAACCTCTAC
The DNA here is from genome assembly GCF_021028975.2 of Sphaerodactylus townsendi. NCBI lineage: Eukaryota > Metazoa > Chordata > Lepidosauria > Squamata > Sphaerodactylidae > Sphaerodactylus > Sphaerodactylus townsendi. Next base: position 37,387,442 of record NC_059426.1, on the reverse strand, counting down.
TATGTCTTATTTTCAGGGAAACAGGGTAGAAGTTTCCCTAACCTAAAGCACCACTCCTCAAGATATGCATGAGGTTATGGTGAGAACAGTGGTGGGGTATTGGGAAGCACCATCAAGGAAGTCACAGCTAATTTATGGTGACCCCCCATAGGGTTCTCAAGAAAGTAGACGTTTGGAGGTGGTTTGCCACTGCCTGCCTCTGGATGGTCTGAGAGTGCTCTGAGAGAACTGTGATTGGCCCAAGGTCAGCCAACAGTCTTCATGAGGATGAGTGAAGAATCGAACCCAGTTCTCCAGATCAGAGTCCACCACTCTTAACCACTACACCACACTGTTTCTCATAGTGAAAACAGCGGACTCGGGCAATAATAACTACGTGGAACACTTATATGTATATCCACACACACCAAAATACACCAGCCTGTATCCTACCTTAAGCAGATACAATGTCCATAACCAGTCTGAGGAGCCTTTTGCCAACTTAAGTGGCTCTTCTGTTGGACGAAGAGCTGCTTAAGTTGGAGGGAGGCTTCCAATGTTAGCCTTCCAGCTTTGCTCAGTGGAGTGGTAGGATGCAGGCTGTTAAATAAATACTTCTTTTTTTTTTACCAATACGTTACTACATCGATCAATTGTACCGTTAGTCAGGTTTTCATGTTTAAAGATTTTTTTTTAAAAAAACTCTGATACTCATCTAAACTAACCTTTATTCGTTTCTCGGCCTCCAATAATTTGGCATTTGCTGCTTCTTCTTTCTTTTTCTTTTTTGCCTGTGCATGCAAAACAGGTCTCAAGGTCATGCAACAGCACCACAACAACTGGAAAGTAATCTCAGACTAGAAATAAAAGCTTCATGCCTCACAAGGTGCAAAACAATACCACTACCACACATCATGTGCAAGTTATAACAGATTTCTTCCTCAGTATGTTCTTTTAAAAACATGTGATTTTTTTTGACGGGGGGTGGATAACACGGTACATGTCATACAAGAAAATATAAATTTAACAATGTTACTGGCAACGACTTGAGCTTCTAAACTTTTTGTTAAAAACACAAGATGGGACAATTAGCAATTTATACTTTTAATTGATGTGAATGTACTTAATCAGCAGGGCACAATTTCAAAATCTTAATTAAAGCCAACGGTAAGAATCCACTTATCAGCACTTAATCAGAACAACATTTCTCTCTGCTTAATTTATTAAAACAACTGGTATGAGACTAAAAAGAAATCTGTTGCCAGACAGATCAGAAATGAAGATCTGAAACAGCAATCTAAATTTAAATATCCTCCGTCTTAATTATACATGGCATGGATTCATTGTACAAACAAACTGTTTACAACGTGAAGACTTACAAATCCTTTGAAAGTGTAAACATGCACATTCTTTAAGGTTAGAATCATGCTGCTCAAATGTCAACTTGAAATAGACTTTTCAATATTACTTTTGCCGATGATTCCACCATACATTGTTCCTTTTTACTCCACCTGGAATTTAGTTTCCCCAAATCTACAAATGTTTCTCATCTCACAGTTGAACAAAACTTCATGTTACAACTCCCTTAAAATAAAATCGGTGAATTGGTCAACGGCCTAATGGCTTTACATGAGCTATGAAGGTAAGAACGCATAAGCCTGAGGACACAATTCAATCTACAAATGGAGATACATACAAATTTGAGACAGGGCAACACTGTGATGTACGACTGCAATTCCTGTAACAGCCTCCCCCTTTTTGCTCTTCCTGTTAAAATCTTGTTTCAACAAACAAGGTATACCTCTAAAATTTGCTGGGCCCGAAGTTCTTTTTCCAACCTGATTTGCTGGATTCTCTTAATCTTTTCCTACAACAAGAAAAACTTTCAATTGTTTTAGGCAGCAATAATAACAGTTCATATCCTCCCCCCGCCCCACGCCACAACCTAGAGCTGTGTGTTAGGCACTGCATGTAGACACGTCTAGCTTTGACAAAAAGCCCCACTCAAATACTCAGAAGGTCACGACATCGCATTGCATGTAATTTCACCTTAGGAGGCCAGCTGCAGCTATTTCAAGAGCCACAAATGAGCACAGCAGCGGCACTGTCGCACACCTCCACCACAAAGAATGCAATGGATGGATCTTCTGCTCCAAATAGTTAAAACACCTTGCGGCCTGTAGTACTGCCAGTGCTGCTGAAAGCAGAGTTACACCTTCCTACAGCAAGTGAAGTGAATGAGCTTAGAAGAATGGAACTCTTTTTAAGATTTCACTGTGAGACCCTTCCAGAGCGGTAGACCAAGGGTTGGATCCAGCCAGCTTTTCAGCCCATCTTGCCTAATTCCCCTCCTTACTACAACTCCCGCCTGAAATATCTCTTGTCTATGCAGATCCCGTGATCCCTCCCCCCCCCCACCCCCCGGACTCCCTTTAGTTGTCAAACCCTTTCCATTCTTTTTCACTGACAGAAAAGCTGGTTGGATCCAACCCAAGGCTGTTAGGGGAAAGTTCCAGAGTCTACGAAAAGACAATTTGTGACTCACAATGCAGCCCATAGGCTATAGTCTCAAAGCGACTTACAATCTTCTTCCCTTCCCCTCTGCACACCTTGGGAGGTAGGGAGGGAGTTTTGAAACAACTGTGACTAGTCCAAGGTCACCCAGCAGGCTATGGAGGAGTGGGGAAACAAACCCGGTTCACCAGATTAGAGTTTGTCATTCATGGGGAGGAGTGGAGAATCAACCCCAGCTCTCAAGATTAGAGTCTGCCGCTCTTAACCACTCCATGTTGGCTAGTCTTATAAGAAGTGGTGACAGTGTAATCTACTCCTGCGGAAGAAACAATGGAACTTCTGGAAGTTTCACAGGCTTTAGCCACACCTCTGCACTGCCGACACAGTCTAGGAGTGCCGACACGGAGCTGGGCAGAAGCATCTCAGGGGCCTGCAGCAGCCAGGTACTGGTGTATTTGTCCCAACACCAGGGCAAGAGCCCCAGGGAAGGCAAAGACGCCACTCCAGATGGGGATTCAGTTCCCCTGGATTGGGCAGCCCATTATCTATAAATTACACATAAACCGTAAAAGTTGCTCTACTACATATAGAGAGTTATCAAAAAATATGATACAACAAAAAAACACCAAATATGTTTTGACTATCTGCCTTCCTCAGTGGTGCAATGAAACAACTTCTGATATTTTAAACAGTTATCCATTTTTCATAATGATTTTTTTCTTTCCTTGTTTTTTCATGTATTGTTTTTACAAGATATCTGGATGCATTTTTATGTGGCAATTACCTTCATATTCATCAGAGGCTATTTTATTGCACCGCTGAGAAAAACAATTAGGCAAAACTTGTTTGGGGTTTTGTGTGTGTGTGTGTGTCATATCATATTGTTTGCGCTACTGCATATTTATTGCAGTGATCTTTATGGTGTATGTGTAGTGAATAATCAAAACTCACTTTAAGTCTAAAATTATATTTATTCTGAAGTATGCTTAGTTAACACTTTTTGGCTATCTGGTTTTTTTTTCAGAGTTCAGGCCCCTCTCTTTTCTGTTTGATCTTGCCATGCTATAGGCCCAATTGGGCTCTGACTACATTTTTAAATGGCCTTCACTGGGGCTGGGGTGGCGGGGAGAGCTTTGACTCTGAAAGCTTATGTACTGAAAATCTTGTTGGTTTCTAAAGTGCTTCTCGTTTCTAAAGTGCTCTTCTATTGCAGACCAACATGGCTATCCTCCTGAAACTACCTTAAAGAACAGTCTTTTTGGGCACATATTCCAGACCATCTAATTCACTCAACACTTGAATTGCCATTTTTCCCCCTGGTACCCTGCTCCTCTTCCTTTAAACAGCAGCTTGAACTGTAGGCATCACCTGGTGATAATTCTTTTCTCCAAGCTGTACCCAACCTATCCGCATATTGAGCACAGGGGCAGATAAGATCAGGTTTTGTTCTGCTGAGTTGGCAACTATTAAAGTACACAGAAACCATCAGAATGCTAGACCTAGTTATGGCAGAAGCATAGAAGGTATGAATTACCTGCTGTTTCATTATCTTGATTTGCTCTTTTTGCTTTCTTTTTTCTTCAGCCGCCATAATAGCTAGGAATACAACAATGGCAAAAATATCAGCAGTCAATAAATGTGGGATCACAGTAACCTAATATCTACGAATTCAAAAATCCATCCAAAAGGAGGCTATAGTTCTTTACAGGTTTACTAATTACCTTGCTGTTTCTTTGCTTCTTTGGCCGCTCGTGCTTGCTCTTGCTTCTGAAGTTTCCTCAAAAGCTTGATTTGTGCTGCTTGCCGAGCGATTTCTGTCAAAAAAGGAGGAAAGACCATTATGACATTGTTTATTAATGCAAGGTCATTTCAACACATTATGGATGGATCAAAGGAATGAGAGAGTCAAGACAGATATGCCTTGCCTTGCATAAATTTTTCTTAGTAATTCTGACTTAAGGATTTCCTTCCCAGCATTTCATACAAATAGCTGCTGTGTAATATTTTTTTTATTCAGACTGACCACAACCCCCCCCCCCCCAACAATATCTAAACTTTTGAATTCTCTAGAACTTTTTTTTGCCAGCCAACTTATGGCGACCCATCAGAATTTTCAAGGCAAGAAATGAACAGAGGCAGTTTGGAGGTAGCCCATCCAAATATTAACCAGGTTCCGCCCTGCTTATCTCTTGCGATCTGACATAAGTGTTCTCCATCTGTACAATGGTTAAATGTCAGGGTTGGGGGTCACCACAACATGAGGAACTGTATTAAAGGGTCACGGCTAGCCTGGTCAGGATGCTTTTTTTCATATTGGATGATAAGAAAGCTTGCTGATTTTCTTGACCATATTGCTACTGGCTTTTAAAACCCTGGACCACAGTTGATGTGAGGATAAAATGGAGGAGGGGAGAAGGATGCAAGGTGCTTTGGGTTCTCAGTTGGGAAGAAAGGCGGAATATAAATGAAGTAACTCAAAACAGGTCAATGATTAGAATCTAGAGCAGCGGTTCTCAACTTGGGGGTCAGGACCCCTTTGGGGGTTGAACGACCCTTTCACAGGGGTCGCCTAAGACTCTCTGCATCAGTGTTCTCCATCTGTAAAATGGATAAATGTTAGGGTTGGGGGTCACCACAACATGAGGAACTGTATTAAAGGGTCGCGGCATTAGGAAGGTTGAGAACCACTGCTCTAGACATTGTTTTTGTTACATTGGGCGCAGTTATCAAACTGTTTCCGCATGATTTTGGTTTTCCGGATAGGTAAGTGTAAAATACATTTTGCCAAGGACAACCCTTTCTTTTGTTTTTAAAAGTTCCATATTTTAAATACTGAATAATCTGCATGAATATCATTTCCTCTAGCATAGTGCCACTTACAAGGCTACGTCATTCCAGTGTCATAAGGGCATGATATGAAACTGACTGATTGTCAGGCCTGCGCCATTCTCAGCCTGGCAGCTAGCAGTTCCGTTCCAAGGCCACAGATGGCTGTTTCCATTATCATTTGCCCCAGGGGAAGGAAGCCTCCCCTGCTTGTGCGAAACCAGTCAATAGAGCTTCCTAGTCGATAGAGCTAACCAGTCGATAGAGCAGCAGTGGCGTAGGAGGTTAAGAGCTTGTGTATCTAATCTGGAGGAACCAGGTTTGATTCCCAGCTCTGCCACCTGAGCTGTGGAGGCTTATCTGGGGAATTCAGATTAGCCTGTACACTCCCACACATGCCAGCTGGGTGACCTTGGGCTAGTCACAGCTTCTCGGAGCTCTCTCAGCCCCGCCTACCTCACAGGGTGTTTGTTGTGAGTGGGGAAGGGCAAGGAGATTGTAAGCCCCTTTGAGTCTCCTGCAGGAGAGAAAGGGGGATATAAATCCAAACTCCTCCTCCTCCTCCCCCCTCCCCGTTCATTCTTATCTGCCTTCTTTGAAGGAGTGAACTGTCTGTCCTAAACAATGCCACTATTCCCACTGTCCTTTCAAGTGCTGATTTGGGAATGCGAGGGTGGGGGGAATGCGAGGGTGGGGGGATTATGGGCTGAACCTTTCTGTAATTTACAGGTATACACCAGGGCCAGAGAGCCAAACTTTAGTTTCGGCTATCTGAACCTTGAGAATGACACAGTTCCAATAAAGCTCTTGAAACCTTCTCGAGTCTCATTTGCTGACCGAGATTTGCTGATTTGATTTAGACAACTGAATTACTGGTTGCGGTGGGTTTTCTGGGCCGTGTGGCAGTGGTCTGGTGGATCTTGTTCCTAACGTTTCGCCTGCATCTGTGGCTGGCATCTTCAGAGGTGTATCATGAGAGAAGTCTGTGACACACTGTGTCCAGTATTACTGAATTACTGTTTGCATTTGTAGCGTGTTCTTCCTCCTTAGGGACTCAGGTCAGCATACATAGTTCTTTTCTCCATTCCATCTTCACAACAACCTTGTGAGAAACTCATGGATGGACCAAAATTATCCAGTGATTACCCAGTGAGTTTGGATGGACCAAGATTATTCAGTGAGAACCAGTATGATGTAGTGGTTAAGAGCAGGTGGACTCTAACCTGGAGAACTGGGTTTGATTCCCCACTCCTCCACATGAGCAGCGGAGTCTTATCTGGTGAACCAGATTTGTTTTCCTACTCCTACACTCCTGCTGGGTGGCCTTGGGCTAGTCACAGTTCTTTGGAACTCTCTCAGCCCCTCCTACCTCACAAGGTGTCTTGTTGTAGGGAGAGGTAGGGAAAGGAGCTTGTAAGCCCCTTTTGAATATAGGTTTCTGCAAGGTCTGTCTAGCCCAGGGGTAGGGAACCTGCGGCTCTCCAGATGTTCAGGAACTACAATTCCCATCAGCCCCTACCAGCATGGCCAATTGGCCATGCTGACAGAGGCTGATGGGAATTGTAGTTCCTGAACATCTGGAGAGCCGCAGGTTCCCTACCCCTGGTCTAGCCAGTCCTACGTCCACTGGTCCATGAGATCAGTATTTTCTCTTGCCTGAGATCTTTTAAGTGCAGAAGCTGGGGATTGAAATTGCGACATCCATATGCCAAGCCTGTACTCTGACACTGAGCTAGGGGCTTCCCAGCAAAGCAGCTTTCCGCAAAAGCAACAGGGTGTAACAACAGTTGTGAACTCCACAGCTATATATATATCACACTTCGAAACGACACAACATAATCTCAAGTGTAAGACAAGCTATTTTACAACACATACACCCAGGAATTGCTGGCAGAATTTTATACCACAGATGCACACTCTTTGGAACTATACATATGTGCCCCTTTATAGAATCGGGAGCCACTGAAGTTAGAATTTCCAGAAGGTTGGCATGATCTCTGAAGCATGTGCCAAGTGCTGGGTAATTATCCTCCTCACATAAGTGTTAGGAGCTTGAACCCAGCTCAGTAATGTTTATCATATCGTGACGTACGTATGTAAATATACGAGCAGCAGAAATACTGATGAAAACTATCTCTTTTTCAAAAAGGCATTGTACCAAGAGCTGAGATCCCAAGATCAGAAGATAAAATGGTTTTCATCTTTTGGAACCAATCCAATAAAGTTCTCTCACTTGCGGTAATCAAAACCAGTGGGGTAATAGAAATTTAAATTTAGTACTGATAAGGGAGGCATTTTTTCGAGTTTTTTTTAGACTGCCAAAACTGTGCTTGCTATTCCTTTCTCCTCCTTTAGCAGGCAATTATTTCTAAGGGGTTAGTATAATATTAAGCTTCTTCATTATCATTGCCAAACTGCAGTTTTGTGTCAGGAATAGCAAATTTTAATGATGATTCCTCAGAACACACTTGCAAATTGGAAGACTTGAGCTCTCATCTAAGCAAGTATTTACACCTTGGCCATGTAAATATCTACATACAGATTATCCAAGTCAGTGGTGGGATTCAAATAATTTAACAACCAGTTCTGGTGATGGGATTCAAATAGTTTAACAACTGGTTGTTTACAAGCACCATTTTAACAACCGATTCTGCCAAAGTGGTGCGAACCTGCTGAATCCCACCACTGATCCAAGTGCCTCCTAAATCCCCCAGTAAATTACCACATGAACAATTTTTGGGACGTCTGAATGTTTAGGGAGAGCTCAATCTAGCACCACAGAAACATGCTTTTAAGTCCTCTGAGGAATAGTTAATTTGAAGACTTGTAGGCCAAATCACCCACTTAATGGAAAACCCTCAATATAGTGGAATCAAATACTTTATAACTGGTTATATGCCCTAATGGTTCTCTAAAACTGGGATGTATATCTCTGTGCTATGTATGTGAAGCTACACTAAACCTCTTCTTCATTCACCAGAACACAGGGGAAAAGAAAGGAACTTCCATATTTTGGACAGCTAATGTTTATATCATAAATTTAAAACAGGTTAATTGAATCTTATTTACTTGAATCTTATTTATTGAATCTTATTTACTTGTGGTGACTGCAAACAGGGATTTATATACAGTATAAAAGAGTCTTATGGTATCTTAAAGACTAACACATTTATTGTGGGCATAAGCTTTTGGCAGCCAAAACCCATTTCTGCAGATGAGGAAGTGATTACATAGGAACACAATCAAATCAAATGTGTACTTAGACCAGATAAAAGAAAGAAAGAAAGAAAGAAAGAAAGAAAGAAAGAAAGAAAGAAAGAAAGAAAGAAAGAAAGAAAGAAAGAAAGAAAGAAAGAAAGAAAGAAAGAAAGAAAGAAAGAAAGAAAGAAAGAAAGAAAGAAGACTATAGATGGCTGAGCTAATAACAGTAGGGAAAAGGATATTATATCAAAGTACTTAACATGTTTTGAGAAGGACATAAAAGCATATGAGTAATTTAAATGACAAAACAGGGGCCTTGAACAGCTGAAACAGACACATATCCTTTCTCGGTGAATGCTAGATATAGCCAGAAGCCTATGACAGAGAACAATGCTGATTTCTAAAGATTAATATATGACTAGATTTTCCATATCCCCACTCTGTTCTGAATCAGGGAAATATGTAAGGGCTGTTATCGTGTTAAGGTAATACGGGTATCAAAATACAAAGGCTGGGCTGCCAGAATGCAATTTGAAGATTTTTATTGTCTCTTCAACAGCCCTGAAGTATGCAGCAGAGGCTTCTCCAGCTCCATCCAGTCACCCTCTTGTACCTACCAGCCAGAGTAGGAAAAATGAGGGAGAATAATTTCCTAATTAGGGGAAAACACCACTTGTTGTCATATTAACAATAACATGTGACAAGGACTTGCCTTTTCAAACGGTAGAAGTAACGTTCCATTGATTGATTCTTTAGCCAGTTCTGAGGGAGGTATAACGAAGTCCTTACCTTGGGCTTGCAACTTCCTCAACAGTTTAGCGTCTGTGTTGTCAAGGAACTCAAGCTACCATTAACATTTGGTGACCCTAATTCGCGACGCCTTCATTTTGATTCCTCTTTAGCATCGCTGCCTTTCTGGATTGATTGGTGACGTCTCTCGACCCTCCATAGCTCTGATGCAGGGAAGGACTTCTTCAGTAAACACCACTGCATCCCCTTGTAATCAATATATTTCACAGAAAGGCATTGTTAACAAAAAATGGACAGTAAAACAAAACGGTACAATAATACACACACATATACACTAAAGCCTATATCTGCAAGTATTCATGCTGCAAACTTGAACTGATTTAACTAGTAGATTAATCAGCTAAAGCTTTAAACAGAGAGTAGAATCTGTTCCATCATTAATTTATGGATATCAGATTGAAGGGCTCTCTTATTCTGTCAACGTTAGGAAAAGAAGTTAAACTCTTTCAGTCCAGTTGCCAATCCAGGTCAGGTATTTTGCACTCCTGAGTAAAATCTCTTAGATTTTTGTAGGAACAGGTGAAATCATTAAAAAGATCTTTTAAATGAGGATTTTCTATAACACTAATAGAATCTCTTCACTTTTAAACTGTAGTAAGTTAGCTGTAATATGTAAAATTAAATATTACCGATTTCTAAAATGTGATGGAAATTAAAATATTAAAGATTGCCTTTCTTTCTAAAATAAGTGATAACTTGTAAAATTAAAATTGTACATTGCCTGATCTTTACAGTAAGTGAATGTCAAATTAATTGGTCAGCATAATAAAATGTATATTGGTGCCATGTAATCATCTGTTTTTCTGGTACGTACTACAATATATGCTGCAGAATTTAAATGTATAGTCTATAGCAGCAGACAGCCTTTCCAAAGTCTTCCATGTAATGCAAATGTTCAGTTTATATAGTTCAGTATTATAGGAGGTGTACTAGAACTCTTTGTTTCTGTCTCAGCTTTATTAAACAAAACAGAATTCTCATCTACTGAGAATAACTTCCATTGCTATTCAAAACATTTGCACACTAATAAGAAACTTTTACATTTGTTATAATCCTTTCCTTAACCTTTCACGCTGTTCCGTTTTGTGGAAACCTCAGGTAATCGCTGAGTGTGACTCAGTCTTTCTGAATTTTGCTTTGTAGCATCTGTAATCTTTCATTACAAATTCCTGACTCTCAAGCACGGCCTTTGGTCATAAAAGCAAATTTCATTTTAATTTTGACAGGCAGAGACTTCCATTATGTGTCTTTATCTGACCAGGCACAGAAGTCAAATGTATTTTTGTTTTTCTCAGTCTTAGTTTTCAGAGACATGTTCACCACGAATCTGAGCTACAGGAAATCATTTTGCATGTTGAGGCTAACATGATAGAATGTTTCTTCATACAAAAATGGGAGGAAAACCCTGGAGATACCAAGGCAGGCTTCATTAGATTAATGCCATAATAATATTACAACAAGCATGTACAACATGTGACTCAGCAAGCTGAACCCAGTCTTTACAAGTAATAGAAATGAGAGGTATATGGAGTCCCTGGTAGGCTGTAATTTATGGTAGGCTGTTTTCTGCTTGGTGTGCCACAAGCTCCACAGGCTTGCAGGGGTGTACTCTGAAGAAACAGCAGCTCTGGAAAAGGGCCCTGCCTCACCCCACTCCCAAAAGGGGAAGGAAGAAAGAACTAGTGACCCAGCCTAGTGGCCCAGTCAGCCCTGCACCTCATGGGCAGTGGTGGGATCCAAAAATTTTAGTAACAGGTTCCCATGGTGGTGGGATTCAAACTGTGGCATAGTGCCAATGGGGCTGGGTGGGGCACAACGGGGCCGTGGGCGGGGCATTCTGGGGGCGGGGCATTCCTGGGCAGGGCTGTGGCAAGGACGCAGCTGCTGCGCCGGTCCTTGGACAGGAAACGAATGCACGCAGGCGCAGGCTGCCACGCACGCCGGTGCACCTCCTGCTAGACTGCTTCAAGTTCTGTGTGCTACTGCTGAGAGGAGGGGCGTAACTAAGGCAAAAATCACGTGGCAAAATCACCAATTAGGAACCCCCTCTCGCAGTCAACACAAATAATTAGTGACCTACTCTCGGGAACCTGTGAGAACCTGCTGGATCCCACCTCTGCTCATGGGGCTTGGTGGGATGGGTGCTGAGAGAACTATGACTGGCCCAAGGTCACCCAGCAGGCTTCATGTGGAGAAGTGGACAGTCAAGCATAGTTCTCCAGATTAGAGTCTGCCACTCACGTGGAGGAGCAGAGAATCAAACCCAGTACTCCACATTCAAATCTGCTGCTCTTAACCACTACACCACACTGGACAACAGCCTTGGTTTGAAGGGAACTATACCAGCTGCTGCTACCACTGCAAAGCTGAATGGTAATGTTTTTGGTTTTTAATAAATTAAGCATGGTGTGGTCCTAACAAGGGTAGGTTCCAAGGTTATTAGTGACAATGCTCAAAGATTCAATTATCCCATCCTACAAAATAACAGAATATGGGATTTGTAAATGCAAACAATTAACCAATTAAACATCACACAAGGGTTTGGAGCTTAGAGAAGTAACACATATATATACATATATGAAAGCAATACCAAAAAGCACATTTATACTAGTTTGGAATAATAGTTACGCTAAATAGTATAAATGTGCTTTTTGGTATTGCTTTCATATATGTCTATATATTATGTACAAAAGATAAAGCTGGAACTCTAAGTTAAATGTATTGCACTTGTCAATAATATTCTCTGAAGCACACTCAGAATAATGAAAAACAGATGTTCTCCTGATACTGAAGAATTACTTACCTTCAATCAATGCTCTCCAGACTTCCAACATCCTGCAGAGGTCTTCATACTAACTAATGCACCAATGCCTTTGCATTCTGCCTCCTCCCCAAATGGAATCACAAATTTAAAGCAAACACTCTGAATAATCAGATGGTTCATCTTGTTTGCCTGGCTGGAATTGATCTCAATTCACATTTGACAAAATCTAACCAAAGATGTACCAAGAATAAGACAGTGTAGATGGTATGGGAGATCCATAACTTATAATTTATTTGTTTATATGAAGAGATTGGAGCGACTACCATTAGGGACCGGGGGGGGGGGGGGTGCATGTTGCACCGGGTGCGTGCCTGGGGGGGGGAGGAAAATTGCCCCTCCCCCCGTGGTGTCCCCCTCCCGCTCCCCCGCACACACTTATCTTCTTAAAACAGTGCAGGTTGGAGAAGCAGCCTGTTCCCTTCAGGCTGAAAACAGCCTGGTGGGAACTATACTTCCCAGGAGACCTTGCGAGCCCCAGGGTCTCATGGGAAGTGCAGTTCCCACCAGGCAGTTTTCAGCCTGAAGTGAACAGGCCACTTCTCCAGTCTGCACTAAGCTAAGAGGGGTGAGGGGGGGGGGGAGGAAGGCAGGGTGCCGCAGAGTGGGGGGACACAGAGTGCGCACCGGGTACACTCTGGCCCAGCTACGCCTCTGTGTTTAAGTTACCAGTGTATACCCAAGTCCAATATGCATGAAGCAGCTTCCAAAACAGTATAGAACAGAACAATAAAACAAATCAATAAAAGGGAACAATAATAAAACCTCATAAAATAATAAAACACAAGGCTTACAAGGACAACTGCCCCATACAAGCACTCCATGCCCAACACAGAACAAATAACCACCAGCAGAAGAAAAATATCAAGAGCAGAACCCTATCAGCAGATGAATCCCACAGCAATAATGCACAATAATGGAGTTAGCAAATGTTCATTAGAACAAAGTTGCCTTGCACTCTATTTCTGAAACCTCGTCACAGCCAGTATGGCATAGATGAGAAGGTGTAATATTTCATGGCTCACTGAGGCCATGTGATGTGGCACAGAGTAGAAATATGGCACCGTACATTGCTTTGTGGATCGAGAGATGTTGAAAGAAATAGTTAAAAGGATAGCTATTATGCAACTCAAAGGGAAAGAACAGAAATTAAAGAATTTTTCTCATGGTTATTAGAGCCCAGATCAGGGATTTGGATTAAATTCTAGGAATCATGAATGAAGGATAAGGGATTCTGCAGCCTTCCCCTTTCCGTAGGAACTCCTTGAAAAACTGCTTAGGGCTCCTCAGAACACACGTACGTGGGAAGTGAGATGGACTGGGGAAACTGATGCCTAACCCCATGAATTCTTGCTCTGTTCATCTAAGGCCTTGTGCTGAAGGTACAGAAAGAGAGCAATTCCCCAGTACTCCCTCTTCAGATTCAGTTTATCCCATACAATTGCCAAACCCTCCAAATCTGATGAGTAGGTTTGGTGAACTGGGGGCTCCAGCATTAAGTAGGAGGAAAAATAATTCCATTTCATTTGCAGTTCTGTTTATTCGAGTCTTTGAGTATATTACACACCACAGATTTAAACTGGGATAATTTTATATCCACATGAAATATCCACATATGACATACCTTCATCCTTGTTTTTACAAAACATCTGCCAAATAATGAATTGGATCCATCCACAGGAGCTAAACTTCCCCCCTCTCACAGGATTTTAAATACCCCCCAACAATTCTGTTCTTGGAGTATAGGGAAGCCCCCTGAATATATTGGGGGAGAGAATCAGAGGACTGCATTGGGAAGAGAAAAGGGTAAAAATCGACACTCTCTTGAACAGGTGGAAATTTAAGGTGGAATCTAACCCAGTGATCAAACCTCTCACGAAACTACAGTGTCCAGGATTTCTGGGGTGAATCTGTGACTGTAAAAACAGCACAAAACCAAGATATTGTGTAGTTATACTTTGAGAGAAACAGATTTTATATCAGTTTTAGCATTAAGGCTTCAATCACAGAATCTGGGGATTTTAGTTTTCAAAGGCTTCTATTTTTTTCAGAAAGACTTCTAATTTTTTTCTTAAAGATCTCAGATCTTCTTCCTAGAACCTCCTTACCCATTAGCTCCTGAGGAGATATAATGACAACTGCAGAGGTTCAGTCAAGAAGATACCCAGAAGTCTATTTCTCCCATACAGTCGATGAGATGATAAAACTGTTTCTTGTCTGTTACACTTTGACTCACATCAATATTCCTCAGAAAAGGTGATCTCACCTAAGTACTTTCTGAAAAGGTAGTTTTCAGTGAGAATATGCTGCTTTCTGCGAGACCTAGATCTAAATTTCTGCATTGATTTTACATACTATACAGGTCATACTTTCCCTGATTCAGCCCTTACAGTAATGAGCATAGTGAATAATTTTCGTTCAGCTACTGTATGAAAAAATGCATACAGTTCTGTTCCAAAAACACACGGTTCTGCAATATTTCATATTTTTACAGGAGGTCTTGTATGGGTATGGTATAAAAGCTTCCACAATCACAGAAAGCTGTGGGGATTTTTGATCGTATCTATACATACTTATTTGTAACTATGGTAAACATATATTTTTAAAAGAACTCACGTGGCTAAACACTAATCTAAACAGCAAGTGACACAGGAGGGCCTGAAGATTTAAAGGCACATAAAGAAAGATCCCACTTAAAGAAACTAGATTTTGCTGCATACTCAGAAAAGGAAGTGAAAATAAGATAATGTGAATCTCTCTGAGACCTAAACAGGTCTACTCACAATCCTACTCAAGTTTATTCAGTGGGGTTTACTCCCAGGAAGGTGTTCTTAGGAATACACTGTGTGGGGCAAAAACCAAAAAAATCAGGAGATCTCACAGCTGAAATGTAATAGGAATGCTTCCTTTGCCCAAAACAAACGTTTATCACAGTTTTCCTAGGGCTGACTGCTTTTTCCATCTCAATTATGTGAACTTAACCCATAATACATTATCTGCATAGAACAAATACTTCTGTGTTTAACTCTATATTTCAACAAATGCCACAGAGGCAGCGGAATTTAAAGAAAACCACCATGATATATGAGAACGACTACCGATCATTGCCACATATATAAAAAGAGAATAAAACCTATCTAAGAAATATGTAAATGAACATATTTCATGTCAGAGGCCCATGATATTAGATGACTGCAGCTTCCAATCTGATTATGAGAGGTTCTGAACACCTGAAGAGTGCTTCAAAAACCATTGGGCTGTGAAGGTTTTCAACACTTTCAAGAGGGAGGGGCAGATGTTCAGTCACTCTCAACTACCACTGTAAAGTCATACGTACGGCTGTAAGAATGAACCAGCTAACAACAGAAATGCTCCAGAGTGTAGTAAAAAAAATTATTTCACTTAGATTTATGATACTACTCCTCGGATCAAAGACTTTACTTTGTTTAAAAAGCGGATACCTGCGGTCCATCTCTGGCTTCATAGAAGTCACCCACTCCTATTTTTGCACTGAAGCTGAAATTGTCCCTTGAGATATCCATTATTCCATTTCTGCTGAGATACTGAAAAAATCACATATTTTTCCACTTCAGCTTTTTAGTCATTACAACCCAGCTTTGATGTACAGCTAATATTAGAGAAGTCAAATGTTTTGCATATTCTGGCAACGAGAATGTCAATTTACAAGAGGTCAATTTAGAGGCAGGTTAAGGTACATTAGCCTCACATCAGAGGACATTTTATAGCAAGGAATTTTACTGGAGGAAAAAGTTCATTTAAAAAGCAACCTGTATGAACGCTTAATAACTGCCAGGCAGTATAACATTTAAAATATACCTTTACTACTTCAGGGTACTGCCGTAGCTTCTTTCCACATGGTGCGTAATACGCTACTTCTCCTTGAAGGCGGCCACCAAAGTTCCTTATTCTTGTTTCCCTTTGCCAGCTATAGTAAAATACAGTGATGTGTAAAGAGACAGATCCTGACTTGTATCCTCTGAACCACAAGGGGAATTCTACTATGGAACTCTCTATGGTTTCAGGTATAAATAGATCTTTCCCCATCCCTGCAGCCTAAGATTTTGTAACTGGAGATAATAAGAATTGAACCTGGGACCGTCTGCACCCCAGGCATGTTCTATGTAAGAGCCACCCTCCTTCTTTTAAATTCTCCTCTGCAAATGTCCCCTCTGTCCTTCTTTGCTCTGCCTTAGTAGGAATACTCAGTTCCCAGATCAACTGTACTTCTGTCCTTGGTGTTCACTAAAATCAAAACTCTCTGTAGTTCAGACCAGTCGGGCTACTTCAAAATCTTCACCTTATAGCATGTAAGCATACCCCACACAACCAACTGCCAAAAATTTCATGCAAAGATTGCTTTTACATACCCGTACTCCAGAGGAATGCGCAATTCTCGCTCATCTGTTACTCTTCGCCTTTTTGAAGTACCTTGAATAGAATTTACTGATTTTAGAGAGAAGTAAACAGAAATTAAAACTGCACAATCACGCTGTGCCATTTTAGACAACAAAATATCCCCTGCTTTTATACCCTCTTTTTCTATTTCCTTGTTTAATTGCATCTTTTGCCCAGCTAAAAGTAATAGAGAAATGTGCAAGTTATATGTTTACAATTTTGGCTGCAAAGACAAAACTAGTAATTAAAACCTGGCTGGATGATTTCTGTCTTACACACACAGACACAAAAACGAAGAAGAACAGCAAGTGAAGAAATGGAAACTGATTTAAAAATAGGAGACAGTTGTAAAGGGACAGTAAATCTTGGGATGTTTCAGTAGTGCTTTTGTCAATCTATACATGAGCTTGGTTAGTATCACACAAAACCATGGTTTATTTTAACTATCGTTAGTTTAGTATAGGCTGACCAGACGTCCCGCTTTTGGCGGGACAGTCCCGCCTTAAAACAATTTGTCCCCATCGGCCCTGCAGGTTTTTTTCAAGAAGTGTCCCAGTTTTTTGAAAGGTTGCTGCACTGCCTTCCTGGGCGAAGGCAGTGGAAGGCAGCCTCCCGATGCAGAGCAGCAGCAGGCGCCACCTTCTGGCCTTATGGGAAGCGCTTCGTTTCCCCACCCTGTCACAGGGTGGGGAAGCGCGAGCGCGCCAGAAGGTCAGGCGCTCCAAGTGCTGCAGGCAATCGCCTGTCCCGGTTCACAAAGGTGACCATCTGGTCACCTTAGTTTAGGAGGACAAGATTCAGCTCATGCACTATCCCTCAGATCCTGGTTTCCCTTGTCAAATACTTATCTATGTCATCTGGGAGAGTGTCACCAGAAAACAACCCAAAACATCTGTATGAAGAACCCACACGAAACTATAATAAACCAGCTTCATACCCTGACTTGTCTTTTAACTATCCACAGTTAGTAGGGTGGTCTGCATTCAGACAGACAATCACACTAACCATGGTTAGTCTAATTAAGCCATGGTTTTGGAGTGTCAGAAACAAGCTGCAGACAGATTGCAAGAGCATTTAAAAATATCAACCCCCACCACAAATGAGATGTCAAAAGAAAACCTTAGAATGCAACAGGTTACTGGCTTGATTTTTCATTAATCTTGACTGAACAAGTTATATTCATTCTACACAGAAAATCAAGTCCGGATAGGGTCCTAAACACATTTGCTTGTAAGGAAGGCTTGATTGAATTCTTGGCTATATATTTACAGATAATGCTGTGATCCTCAGCAGTTCTGTAGCCAGTGCAACTCGGTATGCTTGTGGCTTATTGGATAACTGCCCTGACATGAAATATCGTATTGATTTTGGAGAACTTCTTATTGTGCAGTGGATGCACTTTGAGAAGAGCATAACCAGATTTGTTTTTTGTCTGTTTTCTGTTCCCAACACAAAGCTCCAAACCTGCTATTTGAACTCTCCGTGCCTTACTCCCCAGCACTGTAACTAAAAGTCCCATGTACAAAATCATGTCAATTCAAATTCATTGTACAGCAATATCTAGTCTTAAATTATGACTCTTCAATGGAAACCCTAACTTGTAAAAAAAATCCTAATATAAAGAAGTACAGGTTCTTTTGGAATCTGCAAGTTGTAAGACAATCAAAATTATTGCCTACTTTGTGAATTGTGAGTGACCGTTTTTTAAAAAAAGAAAACGCTATCTGGTTATGTATCATTTAACTTGATATTTTTTAGGGTATTAAATTCTGTCTTGATAATTTAGTACATAAGGCAGTGAAGGTTCTGCAGTCTATTTTGCAAGGATGTAATTTTCCACAGTATAAACCTTTGGGACCAGGAAAATTGAGCCAGTTGCTGACCCAGAGCCCATTCTCCTCAATCACACAGCAGATGTCAAAAACTGATATTTCCCAGGCGCTCCCACGGCCTGATTTGGATTGGGACTATGGTGCAGGTAGAAACTTCAATCCCCCGATGCCACTTGCCTGACCCAAGAACGGCCCTGTAGAAAGTCATTTGCCCCATCTGGGAGGCAGAGGCACTCTACAGGCTAGTCTACAAGTTAGTTTGGTCCTATTTTAAAAGTTTCTTCCATGTTTACTTTTTAAATTTGCAGATCAGCCTCTAGTATTACTTTTGCAAGGAGCAGAACATCATGGGAGAAGAGAGAAATGTAAAGGCTTTCTTCTCTTCCAACTTACTTGCTGGAAAAAGCCATCCCCAATCTGTTTCTGTCTGGCAGTTACTACAAACTTGCCGCTAAATGTGCCATTTTTTTAAAAAAATGACACTGTTTAAAATTTACACTGAAGAACTGAGGTTTCAGTTGAGTGTTGTATCAGAAAAGTTTGACAGGAACATTATAGTATGAGATAGGCCGAACCACATGAGCCAGGATACACAGAGAATCTGGTCTTGCAATAAAACACTCTTGGCTTCAGTTTCTGGACCTTTCTGTTCACTCATTTTCCCTCCTCCTATCTCTGGACAAGAAGTGGGATACCACTACAGGAGCATCTGTTTGGCCACTGAATTAAACAAGACACTCAACTACGTGGATCAGTGGTCTGATCCAACAGAGGCTCTTAACGTTCTTGTGAGAAAGAGAGAAGTTCGAAATCATAGTCTATAGCAGCCTCTTAGGCTGTTTGCACATGAGAGGGGCAAGAAAAGTCATCCCTGCTGTGGAAGCAGCAGCAAGTGGTGTGGGGGAGCACAAGAATGGCACCAGCTGAAAGCCCCTCAGCTTCGAATTTAGAAAAAAAGCCTTTTGAAGAGCTAAACTGTGGAGAGGGAAGAAGTACTGCCATTTGTAGATGGATCTAAGTGCCACACACACACACCCTAGGCAAAGCTTGTGTGGACACAGCTTACACACAGAGAGTCTGCCTGTACCACCTCACATTTCTCCTTTAAGTCAAGGCACAGAACGTTTCTCTCATTGCTTTGGCTTAAAAGGGAAAGCCCTTGGAGCTCCAATGTTCATGCTTGTTAGGAGAATGATGTCATGTGGAAGCTCCTCCCAGAAGTGAGGGCACGCTGCATTCCACCAGTGCAGGGACGTAGGTATAGATTTTTTATGGGGGGAGGGTTCGGGGGGGTGAGGCCACGCCTCTACCCACCCTGGGGGCATGTCCACGGCTCCCCAAGCCCCGCCCCTGCCTCAGTGCTTATAAAAGCAGCTCTCCGAGGCCAGGGACGGCAGACTCCCCTGCCACGCCCTCCCTCGCCCCTCCCCCCCAACTGGGCTCCCAGCCGGCAGCCCCTTCTGCTCTCCCCTCTGGGCAGAGGCGTAGCTAGGGAGCCCGGTGCAAAATCTGAGTTTTGCACCCCCTCCCTTGGGCGGCCGCTGTGATGTTGGAATCCACCCCCAAACAGCATCACTTTCAATGGTGTTTAAACTAGAGAGCCCAAATTCTCTTTTAAAAACCACCTTAAAGGGAGAATCTGGGGTTCCCAGTTAAAACGACATTGAAAGTGATGCTGTTTTGGGGTGGATTATCCCCCACTCTCAAACAGCATCACTTCCAATCTTTAAACTGGGACCTCAGATTCTCCCTTTAAATCCATGCCGAAGGGGGTGGATTTAAAAGGAGAATCTGGGGAAATTTGGGGGGGGGGGCGCCTGCTGTCAGGGGTGCAATTGTTAAGCTAGCAGCACCAAACTTTCAGGGTATCTTTATCAGACTCTCCTAATGATACCACCCAGGTTTGGTGAAGTTTGGTTCAGGGGGTCCAAAGTTATGGACCCTCAAATGTGTAGTCCCCATCTTCTATTAGCTCCCATTGGAAACAATGAGGGATGGGTCACCCTGTTTGAAAGTCCATAATTTTGGACCCCCTGGACCAAACTTCACAAAACCTGGGTGATAACAGTAAGAGACTCTTCTGATGATATCTCCCAGGTGTGGTGACGTTTGGTTCATGGGGTCCAAAGTTATGGACCCTCAAACATGTAGCCCCATCTTCTATTAGCTCCCATTGGAAATAATAGGGGATGGGGCACCCCTTTGGGAGTCCATAACTTCAGACCCTCTAAACCAAACCTCACCAAACGTGGGTACAATCATCAGGAGGGTCTCCTGAAAAATCCCTGAATTTTTGGTGCTGCTAGCCTAAAAACTGTGCCCCCTGCAGGCCAAAAACCAAAAAACACTAAAAAATACCAAAAAACCCACAAACAGGGGCGGAGCTTCAGACATGGAATGGTGGGGTCTGAACCCGAGAACCCCCCCTTACCTACATCCCTGCACCAGTGGAAATACCCCTGTGCAGAAGTGACTCTATTTAATTTTTCTGGACTAAAATAGAAAACTCTGCTATTCACACAGTACGGAATGCCTGTTTGTTCCGAGCACAGAGACTAATTTGTGACAAAGAACCTAATGCAGCATTGAGATGCTTAACTTAAATGTAACAAAGCGCAAGATCAAATCCTGAGAAGAGCATAATAACCACCACTGCTTTTTAGATTTCTGATAACAGCATATTGTTAGATAAAATTATTGCAATACCACAATGTGTGCTTGATGTAAGCGCAGGAGAAGTGCCAACAAAGACGGGTGAAGGGGACTTAGGACATAATGCCGCAGGAGCAGAACCCGGGGTCTTTGCTACTTGGAGGTTAAGTGGAGTCGAGCAAGCAGCAAGACTGATGGAAGAGCTTTTGGTAGAGGAAGATGTTTTGTTCAATTTAAGTGCAGACTTTTCTCCCTCCGTATCAGTCTCAGATTCATCTGGGTCTTTATCATCTTCCTCATCATCTTCAGATCCTTCGGTATCGGACCCTTCTGAATTGCTATCAGATTCTTTGGGAAAACAGAGAGCACCATGAATTATGCAAAACTGAGGGATCCCCACACCATTTGTAGGGACTGTGAAAACAATTAAGAAAGAAACATACGACTTATGATAAGGAATTCCAAACTATTTACAGTCAGGAAGAATCCATGGATATTGGCCATCTGATGGCTTCATATTCTGACCCATCTTGTAGGTCAGCAGGACCCTTCCTGCGTATTTCTGGAACAGTGGAAATATTCCCTTCAAGCTTCTGCAGTTCATTTGAGATACATTTGTTGGCCTTTGAGTCTGGCCTGCCCAACTTGGTGTCTGGCCTGCCCAACAGGTCATCCAACTGGCTGAAGTCAGCCCACAAATCAGATACTGCGGCCTACCAAAATACTCAATGTCCTTTCTGTTTTATTTTACATCCTAGGTAGGCAGCAAAAAATCCAGAAGTGCACTGAACTCTGCATGAGCCACCGTACATGGCAATTGTATTTAGCTTATCATTTCCTGAGTTGTTAAGGCCAATTTAAGCTTTTATAACTGTACGGTTCTTAAGCTAGTGCAGAACATACTAGTTTTAATCCTCATAAGCATGAACACAACCCAATTTTGTTCAGCCTTCCAGACAAAATTTATGGTTCTGATTTCGATTCTGCATAGCTTTCAATCAGAATGATGCCATCGAGTACAAACAGATACAGACTTCTACACATAAATCAATACTCTCCCACAGACTTTTTATATGCAATACCTCTTAGCATTAGAAATAATTTGTAGGTCAAGGTTGTTTTGTAACACTAAAATACTTCAACGCTTGATTCTCCCCACGTTCACCTCTTCTCAAAGACTGGAGAAGCCACTTATTCTTTACACCACTTATTCTTTATTCCCCCTACCCAAATCACATAGGCATAGGTTTTCCGGGCTGTGTGGCCGTGGTCTGGTAGATCTTGTTCCTAACGTTTCGCCTGCATCTGTGGCTGGCATCTTCAGAGGTGAATCACAGAGAGAAGTCTGTTATACACTGTGTCACAGACTTCCCTCTGTGATACACCTCTGAAGATGCCAGCCACAGTTGCAGGCAAAACATTAGGAACAAGATCCACCAAACCACGGCCACACAGCCTGGAAAACCCACCACAACCAGTTGAATCTGGCCGTGAAAGCCTTTGACAATACACATAGGCATAATCTAACTGCAGCAGTAGTAGCAACATCTCAATCCAGTGAGACTATTATCCTACATCAATTAATTGCTCAGTAGTTCTTATCTCATAAGTTACAATTGTAACAGGAACCAGAATAAAACAATGGACATCTGCATTATTACTCATAACATTTGAAGGAGGAATGAGATGGAAGACAGTAGGCATGCATTCAATGCAATTTCGTTAAATTTAAATGAACCTGATTGGCTGTCATCAGAATCTTCATCTTCATCATCTTCATCTTCGTCCTCCTCATCGTCGTCATCGTCATCATCCTCATCGTTCGAGTCTTCAGAATCTTTACTACTAAGAATGTCTGAATCCGTTCCTCGGAACTGTTCAACCACTGATTTTGTGGAAGGATGGTTGTGTGGTGTTTTTACTGATGTTATTGCATTATTGCTGACGGCCTTTTCCTTTGCTGGACCAGGTAATACAGGAGAGGTAGAAGACATGACAGGTGTCCGGTTGCTTGGGGTCTTTTTCCCACACGTGCTTAAATTTACAGGTGAGGAAAAGGTTATGTTGCTGGAAGTAGGTACATTTTCATTAGCCTTGGGCTGAGATTTGGATTTAGTGGTAAGTGCTAGCGGAGCCTCCTGAATGACGCTCTGAATAACTCCATTGGGTTGATGGTTACCTAAAAGTGCATTGGTCAAGAAAGGATTAGAATGGTTGTTTTCTAAAGAGGTGTGTTTCTGGTGAGCTGGTGATGAACTAGTTGGCTTTGGACTCGATACTGCTGTGACAACCTTCTTCAGGTTCTTGGATGATTCGTGTTGTTTCTTTAACTGTGCTGGGAATGTTTGTTTGTACTGTTCCTGCAGAAACACAAAGACAACCAAAGATATAACCAACTCCCTTAGCAAATGCCTGATCAGTTTGCCTACATATTTTAAACAGATTGGAAAGTAGGTAAGAAGTTATCTAGTTCATGGGGCAACTTTGCTCTTTCTAAATTAAGATAACTAATGTTGCCTTGAATATATTGGAAGAAAAATATACAAAGGGACTAATCTGGAATTGTGATTGGATAAGATTTTTGCGAGCGGCAAAGGAAACAGAGACCCCTTCCGCACATGCAGAATAATGCACTTTCACAATTGTTTGCAAGCGGAGTTTGCCGTTCCGCACAGCTGCAAAGTGCATTGAAAGCGTATTGAAAGTGCATTATTCTGCATGTGTGGAAGGGGCCAGAGTACATTGTCGGTCATTCTGGAGGGTCATTGCATAGGAAATGATTGAGGGGGGGGGGCACTGATACACATGCAGAAGAAAGGGATAAGAGATATGCCAACAGTTATCTACTGAAGGAAGGCTTCTCATTTCCAACCTCTGATAAAACTGACTTGATAAGGGGAAAGAACAAAAGCCATGCTGGTGTTCTTCAAGTATTTATTACGAAGCAAGAAAGATCAAGAGGTTGCAATCCTACCCGTGCTTACCTGGAAGCTGCTCCCACTGTAATTAATGGGATTCACTTCTGAATAAACAGGGTTTAGCAGTGGGGTGAAAATAAGATATCATAAGCATTGCAGTAAGAGGCATAATGCAACCTTTAACGGTTAAGTGCTGCTACAGTGTTTTATTCTCTTCTCCCGTATTATGTCTGTTCCATAAACCCAGCCATTCAAACCTTTGCTGACAAATCTACAATGAATACACACTGAAGGGAAACCACGGGAAACCATATTAATCCATCACTCTTCTATCAGAAGACATGGGTTACTGACTTCAAAATTTTTGTTAAACAAGAGGTGTTACAAAACCTCAGCAATTAACCATATTAACTGGGGGAAAAATTAAACGTGAATGAACCATATTAACCTTCAACTGCCTCTGCAAAATAAAAAGCAAGAAAAGCATTTAACCTTCCATTAAAAAAATGCAAAAAGTGTATCAAAACCCAATATGATTACACTATTCAGTTCTCCTTGACTATTAATATATGGCACTCGCACAACTCTGATGAAAGCATGGTTGATATAGTAGTGAGTGTTGCGCTCATTCTTTTGATTATTTCAAGGGCAACAAGAATGCAAGGTGTTCTGAAGGTAGGAAAAAGGGATAACTGAACATTTTTTTAAAAAAATGCATAAAGAATTGTCATGCCAGGTTTATATGCTGAGTATAACAATGTCTAAGATGTAAACAAAGCTTTGGGTCTGATACTTTACCAGGATGCACTACCAATGGTGATCCGTTTATTTTTTAGCCACTGAAAATGCAGCCCTAAGCAGAGTTCTAAGTCTATTGTTGTCAGTGGACTTAGAGGCATGCAGTTCTGTTTAGAATTCTACTGTTAACTTCTTAAACTGCATCACTATGGCAAATTCCTATATTTTTTCTTAATGAATTAGTAATACAAATTGCTCAATTTACCTAAAAGGAAGACTAGTATTTTTTTTCCAGGAGTGCCATTAAGTTGTCTTAAATTACAAATATGTACTGTAATTTTTTTTTAAAAAACTTCAGCTGTCCAACTTTTTTCTAAAGAAGGTGTCAAACCAGGAACATCTTCCTTTCAGTAATACAAAAGAGTCATATGGTAACATATCCAAATCTTTCCAGAGACTTTCACATTTGTAAATTAAAATACATTGCGTAAGTGGAATAATCTCCCATTGTTGTGAGAAGACATGGTAAAAAGATTATGGAACCGCCAGGGTTTTTCCTTTTCTTTTTTTGGTACAAGACAAATTTCAAAGAAATTTTAAAATATGAATACAGGGGATGTTATTAAACCTCTTACAATTCTGAGTTGGTACTGCAAGTCCTGCAGGAGCTAATTTTTTGCTCCATCTATTTTTCAAGGGCCCTGCAGTTTACAGTTCTAGGATATTCTGAAGAACAAGCAAAAAGCAAAATGTGATGGACTCCTGCCTATGCTTTTGGATCTCTTCTAAGGGAAAAGGAGCATGCATCTTCTCTTCATCCTGTAAAGATGGGATATAAACTTAGATATAATGATATTGGGATTTTGAAGTATGGTTTACACTTCGTCTCCCTAGCTCTCATTTAAAGGGGAAAGATATGTATTCGTGCTCTTACTGGCAATTCCATGTTCATTTCCTGCCACTTGCTACAGGGTGTGGAAACATGAGAACAGGAACTAAAAGTCATTCATTTTCTACCTCTTCTGACTTCCTGAAGAAGAGTATGCAACAGTTTATGTTTGCCAGCTTAAGTCTCCTTCGAAACCTTGTAGACCTTCACATGTTGATTTATTCTCATAAACCTAGCAATTTTTTTTTAAAAAAACCAGGGCACTCACATTTCCAAATGGTTATGTTTTGCACCATGTAATGGCAGCTTAGCACTTCATTTGTGAAACCACGTTGTAAATGGACAACGGTGGTGCCAAGGACCCTTTCCAGACAATCATTTATTGTACAACATCCTTCTTTCTCTTCAGGCTGTGTCTAGCCCCAGGTCACCCAGCAACCTTCTTGGAAAGGAGCGGGGAAAACAAAGCTAGTTCTTCAGATTAGAGTCCACTATTCTGAACCACTACACCACACCACTCACCTACGAAGACTCATAGCTTAATAGAATGAACTCCCTCCCCCCACTAGAGTGGCTTGATCCCATCACAAAGCAGCACCCGGGGCAAGCCCCAGGCACTGCACCCAGCCCCCACTGAACTCCCCTTGCCCCCTGCTGAACTCCTGACACCACCATCCCACCTGCTGCTGCACTGGCAACCCCTCCCCCACACAAACCTTTTTCTGCTCCGATCAGCGCTGGCTGGCGACACATAGGGGGCAGGGCCTCCTTTACAGTGTGTTCCTGACTGGTGCTGCTTGGAAAAGGAAAAGGGGGGGGGTTGTTGTGGCTGTGGTGGCAATGGTGCAGTAGGAGGAGTTCGGCAGGGGGCCGGGAGCTCAGCCAGGAGCTGGGCAGGGGGAGAGTGAGGAGGGGGCAAGGTAAGCTGCCCTGAGTCCCTGGAGATATAAATGTAATAAATAAATGCATCTCCATATGACCCCCGCCACCCCACAGATACGCCACTGATTAACCCATATATTCCTACTAGAGTAGCTGCTCAGCTTCAGAAGAATCTCCCATTTTATGATAGGAGGGGTGGCTGATAGACAGGGCAACCATGCTCCATCTAGACAACTCCCTCACCAGAAAATGGTTTAGCCTAGTCACAATATTGCAGAAGCCTCAGGAATTATCTCCTATTCGCTAAGGCAAGGGATACCAGGTAAAGTGAGGTTTGTGAGGTTTGCATAAGTAAGCCACATGCCAACACCTTCTTGAGACACCACAACCATGAAATGGGAGATTATTTCAGAGGCTCCTGTAATCTCACATAAATGTCTGGGGCAATTTGCCATATTCTGGTCAGAGAGATATTAAAGGGAGTGGAGCAGCTCCTCTTTTGTTGCTTTATCCCTGCTTCATTAAATAAATGGGTAGGAAGGGTCGGTGTGGTATAATCAGACTCAGAAGCCAGAGATCGCCAAGAAAGACTGTGCAGAAGAAAGCAATAGCAAACTGCCTCGGATTCGCACTTGCCTTGAAAATCCGATCCTGGGGCTCCATCAGGTGGCTGCAACTTGACAGTACTTATATATGTAAGGTCAACATGTGATAAGGGGGGCAGAGGGAATGGAGAGGGATTGGACATACTTCATTGGGGAATGGAATATTGGACTGCAGCTTACCTATTTTCACGCATAACTAAGAGTTCTGGAGATGGCAGACTGCATTACCTGGACCTTTTAATGTGACTGAGCACATTACTGGTATGCCCAGTTCACAAAAGAGGAGGAGGAGGAGTTTTGGATTTATATCCCCCCTTTCTCTCCTGTAGGAGACTCAAAGGGGCTTACAATCTCTTTGCCCTTCCCCCCTCACAACAAACACCCTGTGAGGTAGGTGGGGCTGAGAGAGCTCCAAGAAGCTGTGACTCGCCCAAGGTCACCCAGCTGGCGTATGTGGGAGTGTACAGGCTAATCTGAATTCCCCAGATAAGCCTCCACAGCTCAGGCGGCAGAGCGGGGAATCAAACCCGGTTCCTCCAGATTAGGTACACGAACTCTTAACCTCCCACGCCACTGCTGCTCCAAAGGATGGGCATAGTAGAAGAGAATTGGCAAGGCTTTCCATCACATGAGCAATGGGATCTGCCGGGAAAATATATGAACCAAGTTTTTTTGTACTTCTGTTATGGCATTTGCACACAACGCTTGCAATTAATAGTGAACTTACAGGCACCCACAATTTTGATGCTACCTTAATTTTAAAAGCTGCTGTTTCATCATGGGGGCTATCTTAAGGAAGTTGCTCAAAATAAGTCCCATTTTATTCAATTGGCCTTACTCACAGGAAAGTATGTTTAGAATCGCAGGTCATGGCAGGATATAAGAAAAAAACTTTGTTTCAAAATTTGCAAAATATAATGATTAAAATATTTACACTGTGAAATGTTTAGATTGGGGATTCCCAAAGTAAGGCAGTACTCCCCCCCCTCCCCCTGGGCAATGGAAACATCAAGTGGGGCAGAAATAAATCTTGGGGTGGTAGGGTGGCAGTGCAGAAATTCCTGGGGCAGATGGCAGGGAAAAGGTCTTGTCCTTCCATCCTGGTGACTGGTGAGTTTTAAAGGAAAAGCAGAAGCATTCTCTTGTGTAGCCCTGGGGTGGGGATCCAAGGCAAGAGCCAGCTTATTAGTTTCTGTGCCCTGTTTACATAGTTCTCTCAAAAATTCCTTTCTGGCTGCTACACTGCACTGTGGCATATAGTTGAGATGAACTTTACTGCCTCCCCAACATCATATTTAGTAGAGCAGGGCTTCAGTGCAGTCACCCAGCTTGAAAATTACTGAATTCTGGGATCTAGGACTTCTTCTTCGTGCCTTGCAGTCTGATGGTAAGAAGCTGATATCTCTGCACCAAGCACACCCATCCCATTAAAACTGTGATGACATAACAGGTGAGATGCAAACATACCTTTTTATATTGCTAAAAGAAGCTCAATGAATTGGTTTACTTTTACTAGGTCACATTTTATTTGTGAAATATGTATTATGCGTTGACAGTGTCAGAAGTTGTTCTGAATTTGCAGTAGACCCAATACCAAGAAAGAGGTGTGTATTCATATGTGTACGTGGGGGGGAGGCACTAGGCCTGGGGGCCAAGGGGGCAACAGCTGAAAAAGTTTGGGAACCACTGGCTTAGATCATTAGTCCACACAACTTCTACACATTCGAAGACAAAACCATAACTTAACCAGAATGAAAAACGAATCCCTACCCCGATTAACACGCACCCAATGAGAACTAAAATCTGCTCACCCGGTTTGATCTTGCATCAATGGTCAATGGAATAGGTTCTTCAGAGGTATTTTTATTCCCTGCCTTGAGTAGATCAAGAGAAGGAACTATAAGTTTTAAGAAAGTTTCCTTTTTGGCTTGATTTACCAAAGACAAAGGGTTCACATTGGGCACCAATCCCGTAGACTGTATTACGCTTGTGTGTTTGTTCACAGATTCCTCCTTTGCCTGAGAGCTTTGGAAAATAAAGGGAAGCTGCTGTGACAAAACCTGAGGCTGCTTCTGCTGGGACTGGAATGATGGGTGAGTCTGTGTGTCAGACGCAAGAGGTATTGGCTGGTGTGTTCTCTTTTCCTGGGGCTTTTCCTGGGGTTTTTGTCCATCTGCTTTCATCTCTGGTCCACTATGCAATAGCACCTGCAAACACACACACACACACACAAATATGCATAGACACTTCAGCTGAAGACCTACTCCATAATATTAATAATCAGTTGCTAAATTAATCCCAGCTGCTTCATAGGCCAGCCTAACTCTGTCTTGTCAGAGCCTGGAAGCTAACCAGTCAGCCATGATCAGTTTTGGAAGGAAAACCACCAAGGAATATTGGGGTTGTTATGCAGAGGAAAGACAAGGCAAACCATCTCTGCTCATCTCTTGCCTTGAGAATCCCTGGGGGGAGGGGGGTGCTATGAGCCTGCTGTGACTTATCAGCTCACAGTTTTTATTCCTACGATGGTCCAACACAAAACAACAGAGCAGACGGTAACTGGCTTGCACTCCGCGACACGCTCACAAAAACGCCCACCTCGAGCACCTGCGATCTCTTTTTCTTTGTAACAATCTTAAATTAACCTTACAGTATGTCTCCTTCACGCTATTCTCCGTAACGTCCTCCTTTTACTACGGGAGCCTGAAGTTCAGAGTAAATATGTGCTTTGAAAAATGCTGTCGCTTTTGAACGTAAGCCACACTATTTGCCTAGCGGAACACTGAGGTTCACATTCTGGTTACTGGTTACTGGACAGTGTTAACTGCTATGCGAGGAAAAGAGCAGCTGTAAACAGAATTCAGTAGCCATGGCAACACACACAGGGCAGCTGAACCTTAGAGACGTGCATTACTTCTTTGGCCTGATACCTGTTTTAGGTCTTTCCAGTCTATAATAAAATAAAATGGTGCTTGCGTTAGCAAATTTCCATTAATTTAAGGAGTTGTAGCTCTGACTTCACTCCTTCTGCAATTGACTAGCAGTCAGAAAAAGATGCCATCTATTTATTTTAGATGAGAAATATTTTTTTTAACTGATTAAGTTGCAAGAAAAAAAATTACTGGATGACTTGACTTAAAATAGGAGTGAAGAACCTGCCACTTGTGATCTTAGCTAAAGCACTGTTTATATCCAATTAATTATTGCTCATTTTCTATTGTGGATCACTTTTCTGAGAGGATCTGGCCTTTGTTCATGCTTGCCTATCACAGTGAATCTTTTACATGATTTTGCTTTTGTTCTCACTCTGAGGACTGTGCCAAAGCGAGGGGTAAGCTGGGATTAATAACATCACCATACCTTGTTCTTCGTTTTCGACTGTGCTTCACTTTCTGAATCAGAATCATCATCTTCACTTTCTTCAGGACTTTGATCCTCTTCCTCCTCCTCCTCTTCATCTTCTTCTTCCAAATCATCTGAGTCACTGCTACTAATGCCTTCACTGGAAGTGTCTGAAGAGGAGCCAGAATCACTTTCGCTGTTGCTGGAACTATCCACGGCTTTTTTTCTGGGTTTCTTAGGAGAAGCAGAAACATTTGTGCGTAGATAAATTAGTTGAATCACACAAGTCTCTGTGACACAAAGTCTTTGGGTCACAACAACAAAATCCTTTTCCTTATTATTCTCTTGCTAGCATAGACTTGGATCTACCAGAAGGTTTCCATGGACAGAAGGGACTTCTACCTGTGCAGATTAACTTTTCCCTGCTATCCAAAGTGCAATTCCAACTGATGATCCTGGAGGAAGGGTGTCACTGGCAGAAATCTAATCTCTTACACATACAGAAATTATCTGCTGAATCCAAGCAACTAGCTAGGATAAAGAATTTCGTTTGAATTTGCCAAACCTAGACTCAGATCCTGTCTCTACCATAGAGTCATCATGTGACTTTGGCCAATTCATTCCTACCATTCCTTTGGCCAATTCATTCCAGTTCAAGTTCTGTGACCTATTTGTTGTGAGCACAAACAACCATTTTGCAAATTGGAAGTGCTACCTAACTGGTATACATGATGATCTCCAGGGCAGTATCCTTTTCACAACTTCCCACTGAAAGTGTGTGCTGTAATTGTAATTAGCACAAGTGGACAATTTAGCCACTAACAACATTGGAGCGAATCCAAAGGTAATTTTCTTTCCTTCCAGGTATGTCATGGAGAATGATTTTCACCAGGTCTCTCCTCTCACCCAAGAAGCGTTCAAAAATTCTTGTCCTAGAACAGGGCATCGTCAGGAAAAACATGGTGGGGGGAAGCTGGGATTGCAATGGGATGGAAGAACTGGCATAATTTTCCTCTCTTCCACTGGGAGAAAATTACCTTTAGATTCCACTCATCATCATAATTGTGCATATGAACCTACATGCTGTTGTTCAGATATGGGCACAGACAGAAGAATTAGACCAAAAAAATATCAATTTTTCAGTGCTGCTCATATGCCACAGAAGAAAGCCCTGCATATGGAAACAGTTTCCACACACATATTAAAAACTGCTGGATTTGGAACGCACTACACAAAATGGATGCATATCTGAATGCAAATCACTCATTGTAGTACTACAAGATGAGGATGAAGGCACATATTTCAGTCTGCATGGTAATACAGAGGGGACGATCAAAATCTTAGACTGTGCATGGGTTTAATTGATTGCTGTTTAATCCCTGTTAACTAGTGGTTTTCAAAAGGACATGAAGATGAAAAAGGCAAAAATGTGCTAACTGGAGTGGGTTGTAAGGACCATATCACTCCAGTTGTGTTCTATCTATACTGGTTCTCTCTTTTCTTCCTGGCCCTATTCAAGGTGCTGCTATTGACCTTTAAATCCCTTAATGGCTTGGGGCCAGAACATCTTTAGGACTACCTATTCTGGTGTGAATCTACCCGACCACTGCAACCTGAGAAAGGGCCTTCTCAATCATGGCATCAAAATTGTTAAATTCTCTCCCCATCTGTCTCTTCCTATCACTGTCTTCCACCAGCAAGTAAAGACTTTCTGTTTTGTTCAGCACTCCACTCATGTTCCTTCCCATTTATGGGATCTTTTAAATTGTTTTAAATTGTTCAATATATTTTTATTTTGTTGTCCACCTTGGAGACCCTAAGCCGTTTGGAAAAGTTGCATTAAAATGGTGGATTACAATTCTTAAAGCTTCAAAATCCTGTTTACCCCAGTCAGATGTTATGTCACATAGGGTTTCCAGTGATTCCTAGGGAGGTGTGATGTCACATCCAGGTTTTCCCAGAAGTGACATTATGCTGCTGCAGCCATCTGTCCCCCATGTCCCTGTCCCTCTATCTCCCGTGGCTTGCCAGACTATGCCTAGCAACCCTAGTACCAAGGTGTGTGGGGGGGAAGGGGTTACCCAAATCCTATCACAGTGTGATCCACTTCTAATACTATACAACATACAAAACTAGTGACCCCAGATGATTTGCACAACTCCATCCACATCAGTATATTTATAACGTTTAACAGGACCAAATAAGTATACCATGTGGAGGCATAGTCGCATCTTCCCTGACTGTGCACGTAGTTTTCAACCTTAGGTACCTTGATTTAGCCTGAAGCTACATGCAATATGTCTTACTAGATGGACAGAAAAATGTAATTATTTAAGATTCTTGACATTTTTTTACCTTATCTTTTATCTTGTCGGTTCTGGCATCCAGAATCTGGTTTTTATTCTGTTCCTGGTTACATTTGTGACTGCCTCCTACTGGGGTTATAACTTTTGCCTGCCCTGCAGAACTTGCGGTGGTGGTAGATAATACAGACGTGTTGATGCCCGATACTGAAGTGGTACTGTTCCCATTTACTGATCCATTAACACCTTGAAAAACAATTTTTAAATAAAACGGAGTGTTAGCAAATACTGAATAAAAGGGTTAAAAAAGGCTTGCGCATGAACTAAATGCAACAAGATCTTAGGTATTCACACACATAAACAACAGCATTCAAGAATTTGCAACAGCAAATTAGCAACAACAGCATTTGCAACATTTGCAAATTTGCAACAACAGCATTTAGAAACAAGCAGTTTCTAAAATTTAATTTCTGCCGAATTTCCCCTTCCACTGTTTTACCTGCCTCACAAAGCTATTCCTGAAGATTTTTTGACTCTCAGGAAATAACTTTGGTGGGACAAGTGGACTGCAAATGGGGAAAAGAAGCAAGCAATTCTCAGTCCACAAAATCTGTGGGTGGATACATCACAGCGTATTTGTTTTGAGAAGAAACACCAAAAAGTATTATAAAAAACAGAGAAAAGGAAAGAGAAATAACTACAGTTTTACCAAGTTTGGTTATCCACAATTTCTATAGCTTTCTTAACAAATAAAAAGGCAAAATATTGGACAAAAAAGGTGTGTGCTACATGCCTACATGCCCATATTTCTATTGTTAATTCAGTGGGTGTGAAACAAGAGACATCTATACTACCTCACCTTAAAATATTATGATCCTTAGTTCAAGCCAGTCTGCTGGCTTATCATAAGCAGAAATGCAGCAGGGCTGTGGTCCAGTAGCAACCACTGCCCCTTTGATTAGAAGCACTCACAGATTATTTGTTATTTATTCGATTTCTTAGCCGCTCTACCCCCGAAGGGCTCAGAGCGGTATACATGTAAACAAAGGAATAAAACAATAAAACCAGTGCACAAAGAACAATCATTAAAATCAATTGAATCAGTTAATTAAAACAGCAGCAGTATAACCCATCTACCACTTGGTAGGTGGCGCCCAGTCCTAACCCTGGGAGGGGACCAGCAGATGGTACAGGGGCATCGAGAAGGGGCAGTTACTCAGCGGCCAGCTCCCCCCAAAGCCTGGTGGAACTGCTCAGTTTTGCAGGCCCGCAGGGCCGTAACAGCTGGAGGAAGAGTGTTCTACCAGGTTGGGGCAAGGGCCGTAAAAGCCCTGGCCCGGGTAGAAGCCAGCCGCATCATAGAGGGGCAGGGGACCACCAGTAAGTTTGCCTCAGCCGAACAGAGAGGCTGGGTCGGGACCTATGTGAGGTAGGTAGGGCTGAAAGAGTTCTGAGAAAACTGTGACTAGCCCAGGGGTCAGCAACCTTTAGCACCCAAAGAGCCATTTGGCCCCGCCTCCTCAAGCCCTGCCCCCACCCTCCCCAAGCCCTGCCTTCAGCCAAGCTGACGAGATAGACAGCGGCGGCGACGCCAACTATGGCAAGTTGCACTTGGGATGCGGCGAGAACACCTCCTTCCCCACCCCCTCCTTCCTTCCTCTGGCGTCCTTTCCTCTCCTTCCAGGTGCCAGGAGTGGGCGGGGAAGGGAGGCGCGCTCACCACATCCCAAGTGCACCCAGTCAGCAGTTGGCGCCGGGCCACTATGGAGCTGCTATACAAGGACCTAAAGATGTGATGGGCTCCAGAGCCGCGGGTTGCTGACCCCTGGACTAGCCTAAGGTCACTCAGCAGCCTTCATGTGGAACAGCAGGGAAGCAAATCTGGTTCACCAGATAACAGTCCACCATTCATATAAAGATGTGGGGAATCAAACCTGGTTCTCCAGACCAGATTCCACCTGCTGCACCATTCTGGCTCTCTTGGAAAGAGCATTCTTTGCTTGCATCCACAGCAAGTCAGGGTAGATAATATACAATGCATCTTTAATGCGGTCCTAGGCTAGCACATAGTTTCATAGCTACATTAAATATAAAATATCTAATTCCTCCAGACTGAAATTGTCCTATACAGTGTTTTAAAAATATAATTACAATAATAAAATATTACTGCTAACACAAATCCTAGATAATAACTAGTACAGGCTGTAATCCTGTGAACAATGGGAGTTAGCTCCACTGAATAAAATGGGACTTACTTCTGAATAGTCCTGCCTAGGATTGCTTCTTTATGCACCAATGGTGTGATTCACTACAAGTATATATTTACATATATGTAGCCCAGGTGTGTTGTCTATCCTTATAGACAGAACACTACAGCAGAGACTCTCACAGCTATGTTACCTGTACTGTCTTTTTAGTTAGGGATTCAACCTGATGCATTCAGGCATGTGTTCACCCAGTATTTTAAATGCATGGGTCAGTTTTATATATGCTTTCAATATATAAAGTGTTAAGAAATAACGAGTCAAAATGTTCTTCATTTTCCGAACTTGGAAAGCCAACATCCACAGTTCAGTGAAAAAAAGTCAAATATTGTCTGGAAATTGTCTGCTTAACAAACTAGCAGTCCAATGTCTGCCTGTAAAGATGTAATAACCTTTTTATTAACATAGTTTCAGAGAGTAGCCATTTTGATCTTCAGTAGAACAGGAATATTTGAGGCCAGTAGCATCATGGAGTAAAAGCTCCCTTTGGGAGCTCAAAATCTTATACCTCGAAAGCCTTACTGGTCTAAGGTGCTACTGTATTTGAATCTAGCCATTTTTTTTAATTAAAGCACATTATGTGTAACCAAAGGAAAAAATGTCATCATTATCGCTACCTTAGGATACTGAAGCAGGTATAAACTGGGCAGAGTCTAATCCTTCAGTGGCATGACCCCTATTCATTTTTCAGTGTGTACAAGCCACAGGCAAATATTTAAATATTGAATATTCATGAATAACACTGAATATGAATAATATTTCAATATTTGAACCCCCATTGGTTGCAGAATGCTCAAATGATCTAGGCTGAGTAATTTATTCAAAGGAACTGGATATACATTTTCTGGACTGATTCATGTTTAGTTACATGCCAGTTTTAGAGCTTACCTTTCTCTGAGCTGCCTCGATTACTTTTTCCTGTGGTTCTTGAATGGAATGAAGTGGAGTCATGATTTGGAGCAGGAGGAGCAAAGAGAGGAGAAATTCCCAGAAGAGGTGGGAAGAAAGCTGCTCCAGTACGGGAGTGTACATCTACATTTCGCCACCATTCTGTCCAAAAACAAGATAAAATATGGAGACAAAAATATTAGTAAACTCTAGTCTTGTTCATTTATAACTCCACCTAGTATAACTCCACCAAAAATGGATTTAGTATATATTGTTAATAACGGGAACTCTTGTACTTAGGATCCTCAAGTGGCCACAGTTTAGTATCTGTTGATGTCCTAGCTTTATTGATATTTATGTGAATAGAGATCAGTACACAATGAACATCTTTTTACTAAATATCATCTACCATCAAGAACATGAAATGCAAACATCAGCTCTTCCTCCAAGAAATTCAGAGCAGCATAACTGGGTTTCTCCTTTTTCCTCACAACAACCTGTAGGTAGGATTGGCTGAGAGTGAATGACTTGCCCAAAGAAACCCATTAGCAGTGCAATAGAACCACTACTGGTTAGAATGACACCGCAGGTATCACAGCAAGCAGAAATTTTAATTTCCATTTCCCTGGGTCTAGTCTAACACCCTAACTAGCTAGGGATGCCAAGGTCTGGACCCAGAAATTCCTGGAGCGACAGATGCAGGTGAAATGTCAGGAGCAAATACTACTGGAACATGGCCATACAACCCGGAAAACCCAAAGCATCCTAAACATTAAATAAACGTTTATAAATTAAACTGAGCTTAAACTAGCAATTGAGATTTTCAATACATAAAAGCAACTTGGCCACAAAATTCAAATTTCACAGCAAAAGCTGAGGGTTTTTGATGCACTTCTCATTTGAAAATTTTGTTTTGGTGATTCTAAGTTCATTAGATTTATCATCAGGCTCATATCCAAATCTGACTGTGAATCCACATCATTGTAAATTCCCCAAATAATTTTAAATGTCTTTACCTGGTCTCCACAATAAGAAATAAGGGAATAAATCTCAAATCACACTTCAGTTAATTTTCCTGTATCTATGATCTTTACAAAATGGTGTAACTCTACCTAGGATTATATTGTGGATTTTAAAAACATCACTTCTGTGCTATTTGTTCAACTTTACCAATGAACTTCAAACAAGGTCTTTGAATTATCTATGAAACTGACTTTTCAGTGTATTCTAATGACCAGATCTTTCCTACTATCCCATTCTGTCTACACTATCAATAACTGTAAAAACTGACTTTTCACCATCAATTTGCAATGATCCTGCAACAACGAGTGTGGAAACCTGCATCCAGTACCCAAGTCTTGCCATAAAGCAATCCTGATCGGACACAGTATCCTTATCCTCTAAAAGAAAGTGAAGATCACAAGAGTTTATTGACAAGGAAGTACATCTCTGGATTGCTATGATTCCTGAGACTATTCAGCAGGAGAAAGATTTCCCAGATCTCTCCCATATATTTCCCTAGCCACCAAATTGTACCAAAATATCTAACACTGAGACCATGAACCACATTTCTTCAGAAAAAACAAGATGCTTATCTGGCCCTGTCTGCTACTCTATAAACATGGCATTGTACAATAAAGAGCCTCAGTGAAGTCCTTCACCAGAAATTTCCAAGAAAACGCCCAAGAAAATAAGTCCCACTATCTCCATAGATTAGCGGCTTGGCTAATAGTCTCAAGAGGCCACCAGAATGGACCTTCAGAAATCTGTGGACACTGATAATCTTGTTGCTTCAGCTTAACTTCATCTTTCTTTAAGTCAAAATTATACAGAGCTACTGCCAAAAACAACATTCCTTGGCAAGTCCTTCTCTCTGTAAAATCTAGTTATTTACATTTTACTCCATGATGCCATAATGGCAATATCCTCATTCTGTGATGACCTTATAATTTAGTACATTTTAATCCCACCCCTTCCTCAAAGAGCTTATGGAGGTAGCTATTGTTTTCCCTCATCCATTTTCTCCTCACAGCGACTCTGGGAGACAGGTTAGCCTGAGAGTGAATGACCCAAGATCACTTAGCAGGTTCAATGTCAACGTGGGGATTTAACTCAGAGATGCCAAGTTTTAGCATGACACTCTAACCACTTCTCAACACTAGTTATGCAATGTCACACACATTGTAGAGGATCCAAAATATAAAGGGAAAAGGGAAGAATGTGATGGTAGTTTGGGGGGACAATATATGCTTTACAGGCAAAAGGGCCCATGTTCAATAATGTTCAACGATCTACCTCCATGTATGGTTGATTTATATGTGATGGGTTTTTTAGTAGTAGTCTTCTGTCTTAGTTTTGGTCTTATTTATGTGTTCTGCCATGCCTTTAATCCCCTCAGCTTGAGGGCCTTGTGATAGATGGAACAGGACAGGAATCTGTGGGAGGGGTCCTAACTGAAAAGAAAAATAACCTAATCCTTTCTTCCCTGCACCTTCAACAATTGCCAAAATGTAATGCTGCCAACCATCTTTTCACCAAGAAATATTTGCCTGCAGAAACATTTGGACAGTATTAAGTTCTTGTGGTTAGCTCTTCAGATTGAAATCACAGTGAGCTTTATCCTACATGCAGATCAATGCTCTGAATGGAAGTCTTTGCAGTGTATCAGAAGCATGGTACTTAGTAGATACTGATTACAGACTGCATTCCAATGAACATTTTAGAAAATGAAGGACACTTTATGACTGTAATACTGCCTCATTTTATTAACCACTTCACAGGATTGCATTCTTAGATTCCAGTGACTAATTCCATGTTAAAAGGTTTTGAGAAGAGAAACTATCAACCTTCACAGAGTTTAACAGAAGCTCTTTTTATATAAAGCTAAGCCTTAATAGGATGGGTTATTATTTTAGAAGTATGCTGGCATGTATTCAGTTACACAGACTTTCTGACAAAATGGCATTTCTGTTTGCGGAAGAGGGGCCAGAAATTTCTACCCATCCCCTCCCAGCGCATGCTCCCTGACCCCCAAGAACAAAATTTTAGTGAGCTGCAGCGAAAAGGGAAAGCGTAAAATCCCCAGTCAAAACAGCCCATGCCACTCTAAAGTTCAAAGAAAACCACAGGCATGAAAGTCGCTGATAGTGGAATCAGAAAAGAATACAGATTAAACTGATATAAATTACATATCATTCAGAATGCATAAAAATTGAAATAAACTAGGTAATTGCACTTCTCTGGACCTATGAAAAATACTGGTTAATGTTAATAAGCCTTGAATACAATGATTTTTTTCAAAAACAGTGTTAGCTTTTGATTAAGGTAATTAGCATAGATGAAATAAATTTGAACATACAAAGTTCTGTTTTTTTTTTTAAAAAAAAATTCTCTTCAGAACCACTCATTAGTCTACCTGGAGCATAAATTTTGGAATAAACTTCTGACGGAAAGCACAGGATTGATTATCCACCTTGATTAAAAACATAGATTGGACAGAGCACTAGAAAATATCCAGTAGGGAATAATCTACGCAGGAAAGTGTGAGGAACAGATTACAAGACGCTCTCATTTTAGAAACTGGTCCTATAAAGAATATTATCTGCAATTATGGTTTTTCATTTTTAAAATGGCAAACTTTCAAAGGAAAGCAGGAAAACTTAAGATGTGATACTATGTAGCCTTGTTTTCTCTAAAACACTGTCCCTCATTCTCTCTCTCCAGAAGGGTTTTCTAAGATGTATACATCAAGTTCAGTAGTGAATGAAGGTAGAGATGGTGCCAACAACAAGCAATCTGCCATCATTATGCCAATGTGAAGTTAGTGCTCCATGATTTTTGGCAAGGTAATTGAATTAATTCGTCTAATTTAAAGGAGTGCTTTTGATACCAGTTTTTAGATGATCATTCATCATGCAAAGGGGTGACATGGAGGAAAATAGGTTATAGTAGATAATATAACATGGACTGTTGCATATGAAACTTAGTCCCCATATGGAATTCTGTTTTGATTAAAAAGAGAAAGTTAAGTAAATATATATTTTTAAAAAAACCAAAAAGAGAGTGCAACAAACTGGCAAATGTGGTGTGAAAACGGAGTTAATATTAGTCCAGAAAATTAATAAAGTTAGAAGAACGTGGATCTGTAAAAAAAGAAAGTATAAGTTCTTTAGGAGAACAAACAGATGGCTCAATCCAGCCATTCCTTGCCTGCCCCCATAATTCTGTTCAGTTTGCTTAGAGGGATATTTCCAAACTTATATTACGGGTACATTCAAGTCACAAAATAAGCCATGTTTGTTTGGTCCAAGAATGAGCCTCAGATTGGGGGGGCGGGGAGGGGGAGGCAAGTCTCCTGCTATTATGAGACACTGCCTGGCATCAACCTCCTGTTCCCTGCTGTTGCTTCACAAGCCAGTGGAGGGAAAATGGAGGGAGGGGTCTTCAATGCCTGTGGTCAAACCGTACTGATGGGGTTGAATCTTAAAAGAGTGTAGACCCCAATATGATGACATCACTTCTAGTTTTGTGCTCAAAATGATGGTGCACGTTGGACTGCTGCTGTCAAGATTTTCCCTACCTGTGAATTTTCCTGGCAAATTGCCAGGTATGATCAGGAACTCTTGCCTCAGAAGTCCTCCATGTTGTAATACAGGGGTCTGCAACCTGTGGCTCTCCAGATGTTCGTGGACTACAATCCCCATCAGCCCCTGCCAGCATGGCCAATTGGCTGATGGGAATTGGCCAAAAGGGCTGATGGGAATTGTAGTCCATGAACATCTGGAGAGCCACAGGTTGCAGACCCCTGTTGTAATATGTCTTCTTTGTTCCTCATATGTTTTAACAAAGGTAGCTAGCCCACTGTGGTTCATTTCTTGCGTACAAATCAGGATTCTACAAATATTGGAATTATGGATCAACCTATAAGGTACAGTCTAATTCTGAGAAGGGATTCCAACCTCTTAAATCCATTGAAGTCAACGGGCTGAGATGGGTGTGATGCTGCTTAGGCCTTCATGGTTAGAATCCTGGTTTATATGCAAGAATCAAATCTCATGACAAATTATTCATTGCCATTTCTGGTAGTTAACGATGTTATCCTAAGAATAGCACAAAGCCCTTGCCTGGGATATATTCAAGATGATATAAACATGAAAGCAGCCTAAGCCAATTTTACTGAGGCCAGCAATAAAAAACATTGAAATAAAAAAGAAGAAGAGTTTGGATTTATACCCCCTTTTTTTCAACCGTAAGGAATAGCAAAAGCAGCTTACAAACTCCTTCCCTTCCTCTCCCCACAGTCAGTTTGAACCTTTTCAGTGACGTGCCTTGTACGTAAACTTTTTTTCAGGATGTGATTTAAGTTACCAGTCCATTAGTGGACAAGCTTCACACAATGTGATCATGATTACTCTAACATTATTATGCCCAAAATGCTGGCTAGCCGGATCTCATCAAATCTCAGAAGCTAAACAGAGTCTAGCCTGGCAAGAATTTAGATAGAAACCCCCCTAAGGATTATAACATGGAGGCAGGCAATGGCAAACCACCTCGGAACATCTCTTGCCTTGAAAATCTATAGCAGTGATGGTGAACCTTTTCGAGACGGAGTGCCCAAATTGCAACACAAAACCCACTTATTTATTGCAAAGTGCCAACATGGCAATTTAACCTGAATACTGAGGTTTTAGTTTAGAAAAAACAGTTGGCTCTGAGGCACATGTTACTCGGGAGTAAGCTTGGTGAAGCAACCGTGCAACGCTTTGAATGGGTGAATCATGACCCTAGGAGGGTTTACTCAGAAGCAAGCCCCATTGCCAGCAACTGAGCTTACTCCCAGGTAAAGGATCATGCCCAGGCCAGCCTAGGTGTATGTGGGGTGATTTTCCGCCCCCCCCCCCCACGATGAACTCTGTGCACACGGGCCCACAGAAAGGGCTCTGAGTGCCACCTCTGGCACCCGTGCCATAGGTTCGCCACTGCTGACCTATAGGGTCACTATGACTAGATCAGGGGTAGGGAACCTGAGGCTCGAGAGCCGCATGCGGCTCTTCTGCCCTTGCACTGTGGCTCCACGAGCTGAGCCGCCGGCCCCATCCTTGCCCACCCTGCAGGCAGCAGGGCGGGCGCACCAACTGCCCACGGTCGGCTGGGCCGCGCCGTGGGCCCTACTCGCTGGAGAGCTGGCGCTGCTCTCGGCTGCCAGCAAGCGTCGAAACACCGACTTCATCCTTGCCCGCCCTGCAGGCAGAATGAGCAGAGTAAAAGGTTAAAAAAAACCCTATATATATAGTTTTATCTTTATTTTAAATGTCAAAAATTATTTGCGGCTCCAAGTGTTTTCTTTTCCCATGGAAAATGGGTCCAAATGGCTCTTTGAGTGTTAAAGGTTCCCTACCCCTGGACTAGATGGCAAAAAAGCTGGTCTGTCCTTGAAATACACTGATAAATGCACCTAGACATCATAAGATTTCCACAAGGTTAATCTTATCTTTGTGTTGTCACAAACACCACTCTGCAACAATGAAGTTACAACTTTTGTTTAAAACTAGGATAATCAGTTGGGCTGCCAGCTCTGAGTTGGGAAACACCTAGAAATTTTGGGGGTGGAGTTTAGGGTACGTGAGGTTTGGGGAGGGAAGAGACCTCAACAGGGTACAATGGCAAATAATCTACCCTCCAACGCAGCCCATTTTTTCCAGGGGATCTCTACTGTCTCAAGATCAGCTGTAACTGCGAGATATCTCCAGGCCCCACCTGGAGGTTGGCAACCCTAATTCTCAGTAATTAATAACAAGATGTAGAACCACATCCAC
Source organism: Sphaerodactylus townsendi (assembly GCF_021028975.2). Classification (NCBI taxonomy): domain Eukaryota; kingdom Metazoa; phylum Chordata; class Lepidosauria; order Squamata; family Sphaerodactylidae; genus Sphaerodactylus; species Sphaerodactylus townsendi. Next base: position 37,344,747 of record NC_059426.1, on the reverse strand, counting down.
ATTGTCAACAGCTAACCAAAAGTCATTGCCAGATCCTCCCCAATAAAAGTGAAATCTAAAACAAAATCACTTGAAAGTACATATTTGAGAGTAGAAATTAAGGGGAGAGGACTAAATTAGGCAAGATATTTTCCATCTCTTTACATTGCTCTTTAAAAACCACAGGCGGTGACCAAACTTAATTGGTATTGTAGCAATAAGGGAGGAGGGTTAATCCTTTTTCAGGGCAATTTTTCCACTGTAAACCCCTCCCCCTTCCATCTGCTATTTACCCCACTTTGGCTGTTTTTAAAGAGAACAAGAGATGGGAAACGTAATCATAAATCTTCAGTGTTTTGACCTAATTTTCATATAACAGGCCAAGCTCCACTAGTCAAGTTTTGAATATCGCAAACAACAATAGCGCATTTTTGGTTCTTTTTTATATTAATTCAGGTTTGAACATATTATAAGAGTAAATTTCATAAATCAGGAAAACAAACAAACAAAACACCCCACACTCATTTACCACCATGTCATTACTGCAATTAAACATCTCTTATTTACCACTAAACTTAATGATCACAACTGGGAATCTCAAAATTCGGCTAGAAACAGCAACACTTAGACTGAGGGCAAGAACAAGCATTCCGTGATTCGTACAAGGACCACGACTGATCACGCAAAATATCAGTTTGTACTATTGCCGTCATGGACTTGGCATTATAAATCATAACCAGGAAGATCCTGGATATTGACCACTTCCTAATCTTACGGTTAGAACAGGAAAAAAAGAAAATCCGGGCTTCTATCACCAGTCATGTTATATAATTAGCACCTATTTGTTTTAGGAACATTCATGGTTGCATCTTGGCAGACAAGGTTACCTGGAAAAGGTGCTAGTTGGGGATGTGCTGCTAAGGCTGTGGGTGTACCAAGTGTCCCCAAGCCACCAAATTCTGTATGCCCTGAGCTGGCTGTATGTAGACCAAAGATTGGGTGGGTGACCATTGGGAAGGCACTCGACACTGTGGACAGGTTACACGGTTGCTCCCCAGCTGTTCTGAATAAATGTCCTGAAGGGGAAAAAACAATATTTGAAAAGGAGCTCGTCAAGAATGCATGCTCATCACATAATGTTCTGCCTTGCAATATAAACACACCATGCGAAAAGTTTTGGGTTTTTTTTTAGAAAATAACAGTTTTATGCCTTTTTTACATTTATTACTTGAGCTTATCCAAATACATTAGCAAGCTCAATTGCCTTGTACTAAAATCATCATGTTTACTGACATCATAATTTTGGCACTGTAGAGATGCTGTATTTTTTATTATATATCTGTTCAATATGAACCACAGGTGCTTACAATGATATTTAGAAATGAACAGCAGCTTTCTTCTCCCATTAGCTTACGCACAAATATCTTATTTGACTTCAACAGGACAAATCAAAGAATGATGCCTTTTACTATCAGGAAATAAATGCGATGTGAATCAAATTTAAATGCATGGATATAAACTGGCAAAGGAGTATTTGTCTCACAGATTTGATATTAATGCAGCGGCTTTTTTTCACATTCACTGTTTTGATATTATATTCAAAACAGGAGAATAAAAGGACTTCAATATCAATGTGACCATAATATGTTAAACTAATTGTTTCATTATCCTCTTGTTATTTGTCTACGATATTTATTAAGGCAGAGATTTCTCTCTCCCAAAACACACACAAACACACACACCGAGTTTTTCTGTGGTTGTTTACCCATGTTCCAGTGCATCCCGCTGTTCAATAATGCATCGTCTCAAGTAAGCACATTTCTTCCAAGTTTTGTCTGTTTAAATATGCTGTGGTATAATGCTTGTGATGTTTATAATTTGTCACTAGGTGGTGCTAATTGGATCACTTCACCCTTTGCCCATAGAACAACCATTGACAACCTTTCCTGAAAACAATCTTTACTCTTTGAATGGTTAATAGTAGACACTGAGAGGCCATTCAAGTGCTGTCTGATGAAACTGCATTTACTTCACAAGGACAAGCAGTCACGGAGGTAAGCCCATTCAGTCACTCATAGGAGAGGGACTTCAGCAAATTATAATACTTGTCACGGGAGATATTTCATTCAGAGCTCCTAGAATGTTACCAACTTGCCTGCCTGAATGTACAGACTGAATTCTTCTTTAACTCAAACCTGGATCTACCAGGTTTAATTTTTCTGAATACATACAGAGGCACATAGGTAATTTGTATCCTGGTGAGTCCTGACGCTATCAAGCCACTTTGTCAAGGCAACAACAGCGCACAGGCAATGCTAGTACAAGAATAAAATCCTTAAGTGGTACAGAAGTAGCAATTTGGAGAAAGGGAAGGAATTTTGGGGACAGAAACAGAAGCAGGGCTGCACACGGCATCCAGCACAGCATCATAAGTTTTGCGTAAATGGCAGAGTCGTAGCAAGGGGGAACTGCGCCCAGGGCACGCTTGCGCCCTGTGCCACTGCCACGTCCCCGTAATGCCTCCATCCCCTTGGCATTACGCCACTGGTAAATGGCCACCAATGCTGTAGCAAAAGTCAAGACAGGTATGAAGCAAATGGGACAGAATTCATTCTACAGTCGCTATATTAATGCACAATTACCTAATCTAACAAGTGAAGACTGAAGATCAGGTAAGAAAGCTCATGTAAATGGCAAGAAAGCATTATTTTTGTTTTCTTGCAAGCTGATGTATGTATGTCTGGATGTTAACAGATATGATTTAATGTTATCTTTTCTATCATGCTTGTGTGATGGACAAAGAATGCTGCTGCTACTGCTGCTACCACCGACCCCAGGTAGTTTGGACAAAAGGAGTTTATTGCATTGGAAAAATGAAAAATGCTTCTTTCTTGCATTTACTATGCATAGAGGAAAGACAGTTTTATCTCTAATCAAGGATCAATGTGACCAGCCCCTGTTGTGCTACAAACCAGAACTGGTGGGCCACTGAACTCAGCGGGGCCAACAATGAACATTAGCTCACTCACTGCAATATCTGCCAAACTTAGGGTTGTCAGTCTCCAGGGGGTAGCTGAAGATCACCCATTATTACAACTGATCTCAAGACAACAGAGATGAGTTCCCCTAGAGAAAATAGCAATGTCAGAAGCTGAACTCTATGACATTATACTCCAGTAGTGGCGAACCTTTGGCACTCCAGATGTTATGGACTACAATTCCCATCAGCCCTACAATTGGCCGTGTTGGCAGGGGCTGATGGGAATTGTAGTCCATAACATCTGGAGTGCCAAAGGTTCGCCACCACGGTTATACCCCATTGTAGTCTCCCACCTTCCCAAATCCTGCCATCCTCAGGCGCGCGTGCACGCACACGCACACGCACACGCACACACACACACACACAAATCTCCAGGTATTTCCAAACCCAGAGTTGACAGCCATAGCCAAACAGGAAGAAGTGCAGGAAGAGAAGACAGCTGATGAAGTGACAAAAAACTGACATGGCTGATGAGGGGGTTTCAGCCAAGTGGTCACTGGGCTTGAGGAGAGTTGCTAAAGCTTGACTTTACTTGCCCTGACCTCCAGTGGCAGTGACCCATAGGGAATTCCCTGAAGGTTAAATTGCCAGACTACCCCAAGTGACATCAACAGTTACTCTCATCTATTTTCACTGTAAGCAAAGCAAGTCATCTGCTATAAGTGGTCTACTTTTAAAACTCATATAAGGTAAGGTACAATGCAGATGCTCCAGCCTTACATTTAATAGCTCCCATATTTAAAAATCATTTTAAAACATATTTGAAACCAAAATTTGAAATACACTAAAAAGAGTGCTTTATTATATGATCATGCAAACAAAAGCTGGAAGAAAATCAATTCTGGCGGTAATCTGAGGTAAGAATATTGAGTCCTATTTCACTCCATTCAAAAAGACTCGTAAAAATAATTCTGTATAACATTTGCAATTGTGCTCTTGCAAATATTTTTTCCACAAAACAGACACAAGGTTCCAATGTGCCAAGAAAACAAAAGATATCACTTTTAAAATATGATTTTAAAAAATATTTTTAAAACATGTTCAAAAAGGAGCATGTTTGGGTTTTTCCCCACAAAGCACATCATGTGACAGTGTGCTGAATAATACCAACTCTCTCCTTTCCTTCAAGTCATTATCTTTTTGTTTCCCAATACATTAATATTCTGGCTAGAGATGAATATTTGTATTTCCTTTCACTTTTCGGTTTTGGTTTTCACTCTCGTTTAAAGGGGCCAGCTTTCTGTATGCATGTTTTGCATAATGAAATTTAATACAAAACTACATTGCTTAAGACTCTTGACTTACATTATAATAGGTTGAATATTTTTCAGCAAAGCTTTTGAAATTCTACTAGCCAGTACATAGATAAATGATTGAAAGTATTACCCAAAAGGCCAGCATCCATTTCGACAATGCTGGTGTCTTAGTAACAAGGAACGATAAAGGTAAATGCCTTTATTAATATTAATGAATTTTGTGCTGCACTATAATAAGCCTTTTCAAAAGAACTAAAAGGGATAAATACTTAACTAATGCGTTAAACATAAAACATTGGCGAACAAAATCCTTTGCGAAGCAAAGAAGCTGAAGAATGATTAGCTAGATTTTTCCTCCCAGTAACTTCATGTGTAAAATAATGGCGATACGAGGGCATTATCTTTTGTGAAGGGTGCGGACAACAATTCTCACAACCACATAAAGGAGGGAAAAGTGATATCTTTCACTGAGGTAACTTTGGATTGGCAGGACCCAAAGCTGTACTCGTATCATTTCTCTAACATCTGAGATGAGCGTAGCAACAGCCCTTGAAACTATACTTGTTTTCCCTTCTATATTTAAAAGAATATTAATATTTCACTGGCTTGTTGAAACATGTCTTCCAACACTAGAGATGTACATTTATAACAGAGGCAAATAAGCCCTTTACATTAAACAACAAATAAAGGATCTCTTAACATTGGTTACAATTCAATACAATATTCAAATACAATATTCTTTTAAAAAATGAAAAATTATGGTCATTAAAACACAACAAATCATTACACCAAAATGAAATCCAGACTACAATTTGTAGTTGGTTTATTGAAAATCTAAGCATAGGCTGTGATGAATTCTACTGCTATTTTTCATTCATAAGGTTAAATGTGCACCCAAACCTTTTTCAAGCTTCAGTTACAATTCACTCATCAGTAAATCCAAAGTTGGATATTAGAAGTCAGAGGAGTTCGAATGTCCTGAAGTAAATCCTGTTAACTAGCTTCTGGAATTGAGTCTCACAAGGTAATCCTAAGCACCAACACAGCCCTGTTCATTAAAAGACATATTCATGTATGCACAATTTTGACGTATAGATATTCAACTAAGAGACTTTCAGTAGGGCCAATACTTGATCTATTTAAACTTATTTTCCGTATAGTGTGTGCCTGAGATCAGAAGTGTGTGAGTGACTTCAAAGTATGGAATGTGCAATGAGGACTGCTTTTTTAAAAAAATATATTAACTAAAACACACAACTCAAAACTAAAACATTACCTCTAGAACTCTAGGCTAGTATCCACAAATTGCTTATTCTGGACAGTTCTGGCGCTGATTCATGTGCTCTGTCATTAAGCAAGGGCTTGTGTTAGGGTTCACATCAGTACATCAATCTGACTGTCGGTGAAATTCGTGTGTCAGCACTTTAGAGGTTACATATGTAGAAGAGATTCAGACGCACTTCTGTAATCACTGCTAATAATACACCCTCTGAAAAAGCCCTCGGGAAGTTCCAGTGAAGTGCATGGGAATACAGACCGCTCAGGAGAACGTAGCTGTCGATTCAGGCTTGTAATGATTAAAAATAGTGTAGAAAAAAGTATGTAACATAATTACTGTACTCAAATTACATGCACTTGGAAGAGTATTTTTTTCCCTAACATCACTCTATATAGTTACAGCTGATTTCAGAGTACCCACAAATAACATATTATCTGTAATACAATCTCTCTAGCACAACACTCAGGGTTCCAGTCTGGGTTCAGACAGTATCTTGGGATTTGTGCAGCAGAAGTACTAAAGTTTATTACAAGCCTGCTTAATAGACTATTGATTACTGCGCAGAAAATAATTATATTGAACTGAAGGAAACCCAAACCACTCTAATTGCAAGTTGAGAAGAAGGTGTTTTTGACTTTATATCACTGGAAACAATACTGCTAATAATGTAAAAGATAAATAGTCAAGTATATTAATAGAATTTCCCTTTCTTTCTTCTTCTACTTTTTTTTTTGCATACAGCACAGGCAGATGGGTAAACTAACTAATTATCATATATTTTTTCCAAGGCCAAGCAAAGAATAGAACTGGAAATTGAAAAGAAAGGTAATGGATGAGATTACTTTTCATCTTGGTATGGCAATATCCTGTAAATGTAACATTTTCCAGATTTTATTGAACCATGCCGAGTAAAAAGCAATTGCATGCATGTTGCTGCAGCGCTATTGTTATTGTTCAGAGACATAACTGAATATCTGTGAACATGCACTGCAACATTAATTAGGCAGTTTGACGAAGAATGAGTGCCCGACCCAGCCTATTCAGAATGCATTACTGGTATGTGAGTGTATCATATACATCCCAGAGAATTTTAGGTTTTGTAATGAATACAAGAAAGAAAATATATTTTAGAATCCAGTTTTTAAAGCCTTTCACTTTTTCAGCCTTTTTTGTCCAGGGGCTGGATTTAGCAATGCAAAAACAGAAAAAAGAAATCTTCTTAGCATAGTTCTCAGCTTGTGGGAAAAGACTGCAACGTTTTGTGCAGCATCTCCCAAGTTGTTGACCTAGTTTGAGCCCCATGGTGACTAAGCAGGCAAGATTCTGTGAAAACTAGTCCTTCCTTTCTCCTACTGGGCCCTGGGCAGCCATTTTGAGAATTAAGCCGGCAAATTCACTTCTTGAACCTCTGAGATTGGTTACACAATATCTTGTGAAATTGGCAACTTAAGCAGAGATACAATTGGTTTGACATAGTGCAAGTGATTGCTACTGTCTTTTTCTTGCATTTCCACTTGTAGAGGAGCTCTAGTATAACAGGAAGTTTTGTGCTGGATCTAACCCTATATTTAAAAACTGTTGACAGCAATCCTCAGCATGTAGATCACAACCTAGTACACACAAAATATCATATGTAAGGACCTCTTGGTTCAATGCAAGTACAGCACACCTCATTCCTTAGCCATTAAAGGATTGGGAGCAAGCTAAAAGGGGTTTAAAATGACTTAGAAGTTAACCCTGGTTAGTGCTAATGTGGTTCAAGTACTGACCTAAACTTTACAGATGTTGCGGCACTTAACAGAGAATTCTAACTTTTCAAAGTTGAACATGCTTTGATGATTTTGAGATTGAACTACATGAATGAGATAGGGTTAGGGTTAGGGCTACCCTCTCCATGCAACTATCTCTGAAAAATTCTCAAGAAACACCAGCTAGTTCAGAATGAAGCTGCCCATCAAATGAAAGGAATTAATCACCAGGAACACGTTACAGCAATTTTAATCCAACTTCACTGGCTTTCGGCTCCTTTCTGCATTCTATTCAAAATGCTGATGAATGAAGCTATAAAAGACTGGGACTAGGATATCTGAAGGACTTCCACACCCAATATGAAACTCTCTACATACTTGAGGCAACTACAGAGGCTCTGTCATCGAAAAGCCACCTTCAAAAATCTGATGAGCAGGTACTTATCATAGGGCTTTCACAGCTGTAGGACCAAGACTTTGGAGCTTCTTCTACTAGGATGTAAGGTTAGCCTCATCTCTATTATGGAGTGAGGTTAAGACCATTTGGACTAGATTTACAATAGTGGTTAATCTGCTGCTGTTCTTTGCTTTTAAAACTGATTTTCAAAATGTTGAATACGAAATGCTTTTTGAAGATGGCTGAAAATGGTTTCTATTTATGGATTCTTTTTATTAATTGTTTTCTGTTGCTGGTTTAATCTCCTGATGTTTCACATCATTTTCTAATGTGTAGTACTTGTGATTTGTTCAAAAATAAATTGTTTTTAATAGATTTTAAAATTGTTGTTTTAAAGATTTACAATGGCTACTTTGGGAGATTTTTTGAAAAGGCAAATGCAATTTTTCCCTGAGTAAGCTAGTAACCAAGGAATTCAGGATCGAGAACACAGAGGTTAGAAGGAAGAAGCACACAATCACATGACCTGTTCCTTACTAAAGCTATGCTGTATTTGACCTGATGTGGTCTCTTAATAGTAAAGTAGACTGCAACATTAGCTTTGAAAACTGCTTTTGATACATGATAAGACGGGCAGCTCAAGCCACATGGGTGTGTGTGTGAAGCAGCTTGTGGAACTGGCCGGGGGGGGGGGGGGGGGCCGGAGCGGCGCGGCGGGGGGGGCGGGGGGGGGGGGGGGGGGGGGGGGGGGGACCAGCATCTTTGCCCACCCTGCTGGCGTAAGGGCAAATAGAGAGTAGGGGATCATGCAGAGATCTGTGGCACCTGATCCAGAAGTGACCTCTGGCCCCAGAGCTGCGTCAGCCTAAACATGGATGCATGCGCAGCAGGGGTGGGCAGGGGCATTCCCAGAAATGGAGCCAACCTTAGTCAGCTTCCACTTGGTTTTCGGCCCAGGGACACCCCTGGTGCAGGCCAATGATTCACGCCACGATAACATGTGGAGCATTCCAGGTGGCAACAGAGTGTTTTTGTCCTGGTGCTTGCTACACTGCCCAGAGTTCCACTGGAGGTGGCTGCTGCAGCATTCAGTGTCTTTCTAGTCAAGAATTCTGAGTTCTGATTGTAATTTTTTTGTTGTCATGGTTAATACAAAACTGTTTTCACATTAGTCTTTGTGTGCCCTAACTACTGAACAACCACTTGATTTTTCCCACTGTCAAAAATATAAGTGAGTTTGAAAACCAGTTTTGTCTGAAGTCAAAGTGAATGTGAGAGAAATGGACAGAAAGAACTTGGGAGTTGGCTGTCAGAGCAGCTATGAAGTGAATGGAAACAGAGATCTAATTTGGACAACATGGGGGGATTTGAGTATCTTCGTGTTTATTTTCACAAGTAATTTTTGGCTCAAACTATAAATGTATTACTGAATGGCTGGTTGAATGGGAGTGGTAAATGCTACCTTGAGAGCGGGACTTGTGTCGATCATGCTCAAGGAGGCACTGATTAGACCTGTTTTGAAAACCCTCCTTGAGCTCTACTATGCTGGAAAATTTCTGGCAAGTTTCCCATCTTCCGTTCTTGGGCAAAGAGCTACAGCAGGTTGTTGCTCCTCAGCTCCAAGGGCTCTTGGAAGAGTCTGGTTTTCAGGACTGATTTCAATCAGGCTTCAAGTCAGGATTTGGAACAGGGACTCCTCCAGAGAATTAGATGAGAGAAATATGATCTTGCTAGTTCTGCTGGATCTCTCAGAGGCACTTAATACTATCAACCATAGTATCCCACTATTTTCAGAACTGGGGCTAAAGAGCACTGTGTTACAGTTGTTCAAGTCCTATTTGGGGGTGCCCATCCCAAAGGTAGTGTTGGAAGATTCCTGCTCATGGCAATTAGTCCAGGGGGTACTACAGGGCTCCATGGGAGAGGTCATCAGGAGGTATGGGCTGCAGTGGCACCAATAGGCAGACAATACCCAGCCCAACCTTCATTTTTGACCTAATTCTGAGGATGATGTTCTGAATCAGTGCTTCAGTATCAGTGAGTCAGTAATGAGCTGGATGAGGGTAAACAAGCTGAAACTTGATCCTAACAAGATAGAGGGCCTCTGAATTAGCAGAAATGCAAATGAGGGTATTGAGATGTCTCTCATCTTGACTGGGGTTATACTTCCCTTGAGAAGTCAGATTTGAAGCTTGGGAGTGCTGCTTGACACAGCAGTCACCTTAGAAAACCAGGTGGCCATGGTGGCTCAGAGTGCTGCACCTGTTCCTAGTTCAGTCAGACCAGTGATCCAAGACTTAGTTAAATCTAGACTGGACTACTGTGATACATTCTGCTTGTGGCTGCGCTTGCAAATGTCCGGAAGCTGCCGCTAGTATAGAATGCTGTGGCTAGACTGTTGGTCAGGACCAGCTACTGGAAACATATGTCCCTAATACTACATCAACTATTCTGACTACTGATAACGCTCCAGAGCCCAGTTTAAGGTATTTGTCTTCAAAGCTCTACATGATTTGGCACTGGGGTGTCTCAAAGGGCTGTCGTCTCCCATTTGTTCCTGCCTGAGAATTAAGGTCACAGGAAGAGTTCCTCCTGACTGTCCTACCAATCAAATAAGAGCATCTATTGGGTAGATGAGAGAGAGACTTTTCAGTGGCAGTCCCATTGTTATGGAAAAAGCTCGCCAGGGAGGTGCACCTGGCCCCTTCACTATCAATTCTCAGGAAGAAGCTGCATTTGACTGACTTCGTTTTTATTTACTGGCAGTCTTAATTGTAAATTATAAACTGTGACTATGTCTGTGTTTTAAGGTTGTTGTTTTATTCATATTGTTTTATTGTGTTTTTTAATAATACTTTTATTTATAATGTAAGTCACCTTGAGATCCACAAGGGGAAAGTCAGCTGATAAATGTTTTTAATTAATTAATCAATCAATTAACACATTCAAGCAAAAACATGTTGCCATTACTTTCTCTAAGGTGCTGAATCTACTTCTTTGAACATCCCTGCATTCAGAAACAGGGGAGCACAGAACATAAAAGATTTCAAATGCGTTATGCTTTCCAATCATAACACTAGCAGTGGCTCAATTTAGTTGTGGCTTTCATAGATTTACCAACTAAGTCATTTATTAAGTAAATAAAAAGGGGCAATAAAACTGGTTAATAAAATCCTGTACAAAACACACACAGGGTTAAAAATTACATCATACTGAAACACATATGAATCATATAAAGGTATGGAGAAGATTTCTAGAGCAAAAATGTTTCAATGGAAACACTGCCATATTATACAGGTCTGAACAACATAAATTCCAGTTTGAGTTTTCCACACTATAGAAAGATACAATCAACGTAGCAGCGAATATTTTTATGATGCAGTGGGGTTCTAAGCTTGTCTAGAAACCTGATTACTTTCTCTAGGAACCCCCTATCTGTAAAGAAAAGGTGAAGTAGGTAAGTGCCATCAAGTCACAACCAACCTATGGTGACCCCAGCAAGAGGTTTTTAAGGCATTAGAGAAGCAAAGGTGGTTTGCCATTGCTTTCCTTGAAGAATCTTCCTTGGTGGCAGAGGCGTAGCAAGGGGGGGAAGTGCCTGGTGCAATGCTGTGTCCTCTGCCCCAGTCCCACCCCGGAGCACCCTCGCCACATCCCCACAGGGGTGTGCGCCTGATGCATCTTGCCTCTCCCCTGCCCCCTTGGAGCTACGCCTCTGCTTGGTGGTCTCCCATCCAAGTTCTGACCCAGCTTATCTTCCAAGATTTGGCAAGATCGGGCTATACCCTGCTGCCTTCCCTATATTTATTTATGTATTTATTTATTCAAATTTATATCCCGCCCTGGGCTCAGGGATATATATATATATAATTATTCCCTATATTTATTTATGTATTTATTTATTCAAATTTATATCCTGCTCATATATAATTTAAAACATTAGATGGCAAGAAAATGTTGATCCCATGAAGGACCACCAGCCCAGCTCAAACATAGTGTTGGACAGTCCAAGGATGCTAGTAGTGTGGTTCAATTTACTCTTTATTGACCTTCCAGACTCAGAGCTCAACCAAAGATCTGAGCTTGATCTTCTATTCTTCATTTATAGTTCTGATGACAAAGTCAGGTTTAACTAATGTTCGGCATTAGAACTCACTATTGGCTGTATCAGACTATGGTTAAGATTACATGAAAAGCATCTCACTCTATGCATGAAGAAAAAGCTAAATATCAATTATTTCTAAGCAGCAGACACTTTCTGATTGGTTCAGAACAATAAAAACCTAACACAGATGTCCTCAGCCTTTTTGCGATCGCAGACACTTTTGGAATCCAGACACTGGATGCTGGTATAACCACAAGAGGCAGAGCCAACCACAAAATCTTAGAGAATGAGATCATGTATAACTCTGATAATAGCTGTTCAACATTTCAGGCAAAAGCCCTGTTTAGCAGGAGGAACATATTATTTAAAAATATTTCTTGAACAGCACCTTATTTCTTGAACAGCACCTTTCTATATTAGAAAGAAGGAAGATTTATTATTGCATTGGAATATTTTTGTTTATGAAACGGTATAATGCCTTGTACATCAATCAAATAGCATAATTAATCAATAAAAATACAGAGATCAATAATAAAATTAGAGTGGCTTATAGTATGGGGCATTTATTATTCTTCATTGAAAAGATCTTCCCAGAGCAATCAGGTTAGCATAATTAAAATGGTTTGGCATCATCATGAGTTTTGATTTCAATCTTCTCAGCAAATTCCAATGCAAGGCACAGAAATGGACTGGAAAGAAAGGCCTATCATGATTGGGATAATGTTATTTTGTACACTAAAAGCCAAATGGACTTTTATCTCTTGCACTGAAGGCAATTTGGGACATTGCAGAAAGCAGAGACATATCTATAGAACATGCCCCAATTCACAAATCTGAACACAGCAATGTGTTTAGGAGGAGGGGCATGGGGGCGATTTTCTGCCTCCCCGGGGCGAAATGGCCGCAGCCCGAGGACATTTGACCCCCCTATGTCCCCCTGGATGGTACACCCCTGGCAGCAAGTGTGGCCCCCTCAACACATGCAGGCACTCCAAGAGGCTTTAATGTTCAACAGGACAATTGCACAGGTAAGATATGTAAGCTTCGGATATGTATAAGGCTTATTTAATTTCTCCTTCAGGCATGGTAGCAAAACAAAGACAGGAGGTTCAAAAATATTTCTCATTTACTGTAGCTGCCTTTTTAATATTCTAAAGGACCATCCTTTGGCTGGCAGGAATCAGGGTGATTGCAACCAATCACATGGATGGTTGGTGCCTCTATAGGGTCTATGGCCCATTTGATCTGCACTAGCTCGGTAGCAGATGCTTGCAAGACCCAGAAGTCTTGTGAGAGTGGGAAGAGGTTGCTTTTTGTTCCAGACCGTGCACCACACAGGAATGGTCTGCAGATGCCAGTTCCTCATGCTGCCTATAGAGCTGCAACTTCATACCCTGTTTAGAGATGACATCTTATCCTGTTCTGATTTTTGATTGTCTGTGACTTTAAAGTGTGTAAGCCACATTGAGTCCCATGTTTCAGGTGAAAAATAGCACATAAATATGCTAAATAAATAATACATAAAAATGACTACAGTATTCATACAGTATTCATGCCTTCCTTATTCAGCAAGGCATCAATTTCAGTATCCTGGACAGGTGCCTTTTGCTATACTTGGTCGATTTTTCCCCATACAACTAGTTACAGAATACTTTTTTTAAAAAAGAAGAAGGTCCTATTGACCAGCTCCAAGATATGCAAATTTTCCAAATAAAGCTCACCAATACAAGCAAACTATATCAATCAAGCAAACCACAGTGAGCAATGTCATCAATAAGGCAATATTTACCACAGGTGTTGATTGTGGAGCTAAGTGATGCAGCTCCAGTGGAAAGGCCACCTTTGGAAACTGCCAAAACAACAGAAGATGTTGAGGATGCAGGAGATGTTGCAGCTGTAGTAGAGGAGGCTGTCGCTGTCGATGTTAACCGCTCTCCAGACTCCATATCTACAAGAGAAAATGATATATTTAATATTTGCAGTGACCAGAGAGTCAAGAAACGGAGTTCCCCTATTCAGTTTCTTGTTCTTTCAAATACAGGTTCAGGCTCCAAGGCCTACATTCATATAACAGAGTGGAATTTGACTGCTGTGTGCTTGTAATGCAGCAAAGATCTGACCATTAGAACTGATAAGGGACAAGGTGTTAGGAGTAAAGGAGTAAGGTCTCAAGCTTGACTCCCTAGGTCACCAAGGTCACGGAATCACAGTGCCACATTCCAACTAATTAAACTAATTAAATTATTGCTGTGGAATCATTAGAGGAGAGGATTTATGGCTCCAGAATAAATCCTCCCTTGTTATTTCATTCTGACCCCTAAGGTCATTTGGGTACCAATTGAGTCGTGTGATTGCTCTAGATCACCAAGCATGGATTTGATAGATTATTGGCCCCTGACCACCTCAAATTTTCTGCCCATAAAGTTTAGCTATTCAGTGTGCTTCTTGGTATCTTTCGCTATGGATCTTGACAAACATGTTCTTGGTGCCTGGCATTTTGGCTCCCTCCCATCTCGGTATTCCTGATCTGGATGGAGGGGGCTTTGTGAAGTGAAGGATTACTGACAGAAACATCTTGCTTTTTGCTTTGTTATTTTGAACCAATGCTCTTTTACTGTGTAGATATTCTATGCTGCTTTAGATTTTTATTATTGGATTTTTCACTGCTAATGTTCTTAGAGCCAACGTGGTGCAGTGGTTAAGAGCAGTGGATTTCAATCTGGATAAAGGGGTTTGATGTCCCACTCCTCCACATGAGCGGTAGATTCTTATCTGATGAACTGGATTTGTTTCCCCACTTCTACATTCCTGTTTGGTGACCTTGGGCTAGTTTGGTGACCTTGGGCTAGTTCTCTCAGAACTCTTCCGTTGTGGAGAGAAGAAGGGAAAGGAGTTCGTAAGCTGCCTTGAGTCTCCTTATAGGAGAGAAAGGTGGGGTATAAATTTTCTTCTTTTGATTGAATTCTTGCATATTTTTAATAAATTTCCTTTAATCATTCAGATGGCTTCAATCTAAAATCAAGGACTCTTGTGGCTACATCCTCCAGGTTAATTAGCTTTGTGAAACTCACTCTGCAGAGGTCTGCCTCGCAGGGGTGACTCTCTTAATTGTACTCCAAGGAATGTGAGAAATTTGCCCGTTGGCTTCTGACTGTTGGGACAGACAAAAGAGATGGTGGAAGATACTGAAGTTGGGGTTGTGGATTCAGATCTCAGTGTTTGTTTTGACCCTCCCTCGGGGAGGGTGGCTCTTAGAATACAGCTACATCAGGGGTGTCAAACTCGTGGCCCTCCAGATGTTCATGAACTACAATTCCCATCTGTCCCTCCCAACATGAGCATTGGCGATACTGGCAAGGGCTGATGGGAATTGTAGTTCATGAACATCTGGAGGGCCGCGAGTTTGACACCTGTGAGCTACATCTTTACAGAGAGGTGCAAAGGGTTATCAAAAGCGTATTCATTATTTCAATACACATTTCTAGGTACAGAATGAAAATGACACCAACAAAACCTGAACTAGCAGAGCAATTCTTAACAGAATCAAGCCCTTCTAAGACATCCAAGCCAAGTGAGTGGGCTCTAAAGGATGTAACTCTTGTTTTGGATTGCATAGGAAGAAACTGTGGGGCACAGTGATATCCTTCTTGTTCAGTTGCCAATACAGTTCTTGCCCCAAACTAGTCAGCTACATGTATAGCCAAACATACAATACTTGCTGCTGTGCTCTGTCTTCCTCTGATTCCCCAACAGACAATCTGAGCTGTCAACCAGACAGTATTAAAAATGTTTCATGGGAGACAGGGGAAGAACTCTTAGAAAAACTAAGCGTCCCTGGCTTAGAACCTAAAGTTAGATTGGACCCACACAAGCATTTCAGTAGGCACAAGGATGTCCATCCATGCAGCAGGCTCCCTCATCCCTATTCGCCCACTAGCCCAAAATACATTCCTAATCCTGTTATTTCAGGAGTGGGAAGGTGAGGAAATTGTGCTTCATCTGGGGCAAAATTGTTTTGGATCCAAACTAGGATAATTGTGTACAAACTCTGAAATATTCTCCCATCTGTACATTTTAACAGTAATGCAAATTTGTAAGTTATTTCATCTTTAACATTTAAATTTATAGGAAGTTGCATTTACCTAGATGTCTGAACTTGGATGTCATAGCTCAGGGGACAATGAAGGCATCCAAAATCAGGAAGCTTTCTACTGTACCACATGTACCAAAAAGGAAGGAGGGAGGGAACAGGCTCATGAGACATATTCCTGCCTGTCACAAACAGAAATCTGTTGTGAAATCCGAATGTGGTTTATATGGTTTAGGCTCAGAGGACTAATTTAAAATGAAATAGAATGAGATTTATGTTTCTATTTTTTTTATAGAGGAGATCAGGGGAGAATGGAGCTGGTACTGGAAAATATTGAGCTACCTCCCCCCCTCCCCCCAATAATACCTCGTGGATTATATACTGAATCATGAAAATAAACTTTAATACAATTACGTAGATCAATGTAACTACAATACTATCTGTAGTGTCAGCTATTGTATGGCGAGACAGAGACATAAGAATTTTGTTTTTAACTTAAGGCAAACCCTTAATTGTGCTCACTTAGTTCATTATGCCAAACCGCAGCAGATGGCTGACACTGTAAGAGATAATCCCTGAAAGAGCCATTAGTGAGGATCAGCAATAATTAGGCTGCAACCCCAAAGGTTCATGAGACAAAATAAAAAGTATCAATAAACATACAGCTCTCCTATGAAAAGCAACAAGTGGGGGTTTTTTTTGTTTTTTTTCACTAACGCACAGCCAGAGAACAGTCAGATCTAAGTAAAATTAAAAGGGTTGCGAAAGGCAGACCAAACTTTTCTAATGATTCCCCCCTTCCCCATTTTCTAGGTTTTAGTTTTTATTCTCTAGCATGATAAAAAAAATTCTATATTGTGTACAGTAGCATTTGAAAAGAATACGACTACCCAGTTGAAATACAAAGGCTGGACTGCAAGCCATTTCCTAAATAGCTAGCAAAAGGCTTCTCTTTCTTTTTACTAACTGCTGTATAAATATTTCAAGGCTAACTGAAATGCACTCAAGCAAACCAATAAATAAATTATGTATTTCATAAAACAAACATTCCAATCAAATTAAAAACTGCACACTCTTGAGTAAGACGAATGCACAGAGGGGAAATGGTACCATCATAATTTTGGCTTTCTTTATATATATTTTTAAAGTCAGACAAGTTCACTGAAGGAAGTATTGGCTTCTATGTTAAGAAACGGGGTCTCATAAGACTGGATACATTCATGTGTCTATCATGTGTAACATTCCAATCATCAAACAACCCTCAACATCAAGTTCAATTAAATATATGGCTATGGAGCTCTGGCCAATTAATACAAAAACAAATATTGCTTACTTTTTAATTATAAATGCTTCCCCAAATTAGCTATCCTGAAACTAGTGGGGCCCGGCCACGCGTTGCTGTGACAATTGACCTTCTCATCACAGTCTGCAACCCACACAGATGTCCATGCAGGTCCAATGATCCCCAGTATAGCCTTTTGGGGTGGTCAAATGGAAGCCCTCTTTCCCTTTTCAATGCACATTGTTATATGGTGGTGTCTTGTTTTTTTAATATAAGGTAACCCTTTCCATTCCACAACGGAACTGTCCAGAGTGCGAATCCCGCTGTCCATGAGACTGGTTGACACGCACATACCTGGCTTGGGTAAGGCAGAACTGGGGCAAGGAGGCTATCCCAGTCAGGCAGCAGAGGCAGGCTGGTGAGGCACTCAGATCGAGGCCAGCTCTCTGGGTTCTTAAAGGGCCATGTGCAAAAGAAGCAGAGCCAGTAGTGTTGATTCGCCCCCACCCCGCAGATTTTCTTAGAAGAAAAAGGCAAACTCCAGCTCGCTTTTAGTAAAAGAGAGCTGTGGCGAATATGGGTGAGGAAGTTGGTAAGTGGTGGTTGGCTGTGAGGGAGGGCAGAGTGAGGTGTGTGAGGATAAGCTGGATGTGTATGAGAGTATGTGTGTTGTGTGGTAGCAGTGAGTGAGGCACAGAGAGTGAAAGTTACCTGCGTGTGAGGGGGGGAACCCCACCTGACTTCTCACATGGCAAAGTGTGTATGTGTTTCACTTCCACTCGTATTACCTAACAGTATTACCTATTTACTGTTTTCAATGCTCATCTCTGGCCATCTGCGTGAACATTCTAAGGGCATACCAACCCCACATGCTGCACAAACATTCTAAGGGTGACAGTTAAACCAGCCAGCTTCATGGCCTGGTGCGCCAGGAAAAAGAAGTTTTACCTGGCTCAGGTATGGACTTTCGGTGATTTGAAGGTTCGATTACTTGCCCACAACAGGGAGAAACGTCATGTGAAAATTTGGGGGCGATCCGTCCAGCCGTTTTGGCGTTAGGGCATCAGTAACAAGAACACTGTTAGCTTTTTATATATATATAGAAGACAATCTGAAAGCAGAAAACTGTGGTATGGGGAAAGGGTAGTAGGATAGTTTTCTGCAAAATACGCTAGCTTTGTACATGCATGGTTTATTTAATGTGGAAGTATTCAACCATGCAGCATCCCATCTGAAATGGTTCAGCCCACAAATAGTTTCACTACTACAGCTAGCTGCTCCTAGGTCAAAAAGGCTATAAATCAGAAGTCAAATCTGGCCAATTATTTTCTGTAGGCTTGCACGCAGATAATCATATTTATTTATCAAGGTCTCATTTTTTATCCAATCGCTGAAAAAGAATTCCAATTTTTTAAAATAAAATTTCATTAGTAGCTTGATTCTCCACAATTTCTTCATATTATACATTTTTCACATTTCACATTTTTCACATTTAAGTACCTTCAGGACCTTTCAGTTCAATTATCACCCACAGACAAAAGCATTTCAGAGAGAAAGATAGAAGATATGAACTCTGCTATGTCTTGTGGGCAAGATGGTTTGGTTGCTATGGGGTTCTGGGGGAGTGCAATCCCTCTGGCCCTGCTGCAGGGCCATTTGTAGAGTCCCCAACCTGTGCAGTCTTCTTTTAGGGAACAGTATAGTGGTGCCCCAGTGTTGCACTGGCCACAATGGAGGGGCGGTGGGTCAATGCTCTCTCTCATCTGCTTTGCATGCAGAAAGTCCAGATGCAGAAAGCCCTAGGAAAGCCCTTTGCATGCAGAAAGCCCTAGGATCACCTGTTAAAAGGAGCAGGTAACTGATGATGTGACAGATCTTTACCTGGGATGCCAAAGTGCCACAGTCAATAGACCAGTGATGGCAAACCTTTTTGAGATCAAGTGCCCAAATAGCAACCCAAAACCCACTTATTTATTGCAAAGTGCCGACAATTTAATCTGAATACTGAGGTTTTAGTTTAGAAAAAATGGTTGGCTCCGAGGCGCGTGTTACTCGGGAGTAAGCTTGGTGAAGCAACCATGCAACACTTTGAACGGGTCGTGCCCAGTGGCCCAGGCCAACCTATATGTGCGTGGGGGGGAGGGGCTGATTTTCTGCCCACCACATGACGAACTCTGTGCGCGCGTGCCCACAGAGAGGGCTCTGAGTGCCACCTCCGGCACGCGTGCCATAGGTTCGCCACCACTGCAATAGACAATATGCTTGGTGGCCATAGACTTTTATTGTTTTTGTCATTCTACTGAATTTTAAACATTTGGTATTTTTAGATCACCCACTTTTTAATATGCTCTTCTATGTCAATTCTAACACTACAGGTGAGTGGGAAATGTGACTCATGCATCCTGTCAGTGAGAAAATCCAGCATTAAATGGGAGAAGACACACAGTTCTAACACTTTGAATTTCAAATGTGCAAAGAACTCACTTGGGTATGAAGCTTTATTATAATTTTACTAACATTGTTTCAAAGAATGTGCTACAAAAAAAATCTCAAAATACAAAGAAAGATGTCAAACACTATCTCTGCATTTGCTGAGGAGAACGATGGCAGTCATTATGCATATTTGTCCAAGATTATTTTATATTGTTTGCCTGTTCCACTTAAAATTTGTCCCATGATTCTTTGTCAAATTAAACATACTAAATATGCAATTTAGATGGGATAAAATGTCTGTTTGGTTGCTTTGTACACACTCAAAACATCTTAGGCCACTGGAGCATGGGATTACCAGATCTATATTATTTTGTATTCCAAATGCAACCTATAATGATGTAGTTCAGCTTCAGTGATTCTGAATCTATTCCAGATTGGGATGACACTGAGAGGATTTTTGCTATGCCTTTGGGCATCCTGTGTCATTTTCTATCTCACAAAAAGGGTGTCCATATTCCCAAGGGGGAAAATAGGGAGGATTCTGCCATATATATATATTATTTTGCCAAGTCACATCTGACTTATGGCGACCCCTGGTGGAGTTTTCAAAGCAAGAGATGTGTAGAAGTGGTTTGTCATTGCCTGTCTCTGCATCATGACCCCAGCGTTCCTTGGAATATTTGACCCTAGTTAGCTTCCAAGATCTGATGAGATTAGGCTAGCCTGGGCTATCCAGGGCAGGACAGGGTCAGATTAACTTTAATTTAGAGTCAAAATAGATACATACAGAAGAACACAGTTTAAATTTAAGTAAGCTAAGTCGTCTCAATCTAGAAATGTTCTTAACAGAGCACAATCTAAACAAATTTAACAATGTATTCCTAACCAATGTATTCAAAATCAGAGTTACACCTTTCTAAATCTATTGAAAAAGAAATACATCTTACTGTATTGGCAAAGGTTTTCATGGCAGGAATCAACTGGCTGTTGTGGGTTTTCTGAGCTGTGTGGCTGTGGTCTGGTAATTCTTGCTGCTAACATTTCACTCACATCTACGGCTGGCATGTTCAAATGCATGTCACAGTAAAATGTGTTTCTCTCACTGTGCCACATAGAGAAACACATCTTACATGCCTCTGAAGATGCCAGCCATAGATGTGGACAAACATTAGGAAACAAAACTATCAGACCACGGCCACACAGCTCAGAAACCCCACAACAGCCAGCCACAACTCTGCTCAGAATGGCACTGTTAATCTGTTCTGTCCCATTTATATGCTGTCCCAATTAATGCTTTTGCATCTTGTTCTACAGAATTACTCAAGGCAGCTAACCCCACTGTTTTGCCAAACAAGTTCATGCCAGCAAATGGGGGCATTTCTGGGCTGAAGGGCTCAGGAAGCCAACTAAAGCTGGCCCTAGGAACACCCCTTCCAGTATCAGCACAGGCCTCTGTGCCAAAGAAGTGCTGCGGCTGCACGGGGACATCGCATTACCGCGCAGCTCCTCAACCCTAGCATAAAGGCACCTATGCTGGCATAAGTGGAATTTAGGCCAGTGCCAGAATCGCGCTGCCTTCTGGGTGATTTTACCCACACACCCCTTTTTGGTTTGCACCGAAAGACAACAATATAAAGGCATTAAAATCAAAATATGAATACTGGTTCTGGTTCTGGTAGGCAAACTCACTAGGCCTCTGAGGGCTAACTGCGGGCAACTTCCTGCCATTCTGCAAACTTCCCAGTAGGCTGCAGCTGGGCACAGCTAAAACCCGAAGGCGGGCCCGGATAGTACCTGGGCTCTTTTTCTGTCCTTATTGGCAGAGGCATTGGACACAACTGATGCCTCTCTCATTTCCCTTACCTTTCCCAAGGATTGGGGGAGTTGCACTTACTCCACAGGGTTGAGAAGCAGGGGAGGCTAATTTTCTGCAGCGGCTCATCCAGTGGACTGTGCAAGCTATAGGGGCTTTCCCCACTACAGAAGGGAGCTAAGGTCGACTCGGTTCCCTTCAGTGGAGGACGATTCCAGGCTGTCCCCACAGCAACTGAGTTGGCCCCCTGGAACCGAGCTAAGTGGGCAGGATCATCTTGGTGCCTGTTTCGCTCCTCGATCGTGATTGGAGCTTGTGTTACGGCGGGAAACGGGAGCGTTCTTTTTTTTTTTACAGTTTTTACAGTTTACAGTTACATGCGCTTTCTGCCCACCCACACGCACTCTCCTCCCGTTCTGCGTATGCCACAAAAGCGGCTCGTGATTGGTTGAACGGATGAGGTGTCGTTTCGATGCTTCCCCACTTCGAAGCCTCGAAGCGGTATCGACCTTGTTCCGGCAGAAAAGTGTAGTTCATAACTGCGACAAGGATGTCGCAGTTCTGAGGGGAGGGGAACTGAGACAAAACAATGTTGAGCTTGGTGGCAGTGGGGATTCACTGCAAGTGTGGCTTGTGGGAGTCTATCAATGGCTACCAGAAGCAGGAAGATTGCAGGAACAGTCTCTGACCCACGCTCCCCGGCAATTGATAGAAAGAGGCACAGCACCTCAGGTAAAGAAGGGACTAGATATCCATCATAACTGGTAAGTTGCCCGCAGTTAGCCCTCAGAGGCCTAGTGAGTTTGCCAGTGGCACCAGAGAGGGAAGCCAAGAGTGGCAGCTGACGATGTTCACTGCAGAGGACGGTGTGAGATCTGTAGTGGGAAAAGCAAGAAGAGGCAGAGGAACAAAACCCACCAGACCATGGCCACACAGCCCGGAAAAACCACCAGAACCAGTTGAATCCGGCAGTGAAAGCCTTCGACAAAATATGAATAGTTCCAAAGGATACACACACAACTAGTCAATAAAAACAACTCTGGTCTCTAGCATCATTGCTAGGCAGGATAGGAGTCACTGGAAAACAATGCACTTACACACCCCAAATCCTCACAGCTAAACAGCCCAGAATGATGCAACGGTGAAAGTATTAAAAGCCACTGACAAATTCAAAAGTACCAACAGGGACACACTACCCATCAACTGACTGTCAAAGAACATTAGTCAACCAAGGTCCTATAACTAAGGTCATAAGCCACACTTAATTTCAGTGAAACAAACCATATACATAGCAATTGTGTATTTGTTTAAAATATTTGTCTGGTACCTTATCTCCTTATATGAGTGGCAAGATATAAATTAAAATTCCTTTGCTGATTTGAATCCATATATCAAGACCCAGAGGTCTTTGAGTAGCCATAACTGAATCTAGTCCTACCAAAACAGGATAACTGGAAACACAAGGAATTGGTATCAGATGGAAACGGGCTGAAATGTAGCAAGAACAGTCATGTAGACCTGATCTGTCCAGAGATCAGTTCATACTATGGTTGCCAGAACTCCCACTATATTGGGAAACCTCCCACCAATCACTGCCATTATTCAATGGCACTCTGAATTACGAGGAAGGAAAAAAACACACCATTGTCCTCTGTGCTGAAATGTTACTTCTGGGTGCAACCTGGAAGTGACTGCGGATAACATACCCCACATCCCTGCCTGCAACCCTTCTGCTGGATGTCAGGCATTGTTTGACAACTCTGGTTCATACTCTGTTGAGGTAAGAGGAGTATCCTAGGCCTCTGACGAGCTGCCTAGACCTGATCACAGGCCAGTATTATGTTTTACTTGGTATGACAAAAGAATTCCAAGATTTGAGAAGGTACAATTCCAGATAGCTCAAGAAACTAGGTCCTTTCAAACCATCTGTCTGCCTCTTGGAAGTGAACTGATGGTCAACAAAAATGCCCTTGCAATAGCAGACGACTCATATTGCAGCACTGAAAAGATAAATGCTCACCTCCACAAATCAATGGATTGAGAACCGTACAACTTTATCAACATTTGAACACATAGTGTATCGAGTACAACTACATGTGGACTTATTTTTAGACATTTGGAAATTTTAAATAGAAACTTAGATGTAAATCTGCCACCACTATTATATTACTTAATATATACTTTTTTCTTTTTTTATTAGGTGTTGAATTTTGAGCGTTTTTTAAAATAATTTTAATGTTTTTGAAAGAAAAAAGAAAAAGAAAACAAAAAATAACTAAAATGAAGTAAACAAAATAAATAAAAATAAAATAAAAATAGAAAGGTGTAAGGCTCTGTCTTTGGATGGTTAAAAGTTTTGGGAATTGATGCATGCTGCTACCAACATTAGAGCCCTCCGGGGATTGGGCGGTATACCAAATTAAATAAATAAATAAATAAATAAATAAATAAAACATTATTTGCAGCTATAGATACTAGTACTTATCTCAAAGAAGTCTCTTTTTCAAATACCCTTCTTTGCTCAAGTAGCTGATTAAAAGGAACATGAACAATCTAACCTTATGCCTTTCTATTTAAATTTGTTGAAATATTGCCCAGTCCTCTGCCATCATTTTAGTAGTAAGCCAAGCTTATTTCCAGGATTGCACAGGCATTAAAGATGTGTTATGAATTCTGCATTTATTCTGAAAAGTTACTTTAAAGAAACAGCTTGCCTGCCTGCCCTTGGCATACTTAGCAGCCGCCGCCATGTGATTTGAATTAAAATAAAGATTGTTTCATTGAAAATGACCCACACATATATACACTCACAGTAAGATAACTCTGAAAACTCTGAACATTTTTTTATTTTTGCAAAAACAAATGAAAAAACCCCACCCAGTTTTCACTGTAGAATTGTGGATTCCTATGATGAACTCTTAGTAATAATTCTTTTTTTAAAAAAACTGTCCTAGTTTTCCAGTGTGTCACATATCTGTACTTATTACAAAGGTGTAGCATCAGGTTCTTTGTTTTATCTGCTTGTTCCTTCAGGCAAGTATGTTCAACAGTACCAACATTAGGAACCAGTCCTTCCGCTCTGTAAGAATTCACGAGGGCTTGAGACACAAGAGAATGGTTGGACCAAGCATTAGCAGTGCTTTCGTATCATGGCTACTTCTCTTATTGTAAATCGTGATGCAACCGTGTATTTTTTTTTTCTTCGTTGCTAGAAGAATAGGGCGGGAGGTGCAGGATGATTAGAAAGGCGAAACCTCTGGAGAAATATGAGCTAAATGTCACAACACATCTCTACCCTTGCACAATAGACCCTGACTCTGAGGCTCATGTGGCTGTCTTCTGAGAACAAGAATTACAGGTAATTAATTTTATTCCTTGACACGGTGTCTTCATAATTGGCATAATGGGAAATGAAATGCATAAAAGCGACTGGAAGATATTTAATGAAGTTTTAGTAAAACATATTACATTTCAAGTTTGCCAAAGAGTTGAAGAGTATGCTTACTCTTATGTAGGGTGATCTGGCTATTATATAGGGTGATCTGGCTATTCATATTTTACTTCTATTCCATCCCTTTGAGCTAGAGACTGCCACGGAAAGCACCATCATTGTGTGAAATATGTGGGTGTTTAAAACCTGAAATCAGAAAAAGATATCATGGCAAGGAAGAACCTAATAATCTTTTCACAGTTGAGCACTTTCCTTCACATTTTGATAGCCTGGTAGAAAACTGAAGGACCATGAAAATAACATGGGATGTCCGTTCAGAGAAGATGGCAGGTGACATGCCATTGAATATTCCCACATATTTTGTAGACTGAACAGCCTACTAGCTTTGCCCAGCGAACTAATAGTACAGTGGCGTAGGAAGGACCATCTACTACTGTACCATCATCTTGTTAATCAAACAACTGAACAACCTCATAGGAATCTGACAGCCAGTGTGAGGCAGGAGTTAGAGTGTCAGGCTAGAGAATCTGGCACACCCAGTTCCCACTCGACCAGAGAAGCTTGCTAGGTGACCCCGGGCCAGTCACTCTCTCCAGATCTTACTTATCTCATGTATGAAATGGAAGAGGGAGGACCAATTTTGTAACCCACTTGGGGTTCCCAATGCAACAAAAAAAGTGTATAAATATAAATAAATAGAAATTAAAACTATTTGGGGAAATCTGTCATATAGGAAAAAAATGCTTGTAGCTATAGTTCAAAAGCTTAGTTTAGTTTGTTTATTATTATTATGGCCTTTAGGCCAGTCAATAATTTAAAGTCAGAATAGTTCAAAAGATGATTTGCTTAACTGTTCAAGGCAGCTGAAGTTACTATAATTACAACAATGCAACTGAATACCTGAAATTCAATTGCTCACTTTGGGGTAGCCCCATTGAAAGTAAAGAGTTCTTTGATGTACTTTTATAATTACATGGAATATTTTTCATGCTTGTGCCTTTGGATTTTGATTAAAATGTTTATTATATAAAAATCAGATACAATCCAATAAAACATCAGCCCACACCAAAAGCCTTAATTAAAGTCTTAAACTGGTGCTAAAATTAAAATAATGTGTAGCAGTGGAAAGGTCCACCAAGTCCCAGCTGACTTATGCCGACCCCATAGGGTTTTCAAGGCAAGAGACACGCAGAGATGGTTTGCCGTTGCCTGCCTCCACATGAGTTGAGATAGTTCAGAGAGACCTGTGACTGGCCCAAAGTCACCCAGAAGGCTTCATGTGAAGGAGTGGGGAATCAAACTCAGTAGCTGAGGCAACATCTGTCTAGGAATAGGGAGCTTTTACTTAAAAGAAACTTACTTAAAATATATAGAGAGCTCTTACTTAAAAGAAACTCTCACATCAGTATTATCTTTACCTCTGAAGGGAGGGGCCTGCCCTGACCTTTAACACAGATGCGAAAGTTTGGACAGTTAGGAAGTGCATCAGTTCAGAGGTGGAGCAAGGGGAAACTGCGCCCGGGCCTTCGTGCACGCTGCGCCCCCTGCCGCAGTGTCGCCCACCCCGGAACGCCCCACCATGCCCCCTTGATGGCCCGACCACACTTCTGCCGCTGCTCCACCTGAGGCATCGTGCCCCCCTGCCCTGTGGGTCCGACACCACTACATTAGTTATTCTGATTCCTAACCATTTAAGGCCCTAAAGGTCAAAAACAACATCCCGCCAATCTTTTAGAACAGGAAAAATATTCTGAAATCAGTGTGCCCCAGATATTAATCTAGCTTCTTTATCTTGAAACAGCTGAAGTTTCTGAACAGTTTTCAAGGTTAACCTCATGTAAACCTTGCTACAATAATCCAATCTAGATACTGCAAGACCACAGATAACTTAGGACAAGCTGTCCCTGGGGTGGTAAAACTTGTTGCTGTTAAAAGACTGGGAGTAATCTGTTAATGGTGCTTGGCACACAGTTTTTCTTCAAACCTGAAGGGTCCCCCAAGTTTACAGGGAAATCTCAGTTCAGTGTCAATGTTGCCCCAATCCATGGATTCAGATATCTGCACATAGGATGTCACTATTAGATATAAAGATGTAACTCGTGGAAAGCACCACTGCTATCACCTGTTTCTCCAAAACCTACTGGATCAAGAATTATCTCCCCACACAACAGTGACCCCACACCACAAAATATCTCATCTCCCTGCAAAAATGATCCTCCAATTCTCTGGATTCAATTGCAGTTTATAACTTCAATCATTTAACAGACACCGGTTGAGGAATGAAGCAGCCAAGAATGGCAACTACATCTTGATTTCCTGTTTTCTTTCTCCAATGACACACAGTACAATTTACCTCATGCCCTAATATAACTGTGCTGTCCTTCTCCTTCTTTCCTTTTCATTGGCTGATGCTTGCAGGGGAAGGGAAAACCCTCTACATCGAGACCTCTGAATATAGGGTATATTGTAACTCATTACAGAAGGAAACAAGCAGAGGGCTTCTATTTTAGGCAGCAGATTCATGTTTCTTATGATTTTTTTTAGCTCAACCTTGGAGAGGAAATGGATGTTTGGACCAAATGAGGTGAGGACACTTCAAAATCAGCCGCACTGCTCAAAAAAAAAAAAAAAAAGGTCGCATGTGTCTTTTCCCTCATTTATTTATGCAATCAAATCACTGGCTGAACGGAGCAATAGGGATGTTATCTCAGTGTAACCAACTGTTTGAAATGTGCAAAAAATTCCACACATTAAAAATAGCTATAACCAAAATATATTAGCAAAGCTTTCACCTGCATATTCCATTTTATGTCCAATCTTTGCCTCAGAAAACGAGGAAGTGGTGGTTTTAAGCATTTATATCTCTAAACAACTCTTCTGTGTCCATATTCCATAGGATTATTCCCTTTTAGAAGTTCCAAACATATGGATTCATTTCCCATTTTTATATTAATGTAAATGTTTGAACATTTTCAGCTAGGAAAACTGGCACTCAATTCCAGGATTGTCCATGCCTACAGAATATGAATTTTCCAAAACTGGCCTTACTGATTATTATCTGCACACAGAATTGACATTGAAGCTGCTGATATGTTAATTTTTCTTTACAAAAATCAGTAGCAGTGCTGTCGAATAGACAGACTGTGAGTGTTGCTATTGAGATGATTAAAAACTGATAGTTTACAGGACTGCTTTATTAAAATACACTTACACCCCGTTTTTCCAAACCTTTTCACATCCTTCAGCCTGCTGCATTTTCAGGTACATGTGACCATCTCTTCCTAGGTCTAGGCTTGTTCTGCCCTGCTTTTCCGAAGTCCTTCTACGGAATCTGCATGCTAGGGGTGCCAGGCCTCTCCCCACAACCCCTTAGAGCAGTGGTTCTCAACCTGGGGGTTGGGACCCCTTTGGGGGTCGAACGACCCTTTCACAGGGGTCGTCTAAGACTCTCTGCATCAGTGTTCTCCATCTGTAAAATGGATAAATGTTAGGGTTGGGGGTCACCACAACATGAGGAACTATATTAAAGGGTCACGGAATTAGGAAGGTTGAGAACCACTGCCTTAGAGGATTATCATGTCTGACCTAAAAGTGGTGTAACTTCTGCATGTTGCTCCAGGAATACTTCAAATCTCCTTTGATAAATTCCTAGTGTGGAAATCAAAAGGTGTATTGCTTATCGGCGAGACGCCATTTCTCTGCACTTTTTTCTCCCGCTGTAAATGTTAGTGGCTGTGGAAAAGAAAGCACAGCGGTGGGAGATCCCCTGTTGCAAATGGATATATTATTGTATTCATTTACAATGTGTCTTCTTGCTGGGACCCAAGATAAATGATAAGTATGACAAAAACTTTCAGCCAGTCGAATTACAGAATGTGACGATATCAGGCAACTAGTGAGAGCATTACAAGACATAATAACATTTAAGGCTGTCATTAATAACATAAGGTTGTCATTCCCTGCTGGGGCCGCAGGACTTTCTGCTCCAAGTCCCCTCTCCGGATACCATTCAATTAGTCAATGATGACTTACCTGAGGCCAGAGAGAGGTTGATATTGATTCAATGACATCATCACATCACCACTGATTCTGGGTCTGCGCTGGTATTTGGGCAAACTCTATGGTAAAAAAAAGGCTTCTACCATCATCAGGGCCGGAGAGAGGGGGAACTGCGCCCTGTCACACCCCTGCCCGACCCCAGAATGGCCCCACACTGGCGTGCGCCCAGAACAGCCCCTTGACACTACGCCACTGACTATCATTGATGCTACTACCAGGGGAAAGGCCCTTCACAGTAAGTATCCAATGGACCGTTCTCCTGGAGGTGGAGGCCATCTTGCATGGGACCTCCCAGAGCAGTGTCCCAAAGGTTGGGTGGGTCATCAACAGTCCCCAAGGACATGCTCCAAGACCCCCTGGCCGAAGGCCTTTTGAGCAGCTGCCCAGGAATGTAACCTATAACGGGTGATGAATGAGGATGGGGAAGACCAGATTGCTGCACTAATAGTTCCTCTACTGAAACATATTTTTGTGGAGTGCCATATTGGTGGTGAGGCTACGAATATAGTGGGCCATGATGCCTGTAGGAACTGTTAGGTTTAAAGCTTTATCCATTTCGACAATGCATGCTTTCAATGTCGAACTGGTGGCAGCAGTTGACATCCGATGGCCCACATTTGGAGGTGCCACATTAATAAATAGGCTCTCAGTCAGGCGTATGCTCTCAGTTCGAATGATAAATGCTTTGAGCGCACATCTCATGTCCAAATTGTACCATAAACATTCTTTTGGATGTGGTTTTCGACAGAAATTTGGAATAACAATCTCCTACTGGAGATGGAAGTGTGAGGCCACCTTGGGAAGGAAGGTTGGGTCAGTGTGCAGAATGACCCTGTCGGAATTCACAGCTGTACATGGAAGGCTTTTGTCTGGTGGGCTAAGATGAGGAAGGTACAGCTGGAATGTCCATCCCGGCCAGATGTTCTTAACTTTCTACAGGATGGCCTCGACACAGGCCTGCACTGTTCCATGTTAAAATTGCAGATCTCAGCCTTAACTACAGTATGCCCTCTGTTCCACAGCCTACCATCCAGATATCTGGATATTTGTCGTTTCCTTAAAGCCAACTCCAACCCCCAGTGATTCATTGATTCCGCTCTTGGAGGTTGTACTCAGTCCTGTTGGCACTCACTCGATTGCCATTCGAACCAATGCAGACTATCCATTTAAAGTGGCTCAGAATGAAGGTTCTATTCCTCATCACAATAACATCAGCCAGGCGGATATCTGAATTAAGAGCACAATCAGTTAACACCAATCTCTGCATGTTTCATTCTGTTTGTTGCAGGATGCCTGTAAGCCAGAAGGGTGTCGGTTACTCTACAAGAATAACATAGTGATGTTAATTTGCCCCGTTCAATAGCCGTCCTGTCAAGTGTAGCCACTCCAGATTGGGGTGTAGGATGGGTCCTTGATGTAGCATAGGATTGTAAAAGTGGAAGGGGCAGAAAAAATGCATGCAAACCTATCTGATTAAAGCAACAATAAAATCAATGTGGTTAAGAGCAGGTGCACTCTAATCTGGATAACTGGGTTTGATTCCCCGCTCTGCCACTTGAGCTGTGAAGGCTTATCTGGTGAACCAGATTAGCTTGTGCACTCCAACACATGCCAGCTGGGTGGCCTTGGGTTAGTCACAGTTCCTCAGAGCTCTCTCAGCCCCACTTACCTCACAGGGTGTTTGTTGTGAGGGGGGAAGGGAAAGGAGATTGTAAGCCCCTTTGAGTATCCTTACAGGAGAGAAAGGGGGGATATAAATTCAAACTCTTCTCTTCTTTTTTTTTCCAAATCACCTACTTAAGACTGATATGTTATACAAGATACGAAAAGAGTACTTTTTCAATTATGCAAAGCATTCATTATTATTATTTCTATAGCAATTTCCAGTGACAAAGGCTTTAACCATTTTTGGCTCATTGATCTCTCATGCCCTGCACTGCCTGATCCTAACCATGTTTAACTGGCAGCAAATCCTAGTGAATTCGGAGCAATTTGCTCCTTTGTAATGGGTAAATAAGATTTAAGCTTAGCATTCTCCTATTACTGCTTCTCCAACAATTGAATAATATCATAAAATATGAAAAATAACATTGATTTCCCTTTTTTATATTTGTGGCCACTTATTTCTGCATCCCCAAATGCAAAAGGGAAAAATGTGAGAAATCTCACTGAGGATTCTTCTGATGAATGTCTTTTTCTGATGAATGTCTGGCGTGTCCAGAGGACAATGAAAAGAGAATCAAATCATATGTTTTTTGAAACATTTAGAAGGTAAGTAGCTATTTTGTATTGTACCAGTACCATGGGTACCTTGCAGCTTTTTCAAGAGCTTAAGTAATATTTAAAGGGTTATCAGCTAATTCCCAGGACTGCATACACTATTTTTCTCTTCACATCACTGAATATAGGAAAGTGTCAGAATAATGTGAAACATAATATTTCAACAACTTAACTTAATTGCAGAACTCTGTAGAATACATCCTAACAAAACTCCCTCAGGTGAGAAACAAACATTCAGCACTAAATGTTTTACTAAGGTTTTATCTCATTCTCCAAAGAAATCCAATGCTGTGTGTTATCACTGACAGGATATGAAATGTTTGTAGTGAACAAGAAAATCCTGTGAAATATTTACAGTGCAATCCTAAGCAGAATTACACTGCTTTAGGCCCATCAATTTCAGTGGAGTTACTAAAATATAATTAGGGCTACAAGATACCCACTGTGGGCAGGAGAACATCCTCCCCCAGCTCCTGTTGCCAGCTGCTGTCTCAGGGGCCAGCCAGAAAAAAATAAAGTATAAAATAAAAAATAAAGTTAAAAAATCGCTATAGGTACAATAGCATTACATCGCTACCAGAGGAAAAAACCTGGAAGGGACATCATAAAACCACAGAGTTCCCAACAATTACTAGACAGGCATGATTCCTAGATAGGCAGTTCCTAGAGAGGCATTATGTCACTATCATCTCACTATAGAGCAGTAATGGCGAACCTATGGCATGGGTGCCAGAGGTGGCACTCAGAGCCCTCTCTGTGGGCACGCACAGAGTTCATCATGGGGGGGGGGGAATCGCCCCCCCACACACATATCTAGGCTGGCCTGGGCCGCTGGGCTCGATTATCAGCATTAAACCTAAGACCTAGTTTTGGGGAAGCAGTGTAGGTAACCCTGTTAAGCACTGTTAAACCCCAATGATTTTCATGCAAAGTACTAAAGCGCGATCCTTTACCTGGGAGTAAGCTCGGTTGCTGGCAATGTGGCTTGCTTCTGAATAAACCCTCCTAGGGTCGTGATTCACCCGTTCGAAGAGTTGCATGGTTGCTTCAAAGCAAAGCCAACAACTACCACCAAGCTTACTCCTGAGTAACGCAAGCCTCAGAGCCAACCATTTTTTCTAAACTAAAACCTCAGTATTCAGGTTAAATTGCCATGTAGGCACTTTGCGATAAATAAGTGGGTTTTGGGTTGCAGTTTGGGCACTCGGTCTCGAAAAGGTTTGCCATCACTGCTATAGAGTTTCCAGCAATTTCGTAAATAGGCTTGCCATCACTGTCAGTTTTTTTCCAAAAGTGACAGATCCTATGATGTCTACAGCACCCCCCTATGTCTCTCAAGACTCCCAATGTTTGCCAGCCGCTGGTTGGCAACCATAGCTGTAACTATTTAGGAGTAACAGTATTTAACAATGTATATAAAAGATATCCTTTAAAAGGACAATTCTAAAGATTGTATTTTATTCTGTTAAGGGGTGATTCTGTTAAGGGGTGATCTATGCACAATGCAGGAAATTTACAACCCCCAGTGACCCCTGTTCTATGTCCAGAGGATGGCGAAAAAACCCAGGATCCCTGGCCAATCTACCCTGGAGACAATTCCTCCCTGACTCCAAACTGGCGATCAGCATTTCTTTGGGCATGTAAAAAAGAGACATAAGAGCTGAGTGCTGACTCTTCCCATCCTGCCCTCCCTCTCATGATTTGTATCATGCAATTATATACCTGGCACATTAATGTTGTGTAGAACTTGCAACAAAAAGTGCATAAGGTGGGGCAAGGACAACTTCAGCAAATGAGTTCTATCATCTTATACCTTTCCAGTTGCAGTTATATTGCTATTTCCCAGAGGGCATCCAGGCTCTAGTGGAGAAAGATGTGCTTAAAAAATAGACATGCATACAAAACAATACATTATCCTAAAAATAACAGCTGCAATTCTCTTTTCTATAGAAAATCTGCTGGAAAATGGGTTTGTAGCACAGTGGCCTCTTCAAGCACCACCAGTTAGCACACACACTCTAACTATCTTTACCCACAGAGTTCAAAACAAAACAAAACAAAAAGCAATTGTTCCAAAATTCTGCCAGACCTTGTGATTAAAATGTTAATGCATTTGAAAAAAAAATAATTTAGTGTCATAGGACTTGCTGCCCTTTAATGTAGTCTAATTTTTATCTGTTTGACACACTCTTCTATTTGTTTTTCAGTATGAAAATTTTGAAAAACAAGAAAAGCAAGCAACCAAATAGCATTCTTGCAGTAACTCCCAATGGAGTACCTGTAAGGTCCATGACATCCACTGTTGCATTTCCTGTCCATGACACCCACTGTTGCACTTCCTTCTTCCCAGAGTATTTCTTCCCTAAAGGAAGGAGACAATCCTTCTACCTGACTGAGCAGGAATTTCTTCAAAAGAGTCCAGAAGGCATCAATTACAGGGAGTATCCATTTGGAAATAAATGTCTCCATCATAGGAAGATGATTTACTTGAAACTTACCAACATTTTGTGACTGGATGCAGACCCTATAGGGGTTGGCTGCAGTCTTCCACCATTTTATGACGGTGCCAACTACCCATTCTCAAAATCCAAAATACCAAATGGCGCCCCAAGATCTAATGCACAATTCAGCCTGCATTCTTTTTAATGGTCTCCCGCTATCAAATCCGGCTCTCAAATGGGAACAATAAGATACATATACATAAATATGGATATAATTATTTAAAATTATAGGGTTCCAATTAATCCACAGACATATCACTCTCGTATACACATACAAGGACGAATTCAAGGCCATTGATGGGCACGTCAGTGTTATGCCACGATGCGACTTGGCTGCCAGTTTTGCACTTTGGTTTGGGGTGACTATATAGGATTTGTCACTGGGCAAATCTTAGAGCAGTGGTGGTGAACCTATGGCACTCCAGATGTTCATGAACTACAATTCCCATCTGCCAGCACCTGCACCGAAATTAAGCATGGCCGGGAACTTGGATGGAAACCAAATCCATGTTCATCGATCACCAGGTCCTGGCGAGTCCTGAAGTCAATGAACATCTGGAGTGCCATAGGTATCCTGAATACTCGTCCTACTCGATCACATCAACCCAAAGGGAGGACATCGCCCCTGATTTTTTTTTGCTAGAAATGACATTGCACACCAGCGTAATAACACTGTACCCCCAACCCCCACCTTTTCTCCCCACTGACCTATAAAGCACTGGTGGGGGAAAGGGGCAACTGCCAGGAGACATGGTCCTCTTAAACATAATATACTTAAAAGTGGAAGGTGAATGCCAGCAGTGCTATGCATTAGATATTTATCAATACAAGACTGAAAGTTAACCTTTCCGACTCTGTTGAAGTTGATGAGCTGTAGAAGAGTGTGAACTCTGCTTACTGTATGTTTCATGTACCCTGACCAGATAAATTTGGCACTGTTTCCCGCCTATTAAAAGTTATTTGTTCATTTACTGCTGAACCAAGAAGATCCTCAATCCAAGTCTCAGTATGTGGGGAATCAAGTTTTTTTTAGTATTATACCATTTTTCCATTGTCACAGTTGCAGTTCTCAGAAAAGAGGAGTGAAGCATTCTGTTTTTAAAAACAAGACCACCATAATAACAGACTTTAAAACACCTTCATCAGCTGAATCATAATCATTTATTTCTGTCACATTGATCACCATAAATCTTACCTAAAGAACAAACAAAAAAACTTACACACACACACACACACACAAAGAAAAGGAACAAAAAGGATTACTGAGTTGAACCTGCAGATTTATAGTATCAAATCATTCAGCTATTAACTTTTCTAACTGAGAACCGGCATGGTGTAGTGGTTAAGAGCAGGTGGATTCTAATCTGGAGAACCGGGTTTGATTCCCCATTCCTCCACCTGAGTGACTGAGGCTCATATGGTGAACCAGATGTGTTTCCACTCCTACATTCCTGCTAGGTGACCCTGAGCTAGTCACAATTCTTCAGAATTCTCTCAGCCCCACCTACCTCACAAGGTGTCTGTTGTGGAGAGAGGAAGGGAAAGGAGCTTGTAAGCCAACTTGAATCTCCTTGAAGGAGAGAAAGATGGGGGTATAAATCCAAACTCTTCTTCTTCTCTTCTTCTAATATGCTCCAAATGTGTGTGTATAAAGTGCTGTCAAGTTACAATAGACTTATGGCCACCCATGCAAGAGTTTTTCAAGACAAAAGAGAAGTAGAGGTAGGTTGCCATTGCCTTCCTCTTCAGAGCCATTCTTGGTCTCCTTTTCAAGTATGGACCCTACTTAGCTCCCGAGCTGATGAGATTGGGCTATACTATACCACCTTCCCTTCCATGCTCCAAATAGCTGAAGTGAATTATTTGTTTTTATTTAAGCTAGCATAATTACAAAGTTCAAAGTAAATGTACAACATACCAGATACTACACATTTCCCATAAAGCCTATTATTATAATGTTCTTACATCTGGATTAGTGATGATTACCCATGCCTATTGTTCTTTTATGAGGAAGACATTTTCTTTTCTTTTAATTGCAGGGAAGTATATCTCAAAGCTTGTTAAATAGGTGTTGTCCAGATTTTGCAAAATGATTATGTTAAAAACATAACTAACACAAAATCTTAACATTTGCCATACATAAAATAACTCTTCTAGAATGTGAATACGTCCATAAATATAATTTGAATACATATTAGCCTAATTTTGATTAGAGCTAATTTAATGGGCAATGACTTTGAACACGAACCTGTTAAACATCAAAATGGCTATATACAGTGCTGTATGATGAGCCAGGATACTTATGGGCTCCCTTCTAGGGTTGCCAGCTCTGGATTGGAAAATACAGGGGCGTAACAAGGCAGCCCTGGGCAAACTGTAGCCCTGGGCAAAACCTGAGTTGGATGCCCCCCCCCCCCCCGCCATGGGCGGCCACTCCACCACGACCAAATTTCTTTTTGCACCAGGACATTGGTGCCTGCAGGGGGTGCATTTTTAGACATATCAGCACCAAAATTTTAGCATATCATCAAGAGACTGTCCTTATGCTACCCCCCAAGTTTGGTGAGGTTTGGTTCAAGGAGTCCAAAGTTATATGGACTCCCCAAAGGAGTTGCATCCCCATTGTGACTTCCAATGGGAGCTGAAAATAGGAGATGGGGGCTCACAGTTTGAGGGGTCCATAACTTTGGCCCCCCTGAACCAAACTGCACCAAACTTGGGAGTGCCATCATCTCCAGATGATACCCTGAAATTTTGGTGCTGATACATACAAAAATGCACCCCCTGCAGGAACTATCCTCCTAGAAGTTTGCCCAAGAATCTTTGTTCTGCCATTGAGTTTTCTGCATTGCTGTCAATGGGGGTTGCAGGGCCTGTGGGGGCACATTTCTGAAGACACAGTCATGCTAAACTCAGGAGACTGCTCCTAATGATACCCCCCCCAAATTTGCAATTTGGTTGAACGGGGGGCCAAAATTATGGACCCTCAAAACTATGGCCCCCAATCTCCTATTAGCTCCCATTGGTAACAATGGGGGATAGGGGCACCCCCTTTGGGAGTCCATAACTTTGGACTCCCTGAACCAAACTCCTCACACCAAACCTGGGGGTATATAAGGACAGTCCCCTGATGATTTGCTGAAATTTTGGTGCCGCTAGCCTAAAAACTGCGCCCCCTGCAGGCCAAAAATGGAAAACCACTAAAATATCCAAAAACGAACCCAGCATTTTGATGCCTCCCACAAGGTGATGCCCTGGGCAGCTGCCCACCTTGCCCAATGGGCATTACGCCAGTGGGAAAATACCTGAAGCTTTTGCAGGTAGAGCTTGGGGAGGGGAGGGTCTAATGCCATAGAACCCACCCTCCAAAGCAGCTATTTTCTCCAGGGGAAATGATCCCTGGAATTTGGAGATCAGTTGTAATAGAGGGAGTTCTCCAGGTGCCACATGAAGATTGGCAGCCCTACTCCCTTCTCATTTAGCCTTTTGCACCCCTGCATTTGCATTTGTCACCAAGATCAGAGCTCCAACCAGAACAGAATTTAATGTGACACAACAGATGTATCTAGCAAATAGAAATATAAATATTTTTAGGATAAGTTACTATTCCTTGATGTTGCAGCTATTAAAAGTTCGTCATTATCTTTCTCAGATCTGGGATTTCTTCCCATTGTTCCTCTACATGGGCTACATGGAGTCACCCTGTATTGTGGCTAATATATGATGCTTATTCAGACTTCTGCAAGCCTAGTTCTAATACACTGCTTGTAAGACTTTACATTGATTGTACTGACTTGCACTGTGTAATCCCCTTTGACACTTAGTGAGTCTATGGCCCTTTCCACACAAACACTTTCTGCAGGAAATAAAATGTTTCCTCCTTGGAGTTCTGCATTGTTTTTACCTCAAAATGTTTTTTGCAGCCTCCAAATGTTTTAAATGGATGCCTTTTAAAAATTATTATATAGTTGAAATATTTTCAAAATGGCTCCTTTGCCTGTGTGATCCCTTTAAAATGTTTCCCAAGCCTCTCTGCCTTCCCCGCACTTCCTCGTTGGTGCCATTTTCTCAGCTCACACCTTGCCACTCGCCTGCTTTACCTGCAAGTTTTCCCTGGAGGTTTCTTTATTTTTGCGAGACTAATCATTGAAGGATAGACTGCAGAAGGTGCAGAGAATTGCAGAACTCTGCTGTGAAGCACAGAAGCAGCCTTCTCAAACAAAAAGGGAGAAAAAAGGGAGAAATCACAAAATAGCAGCCGAGTATCATTTGGAGGAGGTGAGTGCAGTCATACATTGTGGTAAAGGAAGAGTTTGAAAACATTTTACCAATGTTTTCGGAGATTTGTGTTGAGGCCCTTTCAAACAAATCAAACGAACACGTACAGTATATACTTTTTTTGCTATTTAGATCACAGTCTCAAAGTCCAATTAATTTCAGTGAAAGAATTTATCGCCAGTTCAAGTTGGAAATGCTTACTTTCTCCTGTACTTACTTTTTCATAATGAGACTTAAAAATGTTTAACTTTGCTGCTAGTCAATTTATTTTGTGGCAAAGGTTATCACTGAAACTACAGACTTTTAGCCAAGAACATTGCTTTGATAAAGAAATCACTAAACATTTGTCAATGTTTTTCTCATAGCTCTCCCCCCACCCGTATATACATACATATATTTGACAGTCTTCATGTTGCGATGTAGCATCTGTCAAAGATTCTGAAGTGTTACTGCCAGTGCTCATTCTTCCAACAAGGACTTTCATTAAAATTTGACATTTTAACACAACTGCTTTTTTAAAGAAAGAATAAATATATCATTATATACCACAAGCTATCTTACTTAGCTAACTTGGACGTCGTAATACTGAAAAATACAGGTTGGATCCAACCAGATTTTTTGCTTATCTGCACTTATCCAGTTCCTGTACACCTGTCCCATAATCCCCAGCATAGCCTACAGTCCAGGTGCGGCCTGGAGAAATCTTGGAACTACAACTGATCTCCAGACCACAGACAGCAGTTTCCTTGGAGAAAATGGCTCCTCTGGTGGGTGGATTCTGTGGCATTGTATGCCACTGAGATCACTACCCTTTTGTTTCTCAAATAACAGAGAACACAATTCTGAAATCACTTATTGGATAATAAACGGCAACTAGGCATTTTGTTATGGGAAGCTTTAATTTGACATTGGTTTTATACTAAAGATTTCTCTGTTATGGCTAATTACCTATTCATATCAACCTTACAAAATGTTTCAAAATATTACCAAGATCAAGCATCTGTATTGATTCCTGTAAAAAATCTAAAAGATGCAGTGTTTACAGTTTGCACAATTCAATAAAATGTACTCAAGTGCAACAATTATTTGTTCCATTAATATTACATGTGTGGCCCTGTTGAGATCCACCTGAGGATAACAGACTTAGAAGAAGAAGAGTTTGGATTTATATCTCCCTTTCTCTCCTTTAGGAGACTCAAAGGGGCTTACAATCTCCTTTCCCTTCCCCCTCCCCACAACAAACATCCTGTGAGGTGGGTGGGGCTAAGAGAGCTTCATAGAGCTGTGACTAGCCCAAGGTCATCCAGCTAATCTAGTTCCCCAGATAAGCCTTCACAGCTCAAGTGGCAGAGTGGGGAATCAAACCCAGTCTCCAGATTGGAGTGCACCTGCTCTTAACCACTACGCCACTGCTGCTCCTGGGATATGCATTACATTTAGCCATCACTAATCTAGGATAAACTGAAATGAGGTCTTCTTCTAAACACCTTGATAACCTAACTTTAACCAGAAACATATTGGTCTCATTTTAACAATCACATGTAAACTTAAAATCAAGGATGTGTGTGTGCGCACATATGCGTGAATTCATACATGAATCTAAAGGAGCAGGATAGACCTATCATCATCATCATCATCATCATCATCATCATCATCATCATCATCATCATCATCATCATCATCATCATCATCATCATCATCATCATCATCATCATCATCGTCATCATCGGTTCCAAGCAAAACATTGGAAAGAGAGATGTAAAATGTAAAATGGTCTCAGATATTATAGTTCATGCGTTGAGAGGGCAAACTTGGTTCTTAATATAAGCCTTAAGTGAATCAGAATCAAAAAAAGGTTTACATGTATAGAATTCCTTGGTCCTGTCAACATAATCATATTCTCCAATAGATCAGATAGCACACAGCCTTTTATTCTATTATTTTGATAGACTTTTACCTACTATTCAGAAGCAATGACCTCAAGAAGGATTTAAATTCCCTGGCACAAAGGCTCTCAGCTCCTAGTGATCCTTTATGTTGCACAAATACCACATGCAGAATTGGAATTTTTGCATACCATGACCAGCTTACTAGAATGAGAGTTTGTAATACAAAAACAATTATGTGTAACAGATGTAAACACAATAAAATAT
This sequence comes from Sphaerodactylus townsendi, assembly GCF_021028975.2. Lineage (NCBI taxonomy): Eukaryota > Metazoa > Chordata > Lepidosauria > Squamata > Sphaerodactylidae > Sphaerodactylus > Sphaerodactylus townsendi. The sequence continues at coordinate 37,304,603 of NC_059426.1, read as the reverse complement.
TAAGGTGTGCTATAATATAGAATTTATGATGACTGCCAGGATGATCGGGTGAATTATTCTTCAGCGACAATTGTATCACTTAAATCAGCTCTTGTGTTGAAATTCTTACTAACAATAATAGCTTAATATTCATAAGAGATTTTTTTGCTTCAATTAAGTCAGTATCAATATTAAACATTAATCATAAGCACATTTCATTTTAATAAATAGTTTCCATGACAGAAATGTTCAGCTTGCGAATAGACGAATTTTCCCTCTGTATCATCACTGAAGAAATACATCATCTCTGACAATGTGTTACAAATTGGGCTGAGAATCATACAATTCTTTCAAAGTTTCTGGAGTCAGAGAAGTTTTTTCTCCAATATACTCCTGCATTAACCTTTCAGCACTGTTAATTTGATTCTTCACATAAATAATCTGGTATGTCACCTTTTTGAAACTGAATCAAAGGCAATCAAAACTAAGAACTGTCCACAATACAATATTTACTTATTTAGATATTTATACTCTTCTTCCTCTCCAAGCAGCTTACAACATTGTTTTTCCAGTCTCTATTTTATTCGCATAACAATTCTCATTAGACTGAGAGAGTGACTTGCCCAAAGTAAGTTAGCAAGCTTCCATGGGTTGATTCAAATAATGATTTCAACCTTCCAGATTCTAATCCAGCACTCTAACTACTACACAATACTGACACAACAGGAAATGAAAAAAAGAAAAGAAAATTGAAGCAGTCACTTTGGTGACTGTTCCAAAATCAGCAGGTGGAAGTCGCTGTGGGACACAATTGCTGAGGAAGGAGTTTACACAGAAGTTGTTGAAGAGGGAAGGAGACAAACGGAATTTAGTCTTGTGCCCAAGGCACGTTGATGGAAAGGGTCAACTGTCTCAATTTTCTTTCTGTCAGGTGGCATGGCTAGTGAGGGAGGTAGTTTGGGAGGAGAGGAGTCAAATGGTAGTTGGTCCTTGATGGGTCTCTGACAGATGCCTCATTGTCCCATCTCTCTCAGTGATGCTATGTGATAGAATTAGGGTTGTCTGCTCCCTGTTGGGAATCTCCTAAAGAACTGGAGGTGAAGCCTTGTAAGAGGAGGGTTTGGGGAAAGACCACAGCAGAGTATTATGCCATATGGTCCACCATTTGATCCAAGGGAATTTCTGTTGTAATTCTGAGAAGTCTCCAGCCCCTATCTAGAGACTAGCAATCCACTGAATGGCCACTGCAGGAAACCATTTGGACACTGAACATGACACTAAGTGTGTCAGCAACTCTAAGATGGCACTGGTCACCTACAATTTTGATGAAGTATTAAAATAATTGCTTCAATGCATTACTCAATTTATCTAGATCCGTGGTGGCGAACCTTTGGCACTCCAGATGTTATGGTCCAAAATTCACATCAGCCAATCGGCCATGCTGGCAGGGGGCGAAGGGAATTGTAGTCCATAACATCTGGAGTGCCAAAGGTTCGCCACCTCGGATCTAGAATGACTTTTCAGTCAATCACAAATGGTTTTATCAATTAAATCAGTGGTTCTCAACCTTCCTAATGCTGCGACCCTTTAATACAGCTCCTCATGTTGTGGTGACCCCCAACCCTAATATTTATCCATTTTACAGATGGAGAATACTGATATAGAGAGTTGTAGGCGACCCCTGTGAAAGGGTCGTTCAACCCCCAAAGGGGTCAGAACCCACAGGTTGAGAACCACTGAATTAAACTAACCGATTAATCAACAAAAATCATGGTCCCAATTTACATATGTATTATTTTATCTTCACCTTCATGAGCAACCAGAACTGGGTACAACTCCTTCAGCAATAGTAATCCATAAAATTGTTCAAAAAATTAGCTTTCAAATATAAATGAAAAAGGTTTTCCAGATAATCTGAGAAATGTACTTTTTTTGGCAGTTTTCAGAGGGAAGCAACCATAAAGTGTTCCTCTCTGTTATCTCTTGATATGTAGATTCTAGACTATAGCATGGATACTATTAGGTGGTCAGTTCATTTTGCACAGCTCAGAACTTTTGACAAGATATTGGTAAAATGACAAAGCTATCTTTGCTTTGGAGTATGCTGCCCATGGCTTGACAACTGGGAGGGCATTATAAGACTACAGACTTCCCCCCTGCCGCTCCTGTCTCTCTGATGGGAATTCCACATCCTCTTGTAATTTTTGTTTGTTGATGTATTCAGTCATCACAATTAGTCCAAACCATAGTTTGCAAACCTGTTTGTGGCCTCTATTTCAGTTTGTGATGTGGTGCTAACTATGGTTAGAGGAAGGCATAGCATAACGCCACTTGCCTTGAACGCCCTTGTTGAGGTCACTATAAGTCAGCTATGATTTGATGGCACTTTACACATACAACACACACAGTTAAGTGAAAATGTAAGAACAGACATATTGCCAACTATAGTCATCTCCAAAGTTGGAACAGAGGAGAGAATAACACACAGGAGAGCAGTACCACATGTTCCAGGTAACTATGAGCAGTTTTGCATCTGCATTAACCCTATACGTCTAAAAACATGGAAGTATGAAAAGGACCACATCAGATTTTAAAATGCACACCCCAGAAAAGCCTTACAGATGCATTTTTAGTGACCACTTTTATTTATTAGGTAACAATTTATTTACACGGGCCATCTCTCACATTACAGTGTCCCTTTTGTCTGTAATATAGAATTGTATGAAAATATGTGGTGATTGTGTGTCCTTTTCAGAGGTAAGTCAATGGAAGCTCACTCGATACGGGACACACTAGAGTTGGATACTATGTTATTCATACACACACCCTTCCCATTGCAGCAGCCAAAAAAACCAGGACTGGGGAACACTCACTCACTCACTCACTCACTCACTCACTCACTCACTCACTCACTCACTCACTCACTCACTCACTCACTCACTCACTCACTCACTCACTCACTCACTCACTCACTCACTCACTCACTCACTCACTCACTCACTCACTCACTCACTCACTCACTCACTCACTCACTCACTCACTCACTCACTCACTCACTCTATCATGCTTGTATACCACCCTCCCCGGGTATTGTCAAAATACCATGTAGTTCAGAAGGATGCAGAGGAAAAGGGCACCCTCTTCTGCAGAGGAAGTTCAGTGGACCATGTTTTCTGCCCCTGCAGCATAAGAGGGACAGTTTTGCCTGATTCGGCCTCATTGAAGCTCCTGTTTGACATGGAGTCCAAGTGGTCCCCTCAGCCTCTTTACAGCTGCTTTTCAGGGGTCACAGGGGACAGCTGTGGAAAGGGGAAGGCAGGGAAGAGCCACTTCTGTTCATGGGACCTTTTAACATGTTCCATTTCAACATCCGGAGTAGCCCTCTGGAGCAGCAAATCAGTTTACCACAGAGACATTCACAGAATTTCTCCTTACGCAAGAAACACATTAAATTGTTCAGATTCGAAAGTTTATTTCTTGAAGGGTTGAAATAAAAAATTTAACCCTGACAGTTTTGATAATGCTTTCTAGTGATTGTTACCTAAATTTCTAAACTTTTTTTTGTCTGTTTGCTAGGTTCAGATGATCACATCATTTCTATAGAAACTTTTAATGTTACCCCCATTACAAAAGAGCACACTGAAGTTCATGTTCTCCATCTATGGACATGATCCAGGCTTTTGAACATGCAGTCCAAGAAACAATCATTCACTACTATGCTCAAAAGGCAGCAGTCATTATGGCAGGACTCAACAGAAGGATCTGTACGTGCCACACAAGTAGATATAGCAGTCAGATGAAGAACACCATATTAGCCAGTCAAAAGATATTCAAAAGGGATATCAGGGCAAATCAAGAGGTAAATAAGAAAAGAATAACATTGCCATCTGGGTACAAGTCAGGAACTTAAGGAATTGGGAAACATGTTATAGAACCACTATAGAAATCCCCTTGAAAGTAGAATCCTTTCAGCTCTGTTTCATATAGTTTGGGATCCTGTGAATGCAACAAAGAAGACACTGTAGTCACATCATGGCTCTCTGGAAGCCAAAGGTCAGCTGCATCATCTACACAATGAACAAGACCTGGAAAGATCGCCCCAAATGTGGTCTTCCATACGTAACAGCCAGGATAAGACTGTGTCATATATTCGTTGCTCTTGGTGTAAAGATGAACTGAATTATCTTGTAGCACACATTTTTCACTTACACAGAGTATCTACCACTCTCTACCACCACTCTCCCACAGGGTCAAGCTTACAGTTAGGTCAGGCCACCACCAATCACTACGCTTCTTGCATCTTTTGAATTCTATAGAGTTCTGTGACCATTTCACACCTCTATCTCACTCACAGAGATATCAACAGACAGGTAGCCCAGCCCCCTTTAATAATTGTCCTGCACTCAAACACCACACAGAGCTATAGATATTAGGAACTCAAACGCTGTTTCATTCACATGCTGACACAATTTATTTGTATCCTAACATATAAAGAGACCAAGATCTTAGCTTGTGTGGTCAGGGCGCTTATTTCCCTGAGACAACCAGCTCACAGAGTTAAACAAAGAATTAGTTTGTATGGTTTATGCATGGTTATTTATGGTTTGAAGATAACACTGAATAAACTCAGGTTGAGGTTACAAAGTTCCTTTGCCATTGAACTTTTTAACTGTTCCCTATTCCAGCATTTGGGATCTTGGGTTACAAATTGACCTTTTCTCCAGTGAGCTTTAAGTAGCTCTTTGCCACAGCTTCACTCAGCCTGACACTCTCACAACTCCCTAACTAATGACTGTAATCCTTTTAACTGTTGATTTCCAGCTGTCCTCATTAATATTCCATCAGTTCCCATTGGCTGCTGCTAGAAAGAGGCAGGACTTAATATTTCCATCATATATATTTTCTTGAAGACTAAATCTGAGCTTTTCTATCACTAGGTGTTTGCTCCAGTTTGGCTTCTTAACAGCATCGGTTCCCCGCACCGCCCCCCCTGTACACACAACATCATTGCTCTCGTTGTTTTTTAATTCCCATATTTTTTTTTAAAAGCTGCAAACAATACTGTGTGTAGGAGAGGAAAAAACAACACAGTTCAGAAACAAAAAAACACCCAGTGAAGAAAACTCCTTTATATATGTAACAACAATTCAAATGAAATAAAAAAATCACAGAACCATGGTATCACCTATCATTAAACCTTGGACCAGCATTTCACAAACTGTGGTCATTAGATTGATGCATTATAAGAAACAGATAATCCATGCAAAGGAACTTGCAAAAGCATTAGTAAATGGTGGCAAGGATAAAGGTGGAAATTCTGAAACAGAATCTATCCCAGAATTGCCTAAACAGTTCACTGTTAAATGCCCTGAGGGTTTTAAATAAAGGCATCGAACTAATAGATGCTTTGCATAAAGATTAGTGAAAAAGCATTTCAGTTGAAGACACCCGCCACAAGCACACCGCATTCTGCATGCAGACAGAAGCATATGAACAAACTTACTCCAAAAACAGTCTGAAAGTCTGTTGACAAGTGAAAGAAATAAATGACAAACATGTCATTTTGTAGACAGTTTAGAGGCTGGGTTTTTCAGACAAGATGAGGGAAGAAGTCACTTCCCTTGATAGTTCACATAAAAATAGAGCTCATGCACTGTTCAAGGGCATGGTTCCATAACTACGGCAAATTTTGAACCAGTGATATGAAGTTGTATTTTTTTAAAAGCAAGTCTTTTTAGTTATTTTCATTCATGCAATCAAGCCAGACTGTCTATCTTTTCACCATTTCTGCCATTAAGACCAATTCCAATGACACAATTTGCCAGGATGGATTAAATTTCTAGTTTTAATACAAATATTCTTGTCCATTGGAAATACTTCTGGTCAAGAGGTTGTTTTTAATCCCTTTTACATACACACCCTGCGCTCTAATCTCTAAATATGTCTTTTTCTTACCTAGCACAGCAGTGGCAACAGTAGTTTAAGTGATAATTGCAGCCACTGTGGCCAGGAGCTCATATCCTCTCTGACAGGGGTTACAACTCCTAGGCAATCTCTGGCATCTTCAGTTCTAAAAAGACTCTCAAATAATAGAGCTGGGCAAAATGTCTGCCTAGCAACTATGAGGATCTGCTGCCAATTTGAAAAGCCAGGAAATAGGCAAGATGGGTGGTGTACTGGCCAGTACAAGGCAGTTTCATATGATTATGAGATCATGGTTACAGATCCACAAAGATGGAATTCCCCACTGCAATATTTTTTAAAAATGGGGATTTATAATAATAATAAGCCTTTATTTGGCATAACAATAATCATAACACAATAAAAAACCTGAGATAAAAGGTATACAAATATAAAGGTTTAAGATAGAATATAAATTATTGATTGTGCATCACCTCCAGTAAAAATTGTGCTACCAATTCACAAGTTTCATTGTCAGAATTGTCCAGAAGGAAAGGAAGTCTACCTGATTCTCCCATTTCACTAGGTATCCTAGAAAGAATATTGGAATATTTTGATCTGATATTAGCAGATTTAGGGCAGCAAAGCAGTTGATGTGCCAATGTTTCAATTTGTTGTTCACCACAAGAGCATACCCTTTCGCTCATTTCCAAGTTGTTAAATCTACCACGCAATAAAGTGGAGGGGAAAACATTGAAGCGAGCAAGTGTGAGGGCTCTTCTCTGCATTGGATTAGATCAAAAAAAAATACAAATAGGAAGCCATCCTGTGTTGATATAGGGCTATTGCAAAGATGTAAGGGTGAACAAGTTTTTATAGCAGCCCTAAATAAATTAATCCATTAAACTTTCCAACAGCATTTTTGTTTTAACAAGTTGTAGGATTCTGAACTAGATAGCGGGAAAAGTAGTCGAGAGAAATACCTTCCAAAATTGATTCAATCTTTCTTTCGAGTCAGAGAAGAACCATGGATTAGCCTGAGTATCAGACAAAAGTAAGGTGAATCAGCGAAAGTGCTCATCATCTCTGCATGAAATGCAGGCCGAGAAGCCAAAGGAATTTAAAAGCTCTCAACCAAGCCCTATAAACTAATGAATTTTTGGCCCAGTTCTCAAATCAGAGGGCCGCGCTCAATGGGTACACAATTTGGCAGGCCCATAATTTTTCGGAAATATTTGGATTGGACAGTATTCAAGGAGTCGTCAACTGCTTGGAGCCAGATAGGTACTCCATAAAGTAACTGCGCTTCTATCTTAGAGTTAAAGATTTTTAGTGCTGCTGGGACAAGGGAGTGGCCCTTTCCATAAAAGAAACATGCAATGGCAGAATAACTGATGGTAGCAGCTGCAAAAATGGGGATTTAAAGAGTTGAAAAAAAAATTGCCATTTGTGAACAGTAAATTCAGACAGACCAGCTACAACCAGAGGTGGGATCCAGCAGGTTCTCACAGGTTCCCGAGAGTAGGTTACTAATTATTTGTGTGTGCCGAGAGGGGGTTACTAATTGGTGATTTTGCCATGTGATTTTTGCCTTAGTTACGCCCTCCTCTCAGCAGTAGCACGCAGAACTTGAAGCAGTCTAGCAGGAGGTGCACTGGCGTGCGTGGCAGCCTGCGCCTGCGTGCATTCGTTTTCCGCCCAAGGACCGGCACAGCAGCTGTGTCCTTGCCACAGCCCTGCCCAGGAATGCCCCGCCCCCGGAACGCCCGGCCATGCCCCCGTCATGCCCCGCCCAGCCCCATTGGCGCTACGCCACAGTTTGAATCCCACCACCATGGGAACCTGTTACTAAAATTTTTGGATCCCACCACTGGCTACAACTAAATGTTTCTGAGCTGAACATATAATGCTGCCTTATACTGAATAAAAACACTGGTCTATCAAGGCCAATATTGCCTAATACGACTATCAGTGGCTCTCTTATGATCTTAGGCTAAGGTTTTTCACGCAGGATTACCATTTTCCTGCTGAAGGTGGGGGATCTCCAGCTCACCATCATTCAATTGGAAGGCCAAAAAAAATGGAGGTGTAATGGGTCGGAGTGGTGATTGCCAGCATCCTGATGCGCTGACATCACTTTCTGTGCAATTAACACATTGCCAGCGGCGCTTCAGCATTTGGTCAAAATTCTTAGCCAAATGCTAGAACGTCATCACTTCTATTCACACAGGAAGCCATATCAGCACATTGCCCCACAACATACGGTGCCCACAACCTCCCCTCACATCACTCATTACCTGATCCTTTTAACTGGAGATGTTGGAAATATAAAGCAACTCCCCCATTATTATTTGCAAACATCTTTTTTTTTTTGAAGGAGACAGAATACACAATATATTGTTTCTACACAGCAAAAGTGATTCCCAGTTGCTTCTGAAAAGGTCTCCCACCACTATACAGACAACTGATCACATATTTCCATCTGTTGCCTAATGTTATTACACTTCAGTAAAGAACTCACCTATCTACCGCCCGTCCCTCAAAACACACTAGGTCTTTATGGCCTATTAGCATAGCCCTCAGCTCTAAAGCATATAACAGCATCCAGTCCTTAAGAAATAAACGTGTAGCTTAAGAATAATATCAAGTGTTAAAGACTCTTTGGTTCAGAGAGTCTGGTTGCTTGTGAAGCAACCTAAGGGTGGTTCTTGCAGCACTATTTATTTAGCATATGCCAGCTTGAGTTACAATCAAAGCCAGTGATAAAATGTTAAGAGAAACACAAATAGCACACCATGATTTTTCAGGGCTTGTTTAACTGCATGACACAAACTCGGTTACAAATCAAAATTAGTGATAATCTACCTCTTCTCATCAAGCAACACTGTTTTAAATAAGGCACAACAAACAAGTAAACAGACAGCAAGATTTGACTCTCAAAACCACTTACTATGAAGTAGCCACGGTGACTTTACTGGAATACTTCCAGAGTCAGCAGACTGTGGTCTATATCTGTTTAACTGTAATTTAAATTGTGAAATGTTTCAACAAAAATGATGTGCTAACAACTTAGTTCTGTTTTCCTTTTTCTACAAGTTTAGTTTCCTGCATTCAATGGTAGTGCTCTGAATCTGTTGCAACTAATCCAAGCCGAATGCCTTTTATTTTCTTCAAATGTTGGAGCTTATAATAAGCAAAGCTATATATCATTCTATTTCCCTAGGGACTAAACAAGCTTTCCTTATTTTGATCATTAAATGAGTGCCATGTTGTTCAGCTACAATGATTATTTAGGACAGGGTTATACAAAATTCAAATTTTAAAAGAAACCCTTAATTAACGTATTCAAGGAAACAAAGTATGGACAGAAACAGGAAGAACTGTGTCACTGCTTGCATGCTGGTCCTGAATATAAATCAGTGGTAGCGAACCTATGGCACAGATGCCAGAGGTGGCACTCAGAGCCCTCTCTGTGGGCACTTGCACACAGAGTTCATCATGTGGGAGGGGTGGAAAATTACCCCCCCCCCACACACACACACACCTAGGCTGGCCTGGGCATGATCCTTTACCTGGGAGTAAGCTCGGTTGCTGGCAATGGGGCTTGCTTCTGAGTAAACCCTCCTAGGATCGTGATTCACCCATTTGAAGCGCTGCACGGTTGCTTCACTAAGCTTACTCCTGAGTAACGCATGCCTTGGAGCCAACCGTTTTTTCTAAACTAAAACCTCAGTATTCAGGTTAAATTGCCGTGTTGGCACTTTGCGATAAATAAGTGAGTTTTGGGTTGGAATTTGGGCACTCGTTCTCGAAAAGGTTCGCCATCACTGGTATAAATGATCAACGGCCACATCACCAAAAGAGAACATACAGTTCCAATGGTGATGTGGGCAAAGGAATTCTTGAAGGCTAGCCACTGGGAAGCAGCAGTAATGAAGGTGACAATGGTGGAGGATCTTTGATAGACAATGGCACTGGCACTGTAGCTAACCTGGTTAGTACTATGCAGAAGAAGGCAATGATAAACTACTTCTACTGATCAATCCTTTCCTAGAAAACTATATGAAGAGACAAGCCAAAATGAAAAAAATATAGTGCTGGAAAATGGTACTCCCAGGTGGAATGGCACTCAATCAGCTACTGGGGGAAAATGGAAGACAAGTATGAGTAGCACTATAAAGCTGAAAAGATGTTTAGTTGTTGACATGAATGAATGCAAAAGGAAAGTCCAAAGTTGTATGGCCCATATAATAGGAACATGAAATGTGAGGAGCATGAATCAAGGTAAGCTCGAAACTGTACAACAAGAAATAGAACGTTTAAAGATTTCAATCCTGGGAGTAAGTGAACTAAAGTGGACTGGATAAGGACATTTTCAGTCAGAAAATTACAAAATATTTTACTCAGGGGATCACAAAAAAAGGAGAAATGGAGTTGCTTTAATATTGAGGTGGGATGTAGCACAGGCAACCAGGGGCTATAATGCAAATAATATCAATCAGATTTCAGGGAAAGCCTATCAATATAACCATCATTCAAGTTTATGAACCAACTACAGATGCTGATGAGGAAGAAATTGAAAGCTTTTATGCAAGTGTTCAAGAAGAAACTGATCACACATCTAAACAAGGTGTACTGATAATTATTGGTGAACTGGAATGCAAAAGTAGAAAATAAAGCAGAATCAAAGGCCCCTTCCGCACACGCAAAATAATGCGTTTTCAAACCACTTTCACAACTGTTTGCAAGTGGATTTTGCTATTCCGCACAGCTTCAAAGAGCACTGAAAGCAGTTTGAAAGTGCATTATTCTGCATGTGCGGAATGAGCCAAATATTGTTGACAGATTTGGGCTAGGAGCACAAAATAAAGAAGGAGAGGGACTCATAGACTACTGTGAACATAACAATTTGTTTGTTGCAAACACATGTTTCAGGCAACCAAACAGATGGTTTCATACAAGGACATCACTGGGTAACCAGCATAGAAATCAAGTAGATTACATAATTGGAACCAGAAGATGGAGAAGCTCTATTCTTTCTGCTTAGAAAAGACCAGTAATTGACTGTGGTATAGACTATGAATTGTTAATATAAAAAATTAGAATAGAGCTGAAGAAAACCCCCAGAAAATTCATAGTGATCAAAATATGATTGATGCAACATTCCTAAGGATTTTAAAGATCAAGTAAAGAACAGACTTGCATTACTAAGTTCAAGTGAATGTAAACCAGAAGAACTATGGGTTGAAACTAGAGACATTATTAAGGAAGAATGTGCAAAAACTATTCCTGTCGCCAACAGAAATGAAAAACTTTCATGGATGATTGAGGAAACTCTTAAAATTGCTAAAGATAGACATGAAGCAAAAGTAAAAGGTAACAGAAACAAAACCAAAGTCTAAATGGAGCACTGAAGTGACTCACAGGTAGAGACAAAGAGAACTATCATAATAAACCAGTGTTAAAATAATAGAGAAGGGCAACAAAAAAGGAAGAACAAAAGATCTGTTCCACAAAATCCAAGAAATCAAAGGGAAATTTAAGGCATGTTGAAAGATTTACAAATACATTAACTGGACAAAATAAAGAAAAGGTTGGAACAATACACTGAAGAACTATATATAGAAGAGATGACAGATTATTTCCAAGAAGAATCCTTTGAAGAAGAACCGACAGGTTTACAAAGTGAAGTGAAAGCTGCACTGAGACCAATTGGAAGAAACAAATCACCAGCAGCTATTAATATTGCTATTCTAAACTATAGAAACAGAATCCATGAAAATCTTGACAAGATTATGCCAACAAATATAAAAAACATAACAATGTCCGACAGACTGGAATTGGCAATTTACATTCCATTTCCCAAAAAATGATAAAAAGTAGATTCCTTTGAAAAGTTGTGTTGTAGGGGAGTGTTTTGGATACCATGGACTGCCCCCCCCCTCACAAAAGCAGGTTCTTGATCAAATTAAGCTTGAACATTCCCTAGAAGCAAAAATGACTCAACTGAGGCCATCATACTTTGGTCACGTTATGAGAAGATAAAAGTTACTGGAAAAGACTAGGAAAAGTTGAAGACAACCAGAAAAGAGGAAGACCCAACATGTGATGGATTGACTCTACAAAGGAAGCCATAGCCCTCAGTTTGCAATACCTGAGAAAGGCTGTAAAATGATAGAACATTGATTCCTAGGGTCACCATGAAGTCGAAAGTGACTGGACAGCACTTACGGTACACTATAGTATAGTCAAATGTATGGTGAAAAATGTTATTGGCTTGGATCCTGCTAAACATTTCATCTGACAAAAAGATTTCTGTCAGTGGAGCATGACTATCTGGCTTTACCACCTCCACGGCAGCTCACACTTCTGATCTGGGAGGAAAGTTTGATAAAAACTCACTTATTCTTTCATCAGCAGAAATGCTTTATGGGACCTAGACATTACTTGCTAACATAAGAATGAATCAAAAAGTGATTTTATATTATTATAACACACTTTTGCTCATCTACCATTGGGCCCCAGAATGTGAATTTCTCACTTGGGTTGCAAATCGTCTCCCACCCATGGATGCAGTGGCGTGGAGGAGTGGAGAAATGGCACCCGGGGCAAACTTGCCTTAGTTTAGCAGGCTGCTTTTTGTAGCCAACTGAACTCCAGGCTGCAAACAGCAGCCAGTTGAACTCCAGGCTGTGCCAGGCTTCTGCCAGGCTTGGCGGGGCAGAGGAAGGGGGAGTGGTGTGATTTTCAACCCCCACACGGCACACACACATACACCCCGCCCCATGTCAGCTACACCACTGCATGGTTGTGCTACATTCCCCATTTTCAAGGATCTACAGACTCTCTGGGCCAAACAGGATATCCAAATGGTCATTAAAAAATTGCTGCAAGGGCCCTAATCTGATCAGGTTCACAGCATAGCAAAACTAAGCTACACTGTCATCCTCCTCCCCTGCACCTTTTCAAGTTCCGAAACTCTTGAAAAGGGGTGTGTGTGTGGGGGGGGGGTTCCCAAGATCGCGAGGTCCTGCTGCAGTGAAGACCTGTGCAGGGTTGGGCTCTTGTGGCATTTTTAAATGGCCACGAGAGTTCGGCTCTAAAATGGTGTCAGCATCCCGTGGTTGCCAAATGTATAGTTGGGCCCTCAGAAGCAGCTTTTCTAGGGGAATGAGGAGCTGCAAAAAGGGCAAGAAAGGTCAGTACTGTCAGTAGAACTCCATGGACAGTTCTTTGGATCCAACCTTTAATGATGACAAGAAGACAGACATATAGAACAATCCTAAACAGGTCTCCTCAGAAGTAACTCCCATTTTATTCAATGGGGCTTACTCCAGGAAAAGTGCTCGTAGGATTGCAGTCATAACGTGAGACCAGCTCTACCTACTGAGACTTAGACTGTTCTACCTGGTGAGACGGGGCCCTATGGAACTTAACACAGTTCCGCAGGGCCTGTAAGACACAGCTGTTCCACCAGGCATATGGTTGAGGCAGATATGGTTTTCCATCTTAAGTCTCCCCCTCCGCCATTCTCCAATATTTTCCATATTTTATTGGACATCATCTCTCCTCTTCCCCTTGGTAGGTTATAGTAATTAGTGCTGTAGATTTTAGTAAATTGTGTGTTGGTTTACTGATTTTAAATTGATTCTGTATTTTAAACGTTGTTAGCCTCCTGAGCCCATGACGGGAAAAGCAGGGCATAAACATAAACATCATACTACTACTACTACTACTACTACTACTACTACTAATAATAATAATAATAATAATAATAATAATAATAATAATAATAATAATAATAATAATAATAATTCCTCACTGAGCATGAGGTGTGTACTGCATCCATCACTCATTCCCCTATCCTTTTTTTCTTTTTCCTGAAGCTTAGAATCAATTGCTTATTTACTGAGTTAGGAAATAACTCTAGTTTGCTGCTTCATCTGAACAGGCAAATTGTTGTTACTAACTGCTTTGTACTGGGGAGCTTCTAAATACAAGTCTTGTGCCTTGAGCATCAGAAAAGTTACACATGATCCAAGATTCAGCCGAACAACGCTGGGTATATATCGTAACACAGGTAGGATTGGTGGATGTATACATTAAATGCAATCCAACCACACAGGTATGGAAAAGATGAATTCTGCTTTTGGGGGTGAGGCTTAAATTTTAAATAATCTGAGTCACAGGAATTCAGACAGATTTAATAGTCAAGGCCATTCCAAGACTATACTCACACAATATACCAATATACCTCTGTTCTTTTCAGAAGAAATACTAAAAGTGTTGGGTGGAGGTATGTAGTAAACTAATTAATCTGCTTATTAGGCATTCCAATCTCCTGAATTTTGTTATCTAAAGCAAATGGTTCAATAGTTCAGTTTCTTTGGTAGTCCACTTCACCAGTCCAAGGGTTACTAGGATTAATTCCAGTGAATATTCTCCCCTGTTCTTTATTGTTCAAAAGCTGTGAGAGCAGCTTCAAATATCCTCGTCACTAGTCCTGAAATGGTTGATTGAGAGGACCCATCTATTGAATGTTGCTGCTGTTCAAGAGCCATTTATTGGCTTCATTCATAAGCCCGGAAATCTCACATCCAACTTTAACTTTTTTTGCCACGTTGATTTATAAGCCCACTTCCAAGGGCCTGACGAACCACCCAGAGAGATGTCATGACCTAGCATTTGGGAAAGACTGCCACAGGTTACAGGTTTTTAAATCTTGTCCTAGTGCAATCCTAAGCAGAGTTATGCCCTTTTAAATCTAAAGAAATTAATGGTTTTAGAAGGATATAATTCTATTTAGGATTATACTGCCAGTACCTTACATCATATGAAGAATATAGCTGCCCAAGTATCCATAGTGTAACAGAACTGGGAGAGGAGGGGAGGGTTTCCCCTGCAGTATTCATGCCTGTCCTTACTTAAGGGTCAAATAGTTCAAACAAAGAACAGGGTCACAACATATTTTAAGACAATACATCTAAACACTTTGGGGGAAATACAGAGTGGGGCTTTTGGTCCATCCCTGTCCAAGGTTGCTGAGAGCTATCATGAGTTCCCCTCATACCACCAAGTCAACACGAGAAAACAAATCACATGATTTGCTTGACAGTGGGCACCCAGGAATATTATTTCCCTGGTCACCCGTCTTGGCAATCCACCTGAGAGTCAGCATTCTGATTTTTAAACTATTTTTCTTTCTGTTCAGATGAAGACAGGCAATGGCAAACCACCTCTGAATGTCTCTTGCCTTTAAAACCCCATAAGCCATATGCAACTTGACAGAACTTTTAACCACCACCGAACGATAGGTGTCAAGCTCCAGATGTTATGGACTACAGTTCCCATCATCCCCTGCCAGCATCATGCTGGCAGGGGATGATGGGAGCTGTAGTCCATAACATCTGGAGGGCTGCGAGTTTGACACCTGTGAATGGATGACAAGAGAAGCGCTTTGCAGGTGCTGCCACAGGTGGAGCTCAATCTCAAACTAGAACAGCTTTCCCAGGCTACTGTAAAAGTTTCTTCTTTCAAGCTAGTTACAACCAACAATATTTATCCACTTATCAAAGATTGCTATTGCAAGAAATTGTCAGACATCTTTATTAAGCCCTCCTTTTAAATCCAGATCATAATTAACATGAAAATATAAATACAGCAATTAATATGACATGGGGATTAGATTTCATTGGTGCAGTATCTTCTTATTTTCCTACACAAATTTGGTAGCAATCAAAATTTAATGTGAAGTTCACGGTAGCATTGGAAAACCACCACAGTTGAAAAAACAATGGAAACTTTAAAAGAAATTAACATCCTTCAATATCTAGATGTGTGAGAGAAGAAATAACATTTATATCATATAGTGGGGGGGGGGGGCTGAAAATGTATGCTATTTCTCCATCGCCTGGCCTCCCCTAGAATAATGTTCCCTACCATTCAAAAAGATTGTGCAGTCCTCAAGGCTGCCTTCTCAGTGGACACATGAAAGGAGAAGCAGGAAAGCCATTCCTAGGAGCAGAAATCTACTCACAGTGCATTGGATTCAAGTCATAATCCTATTCCTATAACTCCTATATCTAGGCTCCATGGTATAATGGTCAGCAACGTGGACTTTGAATCCATACAGAATATTATACAATTTTCTTTTTTCCTCATTCACAATTTAATTGATTGTGGATGGCACTATGGTATAATAATTACCATCTTCTATTTGTAAACAACATGTTTCTTGTAGGAAACAAGAAATGCATCTCAAAATCCACTGGACATATTTAATCTCAGAACCTCCCCATGATATAAACTGTCCCTCAGCACCTCTTCAAATTTGTCTTTTGCTCATCTTACAAAATCATCAGTTGAAAAACACCCAGCATGGTTCTAATTACTTCTGATACACCAGAACTGGTAATTGATACAAGCAATCCTAAACAATTTATTCAATAGGTCTTCTTCACAGCAAAATGCTCTTAGGATGGCGTCCCAAAGGACTTACAGTCTTATCCTGTAAAAACTTACAGTCATGAGTATGGAGAAGTTTGTTCCACTGAGTTTAATGCCATTTACTTCTTAATATGCATACAATGAATGACATTCTCTGGGAGCAATCCTAAGCAGGTCTACTCAGAAGTATGTCCCATGTTATACAGTATGGCTTACTTCCAGGAAAGAGTTGTTAGGATTACACCTTTAGTCAAGTGTAATCAATAAATCAATAAGAAAATGTTATCAGTTTTTATCTGATGAAAATCATGTTTATTATCTTCAGTGACAAAGTCTGTCCCATTTAGTACAATGTACCCTTTTTATTCTAGCAATTCTATCAAGTTAGTTTGGCTTAAAGTTGGTATAAAAGAACTGACATTCAACCATCAGACTTCACATATATGTTTAAAAATGTCAAACTGTTAACAAATTTGTGTACAATTATGGGTACAATCCTACTAAAGCAGGCGTCCTTTTTAATGAACCTGAATTTTTAATTCTAATATGTTAAATTAAAATTAACACTTCGGCTAGATCATAGCTAGACTGATGTTCAGAGAGTAGTATGGCATTCTGGTGACAAAAGTTAAATCTTATATTCAATCCACCCTAATTTTTCCAAATTCTATACTTACAGAACACAACAATATAAAAAATATGAATAAAATACAAATTAGAATGTAATTTTACACCTGAAAGTGCTTTTAGCCCAGAATTGTAATGGATCAATATTTTTTCCATGGATGATGACAGAACTTACTGCCTAAAAATTCATGTTTACTCTGCTCACAAAATGTGAAAAATACATGGTTCAAATGCTCATGTAGTTTACACACAAGTTGAAAGACAGACGGATTTTAAACATTAAACATAAAGGAACAGCCAGACATGCACACAATTCCCTTACTTGAAAAAGAAGAAATTAAAACAGAGGAAATCTCTTGTTATATGTAAGCCTTTAACCCATATCCCATAAACATTTTTTAAAAAAATTAAAAGAAAAACACTAAGCACTCTTCCTTTCAAAGGCAAACAGAGATGTAATATGAAGAGCTTACTGTGGATAGTGGTTTAATCAGGAAGTAGCCATTATCCTGTCGATACAGCACAGTGACAGCACTCCAAAACAAGCAGCCGTGATATTTCTTTCTCTCAGTTAAGAGGAATGAAAGAACACATATTACTGCGTCCCAGCTTTAGTGACCTCAGAGGTCAGCAGATGTCTATTATCAAAAGCTATCAAGGAAGCATAATCCAAGGCAAGTATTCGAAACGCTCTGTTTGTGGAAACACCTAAAAATCTCTCTAACACAACCTCTCTCTCCCTGTGTTACTCACAAAACATGGCTGTCTTATTCAGAGATTAGCAATTATTGTAATGAGATACTGCCGGAGAGGGTCAAATAGTACTTCCTGCAGTTTACACATCTTGGTTTCCTGGTAAACAAACTGAAAGGCAGGTGGAGTGCTTAGATCACCAGTAAACATGCCTGTTCACGTGACCAAAACCAACCCAGGTGAAGTATGTGACTTGCAAAATACAAGGCAGAAATTGTTCTACCTGAAATGTGGCAACACCCTACCTGAAGCAATAAAATACACTCTAGCAAGCAAAAGACATTTTTCTCCTTTTTGGATAATCAGATCGCTGGAAATGTTTGGGTTGCATCATATTTTCCTCTAAGTACATTCAAATTAAGTATAAATGTTCACCTGCAATAAAAAGAAACAGCTGCCAAAATTCTCTGAGAACCAGGAAGCTGTATCAAGTTAAGATAAAATCAAAGGACATAATTATATATTGTTCTTGGGGAAGAAAACTTAACAAAAAAAATGCTTAACAGTTCTATCTAAATCATTATAAAAAGTTGCATCTTTTATTTTTCTGGAGAAACCGGTCCATCAGCTATTTTAAAAAGTATTCCCAAAGATGACATGAAGCTGGAACAAATCATCTCAAAGGGCAAAGTAAAATAAACAAACAAAATATTCAAACACTGGTTTGAGGAGTAGCCGAAGATTACCAGGTCCAACCCTTCCTGGACATCCATCCCTATTACAAAGAACCATACAAAAACTTCCTAAATGTAACTCCAGTCCAGTAGATTCCAGTTACTTTGTGCAGAAGGGAGGAAACAGATTTCAAGGCTGTTCCATAAACAGAGATGCTTGCCAATTAAAGGAATGTTTCAGTATAACAATCAGCTGTTGGTCATACAGAGAAGAAACACAAGTAAAAGTGCCTCATAGACTGGCACCAATGAAAAAGGGCACAAAATCATCAACATTTGACTGGAAAGTTTTTACCATCTAAACTAAGCAGTACCTGTTACCACTTTTTCCATCCTCCCTACTCCCACTCTCAAGATATAAATATTAGACACAACAATTTTACTAAAAAGCATATGGATGAAATCATCTTCCAAGATGTTTTAAGGTTACTAGAAGAACCAATATTACTCTCTTTTTTTGGTCATTGTCGAAGCCGACTTTCAGCAACTCTGTAGGGTTATCAAGGAAAGACTCATTCAGAAGAGGGTATTAGATTCATGGAAAAGTCCATGAATTTTAGAAGAAGAAGAAGAAGAAGAAGAAGAAGAAGAAGAAGAAGAAGAAGAAGAAGAAGAAGAAGAAGAAGAAGAAGAAGAAGAAGAAGAAGAAGAAGAATTTGGATTTATATCCCACCTTTCTCTCCTGTAAGGAGACTCAAGGTGACTTACAAGCTCCTTTCCCTTTCTCTCCCCACAACAGACACCTTGTGAAGTAGGTGGGGCTGAGAGAGTTCTGAAGAACTGTGACTAGCCCAAGGTCAGCCAGCAGGAATGTAGGAGTGCGGAAACACATGTGGTTCACTAGATAACCTTCTGCCACTCAGGTGGAGGAGTGGGGAATCAAACCCGATTCTCCAGATTAGAATCCACCTGCTCTTAACCACTGGTAAGGAAAGAAAACATCCCTATACAGAGGCAACAAAATTCACTATGAGGCACCATCAAGGGTTTGTCTTGGCCTCTTTATCCTGTTAGTTAGATGGATGCTATATTAAGCAGAATGCTGAACTAGAGATGTGAATGCCCAGAAAAAAATGGGGAAATGTTTCTTCACATTTTTCCTAAGCTCCTTCCCCCAGTTTTTCAATGGAAAAATTGAGAAATTTGGGGGAAGACTGAAAAAAAATTGCTATAATTTTTCTTTCTTTTAGAATAAGTGGAACACTCCTTATGTACATTCTCTAAATACCCAAAATGTACCGCATGAAGATGTCTGAGGACTTTTTCAGGGGGTTTTCCTGTGGAAAAATTGTGGAACACAGAAAAAAGCTTTTGGGGTTTTTTGGGGAGGAGTGCCTTGGGAATGTGTGAAACTGAAGATAAGGTTTTACTCAAAATGAATATGTTGACATTTTTTAGTAAGAGATATAAGAAAATATTATATAATAATGCCAATATACACTGTAGACACATATAACATTTTCAATACTTTTAATCTTTAAATGTAAATAATTTTAGCATTCTACATGGAGGTAGAAGCTATACTGTATGGCATACAGACAGAAATTGTGTATCGACTTATTTTTAAATATTCAGAAACTGTTTAAAGAACTGTATGTGTAGATGGGCCACCACTGTTGTCATATTATTTTGTCTTTCCTTTTGTCTTTGTGCTGTTGTTAAAGCTTATTTAGTTGCTAGATTTTAATTTTTTCCCCCTTGTTCTTTTTTTCTGGGTTTTTAGTTAAAAAAATATGTTATAATATGTAATTAAACACTAAACAATTATATTACTAAAGAATTCAGTGTTTTCAGTGTTATAAACTTAATGTGTAAATATGTCGTGACTGTATGAGTTTCTGTCCAAATAATACATTTTGTTCTGTTTACTACAAAATTTGTTTTCTACCTGGAAAGCCCAATCCGAAGCAGGAGGTGGTACAGTGGCCACTGGGGACGTTGCCACCCCGCTTCCTCCAAAGAAGCAATTGGCAGCCCCAGGAAAGCCCATAGTAAAAAATAACTTATGCCACCTTTTTTGGTGACTTAAGTCTGTGCTACTGAAGGGGTGTGTGTTTCTGAGTTGAAAGTCCCTTAGCAGCTGACTAAAGTCAGCTCCGCCCCCAGGAAACACCCCTGGAATGCCCCCCTCCATACCAGCATGGGCACTTGTAGCAGCAGCCAGTCACCAAGGGCCCAGTTTCCAGATCTGGACACTGTCTATATGTGTAAATGCACACAGAGAGGTGGCACTTTACCATCTGGGGTCCCCAAACACATATCTGTCATAGTGACTAAGAGGACTTCCTCTTTCATGCCCCTTGATACTAGCTTGTAGAACAATCAGGACATATGAAAGTGCTGTAATATATACACTCACACATATCTATATACACATATGCCTACTTATATATGATACACATATAAGTAGGCATGTGTGTATATAGATAAAGAGTGTGTGTGTATTACAGCACTTTCATATGTCCTGATTGTTACATACATGCATATGTATATATGTACTTCCTAGCAATTAGTGGGAGATTGGCAGGGGATACAGGGGGTGGTGATTAGGACATGCATATGATTATGCCACTTCCAGTGTGAAGCGGAAGCTCTGGCATCGCACTGGGGGACTCTCCAGCACTTGACCTAAAACTATGGTTTCTAGAGTGCCAATTGCTCCTCCCCTTTCAGACAGCATGCTTCCACCTACAAATCAGGTAAGTGAAGGGAGGCAACGGCAGGAATCTGTGATTGCCTGCCATTAACGGGCACCTGGGAACTGTGCTACCTAGTTTCTTTTGTGTTTTTTGCCGTCAAGTCACAGATGATTTATGGCAATCCTGTAGGGTTTTCAAGCCAAGAGACATTCAGAGGTGGTTTCCCATTGCCTGCCTTTGTGTCACAATCTTGGTATTCCTTCCAAATACATCTCCCTTCAAAATACTTCAGTTAAATCTTTAGCCTAGTTCAATATTGTCTTTCTGGATATTTTAATGTTTGCTTAATCCTTCTGAAGCCAAATCTCAATTCGACATTAGTATCAGAAAGTATTTTTCTTATATTAGAATTTTCTTACAGTAGAAACTCACTAACTTTTCTCTATGGTTCCCATTGTAAAAACCAGTCTTCTTTTGCTAACTATCTGACTGACCTAGATGACAGTCAAAGCAGGAGAGAGTTTATGGCTTGCAAGATCATGCCAATAATGGCCTGGAATGCTCAGAGTTTTAATATTCCTGATCAACCCTATAACTAGAGTTCAAAGGTTACAGTAGTCTTATCCCCATTATTGTCTAATGCCTCTTTTGTATATTTCCTGTTGTAAAGGTGCAAGAATGCTTTCTGGTCAATATGATGCTTTTATTCTAGGGATGCCAGCACGGGTGCCAGAGGTGGCACTCAGAGCCCTCTCTGTGGGCACATGCAAACAGAGTCGCCCCCACCTACCCACACACCCACCCCCCACACATCTAGGCTGGCCTGGGCCACTGGGCTCGATTATAAGCATTAAATCTAAGACCTAGTTTTGGGGAAGCAGTGTAGGTAACCCTGTTAAGCACTGTTAAACCCCACTGATTTTCATGCGAAGAACTAAAGCACGATCTTTTACCTGGGAGTTGCTTCAAAGCAAAGCCACCAACTACCACCAAGCTTACTCCCAAGTAATGCATGCCTCTGAGTCAACAGTTTTTTTTTTTAAACGAAAACCTCAGTATTCAGGTTAAATTGTCATGTTGGCACTTTGTGATAAATAAGTGGGTTTTGAGTTGCAATTTGGGCACTCGGTCTCGAAAAGGTTCGCTATCACTGGTCTATTGTCAAGTCTTAAAGGAGTTTGATTCTCACACAGGATGTTGTTTTAAGCTTGCTTTAAGCCTGTTCTAAAACTTTATTTTAGGCTTTATTTATGAACATCACCTAAGGAAAGTTTTATTAATTTGGCTTGGTGACTAACATTATTGTTCTTCTCTATTCTAGCGTTATGGAATGGTGGTTAGAGCAATTAAAATCTGATTTTAATCAAATGCTAATTATTTGATACAGCTTGCGTTGACCTTTAACATGCTATCAAGAAAATGGGAATCCCAAATATAGCACTTTTATGCTAGTCATACACATTAGTGCCACCATGTGGAGGACACGTTAAATTGTTCCATGAGGTTACTATAACTGTGTGGCATTTGTAGCTGTACTGAATCAGCTGATGAGCTGCTATGCATGAACCTTGGGACATGAGCTGCCACATGGAATTATTTATCTTGGCCAATCATCAAGGGTGCAGTAGATTGGCCAATATTCCAAGGCAGTTTATAGCAAACACTTTTTTAAAATGCTGAGATGGTTTTTAATAACAGTCAACAAAAATATTGCCTCATCTTAATAAGTACAAAGCTACGGTATTCGTAATCAGACAATATCTTGGGGTGAGCGGGCAGGAGGGAAATTAGCAGCACCAAGCCAGTCTTCTACTGACTTCACGTGATATCTGTTCTAGCTTGCTACTGCACATCCTTTAGGGTGGATCGGAACTAGGAACTCAGGATGTAACACTGAATTTTCTAAGCTCACCTCCAGCGGCATACATTGTTGGCTATATCCCATAACAAAATCAAGGCATGGCAGTGTAAACAATTTAACACAGGCTTCTAAAATTACATTTCCTCCTCAGTATTGTCATTACTTACCTTATCACTAGAAACATTCGGGTTTGTAGTTTGTTATAATTGAGGGCATTTTATTTTTGCTTATTTTACTAGATAGAAGGAAATGACACTGCTGCATCAGCTCTGTACCAAGATGGTAGGAAAAGATCGTATCTGACTATTTGCTATAATGTAGCATTAATAAAGCTTGGCTTGTTCAGATTGGCATCCCTCAAGTTTTTAACCTAAAATCTTCCCACAGTATGCAGGAAAAAAATAATTTAATGCACATTTACTATCCCCAATGTACTGCCAGTTATTTTGTACTTGGTAGTATGCAGTAAAATATTCATTAATACACAGCTTTTAAAAGCCTTAAGTACCAAAAAAGGAAACTAAAAACACTGTTTCAGAAGCCATGCTTTTTTTCCCCTAGAAAAGACATAAATAAAAAACCACAAAAAGCCATAAATATATAGCCTTTCATTTATCTATCAACAGAAAATAGACACACAGCCTGTGAGAATACAATATTCATTTTGCTGCAGAAGAACAGACATTGCATAACAATGAGATTTGCTAATCTCATCAACCTGAAATACATATGTATTAAACCAAGACCTCGTTGTCATTTTCTTTTTGCATCGTTTGTTCTTTGTTTCCCCCCAAACCCCCTACATTTTTCAGTATTTTGTACTCTTCAGTTTTCCCAGCTTCAAATATGGCACTACTGCAAAATATTGTGTAGATATTAGAGGCGCATCGCTTTTGACTTTAGCACTTTCCCCTGCTAAATGTAGATGCTAACTGCATAGCTTTTATCAGCATTGTTAATGTACCCTTGAAGGAAAAATCAATGGGTGCTAAGGAGACAAAGGAGGTTATTTCTCTGGAAAACAGTTGGGAGTATTTCTCATCAAAACTGTTTGCCGTTTAGATTGTGATGGTGTACAAACATTTATGAATATACAAGACCGTACACAAGGAGCACCTCACTTCTTCCATCCCCGTTTAATTCAGCCTTTCCAGTTCCTCCAACTGTTACTAATGGTTATAATGGCCAGCTGAACATTCATTAAAATGCTACTGAATTGGTATGCAAGACCACCGTCATCATACAAAATGTTGTTAAATAATTGTTAAATAATCCTAAAACCCTGTAGCAAATGCAGAATATAGTCTGCACACTGTGTAATTATACAGCTGTGTACCTGAAAAATGAAATTCCAAAGGCTTTGTTAAAATGCTTTTGCCATTCAGTCTGAGATGAAGCTACTTATTTCAAATATATAACAATGCGTGTTTCAGTTTTCTGAAATATATTACCGCAGTGCATAAATTGGGTTTAATTAACCTGCACAACTAAGAAAATTATCAGCACGTCCTTCTGTTGATGTAATTAATCCTAATTCATGGCACCAATAATTTCTTAGATAGCTGTATGCTACTAACTAAAGGAGTAACTCACCAAACACTGGTCTAGCACACCCCTAATTCATACTATTACAGCTTGTGTAGGAGACCTGCACCAGCTCCATTGAAATGGATTGAGTAGCTCTGCCATTAATTCCACTGCTACTAATTCACACTTTAATCTATTTCCTAATTTTGGAAGGCAACAATAACCACATTGCAACTATCATTCAATTAGGTTTTACATTTACACAAATGAAAAACATATCCTTCTGATTTCACTGGCATGCACTTTGTAGCCTGGCATTCCTGCTGTAAACATTTGTCCGGGAGTATTTGACCACACAGATAGCGCAACATGTTTTTTGTGGCGGGGATCCACCAGTTGCTTACTATAGTGGTCTTTAACCCCAGGATAAGTCATAGGGCCTGCAGGTAGATCATGAAGCTGATCAGTGCAAGAGCCTGGCAGAGCTATTTTTTATTGGACAGATTTATGGAGGAGAAGTCGATCTATGGCTACCAATCTTGATCCTCCTTGATCTCAGATTGCAAATGCCTTAGCAGACCAGGTGCTCAGGAGCAGCAGCAGCAGCAGGCCATTGCTTTCACATCCTGCATGTGAGCTCCCAAAGACACCTGGTGGGCCACTGCAAATAGCAGAGTGCTTGACTAGATGGACTCTGGTCTGATCCAGCAGGCTAGTTCTTATGTTATTATTGTTGTTTGTTTTGCAGCCTTTTGGACAGACAGCAGGGTACAGTTGCTATGCCTCATGCCTTCCCTTTGCATGCACACAAAAAAGAAATGTAGTAAAGTCAGGTATGGGCAGTCTTAGCCAATGAGCAACAGATGTATCTGCCATGTGCCCTTTGTTCAAGGGGCCCCTTTCCCTCATGGCTCCACTACCTTGAAAGGGAAGAGGAGGAAAGCAGTTTTCTACCATCATTTGTGCCTACCCTGTTTGGGAAGGTGGGTTGTGGTAGCAGCTTTTGCCCACCTTGAGTGGGATCAAGACAACCTCTTGCTTGGCTTCAGCAAGGAGGGCAAGTAGCAATTATTCTGGGGGCCCATCCTGGACTTTTGCCCAGAGCCCCAGAATCACTAAGGCCATTCCTTTTGTGAGGTGAGGTCATTCAGTGGTGGACACTATTGGCTTGTTCCTCCCTACTGTATTGTAGTTTTCCTATTTACTATATTAACACTGCACTTGAGCATTTCTGCAAAATGAGCTGCCACAGTAAACCAGAGAATGAACATTTAATTTTCAGAGAACTAAACATTAATGATTAATATTTAATGTTTCCATAAAATATGAATTATAGAGTAGTATGAATGGGAAAGTCATTCAAGAAAAATTAAGAGTTGATAATCTAGCTTTATATGAACCTCAGTGGCCAATTCTTATACACAATTCATTAAGGGATGGAAGGGCCCCTTGATGAACCCCCAACCAATGGGCAACATTCTACCCATCTCCGGCTGCCTTCCCCCAACCCAGGAACCTCCCCCACCCCAAACAACAAGCTGGCCTGCTGGGGCAGTGATGGGCTGCCTCACCAGGCCCAAACCTCCCCATTCCACCATCTGCCCTCTCCCACCCCCCAACCCCCCCACGAAGCTAGGGCTCATCAGAAGCCCCTCTATTCTCCCACCCACAATCACCTCCAAAGACAACTCCAACCAGTTAGGCAGTGGTACCTTGCTGCCCACTGCTCTGTTGAGCCCACCACCAGCCTGTCCATCCCCCTGCCCACTCTCTCCCATCCCTCCAAAGCAAGCTGGCCTGGCAGGTCAGTGGTGCCTTGCTGCCCTATGGAGCCCAGCTTCTTCTCCATGGTTTCCGAAAACATTTTTACAACTGTGTATGCAAATCAAACATTTCCAAAGCCAGTTTCCCTCACTGTACAGTCATATTTAAGATGTTTTATCTTTCCCGCTGCCATTTTCCATACCTCTGTGCCATCACCCAACTCTGGCACTATTTTTCTTGCATCCCTGAACTCTTTGTCCCTTTGTCTTTTTATTTTCATTATTCTGTGTGGGTTTTTTGTTTGTTGTTGTTTTGTTCTCGTTTAATCAAAGCATTGATTAAATGGAGTAACAGAGTATTGAAGTAATGAATCAATGAAGCATCATTTCAGTGAATAAGGAAAAAAATTAAATCCTTCATGGCAACCATGAAACATTTGGAGGAGATGAGTGCAGACACAAATCATTTGTTTATTTATATATCAGATTAAATATACCGCCCCATTCCCATCATGGTAAAAGGGAGATATCTAAAACATTCTGGAAACATTCTAGGTGGCTTGTGTGCAAAAGGCCCTAAAGTAGTTTGTAAAGCAGCCTGGGTGTTAGCTATTAAAATGCTTAGAAATTGTAAATTCTAATTGCTAACACAATATTAGTATGATAGCTCTTCAGAATGTGGCTGATATAATTAAAGCAGCCATTCCCAACCAGGGTTCCGTGGTACCCTGGGGTGCCGTGAGAATGTCCCAGGGGTACCGCAGCCCCCCTCATTTTTGTGGTGTCTCCCACCAGTGCCAGCAAAGACATGGAGCTGGCCCAGGGGCAGGGCCTGCCGCAAGGTCAGCAGCCACTTCCCCCCTCCCCCAGTGCATCCCTTCACCCTGGGAGGGGAAGGGGGGTGGCTAGCAGGGGCATTGGGAGGGGAAGGTGGGTGGGATGGCAGGGGTGCCGTGAAATATGAAGAGGTCAAGGGTACCCTGACCTCAAAAAGGTTGGGAAACACTGAATTAAAGGATTCGCCATACCCGATTACTTTTATTTCAACTAGAGTTAAGTAAGGAATAATTCTGATGACAATTGTTTACTCAGCTGCAAGACAACTCTTCTCAACTTGCAATACAATCTGGGTTGGATCCAGACCAAGTTTCTGCTAACAGAGGGCACTTCTATCAGCAGAACAGAACTTCCATGCCCCACCCCCATTCTATTACAGCCCACTGATCTCCCTGAAATGCTGCTTCTGGGGGACAGGAGACCTTCAGGAATGGCATGAAGGGCAAATTGGTGGTCTGCAGCAGTCACAGGGAACTGGCAAAAATTATACCTCCCATTCAATTTGTGGAAGATTTCATTGGTTTTCAACCCTTCATGCCAAAGTAGTCATTAGATTAAAGTACCAGCAGATTCTGAGTTATGTTGGTAACTGGACTGCACAAGTTCAGCAGGTATAAGTTTCTGAAGCTTTCTCAAATTTTGTTGATCAGGAAACTAATTCAGACATGTGACAAAGAATTCCATGAAACACCATGAGTCACACTTCTTATAATTCATGTGTTCCAGCTTTCACTGGCCATTGTGGGTTTTCTGGGCTGTGTGGCCGTAACCTGGTAGATGTTACTGTTCACCCGTATCTATGGCAGACATCTTCAGAGGCATGTCATGGTAAGATGCACAGAGTGAAACACATCTTACTATGACATACCTGTAAAGACGCGGGCAAAACATTACAAGCAAAAGTCACTAGACTACAGCCACACAGCCTGGAAAACCCACAACAGCCATTCAAAATTTCTTACCAAACTCACAAAAGGTTTGGGCATTCGCAAATTTTTAGTATCAGTCCTGTTTTTGTCATTTTCAAGGCTGAACTACTACAAGAACTAAGAAGCTTCCAAATAGCTATTGTAAGGCCAGTCTTTCTATTGAAATGCAGCACTCTGGAAAACAAAAAAAGGCCAATATGAGGCAGATCATTATTTACAAATAATTCCGAGACATCTAGATTTTCCCCTCTAGAAACCAGCTGCCATTGCATTGACAAAGAATGGTAAGAAACAGAGGCAGTTAAATGTACCAAGTTCACTTTCTACAGCAAAGGCCACAAGCATACGGGTTTGAGAGTGAACAGATTTTAACGCGACAACCTTGACCCTGGAAAGCATAGGTTCACTATCCTTAGTGATGAACTGTGATTGCTTTCTATAATTCTAACAATTGTCAAGTAGAAGAAACAGTAACATGGGCAGGTTATAGTCCTGAAATGCTTGCCATTTCAATTTTAACAATTATTTATTGCCCTGCAATATAGGTCAACTGTCCAATTGAACATCCTTTACATTATGTTATATGATCTTTAGACAACAGGCCACTCTCAGTGGCCTCAAGACTTTCAACTTAAATTAAAAATGGTGAAAAACCAACATAACGTACCAGGGTAACATCAGAGCAAAAGATCATTACCTGGAGAAAAGGTCTGCTTTCAATTCCTTGAATCATTCTTATCATATGATATATTTGTATGCTTAGAGAATATTGTTTAGAGATTATGCATGTATACTAAGAATTAGTTAGTGAAAATTATCAAGAAATAAAACACATAAAGGTGACTTACGAGACAATTCTATTCAGATGCCCTTTTTTGGCACAACTTCCAGGTGGCAGTTGGAGATCTCTTAGGATTACAGCTGATCTCCAGGCAACAGAGATCAGTTCACCTAGAGAAAATGGCCGCTTTAGAAGGTAGACAATATACTGCACTGGAGAGCCTCCCCTCCCCATGCCCCATTCCCTCAGGCTCCACCCCCCAAATCTCCAGGTAGTTCTGAACTAGGAGCTGGCAACCTACATAGAGGTAGATAGCTTGTAGTAAACAACATCCCATTAAGCATCTGTTTAACACAACTTTTTTTTCCCTCTAGGCTATATGGCAACCCCATCTGAGAATGTCCATGGTAACTGAGCTGTTCCACCGGGCTTTTGGGGAGGCTGGCCACGGATTTGCCGCTCCCCGCTGAAGCTACCTATTTCTATCTTGGCAGGGCCTTGGTTCCATCTTGGGCCCTGACACTTTTCCCCTCCCGGCCTTTAGATCGGGCGCCTGTTGTTAATTTGCTTGCCTTAATCTTGTTTAGTTTTAAAGTAATTTGCTGCTGTTCTTAAATTAATTGATTATTTTAATTAATTGTTTTAATGAGATTGTTATTATGCATTTTATGGATTGTTGGTGCACAGTATGTTGTGAGCCGCCTCGAGCCCTTCGGAGATGAGGCGGCCTATAAATCCAACCAACCAACCAACCAACCAACCAACCAACCAACCAACCAACCAACCAACCAACCAACCAACCAACCAACCAACCAACCAACCAACCAACCAACCAACCAACCAACCAACCAACCAACCAACCAACCAACCAACCAACCAACCAACCAACCAACCAACCAACCAACCAACCAACCAACCAACCAACCAATAAAAACTGTTATTTCATCGGTCAGTGTCAATGGTGGGCACATATTTATTCAATTATTTTTCTCTAAAGTATCTTAAGGTTGCCAGCTCCAGGTTGAGAAATTCCTATGGATTTGAAGGGGAAGGCTGAGAAGAGAAGGGTTTGGGGAGGGGAAGGGAAGGGCCTCAATGGGTTATAACCCCGAGAATCCACTTTCCAAAGCAACTATTTTCTCCAGGACAATGAATCTTTTGTAAATCTGATGTAATTCCAGGAGATCTCCAGACCACATCTTGAAGCTGGCAACCCTACATCTTTCACCCACATTTTTCTGGGATTTGGGTGTCTCACAGTTTTTTGCACAAATTCACTTGTTATAGATTGCCAGGTCTCTTAGTTTCAATCATGAGAACACCCACAAAAAATAATTTCTAGTAATTTCCCCCTCCTCCCCATCAGGGAAGCAAGCGTAGCTAAAAGCTGTCCTTTTAAACATTTAGGTAATAAAACAAGCTTATGTTTCTTTTATAATGAAACAACTCAATTTGTCCTGAATTATGATGACTACTATTTATCTACTTTTAAAAGGAATAAAAGCGAGGACAATTTATTAAAGCGAGAGCATAACTCCTGAACACTGGAAGGTCATAGCCTGTGAGCTGAGCTGCTAGCAAAGGAGAAAAAAAAACCACATCTCTGATGCTCCAGAGCTGCCATTTTTCTTCCTCGACAAAGACTCCATCTGCCACAGAGCCATTTACAGTCTCAGAGTCAGAATATCAATGATTTTCAACCATTCTGCAAGTCTGCTTTCACCTTGACATCACCTCTGTAATACATCTAAAAACAGACGATACACACATCCCTAGCACAAGATCCCCACCCAAGCTTTATGTAGCTGATAGGCATTTAAGCCAGTGGTGGGATTCAAATAATTTAACAACCGGTTGTTTACAAGCACCATTTTAACAACCGGTTCTGCCGAAGTGGTGCGAACCTGCTGAATCCCACCACTGATTTAAGCCACTTGCAATTAACCATTTTTATTCTTGCCAAGTGGGAAAAGATCCAAGCTTAAAAACTGGAAATGTTTCTGCTTCGATGTTTTGCCTCTGTGCTTTATAAAAGGGGAAGTTACTTACTTTTGGAAACATGAAAACATACATGATATGGTATTTCAAAATACTAACTGCAAACACATACCAGCCATAGATCTGGGTGAAACGTTAGGAGCTAAAACTACCAGACCGTGGCCCACACAGCCCAGAAAACCCACAACAGCCAGTTTTCCAGCTGTGAAAGCCTTTGACAATAGATTTTAAATTTTATTTAACACATTTTCATGCAGTCTTTCACTCAGCTTAGAGTTTCCAGGGAAGCAAAAATGGAAAACATTAAAACATGCTTTTGAAATACATATCTAAAAGCAATTAAATAAAATGGACACACAATTAGGACACTAAGTGCATTAAGTGCCTCTGTTCCCACATATATTTAAGGTATATTCACAAAATCTGGAGGATGCAGTGATAAGCCCATTTGGTGCATGCGACGCTTTCAGGTCATATGCCAGTCTGCAATGGGTACATTTCACTTTGTACCCTGCATACCAGATTAGAGAAAGCCTTGCCATTACCATTCATAACCAGTAGAGTTATAATAAAAACTGCAAACAATGGCTTGGATCCTGACTAGAATTTTTATGCAAGCAGAGTGTGTGTGTGTGTGTGTTTGATTTTTGCTGATTATCCCTTGGTAGATGGTAAATTTCCCCAGTTCCTTTCTACTCTTGACACCCACTGGAGGAGGCTTTGGGGGCTGCTATTGGCGGGAGGATTTGGTGCAAATCAGTCCATGAACTGGAAGAAATTCAGAATCGAACCCAACTTATCTCTCAGAGTAGCACCTTCTTTTGTAATTTAATGGAAAACTGGGACATGCATGTCCCTATATTTTGACTTTCCCATCTAGGTTTCCAGAATTACCGAGTCACCTTTGGAGTGAGTACCCATCTAGAATTCAGCCTATGGCAGTGATGGCGAACCTTTTTGAGACCGAATGCCCAAACTGCAACCCAAAACCCACTTATTTATCGCAAAGTGCCAACACGGCAATTTAACCTGAATACTGAGGTTTTAGTTTAGAAAAAAATGGTTGGCTCTGAGGTGTGCATTACTTGGGAGTAAGCTTGGTGGTAGAAGGTGGCTTTGCTTTGAAGCAACCATGCAACTCTTTGGACGGGTAAATCACGACCCTAGGAGGGTTTACTCAGAAGCAAGCCACATTGCCAGCAACTGAGCTTACTCCCAGGTAAAGGATCACACTTTAGTTCTTTGCATGAAAATCAGTGGGGTTTAACAGCACTTAACAGGGTTACCTATACTGCTTCCCCAAAACTAGGTCTTAGGTTTAATGCTAATAATTGAGCCCAGTGGCCCAGGCCAGCCTAGATGTCTGTTTGTGCGTGCCCACAGAGAGGGCTCTGAGTGCCACCTCTGGCACCCGTGCCATAGGTTTGCCATCACTGGCCTATGGCTTGTCTAACTCTATCCACATTATAGGCTCACTGCTAACCCTGAGTCTGTCCACTTCTCTGTCTCGGGCCACCTTGCCCCAGAAAAAGCACCAACATTACCTGGTCTCCTTTTTGAGCTAGCTCAGGGGTAGGGAACCTGCGGCTCTCCAGATGTTCAGGAACTAAAATTTCCATCAGCCTCTGTCAGCATGGCCAATTGGCCATGCTGGTAGGGGCTGATGGGAATTGTAGTTCCTGAACATCTGGAGAGCCGCAGGTTCCCTACCCCTGAGCTAGCTCAAGGAGCAATTCTGCTGTCATACCCCTTCCAGATACCTAGCAATGCACACTGAGAAAGGAAATTATCCACACCAGTTTCTCCAGTAACTCTCAAACCATGGCAAGATAATACAAACCCAGATTATTAAAATGGATTTTTAAAAAACTCAGAGCAAAGCTCAGGCCTGAACATGCAAGTCAGACCCTATCTAAGGTTCATAATCTCCAGGTAAGACCTGGAGTTGTCCCAGAATTACAACTGATATTAAAACTACAGAGATCAGTTCCCTAGAAGGAGCAGCAGCTTTGGAGGACGGATAGTTATGTCATCACATTCTGGCTGAGCTTCCTTATCTCCCCAAGCTCTGGCCTCCCCAGGCACTGCCCACAAATGATCACAAATTTCCCATACTGGAATTGGCAACCCTATAAATATCCAGATATCTGTTTTATGTGATGCTAATGCTTGGAAGACAATGGGACCCTCAAAATTAAGACTGCTTACTGAAAAGTAAACAACGTGTTGTCTTGTGTGGAGCTGCAATATGTGCAGAAATCTGTGCTCCAAAATAGGCAAGGTCTCCATTGAAATTGTGGCCCTAACAAATTTTTGTGTAGAATTCACTATACTACTGCCCCATGCCACGTTGTTGAAAGAAACATTCAACCTGAAGAAGATTTCTGGGGAACTGCACAGTTATGTTTCATGTGGTTGGTCCTAATAAAAGGCTTTATGTGGATTGTGGACAAGATTATAGTTATCCTACCTTTGATGAAAGCTTTTGTAATGCCTTGTCACTTCTGCCAATGTTTTGTTGTTGCTATTCTGGCTGTTGCTGCTCATAATTTTAACTGCCCAACCCAGATAAGAGGGAAGCTCTGTGACAGTTGGGTACAGCACAGTGAAGATGCCACCACACTGCCTCCAAAGCAGTTTCGGGCGGCGAAAACAGGAGGGGAATTCAAAAACTCTCCTGAAGCCTGAATAGCCCCATAGACCAGACAGGTTTATGCCATGGTTTCTGGTTGTGTAACTCGGTGGCCAGGAAGGAAGGTGTTCCCAGGCTGGAAGCTTGGTGGAAGCTGACAAAGTTTGGCTCCACCCACAGGAATGCCCCCAGCCTGCCCCCACGGTGCCAGCATGCTGTCCTAAGCTGGCATAGCTTCAGTGGCAGGCTGTTCGAGTATGGGGTTTTTAACCCCATAATTTTCAGCAACAGCAGAATAAAGCCGATGAGTTAAATTTCTGGCTTAAAAAAACCTGAACCCGAAATTTATCAAGCACAAGACGTTATATTCATCCCTAGTCACCACATAAAAGCTTGTCTCTGGTGGGGACCTACCTCATATCAGAAGCCACGGACACCCAGATGGGGCTATGTTTGGCATCTGCAAACACAACTTTCAATTAATAGTTCCAAAACTATGGAATAGCATTTAGTACAAATAAAGCCAGATTGACTTGACTAAAAGCACAGTGCTACATTAGCATCAGATGGTGAGAAAAGGCAAATATGTTTTAATAATGAAGACACTTTCCCATGCAGAAAAATCAAACAGAACAGACATTCTAGGACTGAGCCAGTTCAGGTTGAAGGTGGAAGATCCCAGTTACAAACATGCTTTTTGGAATACCAGCCTTTCAGGGAAAGTACTCTAGCAAAACCTTCTTTTACAATAGTTTAATGTGCTATGTAAATTGAGGGTCTTTGTTATATAAAAGAACCTCCCATTCGTCCAAGGCGGGGTAAAATGAGTACCCAGCTTGCTGGGGGTAACGTGTAGATGACTGGGAAAGGCAACGGCAAACCACCCTATAAACATTGTGATATGACGTCACCCAATGGATATGTAATGACCCAGTGCTTGCACAGGGGAATACCTTTATCTTTTTAATTCAAACATGCAATTTCAGCATATGTAATGGGTACAGTTACAGGAACTCTGCCCCTGATTTACCTGAATGCCTACACCAGCTCGAAAACAGAATTCACACGAATTAGCAGAGCAGAAGCTAGTAATGAATTAATTACTAATTATTGAAAATGTAATTAAAATTAAAAATTAATTAATTTTGGTACCACTCTAGGCGATTCAGCTGGTTCAGGAATGGATGTTCTGGATTTATTTGTATTGTTGTTATGGTTTTTTTTTTTTAAAAAAAAAACACAGAATAGGTTCAACAAAGCAGCTAAAAGGCAGGAGCTCTGAGGGTTCAAATCTTATCATAACTAGGCTGAGGGTTCTAATCTCATAACCATAACCTCATCAGATAGCCTCCAGAAAGCCCCTCTCTCAGATCGTTAGCCTTTAAACTGAATTACCTAACAGGGCTGTTGTAAGGATTCCAATAAAGTAACGGATGAGAGCAACTAGCAATGTTGGAAGTGCTAGGTGAACCTGGTTTCAGTCTGGGGTGCACAGAAAAAAAGGTAAGCATATAAACAAACATAATATTGCACATAGATAAAAATAAATAAAGTAATGGATGAAAGGCACTTGAAACAATGGAAGTGCTACATGCTAAGCGTTAGCCTCTCTTTAATCACCTTGAAAGCTTTGGTGCATTTATGCCCTTCAAGACGGTAAAGCAAACTCTGAAAATATTACTATCAGCAAAATCTTAAGGCATGTTTTGCAGCTGGGTGAAAAAGAATACGCAGCAGCATACATCAGTATAGTTGCAACAACATCCTCGACACCTGCTCTTGAAAGATGTATTCATTTTTATTTTATTTAAAATATTTTATGCCATCATTCTACCAGCTTAGGAGCAAGGAAAGTGTCTTCAGGAGGCAGAAGG
Source organism: Sphaerodactylus townsendi (assembly GCF_021028975.2). Lineage (NCBI taxonomy): Eukaryota > Metazoa > Chordata > Lepidosauria > Squamata > Sphaerodactylidae > Sphaerodactylus > Sphaerodactylus townsendi. Next base: position 37,269,382 of record NC_059426.1, on the reverse strand, counting down.
CAATGGTAAAGCAGGTGAACAGGCAGGCGAATGTCCCTAGAGGTATAAAGAATTGTGCTAACAGAGATCAAAATGCCATTACGATGTTGAGTAGTTAAGCCAAACCAGTTTTAACTTAGCTATTAAGTTGTGATTGTGGGACTTCTCCCAGCCACAGTTGTGCCAGTTTTTGTTACAATGTAATACCCCTAGATTTTTCATAATGCTAACATAACTGTATTAGTCATGGTAGCGCGCTGACCAGAATCTGAATTTATTCAGCTCCATTATAACCTATGAGAAAATTATCTGGGGGCATCTAGAGGCATCAGATTTGAAACACAGCTTCTCTTCTCTCCAGAGAAGAACCACCAAGAATGAGGGGGTCTAATTTTACAGCCCCCCAAAGCAGGTGCCCCCTCTGTTCTCCATTGTTTCCAATTGAGGCGGGAAAGCTTTTTTTCTGCAGGGAAAAAAGCAGAAGCATGCTTGTGAACAACCACAGGTCAGTGCCCCCCATCCCAAGAACCAGCACAAGCCCAACAGAACCAAAGCAGAATCCAGTAATCCAGCAGAACTACAAGCCAATGTTGCAAGCCCAACAGAACAAAAGTTAAGACAGAAAATCCCAGCAGAACAAAATCAAGTTAGGGGTGGGGGACACACACTGTTGCAAGGTCCACAAAACCACTGCGCAAAAGAGAAGCCCGGCAGAGCCCCGGACCAAAGTGACAATCCAAGCCCAAGAGAACCAATGTCAGGCCAGAGAATCCCAGAACTTTGTTGTTGGGCGGGGGGCTTTTCTTTTGTTACAACCAATGTATGGAAACACATCACAGCAAACTTAAGCACAGGGGGGCCACTTTTGAAAGCCCAGCAGAACCAAAGGCAATATGCACTGTGCAGAAGCCCAGCAAAACCCAGCCCACTCTGGCGGTGCAAACCCAATAGGAACTATGTGGCAGCAGATACTGTCCTCCCTCAATCCTCCCATCACTTGCTAGGCATTTCCTGGCAACCGTGTTTCTTTGATTACTTTTAAATTTGTTTCCGTTCAGATATTCTGCTCCAGATACAAATAAAACTTCTCTTTAGCAATAACTTTCAGTGTGTGATTCACTAGCAAACAAACACCACTACCCCCCACCACCCCACCCCCGGAAAGGTATCCTTAAGAATTGATATTGTGGTTACTTGGTCTAAAAATATAGCAGAAAAAACATTCCAGTTGCTTCTAAATTAACTTTTTTAAAAAATGTCTTCTGCTATTTATAATTGTATTTAACATATTTATCCCTTAAACAAGCTTTAGAAGCTTGCTTTAGAAGATTCCCACTTTTGCTAAGTAATAGCAGCTAGCGTGAATTCTTAAGGTTTTATTCAAACATTACTGCTATTTAACTGATAAAACCAGCTGGTCTTAATAATAAAATGACACTACAGAAAATTCAGTTTATATCAGAATCCTTCCAATTGCCATCTGTACAGTAAAGCTTAATAAACTACTTACTCCTCCTAACAGATGCTAATCATTGTCTGACAATACGTAATCAAAATCTGTTCTTTAACCCTTTTAGGGAAATTGATACATTAATAGGAAACCAACCTATCTAGAAATAACTGCGCTTGAGAAGTCGGCTTTATTATTATTTTCTGTCATTACTTTCAAATAATTTGCTCACCCACCAGAAATATACAATATCTTACTATAAAAGCACATATGTCTAACATTATTGCAACACATTCATATTAACTTCCTTTATATAGACATTTCAACCAATGGTTATAACAGAACATAATTCTAGGTATGTAATATCAAACCTCCTCCTACCAGTCACACTGTCTTTGCTTTAATTTTTTTTAAATTTATTTTTATCCATTATGGACTCCTATAATATAAAGAAGATTTGACAATAACCTAAATACAAACAAATAACAAATAACAAGACCTTTAACAGCATCAATACGCAAAATAAAACATATTCAGAAAAATCAAAGCAAATTCTGAAGATGGTAAAATTACTCAGGAGAGCTAAAAGCCTTAAATAAAAATCTGGCCACTATCTCTGTAATATGAGGCTGTTGGTCGCTAAGCACATAGGCTACTGTTTCATGATCTCTTCTCTCTGGTCTCTTCTTTAGAATAGCTTCGATAAAAAGTGACCGTTTGGGTGCCAAATTGAATAACCTAAATACAGTGGAACCTCGGTTTTCATTGCCTTTGGTTTTCATCGGTTTTGGTTTTCATCTATTCTTTCAGTGAAAAATTTGTCTCCGTTTTCATTGATTTGCCTCGGTTTTCATCAATTTGCAGTAAGGTGCAGGGGTTTGTGGAGAAAAATCACCCAGACAAAGCTGTTGCAGGCCATTTCTGCAACTGGTTTAATGACAATGTCTTGCCCCATTTCAGACAAATCTTAAAGAGACATCAGAAACAGACCTCTTTGGACAGCTTTCTGGTGCGACATTGGTCCACTGGCTCTGAAGCTGGTCCTAGTGTTATTGTTTGTTACTGTTTTCAGCATTAAACACTATGTTTATTCACCAAAAAATGTGTTTTTGGTATGTTTTTTGGAGCGCCTAGAACGGATTAATTGCATTAACATTGATTCCTATGGAAAAGTTTGCCTCGGTTTTCATCGGTTTCGGTTTTCATCGATTCTTTTCGGACGGATTACCAACGAAAACCGAGGTTCCACTGTACACGAACACTATCTGGAAAAGTTTGATTTTTGAAAAAATTGTCTCAGAATCAATCTGCCTACAGTCACCTAACGACAACCGGAGATCTCCAGTGCCTGTGAAATCTGTAGACTGCAGGGACTGAGCTAGGAGACCTTTCCTGCATGGTTGCCAACACCAGCTTAGGAAATTCCCTGCAATTTTGGGGTGATGGCTAGGGTGGGCAGAATCTGGGGAGCAGAGGAAGCTCAGTGGGGAGGTGATGCCGTAGTGGTCACTGTCCAAAGCTGCCATTTCCCTCTAGGGACACTAATCTCTGCAGTTTGGAGATCAGTTGTAATTCTGGAAGAGCCTTCCTTGGTAACCTGTTGTTCATGGAAAGCAAGTGTTCCGCCTCTGAATTACAGCTCATCCTGAAAACAGTACATTCGAAACGATGTTCCTCAATGTTCACCTTTCATTTTCACAGTTGTACATAAAACACAAACAATTTGCTCTTATTTTTCATCGCTGGAATTTTGTCTTACTTTGGAAGTACCAGACTAACCCAAGCTTGTCAGAGCTCGGAAGCTAATCAGGGTTAGCACTGGCTAGTACTTGGATGGGAAACTACCAAGGAAGTTCGTGGTTGCTACACGCTCAATGGCAAACCCCTCTGCTCATCTCTTGCCTTAAATTCCCCATGATGGGTCACCATAAATCAGATGAAACTTGACAGTAATTAATTTTTTAATATCATTAGTGGAATAGCCTTATAAAACATAAGCCGCCTATCTTTAAACTTCAAGTCTGATATAAGTAAGCAAAAAGAAAGGAGAACCTAATAGTTTCTCTATACAACATATTTTCTCTTCGCAAAACTGGTTTCATTCTCCATTGCCAATTTTCTCCTCGACCTAATCTGTATTCTTCAGTCACACAATGCAGATTTTACTTAATCTTTACTGCTGATTTGTCAGCAAATGAGTCTCTGAATTACAAACTCCTAGCAACTCCATATTCATTTGCAGTACTTCAACTTTAATATTTGTCTCTTTTTAATCTGCATGTATGTTTTGAAAAACTACTTTCCTTTAAAAATAGTCTTGAGATGTGTAATTACTTCTTGCCTTCCATTTTAAACAGTTTTACTTATTGCAAACACTTAAAACGGTGTGTAGAGATCTTATTCTTTTAGGTTTCTCAGTTATAATTATTGTTATTATATCGAAGCAAAGGTTTAATTAAACCTGCAGGTGCTGAACATATTCAAAGCAGAGAATTTTTAGTTTCCTTTCTCAACTGTGTGTAAAAAAATAACTGTGTTTCCACAATATTTCAGCATATTAAACCGAAATTTGTGGTTTCAAGCTGAGTTTGAAACACTCTATATAACCAGAGGATCATGAGTCATACCCCTTCAGTGAATGAAGAGAGCCATAATTTGGGGGTATTTAAATGACTAATGACAAAAAATTCAAAAGGACTGCCAAGATTTTGAGGTAGTAATTTAATTTTAAGACTTAAAGGTCTTCCAACAACCATACCCTGACATTCAAAATATCAAGAGTCAGAGTTGTGGTCCATGTGTTGCATGCACATACACAAACATACATATTTTTCAAATTGATAGGTCGATAGTATTAGGTTAGGAATGAATAAAATTTATGACACATCTATATGATTCTACTGAATAACATCACCTAAAGGTAATAAGTCATGTTGAGGTGGGGCAGTTGAGAATGCCTACTTCCTCTCTTGCAAAGCTGTAATTTGTGTCTCACAATTTAAGAGAAGGAAAACAGAGCTAGCAAGTAACACAGAGGTAGTCTATGGGCCATATGACCTTCTCCTATCCTCTGCAACGCTCATGTGGATGTCGGTCAGTCAGGTTGAAGCAACTGAATAGCAAAGGATTTTTTCAGGCTCTAGAATTCAACATACTAATTAAAAACAACATGCTCACAATAAAGTTGTCACTATGAGGTGTGGCAGTCCTGGAAAATAACCCTGATTAGGCATAACAGAAAATAGTACTTACCTAGGGGTTGGGGTATGTTGCATAAATTATGCCATGGCAGTTCTATGACAGATTAGTCAATCACATTATTATCCTATTCTCCCTCCAAGGAGTTGAAAGTAGCTTACATTGTTCTCTCCTCACAGCAATATGATAAGAAAAGTTAAGACAAGGGGGCTTCAGAGTGTGCAACCCACCACATCCACTCTTGCCCCTTATGGCTAATAGTATCATGCCAGGATGTTGGTCAGTCCAGGAGGTTGAAAAAGCCTCTCTCTGCAGAAGGTTATAATTCCAACCACTTTGGAAAAGGCACTTGTGAAACCTCTTCTGAAGAAAATATCCCTGGACCCAAGTAACCTAAAGAACTACGGGCTTGGTGGTGACTACTATTCCATTCTTGGGCAAGGTGCCTCAGGCAGTGGTGGATATACAACTTCAACTGGTTTTAAAGGAGATGGATTATTTACTTAGATCATTTTTAACAATATGGATTCAGGTCTGGCTTTGAATGAAAATAGCCCTGTTACCCTGACTGCTGACCTTCGCTGTGTGAGAGATGGGGGAGTGTGTTCCTGTTGATTCTCCTGGACCTCTCAGCAGCTTGGTATCTTTCTGGAAAGTCTGGTTGGACAGTGAGAATGGGGTATTATGCTTTGGTGGTTCAGTTCTTACTTGACCAAACAATTCCAGGAGATGGTGATGTGGGGTGGCTGCTCAGCCACATGGCATTTATGTTATGAGGTCCTGAAGGATTCCATCTTGTTACCTATGCTGTTTAACATCTACATGAAACCACTGGGGGAGGTCATCTAGGGATCTGAAGCATGATGGCATCTAGCTCTATTTCTCCTGTGTTCTCAGTGAAGTCCTGAATAGGTGCCCAGGGAAGGTAATGGGATGGATGACAGTTGGTAAACTGAAGCTCAATCCAGATACTATTGACTTGTTGTTGGTCAATGGAGAAGCTGTGGAGTCAGCCTGTCCTGAGGGAGATTAAAGACCCTCTGAAGGACCAGGTTCATAAGTTAGGGGTTCTACTAGATCTGGGCCTATGGTTGAAGGCTCAGGTCTCCTCTGTAGCAATCAAAGCCTTGTATCAGCTTCAGCTAGTTCTTCAGCTTCTGCTGTATTTTAGAAACTGTGATCTGGTCACAGCAATCTATGCTCTTATTCCATTGAAGAGACCTTATTGGAATTTGTTCTATGCGGAGCTGCCTTTGGAAACAGCAGAAACTCCACTTGGTCCAAATGGTCCCTTGGACAAGGTCAAACAATGTCAGGGGTAATGTCTGTTCTCCCACGCTGAATTGTAGCTGTTCCAGTTCTCTTACATTCATGTATTACAAAAAAAAAACTGAAGTAAGGGTATGGTACACTATTGACAGGGTTAGTGCAGTGGTGGGATCCAAAAATTTTAGTAACAGGTTCCCATGGTGGTGGGATTCAAACTGTGCCGTAGCTCCAATGGGGCTGGGCGGGGCACGACTGGGGCGTGGTCGGGCATTCCTGGGCGGGGCATTCCTGGGCGGGGTTGTGGCAAGGACGCAGCCGCTGCGCCGGTCCTTGGGCGGGAAACGAATGCACGCAGGCGCAGGCTGCCACGCACACCGGTGCACCTCCTGCTAGACTGCTTCAAGTTCTGCACACTACTGCTGAGAGGAGGGACGTAACGAAGGCAAAATTCACGTGGCAAAATCACCAATTAGTAACCCCCTCTCGGCACACACAAATAATTAGTAACCTACTCTCGGGAACCTGTGAGAACCTGCTGGATCCCACCTCTGGGTTAGTGTAAACTTTTCATTCCACCCATCTTAGAATACTATAGGTCAGCAAGATTAACCCACCAACTGAGGGGCTGCCCCTGAGCCAGGTATTGTTGCCTGTGAGATGCATGCCATCTTTCTCACTTTGACATTCCCAGGCAGCAACACAAACTGAATGTTTATCAAGATCCTGGTGAGATACCGTATATGGCAGGTAGGTTGTTGTTCAGCTCAGTATATTGCTAGTTGTACAGGCCTAAAGTTGGAGCTCACCATTTCCAGTTCATTTCCAAACAACAAGAGTTGATGCTGTAATGTGGGATCATACTAATGGTAACAATCATGAACATTCCTTGAAGACCAGCTTAAATTTATGTAAAAACAAGCAAACCATTTGATAGCTTATCTAAAACTTAACAGAACTATAATATTTCTGCAAATATCTGCCCTGTTATACCTTAAGCAGGTTTCACAGGGTTTAGCCACCTACAGAAAAATTATAGTCTCTTCTCTTTTTGTTGTATGGATCTGTCATTACAATCCCACTTTCTGACTTCTCTGCAGTTGCTTAAAACTTACAGGTTATCTTATCACCTTCTTCCTGTTTTGCTGTCACATCAGGGGCACTCCACTGAGGAATGTTCTTTTGACCTCTAAGTCATTTGTTCCATCCTATTTAATAGATCTGCTCTCACCATATGAACCTGGCTGTTCTCCGAATTCAGCAGATGCTAGTCCCTTTCCCATTTTGAAACATTTTTAAGGTTGCATGGCAAAGATTTAGTAGCTTCGCATTCTGCTTTGGAACTCGCTGCCAGTTATAAGCGGAAACCATTCCCAACTTGCAGGCTTTTAAAATCTAACCTTAACATGATTTCTTTTAGTCAGCGTTTCTAAAATGATTGTTTTAGCAATTTTTTTCTGTGCTACAAGATCTAATTTTAACTTTACTGATTGTAAACCACCTCTGGGATGCAGGCATGAAGGTCGCTACTGAAATACAAGATTGCATAGTATCGTAAAATATTCAGCTTGTACTGAACAAGGAAGGTAAGTGTTACACAGTACATATTTTTCTGGATATAGTTAAAATAGCTCAGCTCAAGATAAATGCCTGCCTTTATCTCTGACTACCAAAAGACATAGATTGAACTGATTTTAAATCATTTCAAATTTCTTCCCGGAAGTAAAAATTTCTGGCTATCAAGGTAACAACTATAGACCATTTCAGCCGTGTCTGCTGTACAACCAACCTTCAGGTATAGAAAGATATAAAATATTTGCTGTCCATGTGCATGACTGAACCCTGTATCTTGCCAGAGTATAGGTTAATATCAAAGGACCTAAATAGTTACTTCCACACGCTCAAGGGTCTGTGGACCTTTACCAAAAAGCAAGCCATCTTGGTCTCTGAGGAGACTTTCAAAAGCAGTTTTGACATGACTTAAAGGCTTGCTATTCATAAAAAAATTACCAGTTTCCACTCCATTTTCTTTAACATGTGTTTTATACCCCCTTTTCTCCCCAATGGAGATCCAATGCTGCTTACAACATCATTCTCCCCGTTCTTACTCTATCTTCTCAACAAAAATCCTGTGAGGTAGGCTGGACTGACAGAGCAGATGACAGGCCCAAACTCACTCAGTGAGCTTCTATGTTAGAGCAGGACATCTGAACCTGACTCCGTCAGATGCGAGTCAAACACTCCAACGACCGTACCATGCCGACTCTCAAATATGAGTAGGGGATAACAATTATCTCCAGGCCATGTGAATCACTAGATATGTCTCAAGAGCAGGTTATTTAAGTCTTGAAAACCACATTTGTTGCGCCCATTGGTGATGCACTTCAGGGCAAATCTGAGGGGAGAGTTAAACCAAGCAACTCCAGGGAAAGCAAGGAAAGATAAATGGAACAGGACGAAAAGGTGGGAGATGGTAATGTACCAATTTTCAAAGGTATGTCATCTAGTGAATTTCCACAGCATGAGTGGAGATTTGAACCTAGATCTCCAAGACACTAGTCTGACACTCTTAAGCCAGTGTTTTCCAACCTTTTCAATGTCACGGTACCCTTGACCCCACTCTTCATATGTCATGGTACCCCTGCCATCCTCCCCCACCTTCCCCTCCCAGTTCCCCTGCTTGCTTCCCCACACCTTCCCCTCCCAGGGTGAAGGGAAGCACCGGGTGGGGCAGAATTGGCTGCTGACCTTGCGGCAAGCCCTGCCCCCTGGGCCAGCTCCATATCCTTGCTGGTGCCAGCGGGAGACACCGAAAAATAAGGGGAGCCGGTAGCATTGCTGCGGTACCCCTGGGACATGCTCACGGCAGCCCAGGTTACCATGGAACCCTGGTTGGGAATCGCTGCTCTTAAGCACTATGCCACACTGGCTTATTGAATGAGATGAACCACTCTTTCCAAGTATATGTCCCATGCCAAAGGCTATTGATATTACTAAAGAGAAGAGAGTTGGGTAGATAGGGATAGATCTACCCAAGCTCATTAAAACAAAGACACAGATGTAAAACAATTGAAATGTTTATTGCCTAGGAATGAAAGTCAGATACGTGAGACTACCAGTTCTCCTGCAGTAAGGTTCATTCTTGTAGCAAGGCTCCCTTGCTTTTGAAAGCTGCATTGACTCAGAAGAATCACAAGTAAATATGTTCCATCACTACATGTCTATGACAGATGTAATTGTTGGGGTCAAGCAACTGTTCACAAAGCATCTTGCAATTGAAATCAGGAGATGAGTATTGGCAACCACACAGCAGAGTAAGCCATTTCAGCTCGTGGTTGTGTTCCAGGTTCAACAGGCGTATTGTGAATGGGGTCCATCCTTGTCTCTACCCCTACACAAAACACACAAGCAGAATAGCAATTAATGTTGCACAGTATCAACAGTCATATCAACCTGGAGCTCTGGATTTGAGAGAGTGGCACCATGAAGGTACTCTTAAATTTCTATGCCTCTGAGCCCACCCTTGGTGTTTCCCACACTGTGCAGTTGCTGAACTAATACCTACCCATCCTTTATAAGGACTAGCATGGCAGCTCTGCAGTTTTTGTTTCTTCACGGTGCTCTTATCCTGGAAGGCAAATAGCATCGTAAATGTTTAGCCAACATTAGCAACATTAGCAAGGCTTTGAATGGAGGGCAAGATCATCACCCAGAAATGTGGTTGTGCTTCCTGTTTCTTCTACTTTCATGTGAGTTTACACTGGTTTGATGACATATACTGACAATGGAGTGATGTCATACTGACAATGAAGTGATGTCATACTGACAATGGTTTGCAAGGCTATCTACAAGGGTGGGGGGCTTTTGGTGCCCTCACGTGGGAGACACTGCTAGCAACTGTTGATGGAAAGAAGTGTTAGTGAACCAATGTTTTGTTTTGCCATCAAGTCCCAGTTGACTTATGGTCACATGGTGACCCCTTAGGGTTTTCTAGGCAAAGAATGCTGAGACAAGGCAAAAAAATGCTCATAGAGATGCCATTTGCCTGCCTTTGCATAGGAACTCTGGACTTTCTTGGTGGTCTTCTACCCAAGAACTAGGGCTTACCCTGCTTATCTTCTGAGATCTGACAAGATCAGGCTAGCCTGGATTAATCAGGTGAGCCAATACACTGCAGAAATCCTGTGAGAGTGGGGGGGAGAGACACTGGCAGTAATCATAGCTTGAGGCAAAAAGATCCTAATTCCTTGCTTACCTGTGTGGGCTGCGCTGGTCTTGAATCCCCAGCAGAAGGAGAGGAAGATCCAGGTTGGTGTTTTCATCTTGGGACAAAGCACCTATAAGAGTTCTGAGCACAGCAGCGTTAGGTGCTACAGGAACGATGGCTCTCATCATTGGTTGCTTGTGCAAAGTGCTCCCTTTTCTTGCAAAGTGCCTTTTCTCTAAACACGGTGTGTGACACCCATGCCATACACTGTATTATATGAAAAACAGCTGACCTGTGGGATGGATATAATGCTACGGAGAGCTCTGGCTGGCTGCAGACTTTGTGTAATAAGCTACACAGTAGTTATGCTGGAATTGCAGGAAGCTAGGGAGGGAATTTTTTTAAAACTCCCACTGAATTCACTGGGTAGTATTTATACTTATATCAGCGTCTTCTGAGGACAAGGCTTGGGAGGATACCAAATGAACAGAATTTGTTCATTAATCTGTTCCTCTCCAGCATGTGTCCACCACTGCCCATTGCTGGTCCCTACACTATTATAGTATTAAGGGAACACGACATTTCTGTACCTCAAGATACACAAGTGGATATTTGAGTTATACCTTCATACAGCTTAGTTGTTAAACCTAAACCAGTAACTGGAGAGCCAGTGTGGTGTAGTGGTTAAGAGTGTGGAACTGATATCTTTAAGACCCAGGTTTGAATCCCCACTTGTGCCATGGAAGCTCCCTGGGTGGCCTTGGGCCAGTCATACTTTTTCAACCCAACCTACCTTACAGAGTTGTTTTGAATATAAAATGTAGGAGAGTGATGTAAGTTGCTCCGTGTCCCCACCAGGGAGAACGGTGAGTATAAATAAATAAATTTAATAAATACACCCTCAATTTTTCAAGAGCCACATGTGACTATCTTGTGTTCCTGGTGTGGCTCCTGCTTCGTGTTTGAGAAAAGTGGACAAGGCCCTTGCCTAGTAGAGCCTACGGGTGGCAGCTGATTTTCATCTTGAAACAGATGCCCCCAGAGCAGGGGTCTGCAACCTGCGACTCTCCAGATGTTCATGGACTACAATTCCCATCAGCCCCTGCCAGCATGGCCAATTGGCCATGCTGGCAGGGGCTGATGAGATTTGTGATCCATGAACATCTGGAGAGCTGCAGGTTGCAGACCCCTGCCCCAGAGGAACCAGTAAGGTATAAGGCTCCCTGAGGCACAGACTTCATAACAGGAATGCAAGCAAATGTGACTCTTTGGGTTGATGGTAATTGTAACTGTGGCTCTCTGGGAGCCATGGATTGAATACCGCTATCTTGATCTTCAGAGGATCTGATGTAGGAAAGGAAAGCAAGTGGAGTATATATACTGTGAGGTAAATAGGTGAGGCCATCTGAATAGAAGTAGCAATGAAGTCTGTAGCATGTGAGTCACAATGAAGATAGCAAGGTCAATAGGTGAATGCATCTGAATAGAAGTAACCTGGCCTTTGTTCCCTTTGATTGCTGTTATCTATAGTTGTCCTGTGTTTGTGTGCAGCTGATTAGTCACTGTCTTAATTCTAGTGTTTTTCAACACTGGCAGCCAAATTCTGTTCATTTTCATGGTTTCTTCCTTCCTGTTGAAATTGTCCATGTGCTTGTGGATTTCAATGGCTTCTCTGTGTAGTATGACGTAGTGGTTGTCAGAGTGGTCCAGAATTTCTGTGTTTTCAAATAATATTCTGTGTCCAGGTTGGTTTATCATGTGTTCTGCTATTGCTGATTTTTCTGGTTGAAATAGTCTGCAGTGCCGTTCATGTTCTTTGATTCTTGTCTGAGCACTGCGTTTGGTGGTTCCCATGTAGACTTGTCCACAGCTACACGGTATGCAGTAGACTCCTGCAGTAGCTAGAGGATCCCTCTTATCCTTTGCTGAACATAGCATTTGTTGAATTTTCTTAGTGGGTCTGTAGATTGTAGATTGTAGATCAGTTTTCCTATGCGGTCAGTGGTTCCCTTGATGTATGGTAAGAACACTACGAAAAAAAGCCCAGGTTACTTCTATTCAGATGCATTCACCTATTGACCTTGCTATCTTCATTGTGACTCACATGCTACAGACTTAATTGTGACTCACATGCCAAGCTACTTCTATTCAGATGGCCTCACCTATTGACCTCACAGTATATATACTCCACTTGCTTTCCTTTCCTACATCAGATCCTCTGGAGATGCCAGCCACAGATGCAGGCGAAACGTCAGGAGAGAATGCTGCTAGAACACGGCCATACAGCCCGGAAACCACACAGCACTCCAGTGATTCTGGCTGTGAAAGCCTTCGACAATACAAAGCTTTTCTTTTTTATGTGTTTGCTATAAAGTATAAATGGTGATCAATGATAAGTATCTGCCAGTGGAGAAGACTACGGCTTACAGCTTCTGTGCCAAACAAAATGTGAGTTCACATCAAGGCAACCAATACAGCTGAAGTACAATGTATATCATACAGTTTGAGGTACTTCCATATCAAACTGGGGCATAGCACCACCAGAGTGAATAAATATTACCTGAAAACTTAAAAACTTGCTTTCATGAAAACATGTATCCAAACAAAGATGCTAGGATGGAACCAGACATTGCAATAAACTCCTAGGGTGCCACCAAAAGTAACACTTCTCTGTTAACTCCTACTACTTCTGTGCAATGTCCAGTTAAATATATTTTATGTCTTGACACCACGACACTGAATGACAGACAGTGCTGTGGAGCTCAGATAGGGAAATGGTCAAGATGACGATAGTTGGACTTGAGAGGTGATAGTGACATGTTATTGGGATATGTACCATGAGTCTGTCCCTCCCTCCCTCCCTTCGTCACATCTGTTTTACCATCAGGTTCCCAGCCCTACCATTCCAATGCTAAACACAGTGATTTGGTAAGATCCTACCATAAGCACTAGAGGGAACCAACAAATTACATTTTATGATTAAAACATGGAGTGTTGTTCAGCATGGGCTCCTTGGATTCAAATAGGAAAAAAACCCACTGCCTCTTAAAATCTCCACCAAGCTTACACCTTGATCACATGACCATGGTTTGGAATTGACTCCCCATTTTGGCGAGACTTGATTCTGTACAGGATTCAAAATGTCAGACCCATGGATTTTTTTTTGTTATTGTTCAATGTGAAGGGAACAATCAGACTGTACAGTCTTTACTCTCACTAACTGTTTTCAGTCACTTTAATGAAATACCACGTTGTTCATTTCTACCAATGACTGGAAACTCCACAACTGAATTCTGCAAGGAGCAAATGAACCATAATAATGAAAATATCCAACAGCACTGGAATATCATTTCTCACAGAAATGAGAAGCCACCACTTTCAGATGTGACAACGCTGAAAGCAAAAGAATTAATAGACACTACAATGCAGGCATTATTGTTTCAATCTTGCAAGGATGATTCATCAGCAAAAACATGTTTCTTTGCATGAATACTCTCCCCTGCTCCCCACCCCGAGTGTGCAAAAGATAATCAGGGATGAAGGAAGCCTCCTCAGCACCTGGCAGTATGCACACGACGTCAATTCTCACAGCGCTAATCCTTATGGGGATGAGAAATGTGTTTTCCAGAGCAACTCACCTCTGTCTCACTCTTTCACACACACCTTCGTAAGAAATATTAAATGGTTGATCCAACTATTACCATTATTGGATACGTTCAATGTATTAAATATGCGTTTAAAACTACAGAGTTAACACTTCTGTACTCCTCTGTTACAAATCATCCTCTCCTGAAGCTAGAGAACAAAGTGTTATCGGCGGGTTGTTAGATGTGCTTGTATGTAACATCTAAATTATGTTCTTAAACAGACTCACTGAATCAATCCCTAGGAGAAATCTGTCCCTACATCTGGATAATACATCATATACACAATAGAAAAATATAACTGCACCTAAATCTTATTGAAATTAATAGCTCTTGCACTAACAAGAGTGGTGCCCCAGCCAGTTCGCCATCTAGGCTACCATCTACTGTGGCTCGCCACCCTCCCTCCTCCCCAATTTTTCCCTGGGAAAATTTAATGAAAAATGGGGTTGGTCGGACGCCTCCTATTATTCCTATTATTATTATTATCAGTATAATGTTACCGCTGTTTTAAAGATTTTAATAACTTATTTATTGTGTTTTAAGTTGTTGTACACCGCCCAGAGCCCCTAGGGGATGGGGCGGTATAAAAATGTAAACAATAAATAAAATAAATAAATAACATATGCTTGGTTCCGTGCCTCTGACTTTCTCTTGGGCCATTTTTCTGCAGCCTGATATCACATACATAAAATTACCCAAATGCCAGATACCGAGGATGTACTTACTGTGATCAGATGGTCAGTTCTGTATCATCACTGTTTTGCAAGCTGAAATACACAAAAAGGATGACATTTACTTGAATGCTAAAACAGTTTTCTGAAAGCAAACTCAACAAATACAATGTTAAGGAAGCTCTTGTACCTTTAACAGCTGAGGAGAAGAAGGGAACTTTGGCAAGTGGGGAAAGGAAAAACTGTTGTTGCTTAAAATGCCTCTCTAAATAAGTTATGAAAGGTTAGGGGGTGGAGCATGTTCTTCCTAACTGTAACCCTACGTCCCACATGCTATTTCTAGTTACATTATGAAACAAGCAAAAAAGGAAATAAGTTCAGAAGTCATTTTAAGAGAAAAATGAAAGAAAACTAGACAGTGTGGTCGTGAAGCAGAAAGACTAAAATCTTTCCAGGATATTTCAGTATTAGGTAAGGGTGAATAGACTGAACTGTATGCCAGACAAGAATCAGAAAAAATGCAGACTTGGAAAATAGGTGTATACCATGTTCTGGTAAGCTCAGGTAAGAATCTGAGTGCATTCCTGGACTTTTCTTCATTGGCAAGTGACAGAGTAGTTAGGAGCACTTTTTACAAACTCAAGCTGTTACAACTGATCCTGTTCCTGGATAAAGCTGATCTCATGTTCACACATGCCTTGGTTGCAGCCACATTAGTCTACCACAACATTGTTTCCTTGAGCCTGCCTTGGTAAATGATCTGGAAATCTCATTTGGCATGAACCAGTATAAGTCAGCTGTGACTTGACTGCACGTCACACACACGCATGCTAAAAGGGGTCTCTTACAATATGTATATCAACTGCACTTTCTCCTGCTCTGTGTCACAGTTCAATTCAAAGTGCTGCTATTGCACCTTTAAATTCCTAAATGGCTTAGGTTCATAGCACCTGAAGAACCACTTTTACCTGTCTAAGCCTATTTTAAGTTCTGTGGCCATCAGGACTGTCCTTATTGTAGAACACCATGCTGTCAGACAGACTGTTGGCTTTCAGAAAGCCCTTTTAATTACAGCCCCTAAACTATGGAACCCCACCCTACCCCAAGAAGTATGATCTACACCATCACCATAGGCATTCTGGTGAAATATATTCTGGAAAGCTTTTATAGAAAGATGTCTTGCCAAGGGATTTAATTGAATGTAATTTATTACCCTATTCTCATAATGTCTTTTTTCTCAAAAAGAAAGGGGAGGAGAAATCACATGGTTTCTGCATGGGGTTCCCTTATTGTATTTATTTATATTAATTTTATTACGTTTATACCCCGCCCATCCCTAACCGCAGCCAGGCTCAGGAGAAAATCATGCAAATAGGATATCCAGTCATCAAATGTCCTTCTCTTTCCCTTGATCCACTTCTGAATCATGTCTTTAGAATAGAAGTCCAAGTTCTTTTTTTAAAAAATTCAACAGGCCTTTGATTGAACCAGTCTGGTGGACAGTGGAAACAAAAACAGCAAAATTTAGTTCACTATATGGATGAAATAAAATGAACATTTATTTCATTATTTGTTTTGTTTTTTATCCCGCCTACCGTGTTTCCCCGAAAATAAGACAGTGTCTTATATTAATTTTTGCTCCCAAAGATGCGCTATGTCTTATTTTCAGGGGATGTCTTATTTTTCTGTGTTCTGTTCGTCGGGCATGCTTCCAAACAAAAACTTTACTATGTCTTACTTTCGGGGGATGCCTTATATTTCGCACTTCAGCAAAACCTCTACTACGCCTTATTTTCAGGGGATGTCTTATATTCGGGGAAACAGGGTATCTCTTCAGTGGAGATTCAAGGCAGTTTACATTATTCCTTCATTTTATCCACCCAGCAACTCTATGAGAAGGTTAAGCTTAGAGACCATGATTGGGCAAAGGTTACCCAGTGAGCTTCCATGATATGAATGGGTATTTGAACCCAAGTTTCCCAGACACTAGTCCTGTGGTGGCGAACCTATGGCACTCCAGATGTTCATGGACTACAATTCCCATCAGCCCCTGCCAGCATGGCCAGTTGGCCATCTACTCTGCACTAGTCTGATACCCTTAGCCACTACACCACTACAACATAGCATTTCCTAGTGTTAGGAAGGAGTCTATTAAAGTTTGATCCCTAGACCTCTCTTGTATAATATATCTGAATTTTTGTGGTTCAAGCTGATAGCATATTTTATACACCATCCAGAAAGTGCCATCTCAAAGATCTCCTGAAGGTCACCTTTGAAGTCAAAGATCTTTTCTACATATTGTGATTCCCCGTGTTAGCCATAGATGAAGTTAACAAAGTCAGCCTCGTGATGAAATATAGCCCAGTGAGGGAAAGGGATGAATGACATAACTGAAGAATATTTTAATAAACCCTTGCAGGAAATAGAAAGGACTTTGCAAGACCATCTACTCTGACTAAAATCTTCCCACAGAAATTGAAAGATGTGTCATTTGTTACCCTTACAAGAGTAAAAGTGACACCTGAATGGTACAATTACCAAGCAATGTCATTGCCCAAGTGCTGTTTAAAAAATATTCTAACCTTAAAAATTTTCAACAGGTTATACCTGCTATCACCAATATATATATTTCCTCTGTGTGGCTTCAAGACAATAGATCATGACAAAGTATTTTCCATTCACTGGTGCACAATAGAGACCAACAGTCTAGCTTTGCAAAGGCTAAATATATAAAAAGATGGCATAAGGAAAAATACAAAATCCCTAGCCCATCATACAGTTTCATGAAAGGCAGATAACAAACTGACTTAACAGAACCTCAAGGCAATTCATTTAAAGCCAAGTCTACATGTGCAGCATAATATGGAGGTAGAATCATGGAGTGTAAGAGTTAGTTTTAACACTTCTCTAGTGCTGCTGACAAGTCTATCTTTTGGTTTCTCGCTGCCACCATCACCACATTGATGTGGCAGGAGTTTCTTTTCTCCCCATCTATATACAGGCCAGTAAACAAGTTTGGGATCATTACCAAACACAGGAGAGTTAGCAGGGTAAGCAGAACTTAATGGACCCCTGCCCCAACCCATTTAAGAAAACAACAGATTCATAAAGAAACCAAGACTTGCAGTTTCAGTTGTCAGACCATTAATCAAGATCTCTCAGTGATTAATTGATGTGCTTTTAGCCACAAAAATATCCTACTGTATTCAACCACAGAAAGAACTGACTCCAGATTCAATGCTGTCTCTAGAGGGTAACATGACCTGCGACAAGCTCCTCCCACTTCTTCCAGCCTTACAAGATGACAAAATCTCACAAGACCTCCATGAGCCTTGCCACCCAAATGAATGGCACTGGCTTGGGCGAAAGTGTGTTTTGCACAGACCCTATTTCCCACTTGATTGGCAGCTTCTTCTGGGAAGCATGAGGTCACCTCAAGCCCTAATTCACCCTACCCAAGGGATGCTCTGTGCACATCTGCATTTTCTACAAATAAGTCTAACTACTCCAACAATTTAATTAAGACTATTTTGCTGAAAAATTAATCTGGATTCTAATTTTCTAGGCAGGCTGCTGAAACCAAAGAAAAGTTGCCAGTGCCTAGCCTAGAGCACATATCTCCCTGACTGCACATGATAACACCATATGAAACCTCACAACAACAGTATGTTAGGAAGAAAGATTTTGGCCGAGACCTTCATGAGTCAGGATAGAGTTCTATTCACAGGGCATTATTAATGTGGGGGAAGTCTGTACAAGGTAATCCTTCACCAGAAATCTGAAGAAGTCCATTTTACCACTTCAGCATTCTGCCACCTCATTATCACCCTATTCTGTTGAATGCGCAGGACATGCTCGAGCAATTCCCATTATGAATGGCATTTTTTAAAAAAAGAGCTCCTGGCCTCCTTTACAACCACATTAGCAGGACTCAAAACCACAACCTGTAAAAGTAAATCGCTCTAAGTACAAGTTCATTGGTTTAACTGCACTGTGGATCAGACAAGAGAAGTAACTGATGAGCTAGACATAAAAATGCATCCTGTCTTAGATAAATTAAACTGTCTCCATTTGTATAAACAGCAGCAGACAACAAAGAAGTTATTCATGAAGTTGAAAGATGTATGTACAGTGGAAAGATGGAGAAAATCTTATTGCCAAATCAAAAATGGTCTAATTCTGTATCAAAACTCAATAAAACATTCTGCCAACATAAAATCTATACGGAGCTGGAGAAAAGAAAGTACAAGGAAGGCAGGAGATACAGGCATTTAAAAATTATCCTTGCATGTTTACCAATAAATTAACATGGTAGTTGGAAGGGTCAACCAAACACTTCCTTTAGAAGAGACACATGATCTGGGACCAAAGGAATCTCATTTCCTCAAAGGAGCTTGAAATCTGCCAGGGCTTGGAAAGCTGTTCTTTTGCTGCAATGCCATTTAACAGTAGATGACTTCCACATGTGGCAACGATTAAGAATTTGGGAATGTTTGGCTCTCCCTCTTGGACTTCATAGCATGTTACGCGAGAATGATTGGACCAACATCCTCAGAAACTGGAGAATAAGAAAAGCAGTTGCACTCATTTTCTTGCTGTAGAGCCACAAGCCTACATACAGGGCTATGAACCATTATCACGAGGTAAATCCCACAGAAATCCAACAGGTTTATTTCTGAGTAAATAATGTTGACATTGGACTGAAAAGCTGTCTGTCTGTCTATCTATCTACCTGCTGGTTTTGTTATGATGAGATTCACTTTTCTCTCTCTTTATAGTAATCTCGTTGTTTTTATGCTCCCTTGCAAACTTTTTGCACCACTGCTCAGAAGGAATCCACCAAATCTAACATTGGTCATTGCAAAATCTGGCTCAGTTTTCCAAAAGGTTTCTGACTTGCATTGAATTCCAAAACTGATCTCCTGTTGCTATGATCAAGTGGATAAAGGAGAACAATCTGCAGCTGAATCTCCACAAGACAGAATAACGGGGAAATTAGAAAATGGATATAGTTTGGAGCATGTGTTATTTTTAAGAACCCAGAACATTCCTACTCCAAAATCTGCTTAACAGATTGTAGATGGGGCCACCTACACTTTTTCAGAGGTTCTCTCGCCTGTGTAGAAACTGGCCCTCTACAATGATCCACAATTTAGTAATTTTCAGGCTTTGAAGACAACTCAGAATATGACTTGGCATAGACTGCAACGGATCACTTTTTATTTAGTATATGACAGTATATCTAGACAGAATTAGTTGCATGTCATAGCTAGTGTGTTTTCTTCTTTAAAAGTCAGTTTCAGTTTGTCGTCTACTTCCTCATCTCATTCACCAAGTTTGGTCCGTTCAGTAGGTGTGGAAAAGTACAAAGAACAAACCAACAAGAAAGGCATATGATTTGCATCTAACACTGAAGCTGAGAAAAGGTTAAAGGACAAAAATCAGTATTTGCATTTAAAATAATATTTATTTTTGCTAGTTTGCTAAGCTGTAGCGGGATATTATAGTTCTGTGTGATAGCCAATTATACTGTTTTTGGCTTCACTGTAAAGTGAAATATAAATGGTATAACTATTTCAAAGGTTATATATAACAACAACAACAACAAGCCTTTATTGGCATACAAAACAGGACAAAATTTCAAAGTAAAACAGGATTAAAAAACAGAGTTAAAATTACTAATTTCCAGTATAAAATTCGCAACAGTCTCGCAAAAGAGCACATCAGAGCTGTTCAGGAGGTTGGGTATCTTGTAACACTCTTGCCACTGAGAACATTGCAAGAAAATAGAATTCATATATTTCATGCGTATCTTATCATATTTAGGGCATACAAACAGAGAATGGTCAAGTGTTTCAACTGTAACCAGATCACAAGAACAAACCCTTTTAGAACGTTCTATATTCTTAAATCTTCCCTCCAGGAGAGCTGATGGCAGCACATTACATCTTGCAGTAGCCAAAGCTCTCCTCTGGGTGGGATTAATCAGCAGACGAAGATATGTTGCCATAATTCCACGCTCGCATGGGATTAATAAGGTAGTCGGGGAGCAGGTTGTCTTGGCTGCAAGAGTCAAATAATGAAAATCAAGATCCAAGAGCCTATTCTTAACTAGTCTGAAGGCTTCCACCTTTGTGAGCATAAGGAGTGATTCCAAAGGGAAACCAATAGCTTCAACCTTTCTAAAAGGTATACCATTCAGAAATAAAGTGATCTGATAACAAAGAGGGAATATAACTATTGGATCCCACTAGAAAATGTATATGCAGCCAATATTTTATGGCCCTTATCCATGCCAAGGTTTCTAGAGTTGTTTGGCCCATCTCTATGCACAGCGCAGCATAAGGCACAGGTTATATATAACTTCGGTGCACAATTCATATGCAGTGCCTATCACATTTATGCACGTGCAGTGTCAAATACACACGAAGCAGGGCTTTTGTGTGTGCGCGTGCATTCGTCCTATGCAGTGGAAGCTAAGGGTGATTCTACATAGGCCAAGTAAAATGGATTGAGGCCCCCTTTAAAAGCATTGGGGAGGGGAGTTCCCCAGAGAATTCATCCTCAAAACGCTGCAAATCCATTTTAGTAGCCCGAACCCGGGTTTAATGAGAATTGTTAATTTAGCAACTGTTTTTCACTAACCCAGGTTTCAAATGCTTTCTGCTTGCCTGTGCAAACTATGGCAAGCAGGAAGTGTTAATTCCCCACCCCCTTCCCTTCACCATTATGGTGGATTCCTCAGGCAGCCGCCATTAGTGGAGATACTCTAATAGGCAGCCACCATGCTGTGCAGATAGGTGGGGGAGATTCTCAGGTGGGGGGATTCTCAGCTGCGTGGTTTGCATGGAAACACATTGTTTCTATGTGAACTGTGCTGCCTTCTGCGTCTGGGATCCCAGTGATCCTGGCTGGCCCCTGCAGCCAAAATGCAAACGGCAGCAGAGGCAGCAGAAACAGGTTCCATGAACCCGTTGCTGCCCATGCAAAATCAGCCTGTAGGTACAGAGGCACCCCATAAATTATGATGGTGGAAGACTGACCACTTGTAAACTGGAAGTGATGTTTCACTAGGGCACTTGTGATAAGACACACATTAAGCACAATCATTGACATCACTTTAGCCAACTCACCCAGCAATCATACGAACACTGTTTTGCTTTGATTCAATCTCTTGAAGGACGCTCACAGCCTTGAACGCTGCAAGTTTTAATATATTTTGTTTTTGTATTATTTTATACCAATAAAAGGATCATGTGCGTATGTACATAAGTACAGTTATGGACCTATGTCAGCTGTGGAGCAGTCTGGCCTCAGTGTGTTGGCGAAGGACCTGGGCAAAAATAAGGAATTGGGGTTTGTCACACAGATTGGGCCTTCTTTAAAGGTTTCAGGGAGACTGTGAGCAAAAATAAAACATGAACTGACAAGTGACTGCTCAGACAATACAGACATCTGTCCAAGGCAATCTCCTCCCACTATAGCATATTTCCTTATCATGTGAGCTGAGGTGAGACGTGACAAACATGATCCAGTGCTTGCCACTTACATGGAACACTTTGCTAAGTTTGTTGAGACTACTGTTAATAACATTTCTGATTTCCATTGACGATACAACTATGTGTTTTGCAGGGCAGACTAGACATTTAACTTACAGGGAAATTTTCCCCAGGGCGGGGCCTCCCTAAATTATCCACAGGTGCTGCTTCCAAATCTTTTTTCCAGGCTGAAGTTGGCGACCCTTGAGGCCACTTGGCTCACGTTCTTCATCAGCAGTAATAACTGGAGTCAGCTCGCCCACTGTTTCCTTCCCAGTGGTGGCCAGTTTGCAGGAGGAAGCAATGGGTGAGGTAATGTCCATTCTCGTGCCACCGAATTGCCCGTGTCCAGGCTTGTAGCACCACAGGGGCCACTCAACTTAGTTTGTGCTTGGGCCATTTTTACCTCACAGTCCTCTCCTGGTGTTTTATCTCTGGCGGATGATCCCAGTACCGTGCGATTTCTATGTGTGTGTGTGGTTTATAAAATTTGCATCTTGCAGGATATGCTTTACGTACGTTTACACACCATTTTCTCTGAGCATGTGTGGTCCGTCTGTCATCTGGGTCATGTGTGAGGATGTATCTTCTATACATGTTTGGTTTGTAGGTTCTATGCAGATAGGATGTGTACATACATAGGATTGGTAAATGAACCTTTGTGAGGAAGCTCTGTTCTCCATCACTTTTTGAGGATGCCAGAACACCCTGAAAACCAGTTATTTATTTATTTTTGTCTACAAGAGACCAGCTGTCTCAATTAACTTGTTTTATATTACTGGGATTTGTTCTTTCCTTTAGATAAACCATAGCAGCCCACCCACCCCCCCTCTTCCTTCACACCTTCAGTTTGCTGCTCTCAAGAGCTGCTTGCTATACATTGTTAATCACAGCCAAGGGCATTTTACAAATAATCCCGCACTTCAAAGACAACATGTCCATATTTCACATTTTTAAGAAACTGCTCAGCTATGTTTAGAAATTGATCATTTTCCTTGTGCTCTGCCATTGTTTCTAAAGCACGCTGCTGCACTCTTCAAGGTCACAAGTTAAAAATGATTGACGAACGATGGTTAGCAAAATGTCTTCTAAGGCAGAAGTTAAATATATTCGAGTCTCTCACCATAATTAGTAAAAACCGTCACACTCTTATTATATTCTTAAAATAACTCTCTTTAAAGAGAAATGATCATGCTGCAATAGACTCTGGTTAAGATTTCAAGTGATAAAGATTAAAGCTACATGATATATTTGCATTATGCTTTGCATTATGTATGAGAAGACAGAACTTATTCTCACATAGTTCAGCTCATTGTGGCTTTCAGAGCACTCTGAATCTGTATTATTCATTCTTGCAAAGAGCATTTTCTTTCAGCAACCTCTTACTCTGTCCTTTAAGCGATGCAAAGACTAGGGATGTGCATTCAGGTGAAACCAAACTGAAAATATGCCTGAAAAAATACCATATCAGTATTTTCCAGTCACATTTAGCACCCCAAATATATCTAGGAATTTTTCACCATACTAAAAAAAAATGGTCCCAAAAAATCCCAGAAATATTTGGAATTAACCAGGAATATAGGGAGTCCTAGATATATTTGCAGGCTTCCATGACTGATTTCTTTTTTTTAATCCCCTTTTCGTTTGTTTTTGTTTGTTTTTGTGCCTCCCAGAGATCGATGGGCTCACCACAGACAGCATGATGTAATGATTAAGAGTGAATTCTAATCTGGAGAACCAGGTTTGACTCCATGCTCCTCATGAGTGGGGGACTCTAATCTGGAGAACTATGTTTGTTTTCCCCATTCCTCCACATGAAGCCTGCTGGGTAACCTGGGGCTAGTTACAATTCTCTCAGCCCCACCTACCTTACAAGGTGCTTGTTCTGGGGAGAAGGAGTTTGTAAGTTGCTCTGGGACTTTTTAAAATGGAGACAAACAGGGTATTAGTTTGTCTATTTCAAATCTAGTTGTCAGTTTCAAGGGTTTTTCCCCCCCTTGGTTTGAGTTGCTTTGTGTGTCCCCCAACCTATCTGGGATGCCCCTGTGTTGCATGCCATTCCATCATTGGCACGCCCAATATAACATCTAATCTACACTGCTACCCCCACCCGGCCTTGGGTTCGGGCGCCACACTTTTATAATTTTGTTATAATCTTGTTGTATCGTATTGCACTGTATTGATGCTGCTAGTTTTATGAATTTTGTAAATTGTTTTAACCTGATTTAATTTATTTTATTCTGTGTACTGTTGTTTCGGCCTATTGTATGTGTTCACCGCCCAGAGCCCTTCGGGGGTGGGCGGTTTAGAAATTTGATATAACTAACTAACTAACTAACTAACTAACTAACTAACTAACTAACTCACTCACTCACTCACTCACTCACTCACTCACTCACTCACTCACTCACTCACTCACTCACTCACTCACTCACTCACTCACTCACTCACTCACTCACTCACTCACTCACTCACTCACTCACTCACTCACTCACTCACTCACTCACTCACTCTGCTTGGATTTATTCTGCTGTAATTCTCCAGTTTGATATTTCTTTTGTTGGGTTTGAACTGCCACAGTGACTCTGGGATCTGCTGGGCCTCTGTATGTTGCCACTGGTTCTGTTGGGCTTACAAAGCCCCTCAACTTTCAATTTCCACGGCACACTTTCCCCGGTTTGACTGTAATCCCACTAATTTTGCATTGCTGGAGTGGCCATTGGGTTCTGCTAGGCTTCTGCACATTGCAACTGGTTTTGCCTGGTATGCAAAAGTGCCCCCTCACCTTCAGTTTCCACTGCTGAGATTCTCTGTTTTGATGCTACTTTTGTTTGGCTTGCTCTGCCAAAGTTTTTGTTTTGCTCAAAGTATTCCAGTGCAGGGGTTCTCTATCCTCTAGTCATACATCATTTTAAGCCGAAGTCCAGTAATCTCACAATAGTGATCGTGATAAAACAAATATGCTTGTGAAGCTTCCACAGTTTCACATTTATGTTGTTGTGAGTTCCTAAATAGCTGCCATCTTTTCTTGTTGCCCGTTAAAAGGTTCCGTTGCTTGTGTATACCCAAGGGTGCCATACAAACCCCTAAGAGGACCTTAGGGAAAGGAAGGACATTCAGTGGTGGAAGGTATTTGTCCCAGTCTCTGACCTTTGGCTTGTTTCTCACTATGGCACTCTGTTTGGCTTGTATTTCCTGCCTGTTGTTCTCTTGGTCTACTGCCAACACTCCTCAAAACTAGTGAGGTCATGACTCTGGCTTCCCTTCTTCTGTCATATAATTCTGTCATGTGACTCCCTGTTATGTCCTTGCTGTTCAGTGGATCCAGTGCTCAGTGGTTCCCAGATCTGGAAAAGCTGAAGATCACTGATACAGGCTGTACATCAGGACTGAAGTGAAAACTAGTTTACACAGAGGCAATGCAGTGGCAAATATCAGGTAATCTTACAACAAATACAGATCTCAGTAACCGACCATGAAGAATATTCTCTGTGTTAAAGGGATTTGTTTACATGGCAGAAAATGTAGACCCAAACCAGTTTGACCACACTAGAGAATTTCTGCCTCCATCCTTACCCCACTCTGCACTGAACTCATCATAAGTCAACCAGCCTCAGAAGTATAAAGCACTCACATTAAAGGTGAATCCCATTTAAATTAGTAACTTTTACTTCTGAGCAAACATAAACAGGACTGGGACAATTACATGCATTGGTTGCATCTCATACAAGCCAAGGAAATACGATGCTGAAAAGGTCATGTTTCTTTTACGCACATAACCTATGCTCACAATTTCACTTTTAGGGAATTGTACTCAAGATCCGCATAATCAGGTATACCAGAATGTCCACCAGCTTTGGCTTTGCAGGTGTCGAAAAATCAAGCAAATGTATTTGGAAATACAACAATTATATTCCAAAGAGTAGAAACAGCAAATCATTTTGAGACAGAGAGTAATATTACCCTAGATAATGTTTTTTTTAAAGCATTAAGAAGATCTGGAACAGTATTAAGAAATTAAAGGTAAATGATCTCTTTAGGGTCTTCATTTTTCCCCTCTGTCAAATACTTGCCATACATTCCATTGCCAAGGTGGCTGGCAGTCATTCCTGTGCCATGTCCAATTGCCCCCACCTGGAATTTTGCCCACTTTATTGAGAAATTACTCTGCTGCCATTGCAAATCGGTGTACAAAGGATTGCCTGATCCTAGACCTATATTTCCCTTGGTCTTCTTGTCTCCTTAGCCCTGGTTTTGCCACCTGTTACTATGCCAAACAATGTCACTCCTTCCACTTAACCGTACGAGAAAAGAGGAAGGGCAATGGAACCCACTTATGTTCTCAGTGTCTTTGAAAACATAGACTGGGTGCTCCAAAGAAGAGCGTTTGAAAAGCAGCTTGTCTGTTCACACAGCTGCAACAGAGGCTCCAGGAGGTGTATGGCAGCAAAGCCATCTGCAACCAAACAAGGGCAGTCTGTTCAATTAAAAGACGTGAGAGCGAAATTACATGCTAGTGCAGCATTTCTGCTGTGGATGTTTCTACGGCCAGCTGTGTATACACACAAGAAAGTCAAGTCTGGTTTAGCCCTCCAATAAGAAAAAAGGTTGAGTAGAAAAATATTTTTCCCCAATAGAAGAAATGGTTGAAATTTTCTGAAAAAGGTACGTTTGACTCTCCCCATTGACAGATTCCTAAGAACATGATTTCATGGTCTGTGGTTTGATTAGGTGACGTGGTCACCAGGATGGGGTTTTTTCTCCTGCCTCCACCACCATCATAATCATTGCAGCATTAAATTCTGAAGGAAATGTGGATGTTTTGGTCAACAGACCTTCCGCCTCCCAGTAGTCATGGATTTCTTCACTTGTGGTGATTCTGATAATGGATCCTGGAAGAATGGTGAGGGCCTACTGTACTAAAAATTAAGCAAAAAAGTTGTGGCCATCTTGGTTCACAGGAGTAGCTACTGACTACTGTATTAGAGACTGCACAGTCAGAAGAACTTTTAACAAAAAAATCATGCAGCGTACCTGAAATTGCTAAATGTCCATATTCACAGAAACACTGGCAATACCAAGTAAGAACATAAGAACATAAGAACTAGCCTGCTGGATCAGACCAGAGTCCATCTAGTCCAGCACTCTGCTACTCGCAGTGGCCCACCAGGTGCCTTTGGGAGCTCACCTGCAGGATGTGAAAGCAATGGCCTTCTGCTGCTGCTGCTCCTGAGCACCTGGTATGCTAAGACATTTGCAATCTGAGATCAAGGAGGATCAAGATTGGTAGCCATAGATCGACTTCTCCTCCATAAATCTGTCCAAGCCCTTTTTAAAGCTATCCAGGTTAATGACCATCACCACCTCCTGTGGCAGCATATTCCAAACACCAATCACACGTTGTGTGAAGAAGTGTTTCCTTTTATTAGTCCTAATTCTTCCCCCCAGCATTTTCAATGCATGCCTCCTGGTTCTAGTATTGTGAGAAAGAGAGAAAAATTTCTCTCTGTCAACATTTTCTACCCCATGCATAATTTTATAGACTTCAATCATATCACCCCTCAGACGTCGCCTCTCCTCATAAGGAAGGTGCTCCAAAGTAAACTTTATGCTTATTCAAAAACTCAAATGTCCATGAATGAAGTTGCCAGTAGTCACAGAAGTATGTTCAGAAACTGTTGTATAATGAAACCGGTAAGACCTAAGACAACTGAATACATATGATAGGCGATCCATGCACTGATGAACAGGGTGGAGTCAGTATTTAAAGCCTAGCACATGAAGGAGGAACACACTAAACCGGGGGTAGGGAACCTGCGGCTCTCCAGATGTTCAGGAACTACAATTCTCATCAGCCTCTGTCAGCATGGCCAATTGGCCATGCTGGTAGGGGCTGATGGGAATTGTAGTTCCTGAACATCTGGAGAGCCGCAGGTTCCCTACCCCTGCACTAAACCATAAACATAATTACACTTGCGTATATATATATTAAAGGTTTGTTGTTCTAGTGGTGTTCTGTGGCCAGAACGAAACCCCACAAGGGAAAACCCCCCACTAATAATACAGCCCACTTCAACTTTCTAGGGCCGTTTCCGCATGGGCCAAAAACGGCGGCCTGGGGGCGGTAAAAACGCTGCCCCCAGGCCGCCGTTCGCACAGGCGGCGCTGCTGAAACGCAGCAGCACCGACCTGGCTGCCCTTCCCCTCCCTCAGGGCGGCGTCAGGCCACCCTAAAAAATTCTTTAAAGGGTTGTTTTTGAGGGAACAGCGTCTTCTCGGCGGCGCGGTGCGAACAGCACCGCCGGGAACACGCTGTTTCCCTTCCCTTTCCCACTCACCTTGTCCCCGTCGTCGGCCTGCTGGCCTCCGAAGCCCCTCCCTCACTGTCCTCCAACCCCATGCGGAGCCGCCTGTTGTCCGCCGGCCTCTCCTAAGGCTGCCTGCACGCTATAGTGTGAGCAGCCCTCATGCATGATAGAATTCTTGCCGGGTAAATTTCCTGCTTACGTTTGGAAACGGCCTAGGAAACTAGCAAGTGATGAAGTCACATCTGTTTGTACAATTAAGTTCCAATTCACACATCACAAAGTGCTTGTGGTGGTTAAGTGGACCTTCAATCAGACTGCTCTGAGAGTTTGGGGGTCAGAACTGATTTCCCAGGTATGTGGGGGCCTGATTTAGACTGGGTGCATGACACACATAGAGTTTAATCCTTCTTCCCCAGCACCATCTTCCTGACATGAAATGGCCCTAGTGAGCTGCTGATTAGAAACTTATATGTACTGATAGTTTCAAGCTCGTTTCCTCTTCAAGGTAAATAGTCCTTGCTCCCAGGACTAGTTCCGATTGGGAAAACAGAGCAATTGGGAAGGCTGGAGCTCCCTGTCCCTGCTTGTCACAGTCCCAGTGTGAATAGGGATTGTCTTAGGCTGGAAATTAAGTTCCCAGGGTGGAAATCCCACTACACCTCTGATCAAAATATGTCTTGCCCTTGAGTCCTTCACCAGGAATTAAGAGGTGACATTTTTGCCATTACGTTGAAAAGCTTATTCATTATACTATATTGAAAAACTCACTCATACTGTAAAGTCCTAAATGATTTGGAGTCATGCTTCTGTCATTTTGTTAAGTTCTTCATTAGAGACTCGCTCTGTCTTCCTCCTTTCTCAGAGGTCAGGTGGGTCATGAGGAGCAAGGGCTTCTCTACTGTGGCATCACAACTTTGGCATGAATAGCAGGTAATACAGGGATTGGGATAGGAAGACAGACCAATTGCACACTGGTAAAGAATGAAGAAGAAAAAAGTTTGGATTTATAGGCTGCCTTTCTCTCCTGTAAAGAGACTCAATGAGGTTTATAAACACCTTTCCCTTCCTCAGGAATCAGGATTGAGCAACAAATCTCTGAGCAGAAATTATGGATGGTTTCTTTTTTCACACTGTGTGTGTGTGTACTGCAAAGTCACAGCTGACTTTTGGTGACGCCGTAAGGTTTTCAAGAAACGTTCAGAGATGGATTGTCATTGCCTGCCTCTAAGTAGGCTGAAAGAGTTCTGAGAAAACAGTGACTGGCCCAAGGTCGCCCAGCAGGCTTCAAAGGGAGGAGTGGGGAATCGAACTCGGTTCTGCAGATTAGAGTCCACCACTCTTAACCATTGTACCATGCCGGGTCTCTGCTTTTTTCACTCCCCAGCCCCAAATCAGTTCACTGAGATCCAAATTATTGCACTCACGGGATATCTATATTCCCATCACCCGACATAACAGTTTGGCTCTTTAAGAAGCAGCAAGGAGATATGAATTTGGGTCACTGTGCTTGTTGGGAGGTGGGGCTAACATTTCCCCCTACTCTATTTCCCTATTCAAAACCAGCTCCTGGGCTGCATGGAAGTAAAAAGGTACTTGGAAGGCAGAAGAACACAGTCTGTTTTTTCCATTCCAACAATAATAGCAATGCGGAAAAGGTAGTTCAGATCTGGGATGGTGAAGTACATCTCCCTTCCCCAACATCATTGCTGGATCCCTGTTGGCAACCCCATCTTATATTGCACCTGCCTTTTAAGGCTTACCTACATAATCTGAGACCTGAGAACTGGGACTGTCTTGAGGTAGTGAGTCAACTGGGAAAGAACTAGTAAAGCAGGACAGCTGAAGCACATATAGTTCAGCTACCTTTTCAATGAGCTGGAGGCAGTGGTGGGATTCAAATAATTTAACTACCGGTTCCGGTGGTGGGATTAAAATAAATTAACAACTAGTTGTTTACAAGCACCATTTTAACAACCGGTTCTGCCGAAGTGGTGCGAACCTGCTGAATCCCACCACTGGCTGGAGGCTGTCAATGTTGTGATCTGATTTTCTGCCTATATCTAGAGTGGTCTATGGTGAATTAATCCAAGGATCTGTGAGCCTGCCTGTGCAAATACAGAACTCTCCTATGGACTGGTGAGAATACAAAAAGTAAACCCAGCACATTCCTTTAGCACATCTATTTAGAGGAGTATGAGATCTCATGTACTGGCCAGCTAGATATCCAGAGACACCACAATCATGAGGTGATGGAAATTTTAGGTTTAAAAACATGCCACTTCATCACAATGCCTACAGCTGCTTACAAATTAAAGCAGCAGAATAAAAATATATAAAGAAGAACATAATCTTAATCACAAAACACCCGTTGCTGAATTTTCAAAGTGGCCCACTCAGCAAGCATGCCTTCTGACATGTCTGAATTTCAAAAGCTCCGACTAAAGAGGAGACTAATTGCAAAATTTAAAGAGTCGGGACAGGGTGTCTTAAATACCTTCCCCAGCAGACTATTCCATCAAGTTGGCAGTGCTACAGACAAGGCACTGCTTTAGCCCTGAAGGATCCTACCAAGCAACTGAAATGCAGTCATCTACTTCATACTTACAGATACTGACAACTACATCAGAATGTGGAGGTTTCATTTTTAACAAATGTGGCTATTTGCTTCCCCGTTTACTTCAGTGGAAAGGGCAGCTCTATGACCCTAACTTTTGCGCAGTCCATTACCACAGCCCATAAAGCACCGCTTTCACATGTGGGAGGCCTATGGGTTGGATCCCGTGTTGCAATTCTGTGGCCACAAAAATCCCACCCATAGAAGGCTCACTTTTGCAGCATCTGTCTCCCACAGCAGCCCCTCAAAATCAACATTTCAGGCAGCTATATTTGGCAGAAAGTTTCGAAAGTTGCACTCAGGAAATAGATCCGTGGAAATGCTGCACTGGATCCAATCTCATCTATGTGAACAGGCCTATGGAATCTGGAAAACAGATGAAAACAAAAACAATGTCCCTGGTCTAAAACAATGTCCATGGTATATTCTACCTGTAATCGTGAAGCGTTTAGCTACACCGACTGTTTTAATAGCTACCTCCTTCAGGGACTTTATAAACCCCTTAGCAAGTGACCTACAGGAATGAAATAGTTGGATCTAAAGGTGACTGCAGTTCCCTTCAAAATTCATCCTCATTCCTCTCAATATTGCTGTTCTTGAAGGTCTCTCACCTTGACACATCCTGACTAGAAAAAGTTGTAACTTTTATTGGATGGCATACTGAGGTTTGCAGTGCTGCTATAACCCATAAAAGTCATCAGCCAGAGCAAAGTATCCAGGTGACTGTATATTTATTGGGGGCTCTGATGACAAAATAAACTGTAAGAGGAAAGCATGAGTTGCACTGCATATCACCAAGAACAAAGACAACCGGGCTTTATTCTCACAGTATGAGCCTCTGCAAATGCCAAATAATTTCTCTCTATATAGTCTCTCTCTCTATATATAAATCCCATGGTATGCATTCCTTGCTGAACATCCACCCTCACAGCATTTTTTAAGCTAAACTATTTTTCAGTTCTTCAAAGCAGCGGGTTATAAAGCAGCTGTACTTATCTCCTAAGGGGGAAAAAAAGCATTTGTACTCTTCTATTCACAGAACACCTCTGAAGAGGGAACAAGCACAGCCTTGCCTTAACAAGCAATACAACTCTAAATGCTTCTCTTGTCAGCCTCATAAGCAACAACACCCCTCAATACGATGGGAACTTTGACTCCCAAAAGCGTATAACCCTAGACCTTTTGTTGGTCTTTAAGATGTTACTGGACGTGAATCTTGCTCTACCCTCAATACAGTTCTATAGGTTGAATTCAGCCAGCTTTTCCACTCTACCTTGTCCATTTTTGCTTCTTACTATACACCCTGACCAACATGACTTTTGTACCCACAAGTCCCATGATTAGGGCTGCCAGGTCTTCCGGATTAGCGGTAGACGTCCCTCCAAGCAACCCTCTTCTGTTCGCATTGCCTGGTGGACCAGGAGGAGAAAAAGGGAGAGGGGAAAATCTAGGCACCAGCACAATGGTGATAAATTGTGCTGGAAATTATGTCACTTTTTAAAAAAAATCAATTTATATTTCACTTTATAACCCACTTTTCCCAAACAAGTCAGGCGCAGAGCAGCTTACATCATAAAATCACCATTAAAACATACTTCACAATTAAAACCATACTGAAATACAGCTCCATAAAATGCTAGTTTGGGGCCTACCAGAGTGGAAAAGGCAAAACAAGGAATAACTGAAAATCTACTACCAAGGAGTAACAATAACTTCAGTAACTAAAGGAAGGGAAAGAAAAGAGGGAAGGGGAGGGAAGCCAGCTAGATTACAACTATTGCTATTCTCAACCATAGGCCTATTGGAACACCTCAGTATTACAGGCCTTGCAGAACTGCAATAAGTCCTGTGAGGCCAGGCTCTCATTTGAAAGAGAATTCCACCATGATGGGGCCAGAGCTGAAAAGGTCCTGGCTCTGACTGAGGACAGCCAGATATATTTCAGGCCAAGGACCACCAGTGAGTTGTTCACCATGTTGCTGGTTACATCATGGCATCACTGGAGAAGAGCTCGTTGCTGAGAACAACTCTCCTGCCAGTTATGAACCTTGGGCTAGCAACCATACCTACAATCCCCAATGGCTTTAGTGGTCAAAGGAGGCCCTCTGGTTCTGTTTTCACAAGCAGAATTAATTGGTTGAATCCAATTCCACATGCGCATACACACACATATATATACTCTAATCTGGAAGAACCGGGTTTGATTCCCAGCTCTGCTGCTTGAGCTGTGGAGGCTTATCTGGGGAATTCAGATTAGCCTGTGCTCTCCCACACACGCCAGCTGGGTGACCTTGGGCTAGTCACAGTTCTTCTGAGCTCTCTCAGTCCCACCTACTTCACAGGGTGTTTCTTGTGAGGGGGGAAGGGAAAGGAGTTTGTAAGCCCCTTTGAGTCTCCTACAGGAGAGAAAGGGGGATATAAATCCAACTCTTCTTCTTCTTCCAATACTCTTTCTTGGCTTCCTTTTTATAATATATGGAGACTGATATTTTAGAAAGTATTTTTTAAATCTTTTCTAGTTGATAAAAATATGCTGGTTTTTCCCCATCTAAGTATTATGCATGGGCAAGTTTTGGTCCAGTGCCCACAGTTTTGTATCCTGTTCCAGCATACTTGATAAAGTAGTGAAGAAGAGGGTGGAATTACTGTCTCAATCTTCTTGTTGGAGGAATGGCCTATAAATGTGTCAAATAAATAAATAAAGTTATTGCAGGTTGTATAGTCTGGATGGAAGAGTATCGCCAGATCCCCTGAAATTACTGGAGTTCCAGGTTTGTTCCAGGCATAGTCAAAGATCTAAATATATTTCTTATTCATATTTATAATATCAGTTCAGAAAAAGAAATCCTGAACTTCAAAGGTATTAAACACAAAGATGTTTCAGCAACCTGAAAAATGCCACTTAATGATGTGAATATTTTGAAAATGGCTCGAAGAGTCTCTTGAAGTACTTATCTTCTTGTAAATAACCAAAGGAAAAACGCATTTGGTTCTCCTTAAAGTTATGAACAGCAATGGTAACAGTTTTTTTGTACTTTATCTTAATGACATTTTCCACATTTTGAAATAAGAATTTTAAATAATGTCTGGAAGGAGGTTATTGATTTCACAAACATTAACTTTTAAGTTGAGCTCAGAGGTGGGATCCAGCAGGTTCTCACAGGTTCCTGAGAGTAGGTTACTAATTATTTGTGTGTGCCGAGAGGGGGTTACTAATTGGTGATTTTGCCATGTGATTTTTGCCTTAGTTACACCCCTCCTCTCAGCAGTAGCGCACAGAACTTGAAGCAGTCTAGCTGGAGGTGCACCAGCGTGCGTGGCAGCCTTCGTTTCCCGCCCAAGGACCGGCGCAGCGGCTGCATCCTTGCCACAGCCCTGCCCAGGAATGCCCTGCCCCTGGAATGCCCGACCACCCCCCAGTCGTGCCCCGCCCAGCCCCATTGGCGCTACGCCACAGTTTGAATCCCACCACCATGGGAACCTGTTACTAAAATGTTTGGATCCCACCACTGGTTGAGCTAATGTGATACCTTAAAACGTGATACCTTAAAACGTGATTACCCATAGGTAATTTTTCTTAAATAGCTTCTCTAGTTCAGTTGTCAATATCATAAGGGTAACATCCTCTTACCTATACGATTTATCAACCGGTTCCAGTTACAACAGATCAGCAAAGGCAGATTTGAGTAAAATATGAATGTGATCAGGCCAAGTCTATGAAATCTGCCTTTCTTCCTACTCTTCATGTGTTAAGATAGTTGCTATTCATAGGCAGGCTCACAAAATCATTAATCCTAAACGTACCTGCTTTTCAGTAAGGCTGCTGTGTGGTCAATTTTGCCTCGGACCATGCAGCAATTAAGGAGGTTTTTTTGCCAGCTGCTGGTCATGCCTTTTAAAAGCCAGCTGAAGTTTCCCCCCGGGAGAGGAAAGGGAAAGGTTGGCTGTACTTTTTATTTGATTTTCTTAATTTACTGCACCATCTGCAGGGCTCAGCTCACTTCTTGATATCACAGGTGATAACTAAGTGAACGTAATCAACCCAATCTGCAAAGAAGTTTGACAAATCCGCCCACCCTCCAACATGGCTAACCATTAGATTTCCAAGGAGGAGACACATTTAATGACACCAAGACTAAAAAAAATGTGGATGTTGCTCTGTGTTGTAATTGTGTTTATTTATTTACTGCATGATGCAACAACGCCCTCAGTCAGTGAGGTGGAGCTAAGGTTAAGAGAGGCGGGCTCTAATCGGGAGAACTGGGTTTGGTTCCCCACTCATCCTCATGAGCAGTGGCCTCCAATTTGGTGAACCAGATTTTTTCCCTCACTCCTACACATGAAACCTGCTGGGTGACTTTGGACTGCTCGCAGTTCTCTCAGACCTCTCTCAGACACACCTACCTCTTAGGGTGTCTGTAGTGGGGTGAAGAAGGGAAGGAGTTTGTAAGTCACTTTGAGACCCCTTACAATTGAGAAAAGCGAGGCATCAATCCAAACTCTTCTTCATTTATACCCATGCCAACTGAATTTCCCCAAACCTCACTTAAATCACAGCATACATATTCCAATTCCAATTCCAAAGCCTTTATTGGCATTATAAATTACAGAGTTAGTAAAAAGGGGCATTTATCTACTAACTGAGACATTAAAATATTAAAATACATTAAAACAACGTTGAACATTCACAACATTCACGCACACATAAAATAATTTAGCCGTTACTACTATGTAGGCAATGATTGCGCCTGACCAAATAGTTCCTCAAAAAACTCGCAACATTCTCACATACGAGATCACAGGAACCGTTGAGTAGAAAATTCATAGTAGATGGTAGCCTGACTTCGTTTGAGCTCTCTATCAATGGACACATGTATATAGAGCGTAACGACTCGTACATTGGACATTCCAATAGTACATGTTGAACAGTCTCAACAACGGCCATATTACATTGGCATAACCTGTTCTCATATGGAGTGTTATTATACCTGCCGACATACATATTCTATAGCAGCCACTAAGTTGATGATTAGGGTTGCCAGCCACCAGGCAGTGGCAGTGTAAATCTCCTACTAGTGCTACTGATCTCCAGGCAACAGATCAATTTACTAAAGAAAATGGCCACTTTGGATGGTGGACTCTATGGCATTATACCCCATTCCCAAGTCCCTCCTCCTCCCCTCTTCAGGCTCCACCCCCAATACCAAGTTTTTTCTAACCCAGTACTGGTAACCGTATTGATGATAGTAACCAAACCTAATCAAATTCAAACAATGCTTATTAGTTTCATGCACATGTTAGATTTATGGTTGTCAACCTCTGGGGTTGGAGGGCTCAAATTCTCCTGGAATTACTACTGATGTCCAATCTACGGAAATCAATTCCCCTGGAAAATAGGTTAGCATTGGAAAGTTGGTTTAATGGTATTACACTCCTGCCGAACTCTCTCCCCTTCCCAAATCCCACACTCCCTAGGCTCTGCCCCCAAATTTTCAGGAATTTCCCAACCTGGCATTGGCAGCCTTAGTTGGAATGCATCAACTGGAAAGGCACAAACATCACATCCAAATGACAGAATTCTAACAGTGCAAACCTCAGTATCTATACTCAGAAGTAAAATCTACTGAAGTTAGCTCCGTAATACATAAGAACTACAGCCTTAGCAGTCTAAAGGAACATGCAGTTATAATGTTTGTCTATTAAAGAATTAGATCCTTGTGTATGTTCAAACAACAGAACATAAATACAAAAAGATAAGAAGTTACTGTTAAAAAGATGGTCATTTTAGTGGACATCTCCCCTATGGAATTAAAGAAGGCATTTGAACTACCATTAGAAGAAGAAGAAGAGTTTGGATGTATATCCCCCCTTTCTCTCCTGCAGGAGACTCAAAGGGGCTTACCATCTCCTTGCCCTTTCCCCCTCACAACAAACACCCTGTGAGGTGGGTGGGGCTGAGAGAGCTCCGAGAAGCTGTGACTAGCCCAAGGTCACCCAGCTGGCGTGTGTGGGAGTGTACAGGCTAATCTGAATTCCCCAGATAAGCCTCCACAGCTCAGGCGGCAGAGCAGAGAATCAAACCCAGTTCCTCCAGATTAGATACACGAGCTCTTAACCTCCTACGCCACTGCTGCTCATTAATGAAGATAACTGTTTTTGCAAGAGAGCCGATAGTTATGTCACAGTCAAACAGCTTCTCCCCTGGACAAGTTCAGCAGGAAAATACAGAGCCCTGCTGTTGCACGAACTTTACCTTCACCAGATTGTACTTTGGCTGCATGGAGCAAAATCAGATTAAGACAATGCCTCTGGTAAGCAGCCTTTATAACAAATGGAAAATGAACTAGGATTCAACTGTGAAGATGGAATCTGGCATGCCGTTGAGGAAGTTACACAATACCAACATGTTTATGCAATAAAAATATCAGTCAGAGGCAAAGGGACTTTTCAGATTAACTTGCGTTTCTTCTCAAAAAGGCTATTGTGCCTATGCACGCACATTTTAATGTGAACATTTTCCCAGCACTAATAAGAATCATACGCTCATGTTATTAGTTTCTTGTCTTTTCTTCTTCTCCAGTGTGTGCGCTGCGTTATTTCATTAGAAGATTGATGTCGTGCTATTTATTTTTAGGCCTTATTAGTACGAATGAGCACATAAACTGCCTAATGACAACAAGAAAGCAGTTCATGCAAATCCAGTGGCTGAGGCGGCACAATTAAAATTCACAAAACATTAATTTTTTTTTGACAAAAAAGAGGTCAGTTTCCAACCACTACATCCTTGCGCAGATGACGCCAAGAATGTTTTGTTTTATAATTTGCAGTGTAATTCAGCACCAACATCTGTTGTACTTTTTAATACATTGCGTGATAGCTGTCTTGGATTACTACCCCCTCCCCAGTCCTCACTTCCTTAAAGCCTATGATCATCATCAAATTACAACTTTGGTTCTCAGCTTTTATTCAGAAGAATGAGAGTCGTGGCCTGTCGTACAGTCTGGATAAACAGAACAGATGGAAAACAGAGATTACCTGGCAGGGGTCACAATGTCCCTGGTCCCAATATAGCCAAGTTTTACAGGACCAAACCAAAATCCCATGCATATGGTTCAGAATCTAGTGCTGAACTCAAAACGCTACTTAAAATCCAAGAGGAACCGGAAGCTGCAACAATGCAATAAACAACATGACTTTAATTTGAGATCACAGGCCATGACTGTGACTTCGTATTGAAAAGAATGGACAATAAATGACCACCATTTGAATGCCTTCCAGCAAAAAAACATTCTTTTTGCAAAAATATTTACATACGTGTGAAGTACCAAATTATCAGTTTATTAAAACAGTTATGTGAAACCAGTGGTGTCCCACATTCTCTGTCTAAAAAGTCCAAAGCATTCTTTCAATTCAATGACAGGCTGTAAGTTCTTAAAGTTAGTCAGAATTTTTGCACTTGCCCTGTAGGGTAGTTCCAACCTTGAATTTATTCCAACAACTGAAGAAAACAAAACTGCAAATTCCTATACAAATATTCTTTGCACAGTGTCCACAGGGTGGAAAAATTCAAGTTTTTGGTTATGGCTAACTGTACAGGATGCATGGCTGCTGTGCATTCTATTAAGCAACACTATTACTGACATAACAAAAGAACCCTACAAGTTGCTCAGTGAGGAATCAGCAGTTATATATGGTCAGAGAGGTGACCTATTGCCTCGTCTGGTCACCTGATTCTTCTGGGCTTGAAAGCTCCATACTCCTCCTGGCCATTAGAAACAGCAGAGACCAGAGGTGCAGAGCCTTCTGCTTGCAGGCTGAGAATAAGGAACTGCCTCCCTCTTCTGAAACTGGAGATCAGCCATGCCTGAGGGCCAAAATGACAAATGACACCTCAAACTCAAGGATCAGAACTCCCAAGCATTTTCTTTTCTGAATAGTAACTTTGTGTGAATTCAGATCATGACTGCAAGTAGGGAAAGGCAGATGAGTCACTTTTCCCCACAACATGTTGCTTCTCTGGAACAAAGAGAAATGTAGGGCACCTTTTTTTGTTTTGTTTTTCAGTGGGGCAAATAACAGTACCATCACTGAGGAACTTTTTTGTGTGTGGGGGGAATGCACCACATGAGAAAGAGGGTTGATCCCCTGCCTAAAAATTGGGCCCCTAGGGTAGACAGCTCCAGATTAGGAAATACCTGGAGATTTGGTAGTGGAACCTGAGGAGAGGAGGGTTGGAGGGATTTCAACAGGGTATAATGCTTGGGTGTTTCCCATTGGTTGCTCAAGGGGGCAGTACTAAAATTTTCTACTTATCTCCAGGCAGAAACTCATGGATTGGTTTTATTTCTGCCTTGTACAGGGAGAGCAACTCAGACAGTCATCCAAAGCAGAGGCGTAGCTGGGCCAAACTGCCCCCGGTGTGCAGTGTGTTTTTTCTGCCCCCCCCGGCCCCCCGCTCCCCTGCGGCGCTCCCCCGCCCCCTTCCCACACTTACCTTAGTTCCTTTTCTTTTTCTAGTACTTTTTCAGGCTGAAAAAAAGCGGCCTCTTCACAGTTCAGGCTAAAAACTGCCTGAGAAACTATACTTCCCAGGAGACCTTGTGAGCCCCAAGGTCTCTTGGGAACTGGCCGTTTTTGAGCCTGCACTGTAAATAGGCTGCTTTTTTCAGCCTGAAAAAGTCCTATAAAAAGAAAAGGAACTAAGGTAAATGTGAGAAGGGGGCAGGGGGGCTGCGCGGGGGTTGTGGGGGGTCTCAGGCCTCCCAGGCGTGCGCCCAGTGCACAACGCACCCCCCCGTCCCCTTGCCGCTCCGCCACTGATCCAAAGCAGCCATTTTCTCCAGGTAAACTGATCTCTGTCACCTGGAGATGAGTAGTAATAGCAGGGGATTTCCACCTACCACCTGGAAACTGGCAATCCTATGTGGAACTGATATTCAGAAACAAATAATGTTTGGCATAGGAGTATCAGTTACTTGTAACTTGGTCTATACCAAAGTTCGTTGACCTTACATTTGTGATCCAGCTTTACAGAACCTTATGGGAGACTTCCCCTTACAAGAGTATCAGAAGACTCTCGGGTTCTAGCAATTTTAACAGAAGAAGCAGAATAAATTCTGATCAGCAACCCCCCCCCCCCAATCTCAAAACTCTGCCTCCCGCCAGCCCTTACTGGAAAACCCAAATTAGCTCTCTAACATTCTAGACATCTCTCCCTCTCTCAAAGCACACTTTTCCAGTTGTGTTTTGAATTGGGAGCATGCACTACTCACAATCTTCCCAGTGTGTGGTCCCCAATTTGTGATGAGAACTGCACGTATTTTCAACTTCAGTCATGCTATACGACATCCACAGTTTCATGTAATATGTAGTGAAGCAGAAAATACAGAAGGTGCCCAATTTAGATGAAGTGGCAACTGCATGTATCAGGAAGATGACGCATAGGACACATTCTTGATACCTGCAGTTACAGGGGACTATGGCCACTAAAGCAACTAATTCAACGGAACTAATCTGGGCTTGAATTGTTAATTGTGGGGAAGTGAGGGGTTTTTTCCCCCCCTATCTCTAACTGCTCCTTAAAGAAACAGCAAAAAAGAAATTCAAGGGAGGTGCCATGTCAAAGTACAGAGAGAAAGAGAGAGATGGTAATGAGAAGGCAAGAAAAGACAAATCAAAGTACTTTTAACATCTCTATACTAGTAGGCATTGGGCCAGCGTTACTGCATTGACAAAAAGCCAAGATTTAGCTGGCTGCTATGAACAATGAATTGCTCAACTGGAGCACTGTTGCAATCATATTCAAAAAGTGATGTGATGAACTAGAACCAGAGTGCCCCAGGTTCAACCCCCTGCTCCCCATAAAACTCACCGAATGACTTTGGGCCAGTCATTCTCTCTTAGCCTACCTACGTTACAGAACTGTTGTAAGTATACCTGGAGAAGGGAAGAACCGTGGATGCTGTCCTGAAGTAGTAGTAGTAGTAGTAGTAGCAGCAGTAGCAGTAGTAGCAGTAGTAGCAGAAGAAGAAGAAGAAGAAGAAGAAGAAGAAGAAGAAGAAGAAGAAGAAGAAGAAGACACCCTGTGAGGTAGGTGGGGCTGAGAGAGCTCCGAGAAGCTGTGACTACCCCAAGGTCACCCAGCTGGCGTGTGTGGGAGTGTACAGGCTAATCTGAATTCCCCAGATAAGCCTCCACAGCTCAGGCGGCAGAGCTGGGAATCAAACCCAGTTCCTCCAGATTAGATACACGAGCTCTTAACCTCCTACGCCACTGCTGCTCCTGGATAAAAATATGATTAAAAAATATAAAGTGCTTATTTTTGTATTATGATGCAGGAGTATGATCAGGGGAAGAAGAAGAAGAGTAGTATGGATTTATAACCCTCGTTTCTCACCTGTAAGAGTCTCAGGCTTACAAACTCCTTCCCTTCCTCTCCCCACAACCGAGACATTATGAGGTAGGTGGGGCTGAGAGAGTTCTCAGAGAACTGTGACTAATCCAAGGTCACCCAGGAGGCTTCATGTGTAGGAGTGGGGAAACAAACCCAGTTCACTAGATAAGAGTGGACTTCAATCTCATGAGGAGGAGTGGGAAATCAAAAATGGTTCTCCAGATTAGAGTCATTATGCCACGCTGGGAGAAGAAAGATGGAAGAGCTAAGAGTTCCCAGTCATGGTCATGGTGGACAGTCAGCTCCTGCCCTTGATTCTGAGAGAGGCCTCTTGATGAGCAACAGTTGGCTTGTGAATTAAGGCTTGCTCATGAGTAAGTCCCTGCTTACTAGCAAAGCAAGGGAGGCACAAAATGAGCATAGCTGGAGTACCACATGTAAGTGGTACAGGAAGGGTACGTTGAGTAGGAAGGAGCTTGTTGGTTCTCCTTGACAGAGAAAAGTATGACAGAATCTTCAGCCTGGTTCACACATGCAGGGAAAGAAGGAACAAAACACTGAGGGGGCTTTGTGACCAAGTGCAGTGGTCCTACAGCAGCAGTGGTCCCCCAGCGAGGCTGGGTGAGGTGATCGTAGGCACTGCACTGTGCCCCCTTCAGCTTGATAGCAGACAGTGACACTCAATCACCAGCAATGCCCACTGGCCCCCTGCCATCCCAGCAGGCAGCAGCAAGCCCAAAGGGAGCACTGGAGCAGCAGGGGCATTGCAAAGCCAGACACCAGCTGCTCCTGCCTCCTAGTTCCTCTATTTGAACATGGCTCATCTTCAGCTGATGGACCCTCCAGAGCAGTGCTGGAAGGAAAGGTGAGTGGAGGGGCCGAACCGGAGGTGGCTCCGTGCGGAGCCGCCTCTCTGACTCAGTAGATCTTTGGGGCCATGGAAATCAGGTCCAAATGGCTCTTTGGGTGGTAAAGGTTGCCAATCCCTGGACTATAGGTATGGGATACCAGATGTGAATGTCACTTAAAAAAAACTCCCTTGCAAACAGAAAACTAACATAGACGGATGAAAGGTTTGTTGTGTATGGGTGCTGTCAAGTCATAGCTGTCTTATGGCAACAAGACAAGAGATGTTTGGAGGTGGTTTACCATTGCCTGCCCCTGAGTCACAAGTCTGGTGTTCCTTGGAGGCTGCCTATCCAAATATTAACCAGAGATGACCCTGCTTAGCTTCTGAGATCTGACACGATCAGGCTAACTGGGGCTATCCAGGCCAGGGGAGGAAAGGTTCCACCCTCTCAATTTGCTTTCTGTGTTGGTATCAGATAGCCTGTCAAAATGTGGTTCCCCACCTGTAGTACAGTCCATTTTACCTCTTCAGGTCTCTCCACCTCAGTCTCCTGCATGTGTGTGCTTGGTCTTAGAAGAGAAAGAATGGTGGGACATTATAATTTCCCTTCTCTACCACTGAGACCTAAGAGGACATCCTTCCTGCAATGAGCTCAATGTAAATGGGTTAGCCAGCTTGCAAAAAAAACAACCCTCCTAGGTTTAAAAGTATGGACAACTTTTCACTTATTCATTTCTTTAAGTATGTGACTGGAAACAGTCCCTTTCAATATGGTTCTATATGTACAGTATAGACCCACAGGAATACAATCACAAATCACTGGACTATTGTTTTGTACACAAGAAAAACATTTTCGCCTTGGAAAGCAATATGTGCAAGACACTTCCCTGTAGTATAGATTATAGATGCTTAACCATGAGCAAGATTAAAGGAACTGTTTTCGTCAACTATTTGATTTCATTTGAAATCTCTGGTTTTTGTTTAGTTTTTCCACTTCTATCCGAACTCCAGTCAAGGATGTCTTACAATACTTAAAATTTTTAAAGTGCATCTTGAAATAAACAAGAAAGCAAAAGAAAGAAAGAAAGAAAGAAAGAAAGAAAGAAAGAAAGAAAGAAAGAAAGAAAGAAAGAAAGAAAGAAAGAAAGAAAGAAAGAAAGAAAGAAAGAAAGAAAGAACAAACAAACCTCAGTGGCAGGTATTCATTAAAAGCAATTAAGGCAGCGACTAAAAAGCACTATCCTGTTTTGCGAGAGCAGCTTACCCCAAACTGTTTGGCGATCAGATCAAACACCTTTCTATAGAATGTCTTTAAATGGGATAGAGACAATCTATACCACTGCATTCCACCAGAGTTGTCCCAATTTTATAGTGGCATGGTTGGAGTGCAAGATGGAGATCCGCCAAGACAGATGAACGAAGAGAACGAGGCAACATTAAAAATATTTAAGGCCAATTATTGTGCTGCACACCAAAGAACAGAGACAGAAGTCAGTTGCCAGCGCTTAAATCAAAATTGGTCTGACTGTATTGAGAAGGGAGCCCATTCTATTCTCTGTGGATACCACAGATGAGTGAATTGTGCCATACTATGAAAATATACATCAGCAGCTCTGGAATCAATCACCTGAAGAAATGCCCAGTGTGGCAAACAAAGCAACTGAGTCACATCATTTTCTTTCTACCTCAATAGTCTTTTCAGGGGTGGGGAAGGACATCAACAAATGTTGTTGCTAGTTTGCTTGTCTGATCTTTTCACAATGTTCCTCCCCATCATGGAAAATCAGAGCCAATGACGTCTTGACAAGAAAAGAAAAGAAAAGAAAAGAAAAGAAAAGAAAAGGGCCTTGGGCATGAGCAAAGCATCGTCAGCACTTTATCAGATCCAGCCGAGTCATGAATCTTGCCCCATCAGGACCTCAGGTGGTTCTGAGGGAGGAAAGTAGTGATGTCAGCAATGACAGGATTAACACCATAATTAAGTATTTTTTATCAGGATTCATAGTTACAGAGCAACGATCTTTCAGCCAAGCACAAGATCATCTACAAATCCTGAAAGGCTTTCTTTGCATTGCTGAATTCACATTCCACCAACTCAAGCAAGCCAGAGGGAAGTTCAGAATTAGATCTGCCATCTCTGGGCTGGGAAATACTGGGAGGTTTTGTGGGTGGAGCCTGGGGAGGGTACCATTTGGGCAGGGAGGAGACCTGAGCAGGATATATTGTCATACAGTCTACCTTCCAAAACAGCCATTTTCTCTAGGAAAACTGATCAATGTCATCTGGACACCACTTGTCATTCCAGGAGATCGATAGTGACTGCCTAGAGCTTCTTTGACTCAACACAGGATTACCTATTGGATCAATGCTTGAAGCAAGAGAAGGTTTTTTGTGCAATCTTAAACACAGTCATACTTGAAGGGCATTAACTCAGCTTTGGATTGCACTGCACAGTGCCGTAGGTATAGAATTTTTATGGGGGGGGTTCAGGAGCAGGGCCATGGCCCCACCTGCCCCTGGGGGCATGGCCATGCTTCCCCAAGCCCCGCCCCCAGCCTCAGTGCTTATAAAAGCAGCTTTCCGAGGCCAGGGATGGCAGACCCCCCTGGCCT
The DNA here is from genome assembly GCF_021028975.2 of Sphaerodactylus townsendi. NCBI lineage: Eukaryota > Metazoa > Chordata > Lepidosauria > Squamata > Sphaerodactylidae > Sphaerodactylus > Sphaerodactylus townsendi. The sequence continues at coordinate 37,224,649 of NC_059426.1, read as the reverse complement.
TCCCGCCCCCCCCACCTACTGGGCTTCCAGACGGCAGACAGCAGTCCCTTCTGCCCTCCCCTCCAGGCAGAGGCGTAGCTAGGGAAAATGGATCCTGTTGCAAAATCTGACTAGCCCCACCTCCCCTGCGCCCCCATGGGTGGCCGCTGTGATGCTGGAATCCACCCCCAAACAGCATCACTTTCAATGGGTTTAAACTAGGGAGCCCAGATTTTTTCTTTTAAATCCACCTTAAAGGGAGAATCTGGGGTCCCCAATGAAAACAACATTGAAAGTGATGCTATTTTGGGGTGGATTATCCCCCACCCTGAAACAGCATCACTTTAAATGTTTAAACTGGGGACCTCAGATTCTCCTTTTCAATCCATGCTGAAGGGGGTGTATTTAAAAGGAGAATCTGGGGAAATTTTGGGGATGCCCACTGTCTGGGGTGCAATTGTTAAGCTAGCAGCATGAAACTTTCAGGGTATCTTTAGGAGACTCTCCTGATGATACCACCCAGGTTTGGTGAAGTTTGGTTGATGGGGGCCAAAGTTATAGACCCTCAAAGGTATAGCTTCCATCTTCTATTAGCTCCTATTGGAAACAATGGGGGATGGGGGCACCCCCTTTGGGAGTCCCTAACTTTGGACCCCCTGACCCAAACCTCACCAAACCTGGGTGGTATCATCACGAAAGTCTCCCAACAAACCCCTGAAATTTTGGTGCTGCTAGCCTAAAAACTGTACCCCCTGCAGGCCAAAAACCAAAAAACACTTTAAATATACGAAAAAAACACAAACGGGGGGCAGAGCTTTGGACGTGTAATTGGGGGGTTTAAACCCGAGAAACACCCCCCCCCCCTTACCTATGTCCTTGGCACTGCATATCTCTTTAGGGTCTCTTTCATAGAATAATTACAAAACACAGCTGATAAAGTCAAACTCAGCCCAGTCCAAACTGTTGATGAGCAATATAATTGCAATGCACCTCCAAAGTAAGATTACCATTTGGATTACCATGTCTTTCATGTTTCATACTGCTACTCAAATAAGGTTACCAAACAAGGTGTTTGACAGTGAAGCATTTCTGTGCTTATTTTAACCTCTGATTTTAAACTGAAATAAAACTGCCTTTAAGTTTTTGCAGCCTTTTGCCCCAAGAAGTGTCCAAGAGCATGCTTCCCATATACACAAGACCAAATTTTTCCTCACACCACTCAAACAAATGCTGTGATATTAGTTCTTTATAAAAGAAAGGGATCTGTGTGTGTTCTCTTTCACTGTCTGTTGGGGAAATGAGAACCAGAAAGCCACATTTTAGCTCTTCCCATTAAAAAAGGATACTGTGAAATTTTATGGGCATTTCAAGTTTAACTGCAAGGCAAAGGGTTTCCTGGACTACTAGTTAAGACTTGCTCAAATTCATTTGTCTTTTCCTTTGGAGAGACTTAATGAGCCTTGCTTTAATAGTAGAAGGAATAATAGGAATATGAACAGTGGACAGCAAATTCCCAAAAAAGGAGAGATTTGTTGGAGAGATATCTTAACTCAGAGATTTGACATGCAGCAGGAGAGACAGACTGATGCAGCAGCTAGAAAGTTGGACAAGGATCTGAGAGAACCAGGTTTGAATTTCCATTCTGCCCTGGAAACTTGCTGGGTGACCTTGGGCCAAGTCACACACTCTCAGCCTAATCTACCTCACTGGGTTGTTGTGAGGGTAAAATGGAGGTGCTGACATAAGCTTAGCTACCATGGGGTGGGGTGGGGACTGGCACCCTGGGCGGCTGCTGTTTATTTCACGTGGGGGCAGAAAATTGCCCCCCACACCCCTTCCTTCCCCTTTCACCCCGCCCCACCAGGCCCAGCAGAGGCCGCTGCTAGGCCAGCCTCACCTGGCCAGGCCCGGCGCAGGCCACTGCCGGGCGTCCCTGCCTGGCCCCACTAGGGCCAGTGGAGGCTGCTGCACACACCCCTGCCCTACCAGGCCCCGCCACTGGCTAAGGTAAGTGCAGCACAGGGAAGCACAAGGGGGGCGGGGCGCAGAGGGGTGGCGCCGGGGCTTATGGCCCCCCCCCCCGAAAACTTAGAGTCTTCCCCATGCTCTATTTTCCCTAGCTACGCCATTGGGTGCGGAGAACCATTATAAAACACTTTGGGTATCCAGCAGGGAGAAAGGTGGAGTGTCAAATAAATGAAGGCTAAAAACGTGCATATGCAATACGTGTGATGACATTCCTTTAAGAATTTGAGTCAATGGGCGGAGTTAAGAGACCTGGGAATAGCAGTTGGAATTGAGACCTGAGAGAGTTAAGACTGAGAGCTACTGTTAGCTGTTAACTGTTTTACGAGTTCATATTGTTAGCTGTAATGGACCTTTTTAAAATCACTGTGGCTATCCTGCCTTACATCACAACAATACATGCAGTTTTGAGTTGATTTTAAAATTTGTTTTTCTGGTATGGCAGCATCTGCATAAGTTGTGTGCTCTCAAAGGAAGATTAAAATGCATGTTGATATGAATGCCAAACAAGCAAGTTTTGCCTGACAACTGCCAGCATCAATGAATAATCTGATTACAATCCTTCCTTCCTCTAAGAAGCTCAGAGCAACATGCATGTTCTCCTGTCCACCATATTATCCTCACAATGATCCTGTAAAAAAAATGAGCAGTGCAAAACTGCTCCAGAAGTTTCATGGCTCAGTAGAGAACTGAACCGAGATTTCTAGAGACTAGCCACAAGAAAACTGATTTTAGACATTGTCCTTTGCAATTTTACCACAACAACAGAAAAGGCAAAAGAACTCTGGAGAAAATAAAAAGGTAGTCTGCTAGAAAAGAAAGAGATCAAGACGCTCTGGCCCTTTCCGCACAGGCCAAATACAGCGCCCCTGGGGACGCAAAAACGCTGTCCCCAGGGAGCTGTTCACATGGGGGGCACAGCTGCTTTGCAGCCGCGCCGCCCTCGCTCCTCCCCAGCGGCGCGAAGCAGCCATTTTCCCACCTCACTCCCCGACCGAGGTTTTTGGAAAACGGCGGCTTCCAGCTGCTGCCGTGCAAACGGCAGCGGCTGGAAGGCGCCATCCCTTCCCCCCTTTGCACAATCGACCTACCTTCTCTGCGACCGTCTGGCACGTCGCCGAGGCCTGGGGACACGCCCCCCCCCCCGCCCTGCGACTCCGGAGCGATTGCGAAGGCCAGGGGGGTGTCCCCTGGCCTCGGCGACACACCGGACGGTCTCAGAGAAGGTAGGTCGATCAGACGACGGTGCTCCACGGCGCCGTCTTCCCTTTCGTTATCGGGACCGTTCGTGCAAAAAAGTCATGAACGCTGACCCAACCCCCAGCGTATGCGGAAACAGTCTCTGAGACCCATTACAATTCTCAATTTTCCCAGCGTAATATCAGATAAGCACAGTACTTTAGAAGACAACAAAAATGAAAGCACCAATACTCGTAGATAAGGTTGTAACAATTTCTACCAATTTCCCGCTCAGGATTGGGAAGAACCCTAAAAAATGTGCTGGCCCTAAGTACTGGTGAGTACTATCACTAAAAAACCCATAAAAAACCTCTACATAGATCATTTAAACTTTTTTAAAACGTTTGTAATATAACTGAGAGGAAAAAAGAGGGTGACGTCTCACTTTGTGGGATTGAAAAACATGAGGAATGTGGGCAGCAAACTTATTACCTTGGCAATATTTCTTTCAGTGGTTGGCTGTTCTTTTTTTTTGAGCCTGTTAGGAGGAACTACTCTTTACACTGCTTTACCAATTCCCATTGAAAGGAAATGAAAATCCACTCCACTGCCCATCGGAGTATTAAACCCACATGTCCTGAATGATTTTGGTCTCCCCATTTCTTTCCTTCCTTCTCTGCTGAAGGTCACATCTTCCCAAATACAACCATGCTAGTAAGAAGAATGAAGCATTAAAGTAATGTAAATGTACGTTCATCAATAGTAAAGAACCCGGGAGAAGCAAATTGGAATAAAATACTGAAATATTTACAGATATATGGTCTCTTCTGTTCAGCACTGCTGCACCTATCTGTGAGGATGCCAGGATATAGAACCCATTATATGAAAATATACCACTAAGGAAGAGAGTGACTGGTAAAATTACACCCATGCCTCTTCTGCCATTAAGTGTATGTGGCAGGAGATGGAGGCAGCGGTGGGATCCAGCAGGTTCTCACAGGTTCCCGAGAGTAGGTTACTAATTATTTGTGTGTGCCGAGAGGGGGTTACTAATTGCATCCTTAATAATTATACAAAGTGAAAAAGTTGTTGATAAATGTACACCCATGAGAGTCCAACAAGATTTCCAAGGTATAAATTGTTGAGAGGCAAAGCTCCTTCATCAGATATCTAACAAAGGAAGCTTTAAGTCTCAAATGTTTGTACCCTGGAAATCTTGTTTGCCTATGAGGCTCTACTGGATTTGAATCTTGCTCTTCTACTGCAGACCAACATGGCTACCCATCAAAAACTATGCACATACATTGACATGCATCCAACTCACAGATCCTCTAAAAAAGAAACAGTATTTCCTTTCACAGAAGAGGGTGCAAAAATTGTTGCTGATTCCACCTTCCACTGAAGCCCTTACTTTGCTCTAATGCTTCTTGAAAGTTCTCAAGCCCAAAATTTCCTAGTTATCAGGGGGCTTAACCAGGAGGCAAGCAGGAAAGTCTCCCACTGCAAAGACCATGGTTGGTTGAATGCCTCAGAGAAATGAAAATGCTAAAAATGGACAGATGAGAAGGCAGTGTTCTAGCACAGAAGAAATCCTCTGAGTTAAACAATACTTAAAAGGTGAATGGAGGAAGATTAGTTGAGGGGGAGGAAAAAATATTTCTGCCTACAGTATAGAGATACAAATGAGGCTTGACAATCACTTTTTAAAAAGTCCTGACCTTCCCACTTCAGATGTAAGAAGATATCAAAATGATCAAAAATCAGTTTGCATGTAAAGTTTAAAAATTAACTAGAATAAAAGAATATCAAGAATAGTATCCAATGCTGACCTAACAAGATTCCTATATACAGTTTACTTATATAGTCTTATACTGGTAGATACAACACAAAGGAGTGTGAGCAGTGGTGGGATCCAAAAATTTTAGTAACAGGTTCCCATGGTGGGATTCAAACTGTGGCATAGCGCCAATGGGGCTGGGGGGGGCACGACGGGGGCGTGGCCGGGCATTCCGGGGGCAGGGCATTCCTGGCCGGGGCTGTGACAAGGATGCAGCCACTGCGCCGGTCCTTGGGCGAGAAACGAATGCATGCAGGTGCAGGCTGCCACGCACGCCGGGGCACCTCCTGCTAGACTGCTTCAAGTTCTGCGCGCTACTGCTGAGAGGAGGGGCGTAACTAAGGCAAAAATCACGTGGCAAAATCACCAATTAGTAACCCCCTCTCGGCACACACAAATAATTAGTAACCTACTCTCGGGAACCTGTGAGAACCTGCTGGATCCCACCTCTGAGTGTGAGGTACATTTGGTATTTCCCATGTCGAAATTATGTGTGCTGTATTTTAAAAAATGTCCAGGAAAAGGCTAGGCTGAAAAAACTTTCTCAGGTTAGATTTTCATGTGTACAGAGGAGGTGAGGGAATACTCAAACATTATAGATAGGTAAAATAATGTAAAATAGTAATTATTCATTAATAGTTCATAGAGGTCCAACATGATTTATTCTATCATTTAAAAGAGTTGTTGATGTTTACATATATATATATATATATATGTGTGTGTGTGTGTGTGTGTGTGTGTAAACATCAACATCTCTCTCTATATATATATATATAAACATCAACAATTCAATATATACACACATATACATATACACATACATACATGTATGTATTGTATGTATGTATGTATGTATGTATGTATGTGTATATACATACATACATACATACATACATACATACATACATACATACATACATACATACATACATACATGTATGTATGTATGTATACGGGGGGGGGGGCATTATTTTGTACTTTTGCCTCTCTTCAAAATATGTATACGGGGGGGGGGGCATTATTTTGTACTTTTGCCTCTCTTCAAAAAAAAGAGTAGATCCAGCCCTACACAGATAGTCACTTTATCCACCTTGAGCGCAGTCCTTGAAAAATGATGAACTTAATATTCACCTAGCATTTTGTGAGAGACTTTTCATTGGCTTGTTCATCTGAAACCCACTTCTGTGACTGCTTCCCATCCTCTGCCCATTTTACACATATTTTCCACACCATTGCTTCAACTAAATCCCCAGATGTTGCCTATGCAACAGGCAGATATGTAAACCAATAATTTTAAATTGCCCAGATGTAAAGCTCATTGAAACTATATGATAGTGTGGGCGGAGGCAGTCCCTTCAAGTACTCAGACTTCAAACTACATTTTTTTTTGTTGTCAAGACACAGTTGACTTATGGTGATCCCATAGATTTTCAAGACAGGAGACATTCAGATGTGGTTTTGCCACCTCTGTCACGACCCTGGTATTCCTTAGAGGTCTTGCATCCAAATACAAGGCAGTGCCAATACTGCTTAACTTCTAAGATCTAACCAGGGGTCTTCAAACTATGGCCCTCCAGATGTTCATAGACTACAATTCCCATGAGTCCTACTACTTGGCCATGTTGGCAGGGGCTGATGGGAATTGTAGTCCATGAACATCTGGAGGGCCATAGTTTGAAGACCCCTGATCTAACAAGATCAAGCTAGTCTGGGGCTTAGGGGCCAATCAGGTCTGGGACAAACTGCTTTAGTGGACACTTTAAAAGAAGGAACCAGCAAATACACCTCTGTTGTGAGATCATTATTACTGTGGCATTCAAAATCTGCCTATTCGCCCATCAAATCCAATGTTTGTTCTAACTGGTTACAGTTGTCCAGAAGGAAACATGGCATGATATCACTCAATCTTGTCAGATCTTGGAAGCTAAGCAAGGCTGGGAGTCCATCAAGAAAGACTCTGCAGAGGAAGGCAATGGCAAATAATCTCTGCTTCCAACTTGTCTTGAATGCCTCTTGCTGGGGTTGCCATAAGTTGGGTGAGACTTTACGGCATATACATAACACACAGTTGTCCCAGGAAGGTTTCTTTCTGAGCCCTACTACCCAAAAGACTTTTATTTGGAGATTCTGGGGACAGCGCTGGAAACCCTCTGCACACAGAACATGCCAAAAAGCTGTGGCCTTTTCAGAGACTGCATACTATACTATCTGCTATACACCAGCATGGCCAAGTCATTCAGTACTCAGGTATAAGCACTGATTCAGGTATAAGCACTGATATAAGCAACCTAACTGCCAAATAGACATTTTTGGCTACAATCCTGAACATACTTGTGCGTTCACAGCTCTTCTTGAAATTAATAGGATGTGTGCAATCAGAGTTTGTGTTAGAGTGAACCAAACACCTTCTCTTTTTACATAATGAAACACATGGTGATATATGTTGTGCGTACTGCTTCCAGTAACCTTAACCCCAACCCTGGCTGCCTAATAGGGCTGCATAACAGCCATATAAGCGAGGGAAATGGTTTATAGAAGACTAAATAAAATTGCTATACCCTTAAGAATGCAGAAATGAGATCACACTAGGTTTCTACTCTCCCAATTGGATCAGGCCATTTACCATCAAACTCATATTCCTGGTAACAGTGTTAGGACAATTGTAATTCACTTTTTGTGGCCTATTTTCATACCATAACCTATGGGCAAGCCTGCAAACAGAATGTAACTCCCAATAGGACATCTGTTATCACTACTTTGAACAGGGTCCCTAGCCAGCAACTGGCAATGGCAGAAGTCTGGGATTGTAGGGTTGTGGGGTGCATGCTTTTGGATGAGGGGAGGGAAAAAATGAAAAATCACCTTTAGGTCACAGCATTATGTCACTCTTGAGGAAAATCTGGAAGGGACATCATGCCCCCCAGAAATTGTATTGTTTTAGCTTAGAGTTTCTGGTGATTCCTAGAGTGCTGTGACATCATATCCGTGTTTTCCCTGGAAGTGGCATAACTCCACCACCCAAAGGCTCTAAAACGTTTTTTCCCCTACCCACTGTCTGCTGGAGTACCAGCAGCCAACAGGTGCTGGAGTGGGAGATCTCCTGCCCCCAGCAAGCAAATGGCCAGACCAACTCAGAATGCAGCAAAGAATGCCAAATAGACTGCACCATATATCTTAAGTAAAATCCCTGCGAAAACAATGAACAAATTTTTGCAAAGCTTAACAGGAAGTCACACTGACTTCAGTGAAACCCATTTCTGAATAATCATGCTTAGGATTGGGCTGTAAATTATACAGTTTAAAAGTGAGATTAATTGAATGTTGGGATATGGGCAACATTTACTTTATTTACGTCAACATTTAAACATTGCCTTTCTTCCTACGAAGTGCCCATCCTGAGTTATCCTAATAGTTATCTTGAGTCCTCTGGTATTTTCTGTAAATTAAACTTGAATATCAAGTGGCTTTCTGGGCCTATTTGAGCTCTAATATTTAGTAAAAAAAATACAAACAACAGACACCAGATTATACGTTTACAACTGCTAATAACATATTGCTAAAAATTTGAATATCAACATCCTTATTTTGGTCACAAATTACAGTGCACATTGCTTTACAGCATGGTTCTTAAATAAAGCTGACACGTTGTTTTACAAAGACACAGTACTCAGGACAGATGGAATAAAAAGGGTTTATTAGCTAATACGCCTGTTACAAAAATATACATTTGATTCTACACATTTCTATTTCCCAATCAAAACAGCCAGTAATGTTTCAAAACTATTAACAGCAAAATGTACAGGCAACCAAAGCAGAATGAAGAAAAATATCCCATTATTTTTCTCAGAATTGCTTCTCATTTCTAGCGTTTCTATAAAGAGACGCTGACTATAAGGTCTCCAACATTAATGAACAGGAACTGGAGTGTTAACAGCTAGCAGTTAAGATTCTCTTGGTAATAAATTTTACCATGACAAAATCTAAGTCGTTTAAAAGTAGCTGTCAGGTTTTTGAAGTTTAAGTTGGGATAACATGACTTCAAAGGTAATGGAAGGTTTCAGATGGATGAAAGCACTAATAAACATGACAATTAAAGAGAGGATAGGATTTTATATGATGAAGGGTTTGGGTTCTCTGCAGTTGTACAGTGGGTTCAGAAGGAAGGTGGCCATTTTCTTGTTGCAACTGTAGTTATCTTCTCAGGGTGTGGTAGCTGCTGGAAATACGAGAGGATTTAGGTTTCTCTTGGCCATGAAAACACTCAGTTTTTTAAATATGTGAAATTCTCAAGACAGCTACATTGGTAGATATGGATGCTGGAGTTTTGGGGGCAAGGGGTGGATGTGAAATGCGGTGACATCATATTCAAATTTTCTCCTGGATTTGATGTTCATGTGTAATGAAATGTCATATCTGTTCCCCCACTGTTCTCCTTCCAGCTCCAACACGAGGGTAATGGGAGACCCAGCTGGCACAAGAATGCTCACTCCAAGTAGGCAAATAGAATGCCGGCAGGTAGATCTGTGTTTTGCTATCACTTGACTGTTTCTCCCCCCCCCCCCCCCTTTTAGTCATGTGTTATTGAACACGGCTTTCACCAGGATTCTCATATATTTGTAATATATCCTAAATAGATTTGCCAAGCTTCAGGTGGGGCCTAGAGTTTCTTGGAATTACATCTACTCTTCTGACTATATAGATCAGTGTCCTTGGAGTAACTGGCAGCTTCAGTAAGTCGACTACGGCATCACATTCCCACAGAGTGCCCTCCTCACACTCTACCAACTCCAAATCGCCAGGAATTTCACAACCCAGAAGTGGAAACCCTACTAAAGTAGTGGTCAAAGTATTCACTAGAGCCGTGGTGGCGAACCTTTGGCACTCCAGATGTTATGGACTATAATTCCCATCAGTCCCTGCCAGCATGGCCAATTGGCAGGGTCTGATGGGAATTGTAGCTCATAACATCTGGAGTGCCAAAGGTTCGCCACCACTGCACTAGACAATATTTATAAAAAGTCAAACGAGGAGAAAGACAGCAGTATATGGCTGCAGAACAGTTATTTCTTGAACTCAAAAGAAACCCAACATACACCTATTTTCAGCCACAATGTTTCTCAGAAATATGTGTGTAAGCAAAACAGATATTTGAAATTACAACAAACAAAATTCAAAATTTATCCACACGCTAAGAAAACTAATTTGTTTTACAATTCTGTCCCTATATATTATATAAAATGTTTTCAAAATATCGGCAGAACATTATAATTAGTCCTTATTAAGAGTCATAAGCACATGTTTTACTTTTCGTAAAATCAAATATCAGATTTATTTACACAAATATCCTTAAAGAAAAATAGACTGAATGTGTAGAATTTTTCAATTAATTCAGTTTTTTGACATAAATTAATTAGTTATTTCCTTGTTTATACATTTATTAGTGAATGTTGCCCTCATTTTTTATTTCTCATTCTTAAAACAAAGCAGTAAAACCCAGATATTTTCTACGTCAAAAGGACAATTGGTCACTTCCTAAAAAAGTGGTCCTTATATAACATCTCATAATACCTCTAACAGACCCATTCAAAGGGGAAGGGGCAAAAGGACTCTAGCGAGCAGCACAGCCTTGTGCTGGTGCATTTGCCATCCCTGGAGCACTTACCGCAGAGGGAACAGTTCCACCTCTGCAGAACTTGGAATTCCCAACTGTGATGGGACTGCACTGGTGTTCTGCTCGAGTGCCAGTGTGGAAGGATGGACCAGGACATTCCTGGGAGCAGAGCCAATGTTAGCAAACTTCCTACTGAGACTGAGGGCCAGGGAGCAGCACCCCAGCCCTTGGACTTATGGTATCCTTTTGGCGGCACAGGTTCTCTAAGCTCTATGAGGCTTTTTAGTGGGGAGGGGAGGATTGGGCCTTTTCGAGCTCCCCATGCTGCTGGAAAGTCCTCCTGGACACTGCAGGGCAGTGCCACACTGGCTCTGTATTCCTCTGCCTGGATGGAGGTTTGGATGGAGCTATTCATGTCCTCTGAAGTTCTACCTGATTATACCAGTATTATGCGAGCCATGATTCCAGCATTTGGAAAAATAATAGCAATGGGCCAATGATTTAGTTGGTCTCTCCTCTCCTGTCACATGATACTGGGGTATGTAGTGGCTGCTATTTGTGAAAACAAAATCTAATGGGTCTCTTACTTGAAAGCTCTTGAGGCAAAAATCTTGTGATACTTCTGTTTATGTAAGAATCTTGTGATATTTTTACTCAGGGAAAATTAGGCAGAAAATAGATTTATTGAATTCTTCCTGGTACATAAAATTTTAAGCCTTTTTCACTGTGCAGATTACTGGGAATAAGGGAAGCAGAAATCAGTCTAGATTATCAGTGTTGGTGTATTAGTATTAGCTTGTCGGCTAGTCTGTCTTGACCACCTGTCCATAAGTTTGGGAAAATCATACAGAATCCAACACTCTGAAAATGTGCTTACTTACATTAATCAAAAGGCAAAAATTAATCTGCTGTACTACCATCCAAATTGGAATTAGCAAGACATAATGTCAGGCAAAAAGGCAACAAACTAGGCTCACTATTTTAAATATGCTGTGATGGAGATCTTGATATACAAACCATCCACTGGTGCGCATGAAAAGAGTCAGACAAAGAAGCAGTGACACATCACTGCCATAAGTGGCATGAGTACATAAGAACAGCATGTGCTGGATTAGGCCAAATGGGGCAAGAAAGTGACAGCTTTTCCTGTTAATTGTTCATGGGCCTCAAAGTGATGGTTCCTCTGAAAATGGAGGTTCCATTATTATTATAAGCTATCATGACTAATAGCCATAGATGGATCATATGTCAATGATGACAGATGAACCATGGGGGCATGCCAGCATAAGCAGTTTGAAGCATAATTTATATCAATCCCACAGGGAAATCCAAAGAAGGGAGAAGTCATTATGAGCAATGCAATACACTATTAAGGAAAGTCTCTTCCAATTCTTTCCTAGAATTGTCAGTAGGAAGCTGAAATAACCATGATGTAGGACGCCAATTGTTGTACAGAAAGCTTTCAGATTTATGAAATGAAGAAAGCAAGTAACTGATGGATCAGAATCTGACTTGTGCAAGGTCATCCTTCTGAGTTGTGTGACAGTATGGGGGGGTGGGGATGAAATCAGCTGATGCTTTCATTGGTAGTAGAGTATAAGTTATTAACAATTAACTTTAAGTTTACTTATGCAGCAAGTTATTCTTGAACCAGTATATGGCACCGACCATATTTGTATGCTGTGAAGTATCACCTGCTGTTTCGATTATTCTACTTTTGCGTGAGAACTCCTGGATTTTTTTTAAAAGCATGAACCCTCTTGAACTAACCTTGTTTCTGAGTACAGTTCCATGCATCCTCTTCCATGTCCGAAACCTTTTAAGATATACCAAATCAGTACGAAAACTTATTTTTTGGCACATATTTAATTTACTGGGTCATATGTGGGGCACATTCACTTACCAGGATGATCTGATGAAAGTCCCACAATCTTATAATTAATAAAGTTCTTGTCTGTGCCGTGGTAGTTAAGACTAGGAAAATGTGGAATAGATTATAAAATAATATTTCTCTCAAAATCAGAGCTGGGAAATAAGGATGGGAAATCAGTTTCTCCAGCCAGCGGAGGTTGGGAATCTGGCAGACCCTTTGGTCTTGGCAGCCAGAATGGACAATGTTTATTTTGCTTCCCTAGGAGCCAATTCTTGGAGTGGTGATGATGTAAGGTTTGGCCATGTATGACAGAACCATACTGGCTGTCTAGTAAAGTGGGCAAGAGATGAAGGGGAGAGCTAGATAAATAAAGTCTAAAAGAAAAAGCTGAAATGTAAGTGCTCGAAGACAGCCATACAGTTTTATTTCATGCTGCTTACAGGATTTAAACTTATGGCCCAAGAAGTATGTCAAAGCTCCTAGCATATGTCATTGATTATAACTGAGAGTGAGTGCTCATGTTACATACCAAGGAGCCTGTTGCTGTCATTAAGGAACATTTATTCCGAATTTGTATTGTTACAGGGCTCTCCTTGCACTTCTATTCACTTTTTCCCAATCTGTGACTGCACTGTCTGCCAATGAAAGCACGGGCTAGACCCTTGTGCTTGCAAGGACCAAGTCACGGTGGTTACATCATCTTTAGGTTTTCAAAGCTTTATTTAGGAAACATGTTTCATTCTAAAAATGCTGCAATCTCCAATCCAGTTCTCCTTGCCATCAACAGAGAAAAAAGTTTTTTAAAATAACCCAAAGGACACAATATGATTTACATGTGGCAGCTCTGTGCTTTTGAGCTCCATTTACTTAAATGGGCTTACATAACAGTGTAAACCATGGGCTGGGGGGGGGGGGGGGCTGTGGATTTGATGTGACCCTGGTGCCAAAGTCTTTGCCACTCCACCTGGAATAAGTTGTCAGCCATGGCCTACCCAGACCCATCCAATCTAACTGTTACATGCCGCATAAAAATGTTTACCGAGCCTCTGGTAGGCTGCCATGTGTCAATTGTGGGTTGTGATCAGTCTGCTGAGTCACTGTGGGGTAAACCCACTTCATATTAGTGTTTTGTGAAAAGGCAGAGATCTACACAAATGAATCTCAGCCAAATGTTTTCTATTACCATGACTATCTTCTAAAAGTGGAATGGTGATTAAAAAAAATTCAACAGGCATAAATCAATTTAATATGTCCCATCTCGGCCTCTGCGTTTGGCAGAGGCCAACCTGCTGGTGGTCCCTGGCCCCTCCATGATGCAGCTGGCTTCCACCCAGGCCAGGGCCTTTACGGCCCTGGCCCCTGCCTGGTGGAATGCTCTCCCACCAGCTGTCCGGGCCCTGCAGGGCCTTAGTGAGTTCCGCAGGGCCTGTAAGACTGAGCTATTCCGCCGGGCTTTTGGGGAGGCCAGTCACTGATACCCCCTCCCTTCCCTTTCCTTCCCCCTCCCTTTTCCCCCTTCTTTTAACAGCTGGGACCCTGCTGTCCCCCAGAGGAGTTTTAGCCAATAGGCACCATTGGTTTGCTATTTTGAAATTTTTATATTATGATTGAAATGTTGTATTTAATTTGCACTGGTACTTATTGTGCCGCTGTATTATTTGTTATTAGTTGTCGTTGTTGTAAACCGCCCTGAGCCCTCCGGGGGAGGGCGGTCTATAAGTTTAAATATAAATAAATAAATAAAATAAAGCAAGTCATCTGTCCCTGCACTGTGTACATTATACCTACCAGCAGACTATGTAGCAAAATATATACTATACTGCAGAGCAACGTTGATTTTTTGTGTGTGACAGAATTCAGCAAATAGGAAAACCTAACACATTGAAAAGAATTATCATGTCATGAAGAAACCTAGGGTAGAAACATTTAACATTTAGTTTTCTGTGCACAGGAGCTTTTTCCTGTCAAGAAACACTTCCTGGGATCCTGAGGTGCCATTCTGTCAGCAGAGCAGGATGTTCTCTGGTAGACCAGTTTTTACATCTGTGAAGGAAGAGGGGGTAATTTTTGGAAACTCTCCCTCTTGTTACACTATGGTCGCTTCCGCACGGCCACGCAGGGGTGTGTCTCAGCGTATACGATGCCGACACACCCACCCCCGGGACTGTTCGCACGAATGGTCCCGGTAAAGACAGGGAAGATGGCGCAGTGCTGTGCCGTCGCCCGATCGACTTACCTTCCCTGCGACCTTCCGGCGTGTCGCCGAGGCCAGGGGATGCAGCTGTGGCCCCCATGCGAACAGCTCCTTAGGGACGGCATTTTTGCCATCCCTAGGGCACTGTAAAAGGCCTTAGTTTGCCCCCACACTATTCTTTTAAG